>NW_017729031.1:60053420-60090529 GCF_001723915.1 Gavialis gangeticus
CACGTAATAAATGTCTTGCTGAGCTGGATTTCAGTTTAAGGAGTGGCATTATATGATATTATTGCCTTTGATGGCAGAGACTTGATTGTGACCCAAAAGATCCTTTCCAGCCCTAGGCAAACAAGGTTCTTTGGGTAAATGTGATATATTTTATTAGACCAACTTAATAGTTGGAAAAAATGTTCTTTGCAAGCTTTTAGGCACAAACACCCTTCTTTAGGCATAGGCATTAGTCTGCTGGTGTTTTGTGTGCTCTCCTAGGTGGACTAGAAGCCAAAATGCAAATTGCAGGTCTGTGAAAATGCAAATGTATGGCAGTGAGGATCAGAGGGAATGGGAGACCACAGGTGTGAGACAGGTTGGTGAGGTAGGTGAGAAAGTGATAAAATGTAGCTGGTAAAATGCAGGTAAGTTACCTAAGGTTATCAGATGGCAGGCAGGTTATAATGTGCCATAAATCCAACGTCTATATTTAGGTTATGGAAAGATCTCTTTAAGAATTGGGTCTTCTTCTAGTATGGGTTGCAATTGTTTGAGGATTTTCCATATAGGCTCCTTATAGGGATGGATGGTATTTCATAACTAATGCTGTATGATTTATGGGGATTTTCTTTTTGTAATGCAGCAATTCTTCATGTGGTATCTGGGTGGTTCTTTCAAAAGTGCAATCTGTCTCTCTGGAGGAGTGTCCTTCTTGGGTGAAAGCCTTTTTGAGAATCGTGGGTATTCTCCTCAGTGCAAATTGGGTAGTATTGGAGGGCTAGGCTGTATATTACAGCTTTCTTGGGACCCAGTTCTTAAAGAGATCTTTCCATAATCTTTAAACAAGCATCAAACCTCGCCAACTTCATCACCAGAAGCAAACTTCCTGTAGCCCAAAGCACACCAAATGGATCCAGACCATGCCAGCACAAAAAATGTAAAACTTGCCAACATATCTCCAACACTCCCACAATAACCACACCCTGCAACAGAACCATCACCATTACTGGATCATACACCTGCACCTCCAGAAATGTTATACATTTCATCCAATGCACTAAATGCCCTGATGGAAAATATGTAGGAGAAACCAAACAACAACTGTGTACCAGAAGGATAGATTTGTGGTGGGGATTCAAAGACAAAAATATCCAATTACCTGTGGGTGCACACTTCTCAAAAGACAAGCACTCTCCAATCTCTCAGTTCTAATCCTTAATAGGAATTTACAAAACACCTTTCACAGACAAGCCAATGAACTTCACTTCATAAATCTACTGGATACAAAAAAATCATGGACTAAATTTAGATATTGGATTTATGGCACATTATAACCTGCCATCCATCTGATAACCCCAGGTAACCTGTCTGCATTTTACCAGCTACAGTCTGTCACCAGTTCAACATTCCCCTCTTCCACACCCCCACCTGTCTCGCACCTGTTGTCTCCTATTCCCTCTGATCCTCACTGCCATGCATTTGTATTTTCACTGACCTGCATTTTGGCTACTATTCCACCCACAGGAGCACACAAAATACCAGTAGACTCTCCCTATGCCTAAAGAAAGGTGTTTGCACCTGAAAGCTTGTGAAGAACACTTTTTCCAACTATTTAGTTTGTTTAATAAAAGCTATCACATTTACCTTGTCTGCCTATGTCCTTGGACCAACACAGCTACAACCAATAACCCTTTCTAGCCCTATATACTTATAGTCCTTAGGTATTTATTTATAGCATAAATGTCATAGCTCAATGTGTCAGATATACGCATGTCCCTTTTTGCACATCCTCATCTGAAATGTGCCTGGCATGTGGACCACAGCCCCAGCATAGGGAGCTTATGGAGTCATTACAAAAAGCCTCAGCTGGCCATTTCAGTTAACAAATGACCTCTCAAACCCTCTTCAGAGGTAAACGTAAGTGGATCAGACTACAGAAGTCTACTAATAGAGATAAGATGTTCCAGGCCATTGTTTTCCTTATTGGATTTAAGATTTATACAGACAGGTCACAAAACTTTCTAATATTACATGTACTTTTAGGGTGTCTATTTGGATGGCTTTCTCCTCTAATTCTTTTGGATCCCATCCCTGCCTTTACAGATCCCAGGGAAATATCCCAGGGACATATCCCACCCACATGTCCACATACCCACTCACTCCTTTGATTTTATAGAGCCCATAGCAATGACTGCATTCATAATGTGGCAAGCTGAATTTAAAACCAAATTGAATCTCACCTTCTGGCCACCACAACTCAATCCAAATGCGACAAGTCTGAAGAAATTAAGTGGCTATGCAGAAATTTTATTTGCTCCAAATACACAGACCAAATGTTCTGTGTCTGTTTCACCTTTTCCTCATTTCATCTTATTTTAAACTAGTGTGACTATGGACATAAAGCATGCCTGTCTGCATGTGTCTGGTAAAATTTAGTCCATCTATGAATTCATATTGCTTTTTTAATATAGATGATAACTGATAGCTTTGTTTCTGGACCCTTTAGGGGAGACATGAGGCATATTAATACTTATGTGGTGCAGTCAATTCAGTGGCTGAATTCACCATGGTATGAATTCATAGATGAACTAAACATTGCCAGACATATGCAGACCATTAAATGGAACTGTTATGTAAGATGTCTAGTAACCAGCTCTTGGAACTGGAAGCAGGGATCTTAGGCTTATTTGGGGTTTGTTTGTTTGTGGGTTTTGTTTTTGACATAGCAGGTGGTATTTAGCAATTGGTGGTAAGATTCCTATTTTTTAAACTACTCCTGTCATAATTTAAGGGGTGCAGTGGGCTCCCTGTTGAGGCCTCTGGTACATGGTCCCCACAAAGAGATGTTTTATGAAGCAATATTTGATGCAAATTATGTTTAATCTTTCCCAGGTACAAGGGTATTTTAAGTATGGTGGTATAAATCATCTCCCCCTGCATCCTTCACTGGTACTCGTCCAGTTCGTGTTAGCACACTGACAACACCAGGTATGAATTTGGCCCTGGATGTCTACATTACACTAGCTTTAGAAATAATTTGCCATTTCCCAAGAAATAACCTACTTATCGTGTGCTTTCTCGTGGTACTTTCTCTTCTGACACCTCGCTCTTAAATAGCTTCTGAGTTTTAATACTGTATCGGAAAAGGGTAAAACTGCAGTAGCTATCCCACAAGTTCCTTCTGCTGCAAAAAAACCATGTAGCATCTCTGCAGCACCTCTGGTAGCCCACATGAGCCACAAGTTCTCTCATAAACTTCCTGCAGCTGAAATTCTTCAAGAATTTCTTATTATTTGTTTTTATGTCTTTCATTATTGACTGTTCAGAATCCCTCTCAGTCTTCCAACTTCCAGACTCTGACATTTTATTTGCTATAACTCACGTTCCTTTTCTGTTGGCTTCACTTGGGCTGCATTTTCATTTTTGAAGGACACCTGTTTGGCTTGAACAGCATCTTGCCATTTAAACATATTGACTTTTTAACCCTTGCCTTCCTGCCTCTTTGTTTTGCTTTCTTTGACTATGTTAAACTTTCTTAAATTGCTTCCATGCTGAGTCTAAAGGTTTTAATTTCCTTTGGATTTTGTTTTTGGTTTCTTTGTGTGTGTGTTTGGGGGTTTTTTGGTGGGTTTTTTTTTTTAATAGTTACCACACTTTAAAAAATCTTTTCCATAGTACTGCCATAGTAACTAGTTTTTTGGTATGACCACATCTCCAAGGACTTTGAACTTTATACTGTGGTCACCTTGCTCGTTGATAGAGTATCAACTATCTTTACTTCTTGAATCACCTCGCTACTGTGTTCCTTTGGGGTATCTGGCATGTAGCCTCTCTTGTGTGCTCTAGAACTAACTGCTCCAAAGAGTGGCCACTTAGGGCACATTCAGACAAGCGGGAACATGCACTTTGCAATATCTCAAAAGTGCTGCAAAGTGGATGGGGCACATACGAAAAAGGAAATTGTGGTATCTGAAAAAAAACTCTTAAAAAAAACAACCAGGGTGGCACATGGAGCTGCAGCATGCACTGCCCAAAACTGGCGCCTGGCCAGCTGAAGCCATTCTGTGGCTGCTGGCCAGGCTCTGTCTGCCTGGATCACTGCTGCTGCAGTACTGAGAGGCCCCCAGAACCCCAGGTAAGGTTGCCTCAGCCTCCCCGACCACCCCCAGGGCAATTTGCCATGTGCCAGAGCACGTGCACAGAGTTGTTGCCCAGGAACAGGTAGCAGTGGCACAACTATGTGCCATTGCTGTTTGTCCCAGGGAAAACACACGTTCCTACTCATCTAAACATGCCCTTAAGGAGGAAGTGAAACTGATACGAACATTGATTTTTCCGAACTACGGTAAGCTATAGTTCTCTGAAGTGCTCGGTACAGAAATGTTCTTTTAAAGATCCCAGGCCTGCAAGATGTGGATTCCTCTCAATTTT
Organism: Gavialis gangeticus; assembly: GCF_001723915.1. Classification (NCBI taxonomy): domain Eukaryota; kingdom Metazoa; phylum Chordata; order Crocodylia; family Gavialidae; genus Gavialis; species Gavialis gangeticus. The sequence goes on from NW_017729031.1 coordinate 60,057,834, forward strand.
CACACCCTTTCATAGATTCATAGATGTAGGGCCAGAAGGGACCTTGTAGATCTTCTAGTCCGACCCCCTGCCCTGGGCAGGAGAGAAAACTGGGCTCAAAATAGATAAATTATTTTGAGCTAGGTAAACGTCAAGCCTCCTCTTAAAGACACCCAAGTTGAGGGAGTTCAGTGCATCTCTGCTTTGACTGGGAATTTTTTTTTTTATTTCTGTAGGAATAAAATCAGTTTCTTTTATCAAACTGAAATGACAATACCAAGCTGTTGGGATTACTCTTGAAACCTTGACCCAGGAAGTAGGGTTAAAACTCATTTTATTTGTGACTGTAACTGTGGATTATCTGAAACCCTTATTTGTAGGGTTTTTAATAAGAGGATTTTTGACAAAATCGCTATAAAAGGTGTTTCAGCAGAGAAACCCTGCAGAAGCTTCAGCGCTGTCCTAGGTTGTAAAGAAGGCATGCACCCCTGTTCAGCCCCAAGATCTAGCTCCAGCCCACACAAAAGAGGGAACTCTGAGATTAGCTTGTGCTCTGTCCCCAGGGAAATGACCTTGGATGCACCCTGAAATTTAACTTTATGGAGACAACTCAGGCAGCTCTGAGGACAGCTTTGACTAGAAGCCTGTTGATTTAAAGGCAGAAATGAGCAGAGGTATCTGCAAACCAGAGGTCTGAATTGCTTTTTTTCCTTAAATCCCACCCTCTCTTTCAGGATATTCCAATCTCTCTCACTGGTATGTTGTAGGTGTTTAGCATTCAGGGAAATGTACATTTACTTTTAAAACCCTCTATCTTAATCCTGTGGCCTCACTATTTTAGTCTTGTGTGAAAACCTGCATCCAGAGTGTATTTGATTCCTCTCAGCTTAAGTATTTGACTGTTTTATTATTTGTTTTTTGGTTGTAGCTGTATTGGTCTAAGGACATAGGCAGGAAAAGTTCTTTGGGTTGGTGTGATATCTTTTATTAGACCAACTGAGTAGTTGGAAAAAAGTTCTTTACAAGCTTTTGGGTGCAATCACCCTGATTCAGGCACATATATGTGAAAGCTGCACTGTCTCAACTAAATATGTGATTTAAAATGGATTTAATTAAACTGATGCAAGCCCCTGTTTTGGTTAAAAAAGCAAAACAAAAAAAAGAGGCCTACTTTCATTCTTAAACTGCTCAGAAGTATGTTATAAGGTATTATAAAATTCAAATATAATCTTTCCTTTGGACTTCCCAGAGCACCCTGTCTCTTATGGATTTGTTTATTTGACTGTAAACTCTTTGCTACAGAACAGCCTTCATTTTGCATGGTTATATAGTGGTGCAATGTTGGTGCAATAGAAAAAAATATTATTTGTAATTAATTCTAAGAATTTGAAATAATTTTAAAATGCATACAATAACCAGGTGGCATAGATTATCCCTAAAATGGAGTAACAACAATCTTTGTTGAAAGAAAGAAGTTTAAAAAAATTCTAGTGCCACTGAAAAGCATGAAGCCTGCATTTCCATAAGATGGGACTAAACAATTCCCTTGTGATACAGATTCCCCAAGCTTTCGGGAAGTTCAGGTGTTGAGCTGGTTCTTCCCTGTCATGAACTGAACCAAGAAACAGATTTCAGAACTTGCAGCGGGATATCAGCTAAGCAACTTGGACTCATTTCTGTTTCCCTTCTCTTCATTCTTCTGCTCTAAGTTTGAAACTACCAAATTATTTTTTTATTATTATTTTCTCCAGACAGAACTCTTTAGTGCAAAATTTTAGCACAAAATGATTTTTTCTAACCCAATTACAAACCATTGAATATAGGTTATTTTATTGAAATACCACTAGACCTTTAATCGTTGCAGCACTAGCAGGCACTACAATAATACATAGTAACAGCATTAGTGCTGTTGTTGCATTTTATTACTACACAAAAGAAAAAAACAAATTGAAGGGGCAGCAGGAAACTTCGGTAAGAAATAATTTCCGCGTGGTCAATGGGATGGTACTCACTCAAGGGGTCCCTTGACTATTCATGTAAGGTAAGGCATGAAACTCTATTGCAGTAATTTGTAATTAACTTCTATTGTTGTTGCAAAACTCTGGCCTGCCAGGGTTGGTAAAGGATGTAGGTGCTTCCCTACTTCCGTTCAGTTTTTATGCCTAGAAAGCTTATTTCATTGTACTTCTATGTCTTTTATTACTGAACTTTCCAGAGACCTGGGTTTAAGTGTAATCTAATATAATGTGTGGACAAGGCTGTTCTAGGATTGCATACAGGTTTGAGCTTTAATTACCTGAAACTCCCATTACTGTCCACTTCTACTATTGCCCTACCAGAGGTGCTTGTGGTTTCAGGTTGAATTGAAAAGTCATTTATATGTAAATACTATAAAATATTCTACAGACAGCGGGCAGAGTACCAGATTTCTAGCCCATTGTAATGGGTGTGTGTGCACACATGCGCACGTGCGCACTCTCTTCCCCCCTTCCCCCCCTCTCAATTGCAATCAAAACGTATGCTTTTCCTCACCAACACTGTTGTGCCTGTCACATATTAAACAGGAACAGAACACCATCTTTTTTGTCTTGTATCCTTGTATGTATATACAAGCTGAGACCAATTCTGCTCTTAATTCCTTAAAAGTAAATCGAGGATAACTCAGCTGACTGCAATGAAATTATACCACTGTCACTCAGAACAGAAGTTGGACCACTGTATTTGCGTGTGCATGAAAAACATAGCTACTAACCCAGTTGAAATATTTGTTTATTGTAGCACATGGATGCTATTATTGTTTTAGATTTTGTTTGGTTCCAAGTTACTGGTTAAACACCTGAAATCTCAGTAGACAAAAGAGACCACTATAAAATTTTACAACCATGGAGTAAGAGATTGCAACATGCAGGTTCCATAAAAAATATCAGAAACTATGTTATATTACATACCTTAGAGGTTTTGTCACTAGGTTGATTAGTATGACTTAGTTATTAGCTGTTGCTAGAAGCTTTCCGTTGAGAAAGAAATGGAATTAGAAATACCAGTTGCTGTATTTTTATTCATAATCCTGTCGAATGAATCTCACTCTTGCAGACATACCAAGGGCTATTCCAAATGTCTCTTTAGATTTTAAAGCATTTGCTTATTCTTTTTTATGAAAACAATGGTGCCTGCAGAGACAACCTTGATGCCCCACAGCAACTGAGCCTCAAATGCATATGGCACGAGAGAAAAGAGGATGAATGCTGCTACGTTAGCATTCTGGGGGGAGGGTCACCTGCAATTTTATGTAAAAGAATCACCATTTTCCATTCTGGAGTTCCTGGACTGCAACTGTTATAGTAACCTATCTCCCCCCCTGAGCCTTGCAGATCCTTTCTGTTTTACCATTATCTTTTCTTTATCATCTTTGAGGTATGTTGTATCTACCACCTCCTATCTAAACACTGTATTATCTTCTCTCTCCCACTAGTGCAGGGCAAATAATAACCTACAGAAAAAAATAGCCTGTTTCTCAGTTTCTGACACACCAATGAGCAGATTATGTCTTATTCTTATTTTTCCATTATTCAAATGTATTTACTCTCTTTAAAAAAATCTTTTAATCTGTGTATCACTCTTGAATAGTTTGAATGTGAACTGTATTATTTAGTAGTGAAGGGTCAGATAGGTCACAGGATTTTGTTTCTATTATCTGGTTAGGTAAGTAGACAGGCATATCCAGTGCTAGCAGGCACATGTGAAAATTTAAAAGCCAGTTTTTCCTAGCTTCCATGATTATCAGTCATGGAAATTTGTTTTCCATTAACAGTTTTTACAGCAGAATCACAACTCATGGGCTCATTGAAAGCAAACACAAAAATGTGTTGAATCTCAGTGAAGTTATTTCACTACATTTTTTTTAAATATTGTCCAGGGATTATTATTTGTAGCATTTGTCCAGCTCCAGTCCTGTAAAATATCCCTAACCTCTCCTCACACTCGTACCTTTCCTGTGCCCCTACCCACTATATAACCAAATAATGCAACTCAAGCTTGCAGAAGTTGTAGAATGCACAAATTCATTGGAAATCAGTGGGTGGCATACATGAAGGCAGAAAATCTCACAATTAAAGACACTGACTTGGAGAGCTGTGAGTGCTGTAGACCCAACAAATAAATCTACCCCATTGAGTTCAACTACTGTGTTGATTGCTCTGAGTAAATCTTAATGTTCCTCCAGTCTCCCCTAAAGCAAAAATATAAAGTTAAATAGGCCAATGGCAATGTATCTTCCTAAACTAACGTAGGACTTAAGTCTGCCTTTTTGAACCGATCACAAAAGATCTTGATGAGACCTATAATGTTGGTTAATCTTTCAACTGCCTTTAAATTTGCAGATCAAGATCAGCTGAGTAGCAATAAGAAGGCTACAGCAGGAGTGGGCAAAATGTGGCCCCGGGGCCAGATGCAGCCCGTCAGGTCATTCTATCCAGTCCACAGGGCCACTAAGAAATTTAGAAAATTAATATTTATCTGCCCCTGACTGCCTGTCATACAGCCCTCGATAGCTTGCCAAAACTCAGTAAGCAGCCCTCTGCCCAAAATAATTGCTTGCCCCCAGGCTACAGTGTGGGAATGGAATAGGCCTTCCACATGCATCTTCACAGGCTTGTGGGACAAGAGTTATCCTAAAATCTTATTTTGGCCATATTTATTGACAACCTTTTTTTTTTTTGTTTTGCTGGTGGGTAAATGCAGTGGAAACTAAATCCCTATGAAATGAGAAATAACTGATGTCACATTTTTCTTAATAAATAGTGAATTTTATGGTGCACCAAACCAATTTATAAATGTGATCTCTGTAACTTACTCTCTTAATTACAAGGGGGAAAAACTGAATTACTTCATTAATGCTGTGAAAAGGAACAGTGACCTACCTGCCAAATAGCAAGGTAGAAATAATTAATCTGGTCAATTAAAAAGCAGTGGATAAATTAAAATGCAAAGCCTTCTGTGTGATGTATTAAATTAGGAATCATGATTTTTCAGGATGTACTTTTATTGTCAGATTAGGTGGATTTAATTTTTTACTCAATGTTGTGCTTGGTAAATTCAGCTAGCAAGCTGTTTGGAATTACAGACCACAGTATGTTCTAAAGATGGATTTTTTTCTGCATCCAGCTGTGTCCTGCAAATGGAAGCACCATCAGGCTCTTGGTGAAATACAAGCTACCATATGAAAAGAAGGCTTCCAAGTTTCATGTTCTAAAACCAATTCTCCCTTTTTCTTTTTAATTTTTGTCCTTTTTTCTTCTCTTGAATGTCATTTTACTTTTTCAGGAGTTTTAATATTTTTAACAGGCCAGATATGGTACTAGAGTGCCCAGGTCATCTCAGTCTATTTATGACCTTAAAAATCTTAATGACGCAGAAACCACTGAGCTGTTGGAGCTGAATCTTAAAGTATACAGCATATTTGCTCCATAGAACTGGAAATAGTAAAACAGTTAGTTTTCTATAAATACCAGTAACTCCTCTTGACATTTACAAGTACATAGTATTTTTTACATGCTGCATGATCTCAGAAATGCTTAACAGATCAGTGAACTGTGTACCTTCAATGAAGAGGCTTAGTATGGGTAGATACAAGCCTATTATGCATCCTGCACCATCCTTCACAGAAGCTTAGGACACCTGCATTAGCTTTTGTCTATCTGTGAGGCCATAAATTGAAAGAAGAAATATGGGCCAGTTTCTGAATGGTTGACCAGTGCTGTGGTGCAGCCCATGGGAAAATATGAATGTTATTGTTTATTTTAACTAGGGCATATATCAACCAGAGCTGAGGCTTTCTACTTTGTCAGTAGAATACTTTTGGATGTGTCCAGTTGCTAGGGGAGAAATTATATTTAAAAGAAAAACAAAATGTAGGGTGAGTTGAACGTTTTATTTCAAAGGTGTGAGAATTGGCCAGTATTTAAAAAAAGGAGGAGAGAGTGAGAGCAGAGTGAGGAGTTCCTGTGATGTGATAAAAACAAGCAGAGCATGTTGTAGCCTCTGCGGGAGGCTGGGGATTGCTTTGCGTGGGGAGTAGTGCCGAAATGGAATAAACAGCTGCTGCCAGAAATCAAATTCCTGGTAGTTAGGCAGCTCTGGTCTCCCTTTTGAAAAAAAAAAAGTATAAATCACCAGTGGGATTCCCTTCACTCCAGCTCCTGCCAGCAGCCCTGTAAAATCATCAAATGTCCCCTGACAGAGGAGTTTTTAACTCCTGAATGCTTGCATGCATCAATAGACTTTTTGCTTAAATCCTTAGGACAGGGCTATCCAACTTCTCAGTGGCTGGGGGCCATGTACTGTGGAGGATGTGCCATTGAGGGTCATGGGCCTCCCCTATGCTGCACACCATGCACTTGTGTAGGCAGGTGTTTCCCCTCACTGCACTGCATGGGTGCTGCAGGCTGGCAGCTTACTTGGCACTATGAACTGCACTGTACTGCCCCACCCTGCCCTCTGGGGCTAAGGCAGGCAGTGGAAGCTGGGGAAGGAGTGGGAGCCCCAAGACTCTTGCTGCTGTTACAGCCAAAGCAAGGGGCAGTAACCAACAGGCAGTGGCCCCCAGGTACAAGCCCAGGGGCTGCATGTTAACCCTTTGCTGGCTGGATGCAGCCTATGGCCACCAGTTTAACAGTCCTGCCTTAGCATGCCATGATATGCACCCTGTACCAGTTTTTCCACTGCTTGTTTCCAACTGGGAATTTTTGTTCTGCAACACACATGCTGCTCTGATTCATGACAGGATGCAGGAATTGCAGCTTCAAAACAAGAGGCACAAGAAGAGAAGAGCTTGATTTATTTATTGACTGTAACTAAGCAAAAAAAAACCCCATTAACCTATAGCACTTCTACGGGCTGTTGTATTTGCAAAACACTGGTAAAGATCATCAATTTTCTCAACGCGCTTAGACCACAGTCTGCCTTAATATACCGCAGATCTACTGTAATCAACACAATTATATGGGACAAAATTAAGGCAGGAATTGTTCGTGTGTGAGGAAAGCTATTCCCATTAAGCAGATGAGCCCCATTAAAGAGGCTAACACAGTCCCCAGGCCAAATAATTTAGTTCACTTCAGTGAGTCTTTATTGACATGACAATAAATATACAACTATTGCAAAAGCCTGAGGGAAGGACATGTCCCTCTGGTAGCTGCCAGGATGACGCACTCAAGATAAGGTTCTGGGTTGTTTTGTGCACTTTGATCTTATGCATCCATTTGGTGTTGCTGCTGAGCTTGTTTCCATCTTTACTGCAGTCATAACGCAGTGTACTAGGGCTATGGGCTGGGCACCTTTCAATTTGGATCCTATGTTGGTATAAAGCCCTTATCCTAAGTCAGTCCTGACTGTAGAGACCTTCTGATCAGGGTATCCCAAAGGGAACAACAGTGGTATAAAGCAGCATTAGACTAAGGCTGTAAACAGATGCCTCACTTGATTTGGATCAGAACAAGAGATGCACAGTCTGATCCCCAAGTGCCAGTAGGTGACAGCCTGACTGACTTCTCCCTGGAATAAACTGCAGTAAACATACAGATAGGCAACAGGATATGTCAGAAAAAGTGTTAGTACATTTTATCTGACATGCTTCAGAGGGACTTAAATCAGGACAGTGGACATGTATGGCTATATGGTCCTAGGACTATCCCTTCCAAATGGAAAGTGCAATAGAAATCTGAGTCACATTTGGCCTGAAGTCAAGCTTTGGGCAATCCTAAATAAAAAGAACTTGGATTTCCCAAAAAGGTTGTGCTGTATAATTTCTTCAGTTTTTGGAAATAGTTTTCCTCTCTTTAGCTCATCCCATCTCACCCTGCTTGATTTCTCTCCATTTCCAAATATAAACATGAGCCTTTAACAAAACTCTAGACTTTGGCAAGTTTATGCACTTTTATTAGCTCCTCTGTAATGTCAAAGCAAGATTACATGATGTCTGGGTTTTCTTGTGCTCAAACTTTATACCCAGAGACATGGAATGCATTATTGCAAACTAGCAGCATATTTGGTGGGGGGCAAGGGTGTCGGTGGACTGCCATTCTTGCCCAGGCGGTGTGACATTTGTTGTGCACAGCTGTGTGGACCTGGATGTTTAAGTTGCATTGCATGGTTTATAAGGGATAGCATGATTAGGGAGATCTCATTTTCAGCCTCTTAACATGAGTTTGAAATGCTGACAGTAGCTCAGGCTTTATCACTGGGCTCAGAATTTGTTTGGAGGAAAAAGTGAAAAAAGAGGCAGAATTAAAACAACTAACCAACCAAACAAAAACCCTGATAGCAAAACAATAAGGCAAAAACTTAGAAATGGTGAAATAGGGAGGGGAAAACCCCAAAAAACTGAGAGTAAAAAGGGAACAGAGAGTTGGAAGCAAATTTTTAATTAAAAAAATGCAGAGTTGTTACCTCAGCTTGTGTCTATGCATGAAGCTCCAGAGGCATCTCCTCAGTTTATGCCAGCCGAGGAGCTAGCGCCACATAATAGACCCAGATCCGTTTCTATGTGGAAACAGTAATAATGTAAATATGAATCATTTCCCTTTCACCTGGAACCTGGTTCACACTGTTCACTCTAACACCCCAAAATGTATGTTTTCCAGACCATCTGAGACCATCCTACACAGAGTCTTTGCTTCTTTTTAAACCATCTGATATGCCTGCTGAGGCCTACGCAGTTAAGTAGTGACCTCTTACTTCAAAGGAAGCTACCAAAGAGTCTTCTTACCCTTTCTGGTCTCTCCATAGTCCCGCTGAAGCCACCACTACCAGGAAGACTCTCCTACTCCTATTCCTACTTAGGTTCTTTTTTCTATTCTGATGCACCTCCTCTCTCCTGACATATTCCCAGGTCCTGCTTAGTGTTTTATGGGGAAGGGATGGAAGGCTTTCCACAGGACTTAGAAACATAATTGTTCTTGAACTTAACTATGTACAATGAGGTTTGAGGTACTTTCTCAAAAGGTCTTGCTCTTGTTTCCTGATCACACAGGTCACTCATGTTTGAGTAACAGGAGAAAGAACAGCAGTGTAGCTGACAAGTTTGTGCTTTAGACAGATTATTTTTGGAAGGAGTGAAGAGCATATTTCTAGAGAAAGAAGTAAACAAGCAAGTCATAATGTATGAATGGCTCTCATGACTATGTAACTAATGTTGTTCCCCTGCTATCCGGGACTAATACAGAGGGATGGATTGGATGTCATTATATAGAAAAGCAAGGCCTTGATAATTACAAATCTAAGATGCTGCCACTATTGTTTGAAAAGTATGGAACAGCTCCCTCACTGATTGAAAAAACAGTACTAATTAATACCAAATGAGCATTAGATCCTATATGGTTAATCTTAAATTGATAGAAACAAAGTTTGCTCCATTGATGAAAATGGAACTATGGTGTTTTTTCGCTGACAAAGGCTTATCTTAATTCTTACAGGCCTGATCCTGCTGTTACTTACCCAGATACATATTTGGATGTGTGCCACCAAAGTAAATGGAAGGACTTTTGTGTCAAAATGGTTTGGGATGACATTCAGATACATGCAGTACAAACCTGAGTCTTAGCTACCTGTAGGAACAGCCTCCTGTAGTGTGGTTTGTAGAGTGTGCCCTTTCTAGGGGAACAACTCTGATCAAGTTCAATAAGATCAGAAATAAATCTCAGATTTATTCTTGTAAATATTTATAGTGGACTCATTGCCATTTTAGCTATACATTTTTGCTCCTATATCTTAGAGTTTTTTAAATCAAATAAAGAAACAGTATGATTATTATTTCTTGATTTGTGTTACTGTAGTGCTTAAGAAGTCAAGTCCTAGACTAAGGACTAAGTGGGCATGCCTACATGAGATATTTACTGCAGAGCTGACTAGCTCCACCATGAAGTCTTAGCCCTACTAGGATGCCAGAAACTAATAAACCCCACGAAAGGATAGTACTTGTCGACACAAGTACTATCCTATGGCAGCATTATTTAGTGCACTGCAATGCATGTGTAGATGCTGATAGGGCTGGCTAGGGCATGAGGCTGATTCAGTGTGGGGGCTACCTGTCAGCTAGCCCCACAATGGAGCACCCTCATACCCCAGCCAGTCCCTCTGCAGCATGTTGAGCTGGGTAGAAGCAGCCCTGGGCTGTCAGGCTGACCCCCTACATCCCCTGGCCAGCTGGGGCTGCTCTGACCAGGCTCAACATGGTGCAGTCCTGAGTGCACATGTAAACACAGTACCCAGAAACAATAAACTCTGGTATGAACAGTGCTGGAGTCTATTCAGTCACATTAATAACATGTGTAGACATGCCCAGTGTTGTAAAACCATTAAATGAAAAGATGGTGAAAAGCAGCTGCTCAGAAAAAGAGAAAAAAATAATGAGTTTCAAATCAATAGGGCTCTTTCTGATTTTAGTTACACCCCCTTAATTCAGAACTGATTCCGTAGGCATTAAAATTTAACACCAGTGTAAAGCCAGTCTAAGCACAACTTAGAAACAGCTAATCTATTTAATAAAATAGTATTCATTGGAAAGATTTAAAGACTTCTAAAAGGGAGGCAGGGGGAAAAATTGCAATTTAGTTCTGGTTTAATTCTGATGTCACTTGTCTGCAATAGACAATCATTTCATTAGGCAAATGTCAGTTGTAAAAATTGCTATCCTCATCATCTTTAACTCAAGAGTTGATTACTTAGGTTAAAACTCAGAATGAAGCTGTTAGTTGCTTAGGCTTCTCATATAAATTTATTTCTATTTGGCAAAAGAAATGAGAGGAATAAATTCCCTGGAACTTGATGCAGCCTTAAGTTGTGGGAGGTTAAAACAAATCCTCAGTGTTTTCAAACACAGAAGATGGAAGGTATCTAGTTAACATGTTTCCTTAGGGATGGATTCTCTGATTTGGAATAGGGGGGAATACCAAAGCTAAGGCAGAGGCCTACTGTGACTGTCATAGCAGAACACATTCCTTTGAAATCTCATCAGCTAGAAAATCGATGTTTAAGGTTTCAGATTTCATAGAGGAATTTTGCTGGGGTTTTTTTAGCACCAACAGATAAAAATGCCATAAATTCTATCTAAACTCTGAAAGGGAAAGGTTTAAGAGATTATGTGAGTAAATCATTCATCCCTTCTGAATATCCTGCTGATAAAAAGGATCCCCTGATGTGATGTGTACAGTCAGGTTTGAATTTGAAGCAGAAAAATTATTTTGAGTTTCCTTTAGGGAATCTGTACATTTTATACTGAATATTAGGACCACCTCTCTAGGCATATGGAGGGGACTGGAATAAGACCCTGAAGCCATAGGAAAATTATAGAAAAAAGATAAACTGGTTTCCTTTTTTATTAAATTATTCTATAACCAGGTCTATACCTAGCAAGTTTCAAAACTCTACAGTACATTGCACATACTAACTTACAGGCATTTCACAAAATCAGGGAAGCATCTCTGCATGTCATGGTTAGGGAGAAGTATAAAAGCTGAAAACAGTGATATCCCCCTTGCATCTCTGTCTGCAAAAAAGTCCAATACTTCATTAAAACTTAGTTTTTCATTGATTCTGTCATAGTAATTAACTCTTGTTACTTGCATATTATGTCTATCAAAAGATCCATTTGATTCTCACTCAAGAAAAGGCCAGTTCTCTTGTAGGTAAAACATGAAATTTAATGTCACTAGATCTGGATTCCATTCTTGGCTTTGTCACAAGCTTGTTCCTTTTGGTAAGTCAGTTCAACCCTCATTTCCCCCATCTTATAGCAGCGGTGTTGAGGCTTATAGATTCAAGTTGTGAGACTCTGAAGTCCTCCAGTGGGATTAAGTCTAGGTTACAGACATTCAAAAAGCCTGAGCCTGAATTGATTCAGTCTTTTCAGGTTAGTCTAACCTGTGTCAATTGAACTGATTTGCAAGTGAATAGACATTCCCTTTTGATTGGGAGAACCAAGAAGCCGGGGGGTGGGGGGGGTTCTAGAGCAAGTCCTTGGCTGAAGGGAAACTGAGCTGGGGGGCATGGCCAGGCCCTGACAGGCCTGAGTGTGATTGAGGAGGGGTATAAACCCCCATCCTGGCCTGCACGGTCCCTAGCTGGGGTGTGCTTGGAGGGGTAGGCAGCCCCTGCCCGGGGTCTCCAGCACTTCCATCCCTGCTAACTTGCTTGCTGCTCCAGGGGCAGAAGTGGGGCTGTGGCCAGACCTCAGTAGCATGAAGGGAAGGTGGTGTTTAATTCTGCCATTGTGTTGTGGGAGAGGCAGTGCAGGCACCAATAGGCTCTGCTTATGCATGCAGGGCTGATGCTGATGTGGGTCCAGCCATGGGGAAAGAGAGGGAGTGAAGGAGGGCTGTGGGGAAACCAGAGCTAATCATTGAGCCCAACTCACTGCTCCCTCCCACTGCAGCAACATGATCCAGGCTGAGACAGCCCTAGGGGATGGGAGTCAGCTCCCACTACCTTCTGCCTCCAGCCCCATGTGGAGGCCATGGTTTGCAGGTGGATTGCAGCTGGAGTATGGCTTCATGCCCCCCTCCTGGTGGTGGTGGCAGAAAGAACCTTCATGGTGGGCAGAGGTGAGGCACTAACTGCCTGCTCATGGTAGCCCTGGGCTTTTGGGGCTGGCTACTGTTGGCTAGGGGTGTGGGTAGTGATGGGGTGAAGCATTGAACTACTGCAGCCCATAGTGCCTCCTGGTGCAGAGACTGATACTAGAAGCTAAACTACTTTGTGAGGTTCACTTTCCCCCCTAGTGTGCATTTGGCAGCAGGGCTGACTGGCAAATACATGACCCTATTCCTCCCATGTCCTTTGTGCATTTTGCAGCCCCCTGGGGAAATGAATGCTAAAGGTGCTGCATCACTGTCTGCAGTTCTGCCAGACCTGTCACAAGGAAACCCTTGGTCCATTCCCCCACTACAGAGCTATACAGAAATAAGCAAAATCTGATCCTAAAGTAGGTGAAGACAATGTCCCTTGTGCCATCATCACCTTCCCCAATTCTGCAAGCTTTTTGGATATTTTTTTCTTTCTAGCTAGCATGCCTGGCCAATACTAAGTGAGAGACTGACTCCCACCTTGATCTGAAGGAAAGGCTCTGTGCTGGTGTGGGCAGAGGCTGCCCCTCTCTCTCTCTCTCTCTCACTCTGCTTTGAGTACTCAGCATTTATTTGTTTCCCTTTTGTTCCTAAGGGTCTTCTTATTAGTGCCAAATGTAATCATTCCACTGCTTGGGCCAGTGCTGAGCAAATCCTAGGAGGCACCAAATGCCATCAGTTCCTATTGCTCATAGTGGCAGTTGAGAAAGCCCAGGATCCTGCAGAATTGTGTGCGTTTCACAGGCCGAAGCATATTCCTTGCCTTATTTGTGAGTTTGTGGTTGTGGTTCCAGTTTCAGTGTTTTATTACTGAATGCTGCATGCGGCTGCTGTTCCATCTACTCCGCACTTCTCATCTTTCAGACATGAAGTGGTTTCCTAACAGACTGCAGCACTTGGATTCAGTGTCAGCATGCTGACCTCCTGTGGGAGTACCGAGTGGTGGTTTATGAGCCAATGTGTGGCTTATCAGCACCCTCTGTAGCAGCTCATGAGAATGGCATGCATCTGTCTAGTAGTAATTCTCTCTAAAGGTTACACAAAGGCGTGAGCTGCCAGGAGAGAAATAAAGGTACACATAGAAATCAGGCAGTATTTCCTAATGCATCTCTCTCTACAGCTGTTTTGTTTGTAGCTCTGAGTCAGTTGTAATTCTGTAAGTTAACATGTTGGGTATATCTTTATTACTATTGTAATAATAGGCTGATGACAGTCATTGTGAAGATGTGAGCTTTTTTTGTCTTACCATGAAATGTGCAGTGGTCTGTTCTGCAGTAGATGTGCTGAGGATTTATGTGTCCTCTGAAAAACCTTATCCCAAGGCTTTGATGGAAGAGCAGATCCTTTAAATCCAAATAGGAGCTACAGTGATAAATACTATCAGCATATCAGTAAAATCCGATACACTGTGACTGAGCTTTTGCATTTCTACTTGTCAAGGCTATTTGAGTTGCCATGAATCAGAAGACAATGACAGAAAGAGCTTCATGAAGCATAAAATAAATTTGTTTTGAAAAAAATTAAAGGTGTGTTATTTTTATGTTAGAGATGGAAGGGCATTGTGTGTGAAAGGAATTCCCCCTGCAGGGCTGTCTGAATGTTAGCTAGTTCCATTCTCCTGTCTAGCAGACAAAGTGCAGTAAAATAAAACCGAGTCATAAAAAGTGGTTAGTTAAACTGTCTTCTGCTTTTGACATGGGCTTAAGAAAGGAAGTAAGTCTTCTGCAGAAAGATTCTGCTAAGAAGAAAAAGACAACTCGTCAGCAAAAGGAAAAGAAATCCAGAGACGGTCTGGTTATGTTCAGTAAAGAATATCTGTGTCACTAGATTGACTGCTATGAATTTTAAAGGTTAGGCTGCAGGACTGGACAAATTCCCATATCTCAACAAATTTGAATGCTAAAATCAGATTGGTAAAGAGTGATTTAATTTTTTTTCACTACTCATGTAGAAGCTAGCTGGCATTTCCATTCTGACAAGTCAGCTCACCTCCTTGTTTGCATTTTGTCAGAAATGTAGCTACTGCTTGTTCCTCAGGCCTAAACACCTATCTTTTATTAAGTATTTGATAGAAAAGATGCAATTTTGCAAATATCTGACCAGAGGGGATACTTTGTAACAGGAAAACAGTCTGGAAAGGTTTTCTCACAAATGAACACTATTATTCGGACTTCTGCAGTATCTCTAGATTGCAATAAAGTCTTCAAGTAGCCCTGTAGTAACTTGTGGAGTAACATACTTCTTAAAATGAAGACCTGTACTTTTGATGATGTTTTTGGTATCCCCACTTTCCTAGTACAATGTAGGAAAATTTGCTCCTTAAAAATACCCCATGATATGCTTAATTTATGGGTAGAGGCTTAGGTTTGTCAGTCCAGCTCACATTCATGACCTAGAGTTTGGTTTATAGATTTTTAAAAAGCTCTTAAAATGAAGGATTGAATACAGTTCTTATAATTAATGGTTACTTTATTTTAATTGTTTTTTTCTGAGTTACACATTACATACGGTGTTAGCAAATTGAACGTTGTAGCATTGGGCTGGTGCATTAAAATAAAGCAAATTATGTAAAACTTACTGAACAAAAAAGTGAACTATATCAGCCCAATTTTACTATCAAAACTGAGTGAACTGGGAAAAGGGTTTTTTTTTGGGGGGGGAGGTGTCTTAAAGAGCATAAAAAGTTTTTATATTTTAAATAACTAAATATATTATTAACAGAGATATGGGTATTGATATTTAAAAGTGCTTGAATTTCCCCATAACAGTTGCTTTATTGTGAAACATAAGATTGAAATGATATCAATAAAAATAGAGACCAGATTTATATGGATATAGCTGTGTTTTAATTATATCATCATTATCCAATATGCTAGATGGACAAAGCAGCCAGTTTTCTTCTTATGCAGCTGTTTTGCACATTGGAATTAACAGAGTCTACTGTCTGTAGTCTCTTTGCTTTATATGTATCCTCTGTATAGGGCTTGATCCTATGGTTGAATCCACATGAGCCTGAATGGAGTCCCACTCAAAGACTTTTTTTGAATGGATCCACACAGAAGCCTGATGTCCTTCTTATGATTTGGCCTGTGCACTTTTTTTGATGATGGCTTTTTAAAAGTGTTTTTCTCTTTATACAGTGGTTATATTGTGAGAAGTGACAGGTGAACTGTTTTGCAAGTGGAAGTTTTTTTTAAATGGTCACAAACATAGTATTTTTTATATTACAGTAGTGCTGTAATATTTCAGAACTTACAGGAAGTTACTGGTTGACAGTCTGAAAGAACAGTCTGTGAAACTGGATATTTTCTAAGGGGCTGATTCAAAGCTGCTATAGTCAATTGGAGTTTTTCTTTTGGCTTCACTTAGGCCCATGATGAAATTGTAGGATGATTCCCCAGATAAAAACATTTTGGGGCTTTTCTAGGAGCTTAGTCTAAAATAGAGCTAGGGCATAGGAAAATAAAACTAATCAAGAGACCTTTTGTAAAATGAGTCTGATAGACTCCTTTTTCCTACTTAATAAGTGAGTAAGCTGAAAAAAGCATTTTACTAAGGCAAATTCAAGTTGCTGGTCATGACTAAAAAATTATTAAGAAACTGTTCTGAGCCATGGTCCTGGTTAAGCTATGCTGGCTCAATAAAGTGCTGGGGTCTGAAAACAGCCGTTTGTCATATCAGGTGAGAACTTCAGAAAAAAAGCTTATCAGTCACTATAAACAAACAGGTTAGACGTCCTTATGCATGACAAAGTACAATTAAGATAATTCAGATGGAATTAATTAAAAAATCTACCTCACTTTTTTACCATCTTTGCTGTTTACATAATTTTTCCTTGGCTGTGAAGTTCAGCTGACAGGCTTTGCTTTTGCTGCTGTTCACTTTTATTTCCCTGCTTTATGGGAGAGCACAATGCAAATTCTGGAGAATGCTGAAATCCAAACAAAACGCAATTTTAACTGGAAATAAATTGATATGAAAACAAAAATCTATTTTACTGAAACAACTCAAGGTCTTTTGTAATAAAGAGAAGCCTTTGCTGAGAAGAAGCCTATCAAGAAACATGCTGCAAAATAATTTGATGTCAGTATATCTTTTTTTTTTCACATACCCAGAAATTGGAAGAGATGTGCATTGTCCAGACCAGCTTCACTTCATGTTTTAAGAAAACAACCTGTGTTAAAGTAAGCCCCAAACCTAGAGGGATTTTTTGTTTGTTTTTTTTAAAAGATTTGCAAATGTAATAATTTATCTGATTTTTCAATGCAAACCAAGGAAATACTAAAGTTGAGTTTACTGAAAGAGTGCCTGTATGACAATATGCAAGCCATCTTGAGAACTAAAATGGCTTCAGAATTCTGCATGAAAATGAGGGTTTAGACATATATTTATAAATGTGGAATTCACAGAAGCAAAAGCCACCCTGCCTGTTCCTCATAACCTTCACTCTTTTGCCCATGCCAGCAATCTCACAAAGATTCATAGCCGTTAATGATGGAGCATTGATGTTGTGAGTGGTTATTACCATTACTGGGCTCTGATATGGTATTTATCCTGCCTGGGACAGAGAAACCTTAACCTTCCTCTGAAGTCCTCAACTGTCACTGAAGTCTTTGAGAGCTGAGAATACTTGGCAGCTTGCAGGAGCAAACTATAAATGGTGCTCTTGAAAATCCTATCCACTTCTCTAGCTCCTGGCATCAGGTGCAGCTACGGACCATCAGGATACAGGCATTATTAGTGACCGAAAGGACAAGCAGAGATAAAGAAACAAAAGACAGAGGGGGAGGAGAAGATAGATCTTCCGGTTCTTATCTTTCAGCACACACTATGATGCTGCACACATTGGGTCCTGAGTTTGCTAAGCTCCTTTCAAAACCTGAATCTGCTGCTTTGAACGCATTCATTACTGGTTAGATCCAGTAAAGAATGTAGGTCCCTGGAAGATGTGCTATGGCTTAGCCCTGGTTGTGGAATCCAGAACCCTGTGTAACCTCATTATACAATACATGGGGAGATCAGTGTGCTTAGCAGCTGGCTAGAGCCACCAGCCCAATGGTGCTCAACCTTTTTTGTGTGTGGGCCAAATCAGAAAAGGGCCAAGGGCTGCACGGAACTATCATGCATTTCTATACTTTGGCATATCCTAATATGAAGCATTTTAAGTAATGATAGAAAGGAAAAAATTGGTGTTAGTGATATTAGGCTTATTTTAATACAAATTGAAAAGTTCAAAATCCTGTAGTATTAATTTAAATTTTATAAAAATAATGACATTTTGGAATCATTACAAAATAATAAGACCAACCATAACATTGCACAAATTTATTAAAGAAGTCTTTCAGATAACAGATGGAAATTATCCAGCTGGTAGCACTGTATCTTACCTGAGCTCCCTGTTCTTCCCAGGGCCCTCCAAGGCTAAGTACCAACAGTCAAAAGGCCCAAGGCTGAATTGAGTCAGTCTTTGCAGGTTAGTTTAAGCTGCAAAGATTGAACCAATAAGCAAAATGAAGAGACAGTCACTTTTGAATCAGGAAATGGCTCAAGCCAGAAACCGGAGGAGCTAAAGCATGGCTCTCTGGCACACAGCTAGCATGGGCTATGTGTTCACTCTCTCTTCCTGCTGCCCCCAAGGTCTCTGGGATTTACAGTCCACAATCACAGCAGCAGGACTCTGCAGGGTTGCTTATCACTACTTCTTCCTGCTTCCAGGTGTCTCTGGGCCACAGTCACAGCCAGCACTAAGTAAGCCAGGAAGGCAGAGAAGCTCTGTACTTGGGAGAAGGTGAGTAACCCCTCTTCCTGGCCCCAGACCACAGCTGGGGTTTGTTGGGGGGTGGGGAGAGGGCAGTGAGCCAGCGAGCCCTCACTGTTCTAGGTAGGGAGCAGAGGAGAGGGGACAGCCCTATTATCTGGAGAAGGCAGCACAGCTGAGCCCAGGGCTGGAAAGCATGCTAGGATGCTGGGAGACTGTGATTTAACTTGAACCACGTGCACTGAAGTTCTGTTCTGTTACAGGTTTAAACCAGTTTTTGATCACTTGACCAGTTAGTCTGTCCCTAGCCCCAGTGTCTCCAGGAAGGAGAGTCATGTGCTTTCAGAAAAAAGTGGGATAGAGTCCAGGCTCTTCCTCAGAGCAGTGGGGCTTTCTTTGAAATAACTTCTTTTTCGGGTGCTGTAGCCAGCCCTATGTTGCACCAGAGCCCATGGCTCTGCGTGTATAGAGCCATGAAGGGTGGGTCTCCACTGCCTTTCTCTTTCCAATATAAAAGATGAATGCTACACCATTGCTACTTCCTTCTCTGGCTGTTTTAAAAAGAAGTGGCCACAGCTGCATTTTTCAGGAAGCCTGCCCTGATGGTGTGTGCTAGGTATGTTCTGAGAGTGCCTGCCAGACAAGTCCCTGTGAAATGTAGGTGGAGGAATACCTAGTTGCTGGATCTTGATTGTGCTCATATGCGAGCTAGGTGTCTATTGTATTTGGCCACCTCTGGACTTGTTGAAGATGTTACTCCAGGTACATAAGGAACTCTAAAGTTGCAAAGTAAGTTAGCCAGGGAGTCTTGGCAGCAACTGAACTATTCTTTAAATCACAGTTTTAGATTCTGGTGCCTAAATTCTGCCCATGCCTTGCTTTAGACACCTGTTTTAGTATAACTTTACTGAATATATTATACTTCAAAACTATCCCATTTGCTTTATGGCTGTATTTGCAATTGAAGGGGGAGTGGAATATAAGGGAAGATGCCAGCAGTGGGTCCTGTGTGCATAACACTTACTCTTGTAAATAAATCCACTAACTTTAAAGAACTAAGCTTGCACACATTCCATCTACAAACGGACTCCTTTTCCATCAAAATTCACCCCACAGCTCCTGTGAGAATCTTGAATGAAATCTCTTCCTTTTTATGTTTAAAAAGTAATGTTTAAAATGTTAAAAAAATGTTTAATGTTTAAAAAATCATGTGGCTTTTATGCCTTTGTCTTGTTGTAACATCGGCCATCTCTTGATTGTTGAACTTATTTGATCTGCTTTGATTGTAGAGCTGTATAAATGGCCCTGGCATCCATTACCTCTGCTCTGCTGTAGATGTCAGCAGCCATTTGATTAACTACTGAGATTTAAACTCCAAGGTGGGGTACGAAGTAAATCATGTAGCTGATGCTTCATTCCATCCTTGCTTCACCTGTGATCTCATTTTGGCTTGTTGGTAGAATGGCAATGTGAGGCCTTCACTCCCCTGTAATATGTGATGTAATTATAACAAGGGTAATTGGAAAAAAAAAACTGCACACAACAGCACAATACATGTCTCCACCAGAACAGAACGGATGAAAAAACATGGCATTTCTTTGCAAGGTTTGAGACAAGAACACTGCATTAGATTTGCTGTGAGGAATAGCTGTGAAGATAAGACTAGTATTCCGAATAAAATCTCAACAGAAGTTTGGGATCAGTGGATTTGTATGTTGCATGAAGGAAAGCAGGGGGAGGGATTTCATGCTGCTGAACTTTTAGATAATGATGTAATGAAAGGGGGCAGCTAATTTCCTTCTCTGCACTCCACCCCAAAAAGCAGATGCTCTTGCTTTAAAAAAAGTTTTTATCCCCAGATGTTTGCCTTCTATGACTCCCCAGGAATATGTTCTGCTCTTTCTGGGTAGTGGCTTCATTTAATGAAAACAGCAGTTCTGACTACGGGTTTAAGAAGAAGCACTTTGGCAGAGGGCAGGAATTTGGACAGATTTTGCTCCTTTTCTAAAGGAGCTTATTATTTGGTATTCTCCCTCACTCCAAATAAAAATGTCCATGTCTTCCCTTAAAATTTTTATTTGTAAGTCACATAATGCTAACACTAGATGCCGTATGAAGATAGTAATAAAATTGGTTATAACATTTATGGAACATGTTTCATGAGCAAAGTGCTTTGCAGTTGAGATGCCATTAAGAAAGGCTTTTTGCAAGCAGTGGATACATGTTACCACTGCTGTGTTTTGCAGAGTTAGTCCTTAGTATTCAGGATATTTTGGGGAGGGAAGTGAGCGGGGATGTTGTATGAAGAGTAACATAAAGGACTTAGCTCTTCATATATTATCCAGTTACTTGTTTTTTTTTGTCATAGGAGAAAAGAATAAGCTTCAAACATACTACATAAACCTTTACCCTCCCCAACTGGCACACTATAATGCAGCAATATATTCTAATGTATATTTTACACAAATTTAGTGCAGTGATTCTTAGCCAGGGTGCTACCAGATCCATCTGAAGATGGAAAATAAGATCTTGGTCTACAATGCAGTGGTTATCCACATGCTCTTCCACAGGTGTGAGATGTGGCTGACATACTGAAGCCATCTTAAGCGCCTGGAATGGTTCCATCAACATTGCTTCAGGAAGATCCTTTGCATTAGATGGGAAGACAACAGCGCCAGTGCCAGCATCCTCTCTGCAGCTAACAACCAGCATTGAGACAAAGATCATGAAACATCAACTCCAATGGGCTGGCCATTGTGTGTGGATGGCTGACACTCGTCTTCTGAAGCAAGTCCTCTTCTCTCAACTCAGTCATGGCAAGAGGACCCATGGAGGACAGAGGAAGCATTACAGGGACACCCTGAAAGCATACCTTAAGAAGGGTGGCATCAACCTTACAAAATGGGAAGTGCTGGATGGTAACAGGTCTCAATGGTGCTGCACCAAAAATCAAAGAGAACCATCTTGCTCAGAAAGCCAAGAAACGGTACAGGAGGAAGGAAAGCGCACAACATCCTGGCCAACAGCTGTCCCCGCCTCCCCACCCAGCTACCACCTGTCATATTTGTGGAAAAATTTGCAGGGCACAGATTGGACTCTTCATCCATCTTGAAATTCCCCAGTGCCAGCAGTGCATACTCTCATGGGTTGAGCTCACATTACAGAGGGGGAATTTACTCAGGTTAATATAGACTCAAGAGTTTTGGGTTACAAGTTTGGTGAAAAATAGAGCAGAATGTCCAGCAGTGTGAGGTTGTCCTCTTCACTCCCTGATTGCACCCTTCTTACTTTGGGGACTTTGGACCCTATAGCGATGCTTCCTTTGAATTTGAGCTGGATGAGGAACATGTAGCAGACTCAGTAATTCCCCTTCTATGCTCCATTGGTTTGAGGCCTCTCTTTGTGGAGGAGGGAAAGGACAAACTCTACGCGTGGTTGGTACAGCTTGTCACACAATACTGAATGTTAGATATAGGTGGTATGGAAACAGAGCATGTAAACATCATAAAATAATCAGCCACAAGTAAAGCTCTAAATCATTCTTTGTTCTGTTTTAAATTGCTCAGAAGGCATTCAACATTTGCACTGACACAAATATGCAAATTGAAATTTTTTAAATGTCCACTTACTTTTACAGAACACGCGCAATGAATATTAAACAAATTCCAGATGTTCCCTGTGTCGTTGCCCAGTCTGTACTTCATTTTCTATTATGTGGAGTGACTTTTAAAAACTTTTTAAAGGTCATGCTGTTTATACTGCATAATATATAATACAATTCCACTATAAATTAGAAACATACTTTACTGCCTCCTGCTGTGCTGCATGAAGGTGAACAAGATTTGAAATCATACATCTCCTCCTCACAGGGAAATAGTAGTGGATAATATTTAATACGAGTGTAACAGGGAAACCTGGATGCCTCCACAGACCTGTAATGAGCTATGCAATCCTTACATTTAGGACATAGTGCCAAATGGTACTCTCTATCCCAACTATACTAGGAAATTTGCCTATTGTTGACAGGCAATGAGATCAGAGCTGAAAACAGTTTAACTACAAGTGCAGATGGCAGCAAACTGTGCTCAGTATCATTTCAGAAAATATGCTTAACCCATGTCCTTGGGTGCAGCACTTGAATAGCAAATGTGCCCCTTTCCCTCTACCCAGTAGATGGGTATATTTGCTTTCCTTGTGTAATATCTCCTACAAGTGCCCTGTTTGATGACAATAGACAAAGACCCACACATCATTCCAGCTAATCTTATAGAAGTGATGCAGGTTATGTGGCGATAACTCATTTGGCCCCTCTTAAAAACAAAAGGTACAGTAGCATAGAGTGGATGGGAGGGAGGGGTGAGTACTGTATGTTAATACAGTTCTCACTGCATTCAGGGTCTTCATAAACAGCACACAAATAATGAAAATACTTTCACAGGCAAGTTGTTCAAAAATAACTCTTTTTTTTCTGGCCCCAGATAAGTCATTGCTTAAGAACCAGATTATCCAACTTGACCAAGTGTTCTTGAATTTGAAATCTCAGTGTAAGGGCACAATATGTAAGGTAAGGGAATGAATTAAAACTACGAATCTAGACCTCTAAATCAGGAAATTTCAGGTTTAGCATCACATTGTAAGGAAGGGTGTTGCAAAGGAGAGACTAGCCAATATGTGGACTACTAGGCTGCACATAGATCACGAGAGGTAGGAGATCCCTTTAGTTTTTTTGGACAGGCATTTAGTAAGAGGAGAAAAACTGACTTTCAGTGTGGTTTTTCTCCCACCTCAGAATAAACATGATAGTAGGGCTGCAGCCTTCCAAACAGGACTTCCTAGGCCTCTATAATGCTGTAAGCTGTAAGAGAAGAGGAGTAGAGCACAGATCAGTTTGGACAGCCCCTAATTAAATACTGTCTTCCTTAGCATCCGTCTGTGTCACTTTCAGACACAGGATACTGGGTTCAATGGACTTGTGGTCTGACACAGTATGGTATTTCTTATTTCCTTAGGAGCTATAAATCTTGCATGAGGTTGGAATCATGTACTTTTGAACAGTGCAGATCCTGGTCTATTTACCTATTCACATAGTCCCTTTACTAGAGGCTGGTAAATCCTGAGAGTGGTATTGGTAGCAGATGGAGAGAAGGATTGCTCACAGAGCAAATACCCAGTGCCAAACAAGGTAAGAGATGCTATTTTGAGCATTAATAGTGGAAAGGGAGTCCCTAGACCAGTGTAAGGCTGGTTGTATGCTATACCTAACAGTTCTTGTTGGCAAGGATGTAACAGCAGTGACCCAACTAGAGAGCTCTGAAGGTAAGCTTCTAAGTAGTGAGGACTGAGCAATCTCACAGCTCATTTTATATTAAAATGTGCAGCAATACTCCTCCCACCATGCAATAAGCCATTATAAACCATAGAATCAAGAGGACTACAGCCTTCTTTCATCTCTCATTGGACAAAGAAAAGCACAGGAAGCTCCCATTTCTTTGCTGTTTTACTCAGCTCCCTGCCATCTCAGCTTCTGAATTAGACCCGTGACTTGCTCAAGCACTAAAGCAGCAGGTACTCAATCTCCACCCCGCAGGCCAAAGGCAGCCCATAGAGCCATCACACCTGGTTTGTGGGGCTCCCCATGGGCTGGGAAGTTGGGCGGTGGGGGAAGTAATGGCCATTAATATGGCCATACTCTCCCCAGCCAAATTCCCAAACCCCAAGCCCTGAATGCTTGATCAGAGGAAGGTCATGCCCTCTTCCCCCCACAGGGCTGGATTGGGGTCAGGCTGGGCCCCCTTTACTCCTCCCTGCCTCCAGGGCTGAGTTCTGCTTAAGCCATGCCCCCTCCCCCTGCCTTGCAAGGCCAAGCCTTGTCCCCTTTATCCCCCCTTCCAGGCCAGGTCACGTCCCATTCCCAACCCCCATGAGGCCAAGTAAAGGCCCTTTACCCACTGCGGGGCAGGACTCAGGCCAGGCTTCCCTCCGCTCCCCTCTGTGTGGCCAGATGGTGCCCACTACACTGGCCCTGGGAACTGACATGCCCCATTCCCCCCCACAGCGCTGGACTGCAGCCAAGCTGGGCCCCCTAACCCTCCCCACAGGGCTGAGTGGTGCTCAAACCACTTCCCCTCCCCCCTGCAGGGCCAAACCATGTTCCCTTCACCCCTGCTCCCAGGCTAATCCCCACCTCTTGATCATGGGGCTGGGTAAAGTCCCTTTTCCCTCTGTCAGGCAGGGCTCATGTCAGGTTGCCCTCCACTCCCCTGCATGGCCAGAAGGTGCCTACCACACCCGCTCTGGGCACTGGACTGGAACTACTATTCAGCCGCAGTTAGACTAGGCACGGCCCATGGGCCCTGCTGGGGAAAAGGTTGAGCAGCACTGCATTACAGCATTCATTTTTGTTGTTCTGTTTTTACTATAATTTCTATATGTAGAAAATATAACCAACATGGCTTAAAAATATTAAAAGCTCAATAGAAAAATAAAAAGGCAAGAAAGCATTTCTCAGAAGAGGGAAACTGGGAAGAGAAGAATGAAACCTTATTTCAAAGTGACAACATACAGTTAACATAGCTTCAAAACAATGAACTACTCACACAGTAGAAAATCCACAGATTTCTGTGGAGTTCTTAATAGTCAGATCTTAAGTCAACACACTATACACAGTGGTAAATCAATACACTAATGACTGGGCATGTCTACATGTATATTTACGTGTTCCTAAATTTAATGTGCCTTTGCTTAAGACGCATTAAGGCAATTTAGGTGTGCGTCTATACATGGACATGCTAATGCGCATTAAGGCACATTAAATTTAGGCATGAATAGCTACGTTGTATTAGCCCATGTGCAGATGTGCTAATTTGCGGTAACACGGTGTGCATCCACTGCATTAATGCGCATTAAGAGTCTACACATGTGGGCTGATGTGACTCAACTATTTGCACCTAAATGTCTTACTTGCTTTATGCAGGTGTCAGCTTTAGGCACGATTAGCCTAAAATCGACATTTTTAAGGTGCGTTAAGGGCGCACACGTGTGGACATACACCTTAAAAATGGCAACTGTTAGACTAATCCTGTTTAAAAGAGGTATATGTAGACACGCCCACTGAGAATAACTTTAGCCATCACATTACATTTTCTGTTAATACTCTATTTCCATTTAATACAGCAAAACAGCAGGACAAAAATATTTAAATATGGTGGATCAAAGAGAAAACATACTGCTCTAGAGAGCCAAAGTCTGTATCAACTAAAGAACAAAACTGAAGATTCAAAGCCCTGTCCAGATTATATTCCAACATCATTTACATATTCCACCCAATCACCTCATACATCAGTGCCCTCAGGTGTCTGGCTTCATATGTAACTGTGTTCTTTCCACTGTGCAGCCTCTCTTCTTCAAGGGGTTGCTCAATAACAGCTGGGATGTTCCTGCCATAGAGTTCACACTGCTCTAGAAACTGGATGCACTCTTGAATAACATTGTCACGCAGCATGATCATCTGTTTAGACATGTTCTCCAGCAATGATAGGAAGCACCTTTTGGCATAATACCAGGTGTCTGTACCTAACTTTTTGTTATAAGGCTCTAAACTTTTAATTACCCGTGAGATGCCAAAGTCGTAATTTCCTTTGGCACAGTAAAGCGTTCCAATGACTAAGTTGACAATGCAGAGATGGTAGATCTTTCTATCAGGGTCATCATAGGAAAGCTGCTCCTCCTCCTTTTCAATCTTCCTCATCAGTTCCTCTGCCTCTTCATTTTGGCTTGTCATGATATAGGAGACACAAAGGTTGGCTAGCACAATAGCACTGACTTGCAGTATGTTATCATAGTGCTTCTTCACAATGGGCTCATAGAAGCCAATGGCTTCTTTGTATTTGTTTTCCTGCATGAAAAGCACGTGAGCCACATTCAGCTTCCACACTTCATGTTCATTGCAGAACTCTACTGACTTGCGGAAAATCTTCTCCACCATTGTATAATTCTCCATGTCCCAGTAGATCTTGGCCTGAGCCATCAAGACAGGCACATATTTTTCCAGAGTCTCATCATATTCGCTAACTGACTTGTTGATAGCTTCAGCATCCCGGTTTTGCCTAGCTTCCTGCCCTTGTTTTGCGAGATTTCTCAGCTGCTCAGTCAGTGTCCCTGCCAGCTCATCTAGTTTGTGGAAGGCCTCCTCAGGGGCAGTCTGACATGTAATCATGGCATCCAAGAAGTTGTACAGATAAGGCGTGAGCAGTTTATAGGTCAGATGAGCATTCTCTGCCAACACGTCAGCAGCTAGGTCATAGTACTGGTGCTTGCAGTACAGCAGTAGCAGGTTTCCAAAGGTCTCTGGTGGGCAGGGGTTCTGCTGCAGAAGGAACTGCAATTTTTCAAACCCTTCAGTGGGCCGGCTGTCCATGTTCATCAGCGCCTGGTTGTGCAGCGTAACGGGGTCCAGCTCCTTCTCGGCTCTCGGCGGCATGTCCGTTAGTGCCTCCTGGGCTGCCTCCAGGTGGCGCAACTGGTACTCAATGGCTGCCTTGAGGTTGAAGGCTTCCACCAGAGCAGTGCGGTGCAGGAGCAGGGTGTTGCCAACGCTGCGGACGTCAATGCCCTCAGTGGTCATGCCAATGCTGAGCTCTGGGTGCTGGCGCATGCCTCGCTCAATGATCTCGGAAATGTGCTTCACAGCAAGGTCGTACTGCTTGGCAGCGTAGCAACACAGGGCCATGTTGTAGGACAGCTCTGGGGAATAGCCGAGCACTTGCATGGCACCAGCAAATTTGCTGCAGGCCTCCTCATGCCGCCCCTCACGGTACAGCAGGCAGCCCAGGTTCACCTCTGCCTCAGGCACCTCCCACGACCCGTCGGAGCCCCCTGCCGCCCCCTCAGCTGCAGCCGTGAGCACCTGCTCCACCAGGCTCTTGGCTGCCTGGAGATCGCCCTGGGCATAGTGGGTGGCAGCCTGGAGACGAAGAGCACGGCCCTGGTAGGCAGGCACGTCCAGCAGGGGGCTGGTGGCCCGCAGGGCCTCGCCGTAGAGCCCGGCCTTGTAGAGGGCTTGGGCCTGGTAGAGCCGGTACTCGTCCAGCTCCGGGTGCAGCGCCACCAGCTGCTCGTAGCACTCGGCCGCGGCCGCGAAGTCCTGCAGCTGGTAGTAGCAGTAGCCGAGGAGCGAGAGGCCGGCCCGGGAGCGGCAGCTCCGCTGCAGCTCGCTGCTCAGGATCGCCGCCGCCGTCGTGTAGCGCCCGGCCCGGATCAGTCCGTAGATGACGGCCGTGTACTCCCCGTCCGCGATCGGCGCCGGCATTGCCATCGCCATCGCCATCGCTACCTAGGCAACCGCGTCGCCGGAAGCGGAAGCGCCCGCCACGCCAACTCCTGATACGTCATTACACCGCGACGCGGAAGTGCGAGTAGCGATTAAACTGAAGCTGTTGTGGGAGGCGTTACTGTGCGTCTGGGTTTCCCGCACATGGCCTCTTTTTGGAGACTTCAGCTGCGTCCGGCCGGGTTTTTTAAGTACAGGCAAAATGTCCGGGATTTCCTCCCCAGCTCCGCTTTTAACATGGCCGCCGCTAGGTTGAACTACAGCTCCCAGAAGGCCGAGCGGGGCGCGTCCGCAGTTCGGAGCGGAGTTCACAGCAGGATCCGGAATTTCAGTTTATCGCGGAAAAACGCGGAAGCTGCTGTGCCTCTTCCCCGGGCGGGGAGGGGTGTGTCACCATGTTTGTCTGCGCGCGCACGGGGACATCCCGGCACTGGCAGGGTGTGGGAGGCGCCCCGGCCGAGCATGTGGGTGCAGGTCAGCCGGAAGGTGCAGGGTCTGGACTGTCTGGGGCCCCAGCCGGGGGCGGGGCGGGGTGGGGACGGGGCTGCAGCAGGGCTGGCGGGGAGAAACTGCTCATGGCGGGGGGTGTACAGGCCTCTCCTCCCCCACCTTCCAGGCCGCGCGGTGGTTGGCCTTGCTCCACCCCGACCCGCACGAGCCGGAGCTGCCCCTGCAGCTGGGGGGGTCCGGCACCACCAGAGCCCAGAGTGGAGTGGGGAGTTTGGTTTGGGGCTGAGGGACTTGGCAGGGTCTTGTGAGGGTGGGGGCTGTGGGTGGTAGCTGGCACGGTAGAGCCCAGGGGATGAGGCTGAAGTTGGTTGCTCATTCCCAGTTCCTGGTTTCTTTTTCAAAGCTAATCTAGACTGATAAAAGCTTGTTGTTAATGAATTGCACATCCTAAACCGAGATACTTTCATTAGCTATGCATATGTACTAATTAATATACAAAATAATATCCTGACACACTTTGGGCCAGAGTCCTAAGTGAAGGGCAGATTAAAATGGGATTATGGGGAAAATACTTCTAGGGCCACCCCAAATTTCCTGTCGATGCCACTGTGGGACTGTCCCAAACCCTGACCACAGCCCTGCCCAGCCTGAGGCACGGGCTGCCTGTGGCAAGCTGCCAGCTGACTACCCTCCCAGCCACTGTACTAAGTATATGGGTTTGAATTACAAAGTGTTTTTTTGGGCTGGGATTATAGCCAGAAATCCATCTTGGGCTAACCCATGGCGCACCTGTGTTGCTGGGGGACTCTCCTAGACATCTCTGACCAGAGATTTGCCTGGTCCAAAACTCAGCTTGGCTGGGCCAGGCTGCCAACTGACAGCTCCCCATTCCCACTGTACTAAGTGTATAGGCTTGAATAAGGAACTGGCTTTTGGGCTGGGATTGTAGCTAGAAATCCTTCTTGGGCCAAGCCAGGGCATACTTATTTGCCACTGGGGAACTCTGCACATCTGTGACCAGAGACTTGCCCAACCCAGAATGTGGTTTGGCTGCGCCAGGGTGTCAAGTATAATGGCTTGAATAAAGAACTGGTTTTAGGCTGGAAATCCTTCTTAGGCCACCCCACACGATGCCTCTGTGGCACTGGAGGACTCTTCTGGACACTACTAAACTGTCTTGCCCAGCCCAAAGCGCAGCTTGGCTGTACCAGGTTGCCAAGTAACACCCCCACTATGCCCACTGTACTACATATAATGGCTCGAGTAAGGAACTAGTTTTGGCTGGGCTTATGGTTGGAAATCTTTTTTCGGTCACCCAACACCATGCCTCTGTAGCACCAGGTGACACCTGGACATCTCTGGCCAGAGACATGCTGGGCCCAAAGCACGGTTTGGCCGTGCCAGGCTGCCAACTGACAGTCCCCCAGCCATTGTTCTAAGTATAATGGCTTGAATAAGGAACTGGTTTTTTGATCTGGGATTTTGGCTCCAAATCCTTCTTGGGCCACTCCCAGACATCTCTGACCATGGTCCTGCCCAGAAAGCACAGTTTGTTCATGCCATGTATCCACCTGATGGGTCCCCCAGACACTGTACTAAGTATATGGGCTCGAATAAGGAATTGGCTTTTGGACTGGGATTATGGCTGGAAATCAATTGTGCGCCACCCCATACCATGGCTTTGTGGCATCAGGCTCCTGCACATACCTGACCAGAGTCTTGCCTGGCCCAAAATGCAGTTTCTTTGTGTCAGCCTGCCAAGTGACAACCTCCCATGCCCACTGTGCTAAGTATAATGGCTCAAATAAGGAACTGGTTTTTGGGCTTGGATTATGTCTGGAAATCCTGCTTGGTCCACTCCATGCCATTCCTCTTGCCAGCTGATGCCTAGCTTTTAAGACCTGTATGTTGTTCTTCCACCAGGCACTGGATGGTAGGACGAATGGCTGCATGCAAATATAGGGCACTGGTATACTTGACGGACCTCTGCTCCAATGCATGGTATTTATCACATGTGAGAGCAGACTCGATTCATTGAGTTTCCTGCCAGTCTGCTGAAGTGTGCTAAATAGTGCAACTCCAGCAGCCTCTGCATCGTGTGTATTCACTGTCCCTGTGTTTCAAAATGGCAGTGGCAGTGCTTTAACTAAAATTCTTCCAACAAGGTTTGTTAAAGTGCTCCCACTGACATTTTGAAGCATGAGACGGTGAATACATGTGACGTTGTGGGCAGTTTAATTAGAGTGGCTCTCAGAGCCATTCTGTTTAAAGCACTCCTCTCTACAGCCCTGGAGCATGTATATAGAGGCCCCTAGGGATTTTTCAACATCTTTTTACATTTACCTCCAGCTGCCACTCAGCAACTTGGTAAAGTAACTTAAAACTCCAGGGACTCTACCACCTGCAGTCCAAAAGAAATTCCTTATTCAAGCTCACATACTTAGTGCAGTGGGTATGGGCGGCTGTCAGGTAGCAGCCTGGCATGAAGAAACCACGTTCTAGGCCGAGCAAGACTCTGGTCAGGGGTGTCCCGGAGAGTCCCCCAGTGCCACAGACTCATGGTGCGGGTTGGTCCAAGAAGGATTTCCATCTCTAGTCCCAGCCCAGAAATCAGTTCCTAATTCAAACCCATATATTTAGTACAGTGGGCATGGGTAGCCGGCAGTCTAGCACACAAAAAACGCACTTTGGGCCAGGCAAGACACTTGTCAGGGGTATCTGGGAGAGTGCCCGGTAGCAGAGAGGCATAGTGTGGGGTGGCCCAAAGAGGATTTCCTGTCATCAACCCAGCCCAAAACCCAATTCCTTATTTAGGCCCATATACTTAGTACAGTACAGTGTTGGGGGGTGGAGGGTATGCTGTCAGTTGGTAGCCTGGCACAGCCAAACCATGTCTTGGGCCAGGCAGGACTCTGGTCAGAGATGACCAGGAGAGTCCCCTGGTGCCACCGGGACATTCTGTGAGGTCGCCCAAAACAGATTTCCAACCATATTCTGAGTCCAAGATCCAGTTCCTTACTCAAACCCATATCCTTGGTATCGTGGCTGGGGGAGCTGTCAATTGACATCCTATCCTAGCAGGGCCAAACCATGCATTGGGCTGGGCCAGCTCTGGTCAGGGATGTCCAAAGGAGTCCATTGGTGCCACAGAGTCATAATGTGGGGTGGCCCAAGAAGGGTTTCCATCTTTAATCCTAACTCAAAAAGAATTCCTTGTTCAAGTCATTATATAAATGAAGCCCCTAGTTTTCAGAGTTGCTGCTGTCTGCTGGCACCCTTGGCTCCTGGTGGAAAAACCCAGGGAGAGACAAGCCAAAGTCAGTAATTGACTTGGGAATCCAGTTTAATTCTTACCCTTTTGGACACCCCGGGTTGTGTCTCATGTATTGGGAGTAGCAAAGTCTTCAACCTGACTCCTACTCTTTCTTCCTGAAATCAAGCAGCAGCATAATGCCAGACAGACATATACTGTATTTACTAATTAAACAGTGGGTAAGGAGCAAGCAATGCTCAGAAGGATGTGGTTTTCTTGGGTTCAATGGCTAGACTGTAATAATGCCTTTTATAAACCCTTTTTCTCTGGTAGCTGTAGGTTAGAGTTTCACAGGAGAGGAAGCGAGGCGCAGTGTGCTGTGCAAGGATTTCATGCCATAAAACACTTCACGTGCGTTCCACTTACTTGAAGATACTGGTGCTTATAAACAGATTAATGGACTTAATATTTTTAAAATTAAACTTGCCACACAATTAACCACTAATCACTTCTGGTAGTTTGGGGGTGGGCAGAGGAGCCGGTGAGTAGTGTCTGTACCAAAATGGTCACAAAAATAAGGGCTCACCTTGTGATGAGTTGAAATCTCTATTATTTTTTTTCATGAAGTGATTCTTTCATTTTGCTCTTCTCTAGTTACCATTCCTGAGTTTTTTAACAGCCAAGTTGTGAATGTAGCCAATAATGAGTATAGGAAGAAGCAGCGCTTTCCTATTTGTTAATACAGGCAGTCCTCGACTTATGACGATTCGAGTTATGACAAATCGCAGTTATGACGTTTGTAAATTGACACCTGGGTTTTGAAGTTCTAACATGGGTTTCAGCATTACGATGCTGAACGCTGGATACAGGACTATCTCTGAGGCCAGCAGAGGGTACTTAGTAGGGATGTGCAAAGCAGGCTGTATTCGATTCAGAGTCGGCCCGAATCAAGGACAGTGATTCAATTCATTAACTCATATCACTGTCCCTGATGCAATTTGGCTGAATCCGAATCTGAAGAATTGCTGCTGATACAGTGAATCAGTGATTCAGACATAGACACAGGTACCAGTTCGAGGTACCAGCGCGGCTTGCAAACGTTGCAATACTGGAGTGGATGGAGCATCCCACAGGAGCACAGGGGGCCCACCACATACTTGGCGGTGAACCCAGAAGTGGACTGGCAGTACTTCCAGCCCACTTCCAGGTCCACCAGGGAGCGCACTGTGCCTCCCCCTTGGCAATCAGCCACCGGGGGACCCTGGGTGCCTCCCCAGTCCCAGGAGGCACCAGTAACTGAGCCGGGGTGTA
>NW_017729031.1:60090540-60116617 GCF_001723915.1 Gavialis gangeticus
AAAAGGGGCTGGGGCTGGAACAAGGGGAGGGGCAAATGCTGCCCAGCTGAGGCTGCGACAGGCTCTGCGAGTGGGGGCTATGGGTGGCGAGAGAAGCCTCAGCTTGTCCGGCTGCTCCCCTAGCTGCCTCTGCCAGGGCAAGACAGGCAGTGCTAGGGTTGTGCCTGAGGACTGCGGGAGAAGCCACAGCTCAAGCCAAAGCTCATCCGGCTGATCCCCCAGCTGCTTGCACTGGGGTGAGGCAGATAGTGCCAGGTGGCTGCAGGAGAATACGTGGCCTGTCCAGTGGCTCCTGCCGCTTGTCCAGGAGAGCATGGGGAGGTGGGGGAGGGATGTGTGACCCCCTCAGATCTGGTATATTTATAATATAAATGCATATAGACAAGTAATATAGCTACATTTGTTTATTTTATATAATTGATTGATTACTGTACAAAATTCTGGGTTATTTTGGGTGAAAATAGGGTATCAGGCCTTGGTTCAGGAACCAGTCCCCCATTTATAACATTGTTTCCTATGGGAAAATTGGTTCCGAGTTACATTTCAATTTAAGACACGGTTTTCAGAAACCAGTTGTGTTGTAAGTCTGAGGACTGCCTGTATGTTACTGTTTTAGAGAACTGACTGGAGGGCATGGGACCGATTTCATAGACAGATGGAAGGCAGGGTCATTCCAGTGAAATTAATACACAAATTGCTCTTCTCTCTCCCCCCCCTCCCCCTGGCTTGCTGGCCATTTTTGCACTTTTTCATGGGGAACCTGCCAATTTTGTTTTTTGCAAAGGTATGAAAAAAGACAAACTGAAAAAACCGCAAGTGTAAGTTAATTTAGGGCAGTCTCTAGAACACTGTTTTTCAAAGGTGGGGGGAGCCCAAATATTTTTTTCCCCTACTTGTCTCTATGTCTACACAAACAGAGAGGAGAATGGGGCAGTTTGTAGTAGTTTAGGCCTAACAGGCCTTATCCCAATTGTGAGCCAAATCATTTGAAATCAGGGAAAAAATATAACATTGGATGAATAGCTTGATAACAACAGAAAAGATGCAAAAGAGGGGAAGGAGCTATATTAGTCCAAAGGCGTCTCATGGATTGGTAAAAGTTGTGGTCAGTAATCAAAAGGAGAATGAAATTGGAAATTGGTAAAACACCTAGTTGGTTGCCAAATCAATGAAGAAATGGCTATTCAGCCTCTGAAGCAACCCATTTTGGGGTATTTAAAAATATACTTTGGAGTGCATACAAGGGGAACGGAGGGGTAAGGCTTCCTATGATGCTTTTCCCCACCACTATTACTGTTTCTTCACAGTGGAAAGCTGTACCCAGGAATCTGCCTGAACACAGCTTTGGGCCTCAAGGTTACTGATACTAAAAGGCATCCTAATCTCAAGTGGGCCAGAGAGAAGGACTCAATGGCATTACACTCTTCATTGGCTTGTAGTGAACAACAATTGGGAGGTGAGGTGAGCTCCAGCTGTTAACACTGCCCTGCTGTGTCCTTTTCCTTCCTTTTCTTATTCTTCTCCTTTTTGCCTTCTGTTTAACAGGAGGCTGATTTAGCTAGCCAAGATAATATTTTTTGCAATGTTGGTATAATCTTATGGTTAGTGAGGCAGTGAAAACGAGTGGTCTGAAGAATTCAGTGCTGGTAAAGTGTTTCAGGGGCTTAGAGTGGCTGATAAGGTGCTATGTTTTGTGCATGATATTTTCCCCATGGTGATTTTGCAAGTGAGAGTCAGGACTGGAGGCAGAAATTGTATTTTCTGTTCGAATGTGCATCGTTAAAGAAATAAGATGAGACTTTTAACTGCAGTAGCTCCAGATCACCTCAGCTTATTTCCCTCTTCACCAAAAGGGATGGTTAATACCATCTAAAATTGTGTTATCTCTAAAAGCTGTACATCCAAAGGGGGGAAAAGGATAATATTAAAATAAAAGGCCATATTTCAGAGGGCTTAACTCCTTTTCCTGTGTCTTGAATAAAAGGTTTAAAAGATTTTAATAGTGATTGTTGTGGTTGGAGTAAAGCCCCCAGAACTTAGAACACTGAACTGTTTAATGTGATAGTAAGTAAGAGTTTTATTTAACATCTTGTGCCTTGTTGAGCCTAAGGGCCTTGTTACACCTTATGCTGTAAGCTGAACAGATGTTAATCAGCTTAGTGTTGTTCATTTTAGTGGAGCAATCACACCTTAAGGCAGAAAACCATCTCTGTCTATCTTTCACCTGCACAGCTGTGACTTAGCACTAGAGCTTGGTGAGCAGAGGTAGTAGGACTAGGAGTCTATGTAAAATGTTTCTTAGTGCAACAATGTCTCCACATTTTGTGTGTTTCTTTTTTAGTCTGTTGTATTTATTGGTATTGGCTGCAATGCTAATAAATACACCGCATGGCTGGGTCCTGCTCTGCGGTGGGCAGGACCCAGCCATGCGGTGCCCTGTTGTTCCCACTCGCCCACTGAGTCCTTGGATGCTGGAGGATATTAACTTGGGCAGAATAAGGTGTGGCCACTTCCCACAGCTAATGGGACAGTAGCAAAATTAGGCAGATTAGAGATAAGTATGCCCTGGAGTGGTGTAAGTTTTAAGATAAACAACAAGTGATTTAAACCATTTAAAAGGTATTAATGTGCAGCTAATCTAGGGGTTAAGAGCTCCAGAAGCCGCCTAAAATTACTGTGTAACAAGGTCTTCCTGAGACATCACTTCTGGAACACAGCAGCTGTAGGCAGCAGAGCCCAAAGTAAGGCAGGATATTTGGTTTCCATCAGAAAATCTGATAGTAAGTTCTAAACCTGTAATGGAGCAAGACAGACACATTTTCATAGTTTCATAGTTTCTAGGGTCAGAAGGGACTTGAGCAGATCATCTAGTCCGACCCCCTGCCATGGCAGGAAGAGCACTGGGGTCAAATGACTCCAATAAGGTGGTCATCCAGCCTCCTCTTAAAAACCCCCAGGGTGGGAGCCTGCACTACCTCACATGGAAGCTGGTTCCAGACCCTAGCCGCCCTGACCGTGAAGTAGCGCCTCCTGATGTCCAACTTAAACCTTCCCTCCGCCAGCTTGTGACCATTGTTCCTGGTCACTCCTTGCGGCGCTCGGGGGAACAGGGACTCCCCCAGCGCCTGCTGATCCCCCCTAACCAGTTTATAACAGGCCACAAGATCCCCCCTCAGCCTTCTCTTTTGAAGGCTGAACAGGTTCAGGTCCCGCAACCTTTCCTCATAGGACCTACCCTGCTGTCCCTTGATCATACGAGTGGCCCTCCTCTGGACCCTCTCCATGCTGTCCACATCCCTCTTAAAGTGCGGCGCCCAGAACTGGACGCAGTACTCCAGCTGCGGCCTGACCAGTGCCGCATAGAGGGGGAGGATCACCTCCCTGGACCTGCTCGAGATGCATCTGTGGATGCACGACAAGGTGCAGTTGGCCTTCCTAGCCGCCTCCCCACATTGCCGACTCATGTTCATCTTGGAGTCAATAATGACTCCCAGATCCTTTTCCACCTCCGTGCTGACAAGAGGGGAGTTCCCCAGCCTGTATGTATGGTGCCGATTGTTCCTCCCCAGGTGCATCACCTTACACTTGTCTGTGTTAAACCCCATCCTGTTCTCCTCCGCCCATCCTTGTAACCTGTCTAGGTCCAACTGTAGCCTGTTGCTCCCCTCTAATGTGCCCACATCCCCCCACATCTTAGTGTCATCAGCAAACTTGAACAGGGTGCTTTCCACCCCCTCATCCAAATCACTGATGAAGATATTGAACAGGGCGGGCCCAAGGACCGAGCCCTGTGGGACCCCACTTCCCACGTCCTTCCAGGTCGAGAAGGACCCATCCACTACCACTCTCTGGGTGCGACTCTCTAATCAGTTGGCGACCCATTGGACTGTATGGGTGTCTACGCCACAGTCCCCCAGCTTCCTAATGAGAATGGGGTGAGAGACAGTATCAAAAGCCTTCCTTAGTATTCTTCTACAGTCATTCACTTAAAAGTGGGTTATTGCACTGTTACAGTGCATGTGAAATGGTTAAGTAGGTGTACTGTTTCTCCTGGTTAATGATCTTTAAGAAGTAAAGACCAAGATTTTACTAGTTTAAGTAATCCCAGTGCATGCAAACACTGTACTTCCACTGTGTGACAGGAGCATGCTCCCAGGCCTGGTCTCGATATCAGCCTGCCTTGCTCACCTCCCACGCGTTGTTGATAAGTCAATTAAGTTGGTAATTAGGCAGGAGGCTGCCCTTCGAGTGCCCAGCTGTAACAGGGCAGCACATACATGCTCTGACCTTCCCTATACGTGTCCCATGCCTTGCACATGTCACACTGTGTGATGACTCTGCAGCTCAAGGCTGGGTCAGACTGGGCACACAGTTGTCTCTCACATATTGCCCCATACAGGGCCACACACCTGCCAACCCCCTCTCATCAGGGCCTCTTGCACTACACTGGCTCTCACCCAGTGTCTGTCACACTGCCCTATCCAGGGCCACACTCATTCTGCCCTGCTCCACGTGAGCAATCCCGGAAGGCCCTCGGACGTTGCTCTACACACTTAGGTCCAAAAGGCTGCGCCAGGGCTGGCCATTCTCACAGTCCTCATCTGAGCGGGACTGGATGATTCTTTAACTCCGTCCCCTCACTGGACCACTCTGCCCCTCTCTTGGGCTACCACTCCGCCCCTATGCTGGGGCCCAGGGTCTTCCACCCCTACAGGTTCAGGTGCTTCTCTAAGTGTGCCTGACCTCCACTCCACCCTCTTATCAGGGCCCAGGGTCTTATACCCCTTGGGCTCAGGTGCTCCTCTCTGAGTGTGCCTGGCCCACCTCCAGGGTCTAAACCCCATTGGACTCAGGTGCTTTTACTAAGTGTGCCTGGCTCACTCTAAGCCTCCTGATAACCCACCCGAAGGTGGGGGCTGGAGTTTAGGCGCCCCAACCTGCCTTTCACTGGGGAGGTTCTCAGTCTTGGCATTTAAGTGGGGCTGCCCTGCCACGGGTAGTCCCCCCAGGCCTCCCTATCCCAGCAGGGTCCAGTTTCAGATCATGTTCAGAACCATGAGGCTTCTTCCTTCCCCATAACCTCACCCTTACCTCTGAGATGTTCCTGGAGCAGTAGCTCAGCAGGGTGATGTTTCTCCCATGTTGGCTGGTAGCAAACTGCTGCCTCCAGCCCTGAGAGCTGGGCATTAAATGGCTGCCCTAATTAAGCACCAACCATTAAAATGACAGAGCACTGAAGCTGCACCATCACACACTGTAATAACCGGGGATCCAGGTTTTCCACTCCCCACGGAAAAACGGAGTAAACCATGGATTTTGCCTTTTACCAGAGGCAAACGCAGATTTCTCATTTTACAAGAGAAACCCATGGATTTTGCCATTTTGCAGTGAGCTCCCTGCAGAGTGGCACAGTTCCAGCCTGCAGGGAGCTGGGAGGGAGCGGGAGAAAGGCAGAAAGACAAGGGGCGCCATGTACATAGACATGCACGTGGCCCCAGGCAGCCTGCAGAGCAGCTCCAGCAGGTGTGTGGGGAGCGGGAGAGGGGAATTGAGGCCCCTGTAGGGAGAGAGCTGGCCAGGGCTGGGGCTGCTACCCAGCAGGGTGGGGCTTGGGGCCCAGGGCCACGACGTGCAGCTGCAGGGCCCCAGTGGGAAGCAGAAAGGGGCCATGGGTGGCTTGTCCAGGGGAGGGGAAGGGATGGTTCCCTGTTGCTGTGTGCACTTCTGAGGGGCAGGGGAGATCCATGCCCCCCAGATCTGTACCCAGGGCAGGTGCAGGCAGTCTCTTAATGGGTTCTTAGATGGGCATTGGAGGGACACCAGCCCACCAACTGTTGACGCTCACTTGGTGCAGAGTCACTTGAATGGACTGGATGTATTACGTCAGCAGGCCCGGATGAGCTGCATCTGAGAGTACTGAAGGAATTTGGCCAGTCTCAGCAGAACCAGTGGCACAGCTGTTTGAGTGCTTGGGTCAGGTCCTGGAGGACTGGAAAAGGGCCAATGTGGTCCATATTTTCAAGACGGGGAGGAAGGAGGATCTGAGTAATTATACGCCAGTCAGTCTCACCTCATCCTTGGAAAGGTCTTTGAAAAGATTATGAAGGATCATATTTGTGGGAGTCCAGTGGGAAAAATAATGCAGCAGGGAAACCGGCATGGGTTCATAGCAGGTAGATCATGCCTGACCAATCTGGTTTTGTTTTATGACAGGGTCATGAAATGCTTGGACACAGGAGTAGAGGTGAATGTCATTTTCTTGGACTTTAGGATGAGATACCGTATCGAAGGAAGGCCTTGCTATTCTCATAAATAAATTAAGAGGCTGTGAGGTAGATGTTTACACAGTCCAGTGGGTGGCAAATT
Source organism: Gavialis gangeticus (assembly GCF_001723915.1). NCBI lineage: Eukaryota > Metazoa > Chordata > Crocodylia > Gavialidae > Gavialis > Gavialis gangeticus. The sequence continues at coordinate 60,096,907 of NW_017729031.1, forward strand.
GGCTTTGCCAAGAGAAGGCTGAGAGGGGATCTTGTGGCCGCCTGCAAATTCATTAGGAGACGCAGCAAGGGATCGGAGATGCTCTGTTCACCAGGGCGCCTCTTGGAGTAACAAGGAACAATGGTCACAAACTGACAGAGAGCAGATTTAGGCTAGATATCAGGAAAAACTTATTCATGGTATGGGTGGCCAAAATCTGGAATGGGCTCCCAAGGGAGGTGGTGCTCTCCCCTACCTTGGGGGTCTTTAAGAGAAGGATGAATAGGAATCTGGCTGGGGTCATCTGACCCCAGTGCTCTGTCTAGGCAGGGGGTTGGGCTCGATGATCTGTTGAGGTCCTTTCCGACCCTAGCATTTATGAATCTCCTGTCCTGCTTCCCTCCCCCGAGGCCTCTGGAGCTGGCAGGTGCAGTATGGTGCGGGTGGGAATAGCAGGGTGGCGCAGGGATTCCTTGCTGGTGTGAGTCCCCCCCACCGCTGCCCTGGCAATGTGCCTCCAGCACCTGCTGCTGCTTTGGGGGGTGCAGCCACGCCAATGCCCTTACTGCGGTGAGGGGTGGTGCGGGGGTGAGAAGCAGTGAGGAGCTTTTCTGTGTGGCTCCTCCATGCCCTGCTGTGCTGGGTCGTGGGGGAGGAGGGGGCAGGAAGCAGGGCAGCAGGGAATAGCGGTGAGCAGGTGGCCTGCTGTTCCCTGCTGCTTTGCTGCCCACGGCTCCCCCCTCCTTGCCTGCCTTGGGTACAGATCTAGGGGGTGCCGGTCCCCCCTGCCCCGTGGGAGTGCAGGCAGCCGTGGGGGAGTGGGGGGCTGCAGACCTGGGTCGTACCCCTGGCAGCTGGGGGCCCTGTCCCTCAAGGTGAGGGGAGCAGGGGCTATGGGTGGGGGGCAAGGGGCTCCAGCAAGGCTGTGAGGGCTGTGGGAGGGGCCTTTAATTTTAATCATGGATTTGAGGGCTTTTAATCAGGAAAACAATGTCCGTGGTAATAACTGCTCTAGATTCTACTTCATTACACTAGACTAAATCCAAAGCTTGCTCCCTTGTAGAAGGGGCTGCAGGCTCATGCTTCAAAAAGGAAAAAATGCAGCACTCCATCAATGGTCTCTTTATTTCCCCATCACTCTTTCTGTGTGATGCAATAATCAATAGCTAAGGCCCTGATAATTAGGTAGTCCCCAGTAGAAACAAAGTTAAACTACAGAAACCATTAAAGTGGTTTATTAAATTTTTAAATGAGATGAATAAAACAGTTCTCCATTTCAAAAACATGCCTTTAAAAAAATGTTGAACCATCACTGTTTGACAGATTAAAGCAAAACAATGAGGAAAATGGATTTAAAATGCACAAAGGAAACTGATGTGGTAAGACAAATTCCAGTCCTAAATTATGCATTTTATAGTATGTAGCTCCATTCATGATAGAAAAAAAAAAATTTTGTCTGACCGTGTATGTGTGTAATACTGGACACATACACAAACACAGACACTGATAGTTTACAACTGTATTTCCCACACAGTTAAAGGATGCAATGTCCAACATGCTGATAAATTGAAACATAAGTATGAAAGCTTCATACCTTTTCTTTTTTTTTTACTTCTTTTGGGCTAACAATACACAGCATTTTTTTCTTTTACTGTTATAGTCAATAACATATCATCACTGATAACCTCTGAATTCTCTTATTTCAGCTGATTAGAAGTGTTTTGTTAGAACCCATTCACACAATTTAAACATGTAAAAGAAATCCCCAGATTCCTTGAGAGAGGCAAATACCACTTTCTCACTTTACATTTTCCTGTCATTTTGAGCATTGGAAGTTCCTTCTGTTAATTTGGTATAGACTGAAAGATGTTTTATGTAATCATGAAATCTTAAAGCTAGTCTTTAATAAATACACAAAATATCTCAATATACTGAGGAATTCCTTAAGGGACAGCTAAAATCTATAGACTGAAACATTTGTCTTATTTTTAGCATGAATTACTGAACTGTCTGTATCTCAGTAATTAGCTTTTTATCAGGCACTGCTGGTTGCAGTTTTCAGAAATACTTTGTGAATACTGGCATTGGCTTTGTTGATAATTAGAGGCATGTTCGTAAAACTGTAGTGCACAGGAAGTAGGAAAGGTTAAGAAAGTCACCAGGCCAGAAAATGCAGCCACTCTACCTGTGACACAATCTAATGAATACCTGAGCTAAAATGAAATATACTCATCCTATTATTTGTCATTTGTTTTCTTCATGGGTACAAAGTCTATTAATCCCCCATTCAAATTGCATAACTAATCATCATCAGTGGCCAAGATCCTGCAAGGTACTTTGGGTTAGATCCATAAACACACTTAAGCACTTAAGTCCCACAGTTAGGTACCACTAAGATCAACCCCGTACACAGCTTCTGTTTAACCTGAAAGGCACGAATGTGTCTACTTTAGTGGACAAATCTGCCTACGTTTTGGCACTGCTAAATTGCTTAGAGCCCAACTTTCCATCTAAGCCCTGACAGGATAGTTAAATGAGGTATTCTCTCCAGTCTGGATAAGGTATTTTAGAGCAGATCTATGGACTGGGTCTCACACAGCTGGAAAATACTTTTCAACCAAGTGAATCACACTTTAGCTACTAGCCCAGGGGTTAAAGATTCACCTGGGCAGTGGGAGATGTTTTTCTGTTTCATGTTTCCTTTTTCTGGCTGGTATAGAGTAGGACCTTGAACCCAGATGTTCCTATTTTGCTACTTGGTATTCTGGAACGAGTCCTGTTCAGTCTCTTCTGTTGAACATTTCCCCCTGCTTTTAAAAATTAAATAGTAGGACCAGGGAGGGAGAAAAAAAAGATTGACTGTAGCGTGATGATTAGGGTACTTGTGTGGTACAGTCAGGTTCAAATCTGTGCTCCAAATGACTGTCTACTTAGTTACACTCTGTAGAGCAACTTCAGGAAAGACTATGTAAGGTTCACCCCAGAACACCCAATAAGCCAGTGATTGGGTAATTTTTGGGATGTGAGAGCCAGGTTCAAGATCCTGTTTCAAAGTAGACAGTGGGGATTTGAAAATGGGTCTCCCACCTCCTATGTGAAGCTCTACCTAGCAGGAGATATGAGAAGGGGATTTTTTCCCCCTTCCTCATGAGAGAGGGCTGACCTAGCTTGCATGCCTAACTACTGCGGAGGACTCATTGCTGAGAATCCTGAGTGGAGTTCAGTGCTTGAACTGCCTCTTGAGGAACTGGATTTAGGCCTTGTCCCTCTCCTGAGCATTTCTACTGGCAAAGTTATATAGTTTCCTCATCAGCCTGCTGGTTTCTGTGGATCCTGTTCTTAGGCACCTTGCTCCCCTCCTCTTCCCTCACATAGGTATCCTGGGTAGCCACGTTACAGCTGAGGATTGCTGTAGTTGTTCAGACCCCTAAAGGGTAAGCATTGCAGTGCCTAAGTCCTTCTGCAGAGCTGGTCCTGTGCAACTCCTTGGAGGAGTGGCTGTGAGAAACAGTGTGGTTTCATTTCGATTTCTGTTTTGCCATTTCAAAAGGACAGTGTTTTCATTTTGTTTTGAAGCACTTGTTCTGTTTTATTTTGTTGAAACTGTTTCACTGTTTCAGTGCTGTTTCAATGTTTCACCCATAGGCTATAATGGGGACTCATGAAAATGCCTATACCTTTGTCATTCTTGCCTGATTTGGATGAAAATTGCAGGGATGGTAGCCCCTTCTAAGGGCATGTAATCTGCCAAGTTTCGAGGAGATAGGTGCAGGGGTTTCTGGGAAACTGAACCTCAAAATGTTCAAAGCAAAACTTGGATCACTTCCTGGTAACAACAGCCTGCTGTTATCCCGCATCATCCAGGGGCCTGTGCCCCCTGGGAAGAACTGGGGGAAAGATCAGGGGGCTGGGGAATCCAACCAGGAAATGGGTCAATGTTTAGGGACCTGAACATTTTCCCAGCTCCCAGTTTGCTTCCCCCAGCTCCTGGTTCAATTCCCCAGCTCTTCCCGGGGGGCGTGGGCCCCCAGATCTGTGCACTGGGTTTCAAAGCCTTTCGTTTCATTTCAGTTTTGCTGTTTTGAGCTCGAAACACGTTGAAACAGCTTCGAAATGAAACACCCATTGAAATTTCGCACATCCCATGAAATACCCCAATGGACTTTGTAAGATCTATGTACTTAGCACCTTGTATTATTGGGCCACAAATATAGACAAATGTCAGTTACCACTTTAGGCAGTAATTCCATGGAAGGCATGGAACGGACAAATGACTGAAGATCCTCCTATTTACCAGACTGAATACTGAGCTGTGCATTGGGCAGCTCCACAGAAGGGCAGAGTAGCTCTGCTGTCTGGTTAACATTGTAGTCTGTCTACTATAGACCCTCTCGTGTGAAAAATCCTGTCCTTCCCACTCATGCAGCAGAACCAATCTGATTTCTGTGCCAGGTAATCTCTGCCTGTTCAAAGGGCTGAGTAATGAGCAGGGAAGAATTTGGGCTTAAACTGTGTTTTACAGTGACCTCAGTACAGCCTTTACTGGAATAGGTTTACAAAACAGCTCAGAGTTCTGGAAAAATACTTCATTCCCTCGAGAAAAGCTGTTTTTGCACCAAAACAATGAACAGTTGCCAAAATCTGTATAAATGAATCTGACAAACAGGGACAAAGGTGTACCCACTACCATCCTAATTGTGAGAAACAATATGACACATTCTTTCTGTACAGAATGTTCCCTTGCTTCAAAAACACCACCAGGGTTTTAAGCCAAAAATATGAATGCTTTAATGGTAAGAGGTGTGTGTATGTGTGTTTCCTTAGGGAAACACACTGAAGCCTTTTTAAACCGAAGTTTAAAAAAACAGTGGAGGCCAAATTCTATTTTCAGACACCAGTACAATCCTACTGGTTTCAGCAGAGTGTTTTTGTTTCCTGAGAGGAGAATTTCAGGGGGATCCAAGCATGCTCTCTTTTATTCCCTTTTTTGCAACAGAGGAACAGAATCGTAACATTAGTCAGCAGTTTCTGAATTTTGACCCACAATAGGAAGGATGCCACAAGACAGGAGAAATAGATGGAGGCAATTATAAGCAGCCGACTGATTGATGGTTGACATTGTTAGGGCCTCAACTGTATGTCAGGTTGCAGTAATGCTGAATTCCCATCACTGCCAGTGAGTGTTGCTAGGGGCAACAGTGCACTGAAGCCAATAAAAAGAAAAGGAAATAAGAGAACTCAACCTTGGAGGAGCTGTAGGGTATGTGTACTATAAATTATGTTATATTTAGTGATATGCAATATCAAAATTCAGGAAAGCTCTGTGAAGCTGCCAACAGTACTAAGTCGATCATGATGTCTGCTTTTCCCATAAAGCATGCATTATATAAATAAGTTATACAAGCTTGCAGTAGATTATCCCAGCTGTATATTTATCGTGGAAGGAAAAAGGTGATAGAAACAAGTTCAAACAGTGCTTGTATTCATAGATTTCTCCCCTTCCCCATTTCTCTTTGGTAGAAAAGACTACTATGATTCAGTAGCTTGGATTTTGCAGTGGTTCTGGAATCTCCCATGTATGCTGTCTACACAAATTAGTAGCAGCACAGAGCTTTTAAATAAGTTCTCATTTGTTTAATTATCAATTACACAGCATTGGTCAGCTTTCTAGAAAGTACTCAGTAGACACAAGCCATAAATGCCTGGATGGGAGACATTGTGTCGGGGACTGAGATCTTTTGCACATCAAGTCATACGGGCTAGATTCTGCCAATCCAGAGCAACTGTACCGAAGTCAGTGTAGCTGTTCTAGTACATGTAGGTATAACTGAGCTCTGAATCTGGCTTTCATTTCTTATGTGAGTGCCTGTGGGCATTTATATTTTCTAAATAACTTTCTTTAGGAACTTCAAGAACTAATGGCCAAAAGAGTGGGCCATTAGTTTGTTTGTTTTTTTGCTTCTTTTTTGAATGGAGCCATTTTCTGTGTGTCAAGTCCTAAGTATTTTAATATGGGTCCTCAGGTATTCAGGTGCTCAGAATGGAGTGCACAGCCTCAAATCATAGGTTGCCAGCAATCTCTGCTGTAACGGAGAGGTCACATAATACTAGTGAGAATTTGACATTTGGCTTCTTGACCTATGATGTTTGATTAAAATGTTACAAACAACTCTATCCCATATATGTGAATGTGATCATTGACTTGCTTTCCAATAACTGTAACAGAAAGTTGACTTAAATTTTAAGTAAGCAGCAGCTGGCAAGAGAAGGAAGAGGTAGCCAGTGTTCAGCTTGATGGTACATATTTCTTCACCATTTCTGTTGGGTAACAGTGGAAATATTCATTTCATTTGGAAATTATATCAGAAAGGCATATCCACGGTGCACTCTGCAACACAGCTTCTGTAGCACAAGGCAACAGATTTCCTTTTTATCCTATTTTCGTTAACGTCCATTAGTACTTTACTTAGGGAACACTGCAGAGTAAACTGAATATTTTAAAGGAGTGTTTCTAAAAACTTATCATGCAGTAGTTTTGCCTTTGCACAAATTCCCACTTCCTGGGTAATTTACAGAATTGTTATTCTTAATTTCTTAGGAGAGCTGGGACAGTTGATATTTTTCAAGATAATAAAGTTTGTTTTTAAAGGTAGCAAAGAGAGGCAATTCTAAAGGTCCTAATCAATCAACAAGGAACTTTGTTGTAAAAAAATACTTCTGTAGAATATAAAGCAGGCTTTTCAGAACATTCGAGCATAAAAGAGGAGGAAAGAGTAAGAGAGAAACATCACAATTGCAGGCATTATTGGTTCATAATGAACACCAGAGAGATGCAAAACAACTAAGTAATTACACACTATTCTCTTCTCCTCCAGCTCCTTGCATATGAACTGACCAATGTGCATTCCATTTCTGCTCTGTATTATTAATTTTATGAAGCTGTAAGTTCTTGTATCTCAGTCCATAGTCAGCTTTGTGTGATTTTTACAGCAGCAGCTGAAAGGTAGTGGAGCTGAATGAGTGCTTCTTGTGCTAGATATCAACATAACCCTGATCAACATAGGCCTTCTTTCCGGGCCCACTGAATGTCTAGGCAAAAGCAACCACTGTCATCAAGATAACATCCAGTGAATTAAGTAAGTCTGTGAAAGTTGTGAGTTTTTTCCCAATTGATGGAACTAAGCTAAATAAAGCCTTTCGGACAGCTCTCAGCACCACAACAGCTGGCATTTGCAGGCTTAATTTATGTCTTCTAGAGACACAGTAAAGCTGGAAGAGGAGGAGGAGGCTGCTGCTGCTTGAGTGAGAAGTCTTTTTTGGTGCAGCTCCTCCCATTTACTTCTGTTTGTTGCCACCGAGTCCAGCATGGGCTTCAGCTTCATGTTCAGCTTTACTAGAGACTGGGGGAAGATACAAAACAGAAAGAGAAAAACAAACAAGTACTGTATGTCTTATCATTTGACTCAGAGTATAGAAAGCCACAGGCTAGAAGCTTTCTGGCTGTATTGTGAACCTTAATTGTTCAAAAATCTGGACTTGAGGCCCCAAATTCATGCAATTAGCTTAAAAAAATTACATTTTAAAATGTCTGTTCCGGGTTCTGTTTGTTTTATGTTCTTGAGTGTTTAGGTTATGTACAGGTCTCATTTTCACATTTTTTACCACCATCACAAGGACTAGAAAAGGAGGGCATATATATCTAACTGTGTGAGATAGTGTCTGCCCCTCAAATATGCCATGCTGCTCTGCACATGTTGTCTTCTGTACTGAAAGGAGTATAGCCATATGACTACACTACTTTGGGTAGGTTAATTAGCACTGTTGGGTGACATCAGCCACCGTGTTCCTATATTAACTGCCCCACCTATAGTGCTATTACATTGCTTCCACTTCAGGGCTAGGGATAGATATTCAAAAAGGCCAAGCCTGAATTGATTAAATGTTTGCAGGTTAGTCTAACCTGGCTAAGCTAAATCAGTTTTCTAACCAGACAGACATCCTAGAAATGCAGGCACATGCCTGCAGTGGCTCAGGCTACAAGCTGGGGGGCACTACAGCAGCCTTCCTATCCCTTGCACATAGCTGAGCTAAGTGGGGCGTGGCCAGGCCGTGGCAGCTCTGATTAGGGAGGGGTTCCCTCCCCCAGGAACCCAGTAGGCAGTTGCTAACACAGTGTTTATCACCCCTAACTCAGTATTTATCAGCTCGTTAAGAAAACAACAGAGGGATATGTTAATTCTGCCTTTGTCCCCTGTGCCACAGGCTGGGAGGTAGCCAGCATGTGGTCTGCTAGCTAATGCTGAGGGATGGGGGAATGCCGGCTTAGCAGAGAGGGGAGGGGAGGAGCAGAAGCCAGGCAGACGCCTGCAGAGACTGCTGAGCTCTGGCTAAGGAGCAGAGGGGAAGGCCATCCCTGCTGTGGAAAAGAGAGGCCTGCCCAGCCCAGTGAGCATGCTGGGATGCTGGGGGAGTCTGATGTAATTTAAACCAGCAAGGGGTCTGGGACAGACATTGACTAAACTGATTTAAGCCAAATCAGTTAAGTCTGATACTACACTCAAACAGGTATATCTCAAACTGGTTTCAGTCATTCTCAAACTGGTTTATGTGCCTGAACATCTGTTCTGTTACAGGTTTAAACCAGTTTTTGATCACTTAAGCCGGTTTATGTGTAATGTCTGTCCCTAGCCCACAAGACAACCCATAATAAGACAATGTGTGTGTTTTAGGGCACTGTGGTGTCTTAACAGTGCAGCATAGATCTTCACCCTAACATTTTTTGTTTTAAAATTAGAGTCTCACATGATCTGTTCTCTCTACGTTTTGGGTTTTAAGTAAAGCATTAAAAAATCACAGCAATCTCAGTAAAACCATGCAAGTTGGCAACACGGGTAGCCCCATGGGTATTTTTGAAGTTTTGTACAGAGTACTTGGAGAGCTTATTCAAAGATATCTGTTTCACAGGTGGAATGTGCTTCTTGGGTAGAAGCAGTTTTTACAATGGTGAGGTGGAAGTCACAAGATGTACAAGGTTTGAGTTCAGGACTGTAACATGTCCTGTTCTGTTCTGTTCCCTTCAAGACAGGGAGCTTCAGTTTCAGTTTAACGTTAAGTAAAGAGGTTCAAAAAGCCTGAGGTGGAATTGGTTCAATCTTCACAGGTTTTTCTAAGTTGCATAGCTTGAACTGATAACCAACTGAACTGACATTTACTGTTGGGTGACCAAGGCAGGTGGAAGCCTGACCTGGCCCAAGGCAAGAGCCTGGGGGTGCTTATGTGCATGATCCCTCATGGCCAGCTGCCTAAGGCTGCTAAACCCCACCTAGTGGCAGCCCAGGCCTGATTGGCTGCTGGACACATGCCACCTTTCTCCCCATAGCTGTCAGCCCCTGGGAGGGGAGAGCCAGCAGAAAATCTGGCCCTTGCCCCCACCTCTAAGAATGGAATGGGCAGGGGAATGCACCACCCAGCCCTAGCCCCCCAGGTGCGGTCTACTTGGTGCAGGAAAAGCTGCCACCTGGGGGCTTTTCACTCCCTTGCAGCCTGGCTAGCAGAGCTCCCTGGGAAGGGGCAGGGATGAGCTGATCTCAACCTGTTTCACCAGGCTGCAGGGTTACAAAAAGCCCCCAGTGGCGGCTTTCACTACCCGGTGCTGGGCAGACACTGGCTGGGGGGGCTGGTGCCGGACTGGTGTGTTCTTCTCCCTGCCCCTGCCTCTCACAGGTGGGGGGGGGGAGTGGGTCTTCACCCCCATCAGGCAATCCAGTGTCTGGCTGGACTGCTGCATTCATTCTACTCTGTGCCTCTCAAAGGTGGGGGCTGAAAGGGGACAGAGCTAAGCTGATCGCAGCCTGGCAAGCTGGGCTTCAGGGGAGTGAAAAGCCCCCAATGGGAGCTTCTCCCCACTCACCCGCACCAGGTAGGCCCTGGCTAGGTGATCTGGGGCCAGGCCAGCGCATTCCCCCTCTACCACACCACCTCTCTTGGATATGGGGGGCAGGGAGGGGGTGGAGCTGAGCCAATGCCAGCCCAGCAAGCTTGGCTTCAGGGGAGTGAAAAGCCCCCAGTGCGGGGCTTCCTCCTGTGCCGGGCAGACCCCAGTTGGGGAGGCCAGGCCACTGCAGTTGCCCCCCACCCTGTTCCACCCTACATCACAGGCTTGGGGGTGGGGCTGAGCTGATGCTAACCCTGCTCACATGGCTGCTGCAGTGATGAAAAGCTGCCCCCACTGCTGGGGCTTTCCTTTCCCTTGTCCTGTACAGACAGGGAGATGGGCAGGGCTGGGGGTCTGTTCCCTTGCCCCTTACCCCATCCTGCTGGGCTGACAGATGTTGGCAGGGAGTAGAGGCTTTAGCACCTTAGCTCTGTGATAGCTGGGGGAGGGGTCAGCCCTGCTCTGCTGGAACAGATAGCACAGCCCAGGACTGCAAAGCATTCTGGGATACTGGGAGACTGTGAGTTAACTTGAATTGGAAAGGGATCTAGGATAAAAGTTCCATAAACCGGTTTGACTTAAATCAATTTAGTATGATACTATATCCAACCAGGTTTATCTTCAACACATTTTGGCCATTTTGAAAGTAGCTTATGTGCACTGAACTTCTGTTCTGTTACAGGCTTAAACTAGTTTCAGATCATTTAAACGGGTATATGTGTAACCTATGTTCCTAGCCTAAATGACTAAGCAAAACGTGACTGTAACTTGCTGTTGCCATCTGCATATACCAGCAAAATCTGGTGCTTTATTTTTATTGCTTCTCAGCTGAGTTTGGCTATTAATACAGTACTTATTTAATTTATGGGAGCTTAAAACGTGCAAAACAACCCTGAATGAAGAATGGAAATTGTTTCATTTTCTAGTCTCACTGAATCCACTAACTTCTTATAGGGCTTGAACCAGATGACTGGAGTCACCTACAATCTCCCTGTTGATTTCTGTGAATTTGATCAGAATAATTTTTTTATTTTAGAGCTATGTATATGGTTGAAGTCACCATTTTCTTCTTGGCTATGATGCAGCATGTGTAGTATGAAACCTTATAACCGCAGCAAGCATATATCAAGAAAATGACACACTTGCTAACCTTGAAACAAGTGCATGGGGCCCTGAGTTGGTCAAAGTACGTGCTAGATTTCATTTACTGAGATAATCCTTCATGTTACTCTTTCTGCAGCCTTTTTTGTTAACGATTAGGGGACTCTATTAGCCAGTCAGCTATAGAACATCAAGTGCATGTTTTTGGTTTGAAGAAGGGAGAAAAAAGCAGCAAACAATATAAACAATGACAAATAATTTGTATACCTTCAGGAAGATACAAGGAAGTAGGCAAGTGTAAATTGTTTGCAGGTGAATCTTTTGATGATTTGGTTTAACAAGGTTAACAGCAGTTGGCTTTAATGGCCCCAGGAGCCCAGAGGACTCTAAAGAATAGTATTTTTATGACTATTCTGCAAACCATGGGATTTTGGTAGCTACTGAAGTAAGTCTTGGTAGATTTTTAATTGAGTTATTATATGATACTTAAGGGTTAATGGCCTGATTTTAAGATGTGCTGAAAACCTGCAACTTCACTTAACTTTAATAAGAAATGCAAATGCTCAGCAGTTTTCAAAATGGGGCCATAAGTAACTAATTGATTTGTGTGGAGTGGATCTGCTGCAAAATGCTTCCGTCTTGGCATTAAAATGGAAAAAAGCAAGGTTTAGGCACAGTTGTCTTGTAGCCTAGTGGATGGATTAGAGATGGGGCTTAAGGCCTTTCAGTTAGTGTCAGGTACACTGTTACTGAGCATAGGCATTTCATTCCTTTGTAACGATGTTATGACTTAACAGCTTGCTCAGCTGTGCAACATTCTTACTGGCAACTTGCTCATCATAAACCTTCCTGTATTTTTAGCTTTTTATTTCAGAGTGTTACATGTGGCTGCAACCCTCTCTGATCCAGTCCACTCTAAATGCCTGCAACAGAAAACTGCTCAGTGTGGGGAGACAATTCCTCCCTCCCTTCTCCTAATACAGCCAAGCAGACATCCAAGCTCCAATAGCAGCAAAGCAGTAATCCTGTCATAGTGATGGCAGTGTCTGGACAGAATTTTTGTCAAGAGATGGGGTTAGAGCTACCAGCTATAGCTTCCATTTCCAATATATTTAAGTAAAAGGCCACAACTATTTTAAGAAAATACTTTACAAAAAATAAGTAAGTAAATAAATAAATCACCATTTTTCAGTACCTCTAAGCAAGACTGATCTTACCAGCCTCAGGACCTGGAAGCACACATTGTTCATCTTGTAGATGGGTATACTGACAATATCTTCCTACTGTAACTTAAACGAGGTACAGGATAAGGGCACACCTGATCATATCTCCCAGTGGTTCTTCAGTTCCAGGCAGTTCTCCTACTCTGGTACTTCAGCAGCTGCCCATTCAGATGGCATGGCATGACTGTGATCATTGGTATTTTCACCTGCATTTCCAAGAAACTGAGTGACAGCTCTGGAAACAGTCTGCTGTTGTGCTATTCCTGTTGCTCCAGGCAGACTAACCTTTCTAAGATAAGACATCTGTAATGCCCGCTTCCACCCTTGTTCAGTATGAGTAATAAAGGGGTCCTAGAACTGAGAGAGGTCTATTTTGTGCTTTCTGTAGCATGATCCATTCCCACATGCATCTTAGTATCATTAGTTGTTGCCTACTATATGTGATGCAGGGCTGCTGTGTATAGATTCATAGATGTTATGGGTTGGAAGGGACCTTCCAAGATCATTGAATCCAGCCCCCTGCATTTGGGCAAGAAAGACTGCTGGGGTCAGATGACCCTAGCAAGTTGCACATCAAGACTTTTTTTAAAAGATTTCCAGGGTAGGTGATTGTACCACCTCTGGGGCAAGTCTGTTCCAAACTCTAGGCACTTGAATTGTAAAGACGTTTCTCCTTATGTCCAACCTGAAACAATCTTCAGGCAGTTTGTGGCCATTGGTTCTTGTCTTCCCCTGAGGTGCCTTGGTGAACAGATGTTCCCCCAGGCAGTAGCGTACGCCCCTTATATACTTATAGGCTGCAAACAAGTCCCTTCTAAGTCTTCTCTTCACCAGGCTGAACAGTCCCATGTCTTTCAGCCTCTCTTCATATGACCTGCTCTCTGGACATCTAATCATGTGTGTGGCCCTCCTTTGGACTCTCTCAAGCTTCTCCACATCCTTCCTGAAGTGTGCCACCCAGAACTGGATGCAGTAATCCAGCTACAGGCTCATTAAGACTGAGCAGATTGGGAGGGTGACTTTCTTAGCCTTGGTCGAGATGCATTGGCAGATGTGTGTCAGTGTTTTGTTCGCTCTGTCAGCTACGGAATTGCATTAGTGGCTTATGTTCATTCTGTGGCCTATCATGACCCCCAGATTTCTTTCAGTTGTGCTGCTGGCAAGTGTAGCACTGCCAGGCCCATAAGTGTGTTGCAGATTATTTTTCCCTAGATGGAGCACTTTACATTTCTCCATGTTAAACATCATCAGGTTTTGATCCAGCCACCTTACGAGCCTGTCCAGGTCAGCCTGTATCCTCAGTCTGTCCTCAGGTATGACCACACTCTCCCATAGTTTGGTGTCGTCCACAAACTTTGCCAGAATGTCGAATCCATATAATTGACGAACATGTTGAAAAGCACCGGTCCAAGTACTGAACACTGAGAGATGCCACTGGTCGCCTTCTGCCATGTTGACTCAGTTCTGTCTATTCATATTCTCTGGATCTTACCTTGGAGCCAGTTACCTAGCCACCAGACCGTAAAGTAGTTGAGGTCGTATTTTCCCAATTTTACCATGAGGATATCATGGGAGACTAAGTCAAAAGCCTTTTTGAAATCCAGGTATATGACATCAGCCTAATTTCCCTTATCCAGGTTGTGAGTTACCTAATCGAGGAAATGAGGTTAGTCAGACATGACCTGCCTGCAACAAAGCCATTTGGCAGTCTTTTAGAGTACTGCCTTCAGTTAGCCTATCAATAATGGATTCTTTGATAATTTTTTCCACAATTTTCCCAGGGATTGAGGTCAAACTGTTTTCCCTGTAATTCCCTGGTTCCTCCCTTCCTTGAAGATAGGCATCACATTAGCTCTCTTCCAGTCTTCTGGGATTTTTCCTGAGCACCACGAGTCCTCAAATAGCTTTGCCATAGGTCGCACAATGATGTTGGCCAATTCTTTCAGCACTCTTGGGTGTAGTTCATCTGGTCTTGCTGACTTGCTGAAAAGTCCCTGTTCCCCCATGCACTACCAGGAGTGACCAGGAATAACAGTCACAAGCTGGCAGAGGGTAGATTTAGGCTAGATATCAGGAGGCGCTACTTAATTTTCAGGGTGGCTAGGATCTGGAACCAACTTCCAAGCGAAGTGGTGCTGGCTTCTACCCTGGGGGTCTTTAAGACGAGGCTAGATGTACACCTTGCTGGGGTCGTTTGACCCCAGTACTCTTTCCTGCCGTGGCAGGGGGTTGGATTTGATGATCTGCTCAGGTCTCTTCTGACCCTAGAAACTACGAAACTACTACTACGACTTGTACATATCCAACCTCTCTAGATGTTCCCCCACAAGATCTTCGCCAGGTACGGGAGGGTGATCACTTCCACCTTGATCATCTGGTAGCTTGTCAAGCAGGCTAACACGCTGGGACTGGTAGACTACAGACACAAAGTATTCGTTTAGGAGTTCGGTTTGCTCCTGAGTGTCAGTTATCAGCTGTCCTTTTTTGTTCAGCAGGGGCCCTATGTTTTCCTTATTTTTAATCCAAGTTCCTGTGTATCTAAAGAAATTTTTATTGTCCTTGATTCTGGTTGCCAATTTGATTTTGGTTTCTGCCTTTATTTTTCTAATCTGCTCCCTACAGGTGTGGGCTATTGCTGTGTACTCCTCCATGGTAGTAATTCCTGACTTCCATTCCTTATAAGCTTTTCTTTTCAGTATCAGGAGGTCCATGACTTCCCTGTTGAGCCAAGGGGGTCTCCCAGCCCTTTTTCTGCTTTTCTTTCAAAAAGGAATGGACTTCCTTTGTACTCCAAGGGTCACATCCTTGAGGAACAACCACTTTTCTTGGACTCCCTCCCCTATCGGACCATGGTCCTGGAGGGCCTTGCCAACCAATCTCCAACCAATCAACTCCAGTTGCACAAATTGATGAATGAGGAGTTGTTGGTATTGCATGTGGCCAAGGCATTTTGCTACCATTTTGCTGTGTAGTAACTCTGGATACATAAGCATATGCTAAGCTGGATCTAAAGGACTGAGTCCTTCTGGCTTATGCGTGGTCCATTAGAAGCTTTGCCACTGACCAGTATTTGGCTTTAGGATACGTCTCCCCTCTGTGTATATATTTCCCATGAAATAACTGTTATAGTACTTACCCAGATACACAGGCAGCTTTTGCAGCCTGTGCTAGGCTCCATGCTACCGCAGCTAGACTGCTTCTGGTACCCTGAGCTTGTCAAGTGACTGCAGTGTAAACATTCCCTAGTGCGCTTAGAATGGACCTGGGCAGCATCAGAGCTATTTTTGTATTTCAAGTTAATCAGCATATCTTATGAGCTGTAAACACCTTTTAATTCCCAACACTGATATATAGGGTCTTGTAAATTTGTATTTAAGCATATTTTAAAGTGTCTGGTAACTTGTGTATTTACCAATTAAAGGATGAGGATACTTAATGTTTTCTTTAAGCTTACCTAAAGAAAATTAACATGGCCTAAAGTAAATTAAAAGGGGTATTTCAGGAAGAATAAAACAGGTCTTTGATGTTCAGTTCTACTATAGCACAGACAATTAATTTTGTTCAGTAGTGGTAAATTATGTAGTGCAATTTTAAGAAACTTAACTTGTTACACATTAGTCAAGCTACCTTTTAGGTTAGAAACATTTTTACAGTGCAGACTTTGCATATGAAATATAGAATATTTGAATGAAGACATTCATTTGATGCTTTAAATCACTACTACTATTCAGTATACCCTAGATTTGGGACTGCTTCATTCCTTTATCTGGTCTTTTAATTAAACCTACTACTAAACTTCCTATGGAAATTGGCTTTTACTTCGTTTTTGTCCAGCTACCACAGAATTTCACTATGACTTTTCTGATGCAAAATACACATACTGGATTTTTTCAGCCTGAGATGTAATTAAAAACTCATTTGATTACTGTATTTCTGGCTCTTTCTTACTTATTAAGTTCCTCTAATCAATTTTCTTTTATGAAGCTTCTGGGAAATTATCTCAAAAGCAACACATTTCTCTCCCCTCTGGCAGGTTCCTGAAAATGTACTGAATTGCATTCAGAGCACCTGTCCATATTCCGAATTAATCCAGTTTATTTGTAAAGCTATTTGTTTGGCTCTGGTCCAGGCAGACTGTATCTTTGGCTGTTTCCTATACTATGTACTCCATGTTTTATTGCATGAAAATCCCTTAATGCCCTGTTCTTTCATACAACCTCTCTTTTTCCATTTACTCCTAAGTGGAACTACCGTGCTGCTGAGCCATCTCATCTGGCACCCAGACTCGCAAAGCCAAATTTCTATTTACTTCAGTGAGCAGAGGATGGGTCCTCAACAGCTGTTTGATCCTGAATGGTGCAGCAAAATGAAAAAAATCCCAGTAATACACCTGTTAGTGTGCACTTCTTCATATTAAATGAATTTATTTTCTCTAACCCTAGCAGGTAACCATCTTATTTTCTGAAGCCTGAGCACAATCCTGTATTGACAAAGGTCTTCCACCTTTCCCTTCCGGATACTGTTGATCCTGAAACTGTTAGCAGTCCTACAAGTGCCATCTAGTCACTTGAACAACACATGCAGAATCAAGCACTGAGACTGGACCCCTCATTTTACCATAACTACTCTAAGGGTATGTCTACATGTGCACATTTAATGTGCATTAACCCAATTTAAGGCATGTTAAAGGTGTGTGTATTGCCAGACTGGTGGGGTGGGGTGGGGTGGGGTGTTAACGCCGCACAGGTACACAGAGAGATGGAGTCCTATATTGCTCATCCCAGGTTACCTAAGTAAGATTATATAGCTAGTTTAAGGAAAGAACTTACTTAAATGAACAGTGTATTCATAAACAGTCTTCCCAGGAGAAAGGGGAATCTGTCTCCGGGAAAGAAGGCCTAAGTAAAGGCTTGGAGGTAGTGGTACTAGAAGGAAAAGGTGGGGGAGGGAATGGCTATGGGAAATGATACCCTGAAATCCAACAGGGCGGAGAGATATCTAGCAGAATTTGTGGTTTAAACCTCTATTTGGAGGAGTGGCTGTCAGGTGGTCTAGTTAGTAGAAGGGAGAGTAACAAGAAAAGGCTGTCTGAGTTTGCACCTTTTTCTTTAATGCTGATGAAAGACATGAATTAGAATTTAATGGATTTTATTGCTTTAGAAAAGGAAAGGATCAAGGCTCCCCTTGATGCAGGAGATTAGGGAAAAACACCATAGGGGGTGGCAGTACCATGTCTGTTGTGCAGCCAACAGGATACATCTAATCAGCACAAAAGTCTGGAAGCCATGTACTGCCTGAAAGCATGGGATGTAATGTGTTGTTATGAAACATGAGTAAGAGGGCTGAATTAAGGCTGGGAAAACAGCCAGTAAGAAACCTGTGTGAAGACTGCACGTGGGGTTACAGAGAACATACAACTTGGCATGTCTGAATCACATACTTGGTGTCCTTAATGTACTCTTTTGCTTTGCCTACATTAACAGGTGTATATAATCTAGTACACCTCTTGATTCTGTACTCAGAAGTATGGGACTTCTCAGGCTTACTGACACTGATAGCTTCTGTAGCCTTGGGGCAAGTCCATTAACCTCTTTGTTCTATTTCCTTATCTGCAACAGATGAATAGAATAATTGTCTAATTTACCAAGGTAATTCAGGGTGAGCTCTGCTGTGATAAGTAATGGCATCATCATAAACCACATATCCTGCTGGCTATTTCAGTCAGGCTGACTATAGAGGAAGATGCTATACAATGGGGTAGGCAACGTTTTTTGGCTAGAGTGCCAGTAACCCCCACAATGCCTGCCTTGGAAGGTGCTGGAGTGCTGGCATGCCAGAAAAACAAAATGAGGGCAGGGGGTACATGGCAAGATGCCCTACTTGTGCCCCGTCCCCCCCAGCCAAAGCCCCTGCCCCTAGCCCTGTTGCCCTGTGCCTCCCAGCCCTGCTCATGACCCTTGCCTCCCACCCAAAGCCCTATCTACTGCATCTCGGCTCCGGCCCCAGGGAGGCAGCACATATTGGCAGTGCTCCCTGGTGTGCTGCCCTCGCCACTTCTGCAAAGCAGCGCTGGAACCCAGTGCAGCAGGGCACAGCAGGGGGCACAGAAAACTGCCTGCTCCCAGCTCCCCGCTGCCATGCTACACTTCCCCTGCAGGTGGGGGCAGCAGTGAGGGGAACAACCCAGCACAACCCTGCACTGCTGCCCATGCTGCTGCCATACACACAGGGGAAGTGTGGCAGGGGAGCTGGGAGCAGGCAGCTTTCTGCGCCCCCCCCCGCTATGCCCTGCTGCACTGGGTTCCAGTGCTGCTTTGCAGAAGTGGTGAGGGCAGCACAGCAGGGAGCACTGCCAGTATGCGCTGCCGCCCCGGGGCTGGGGCCAGGGCAGAGAGGCAGCAGTTGGTTGCAGCTGGCCTTGGGTAGCTGCTGATAGCCACAGAGCCCAGGCTGCTTGCAGCAGGACTTCCATGGGAGCAGCCCAGGCTCTGTGGTTATTGGCAGCTATCCAGCTGGGGTGGCTGCAGCTAGGAGGCTACAAACAGCTGCTACCCTTCCACCTTGGCCCTGGCCCTAGCTGTCTCCTGGCCCCGGGCCTTGGGAAGGCAGCAGGTGCTGGCACTGCCCATTGGGGCCGGGGCCAGGAGGCAACAGCTGTTTGTAGCCTTCTGGCTGCAGCCGGCCCAGGCTCTGGGTAGCTGCTGATAGCCACAGAGCCCGGGCTGCTCCCAGCAGGGCTTGCAGCATCTCAGCTGCTTGCTGGGAGCAGATCGGGCTCCCGGCTGGCAGCAGCTACCCAGAGCTGGGGCCGGCTGCAGCTGGGAGGCTGCCAACAGCTGCTGCCTCCCTGGCCCCAATGTGTGCGGAGGAAAATGGCCTCACGTGCCATGCTTGGCATGCTTGCTGGGGGTTGCCAAGCCCTGCTATACAACCTGAGCCAAGGTATCAGAATCTTGCTGTCTGTATGTAAAATCAGTGTTTTATGAGGACCCTTGCTGTTCCTGGTGATCCAGCGAGGTGTGTTTAAGGAGAAGTATCTTCGGAATAGAGCCACGATAGGATGCAAAGCATTCTGTCCTTAGTCTCTCTTACTGCAAAAATGCAGGGCATGTGTGTGCTACTTAAGAAAGCATGGCACTTGAAAAGAAGAGCAAAAGGCCAGGGAAGGGTATGGTTCTTGCATTGAAAAGTTAATTATTAGCTCTGTCAGATCACCGGTAAGCTTCAGAGTTGGGATGTCTGAGAACACACAGCTACCAGCACTAAGGTACTTAAAAATTAGCAGGACTCTTACCTTATGGCCTCCCAGCACTGATAAAGCTTGGGATAGGTCTGTCTTAGTGTATGCCTGTCCTGCGGTAGATATACACCACAAGCAATTTAACCGTAGTCACAGGGAGTTCAACATAGGTTAATTCAGTGGTAGGCAACCCCCAGCATGGGTGCCATTGGGGCATGCACAGGCATTTTGCTT
>NW_017729031.1:60121617-60121974 GCF_001723915.1 Gavialis gangeticus
GGAAGAGGTTGGGGCTGTGCTGCCACAACAAGGATCAGGCCCCTTGTGGCTCTCCCACTGTCCACCCCTGGCATGCTAACATCTTACAAGTCAAGGTTATGGGCATTTTTGGCATTCTGCCCAAAAATGTTGCCAAGCTCTGGGCTAATTTATACCTGCTGAGACTGTCAGCAAGGTCGACTGTCTCACACTGAGTTCTGTGCTGCTTCTGGTAAGCATGCTAGGTCAGATTCTCTCCTTTACACTCTTGCACAGTAGCATAGATTCAGGTAGTCCAAACTGCTGCTCAGTTAAACTCAGCATCTCTGTGTCCTTTACTACCAGTGCCAAATCTGTTCAAGTGTAAGCAAGGCACCT
>NW_017729031.1:60121985-60144322 GCF_001723915.1 Gavialis gangeticus
TACCAGTGCCAAATCTGTTCAAGTGTAAGCAAGGCACCTATTGAATCACAAATACCCTTTTCTGCAGGACCTCAGATCTGCCTTGGAGGCTCCCATTCAAATATTGACCAGTTCTGACCTTGTCTAATTTATGAGCGTTGACAAGATTACAGCTCATGGAAGCCTGGCTCTAGTTCTAATATTTGTAAAGTGAGTCTATGGAATAAGATGATATAAATTCAGTTTTATTACTGAGCACATATCAAAATGTTATAGGTCACACTGTTCACTCTACTTTGGAACCCAATGGCTTCTAATTAATCATTTTTATTATGCAGACAGTTTTTGATTTCCAAGGGAAGACTAGTGACCAGGAAGCCAGAGGGATAAATTCAGATAAATTCTCCTGGTGTAAGTGCCACTGATGCCAATGGCTTTGCAACTAAGCTGAACCTGAACTATATAACTCCAAAGGGGAAGTATTACTTTCAAACTCTTTTTAACTTTTATCATTCAGGTAAAATGGGAGCTATATCTTAGCCACTCATAGCTTTGGTCTTATACAACTGCCTGACAGAAGACATCTTGAAAAGCTAAAATAATCTCTATCCACCTGGGCTAGAACGGAAAATTAAAACTGCTTCTGGAAGAACCTGCCTATGGCAGCCTAACTATAGGGATAATAAAGGGAATAGCTTCCAGGTGCTATTTTATGCTTTTGCATATATATGAATCATATCTTTGTCTTGGAATACAAAATGTTCCAGCTGCTACACTCCAGAACTTGTGTGTACCATGGGAGGAGTATGCATTGGTGGAAAATGGCTGTAATTTTCTTATTGTTCATTGGGTGCTTTTCTTGTCCATTGTGGGCCAAAATCCTTGCTGGGGAGGGATATGGCAAGGGCTGCTAGAGGTGCAGCACATCAGTGCATTCATTCTGGACTTCAGCCAGTGGAATTCTTTTGGAGCCCACCAGTCTAAGTTGGCAGAAAACTTTGGCAGGTTTCTTCACTACCAAAGAAGGGCTGTGAAGAATATACTGCCATCCCTGAGTGGGGATTCCTCCCCACCTAGGGAAGTTATAGCAAATCCTAATGCAGCAGACAGAAGCTAACTGACAGACCAGCTCTAACAAACATATTCAGGTCCTATGAATTTAGCTTTTGTTAAAGCGCCTCGTTGCTGTAATCTTTTCCTAAGAAAGATTAAGATTGGGTGGTTTACAATAACATACTTCTTCATTTGGTAAAATATGCCCATGTACTTTTACTGAGGAAAATAGGGATTATATGTTTTAGCAAAGTGTGCTCTGATCAGAGTGAAAACTTGTTGCTGTCAAAGGGAAGGAATGGGTTACTGAGACTGGAGATCTTTTGAAATAGCTCAGATGATATGTTACTGTAGTTGCTAGGCAAGCTGATAACCCATCTGTTCACAATAATTTAATAAACCTGAGAAGTTAGTAATTTCCTGGTAGAAGAGGAAAACACCATTTCATAAACATCACCATAATCTCTTGGCTCTGCAAGTCAGTGGTTTTGTTCTTAATCTCACATGCTAACAGCTTGTGCAGAATATAAGAGGACTCAACACCTTTCCTTTCAACACATCTTTTGAGCAACGATCAATACCTTCTGCCTCATCATTAAATAGATTTTGAAAATCTCTTCAAGCCATATCAGTTTCATATCCTTATTTAGGTCTTTAAAATTTATCCTCAGCTGGGAATTCTGCAAGTAACTGTGATTCTCTTGTTCTCAACACTTACTTGAAGTATTCCATCCATCATCATTTCTAGTCCTTTTCTGATGCAATGTAGTTTGTGCTTTGTCTTTCTTGAAAACTGAATGGCTGTTAAATTATCCATTTATCTTCTTTCAGATTTGCAGTACAATTTGAGTAGATTGTCCTGGCTGTCTCTCTCACTTATTGGCCAAATTTTCAGTTTACTTCTAGTTTTATATATGTTTCATTCACCAGTACAAGTCCATTTGCAATAAACTTTTCAGCTAATTTTGAATAGGATGATAACATAAATTGTCATTGCACAGATGATTCATTTTTTCGTAGACAGTGGTGCAAAAGTGTCTAACCCTGAAATTCAGGCTCCCTTGACTTCAGTGAAGTGTCTCCCATAGATTTCAATACTCCTTATTTATTCTCATGTTCCTTAGTCATTGATCCACCATTCCATCTGGGGATGGGATAGGTCTTTGTCAGGTAGCTGCTTGTAGAGCAACCTGAAACACTTTGTTCCTTAAGGGGCTAAATATACTGCTGTCTTTCTCTCCAGCTAGTCTGAGAAAGCTTGCAGACTCCATAAATTCTGAGCGGCAAGGCAGCGGACTGCTTCTTTGATCTACTTCTTTGTCAATAATCCTTCCAAAATTACATATTAACAAAGAAAAAATACCAAGCTAGGGAATGGAGGAAGGAAAGTTATGATTTGTTTTCTAAGTTCATTGTAATGAGAAGTCTGAAGATTGTAGAAACCCAAAAGATCTTTGCTTCAGGCCCTCTACAGACCCTCCAGCATCATAACCCTTTACATATGCACTTTCCTTTCCTTTCCTTTTTCCTGTCCTTGTGACAAGGTATTTAGTAGAATTCATATAACTCATTTGATTAGGAAACTGTAAATCATATGATTTCTTTTATGTTCCCTCACACTGGCTTACCTTCTGTTGTTCTACAAACTGAGGACAGGTGTTTATTTGAAGCACCAAGAATTTCTGGGGAATTTGCAGTACCATGAAAACACAGTGGGAAATATATACATACCAATTCAAGGGTCTGGTTGTCTGACCATCACAGAACACAGGAACCTGTACTTTTGGTGCACAGCAGCTAGATGGCCAGTGTGCAGAGATCTTGTCCTTGGATGTTCCTGAGGGCAGCCAAGCATAGAGGAAAGTACTGCTTGGCTGGCCAGAGACCCAAAGTTCAGAGCCGAACTTAATGAAAGTTCAGGTGGATTTGGTTTGAATGCCTTGGTTTAAGTTCATCATTAGTAAAAATGGCAACAAGCTGTGAACCATGTCCTTCTGTTCCTGCTTAAGAGCTACTAAAAGCCCCATTTTTTTTAGCTGTAAGTGCCCTTTCCCTGTGACAAACCTTTGTCCTAACAAGATCCCCAGCTACCTAGGTCCCAGCCAACACGTCTGCTAGGCTTAATTAGCTTTTCTTGAAGCAGACATTTTTATGAACACAGCGGACAATGCTGCCACTGCTCCTCCCTGAAAAGTTTGGGCAATATTGCCCTGTGGAGAATGATACTGTCACTTAAACTGCCAGCCTCTCTGCTGGGTCTGGTCTGTGGCATATCATATATTGCATGCTGAGACAATATGCCTTAATTCTGTATGTCACTTGGGCTTTCCCAGAGAGCACAAGCATTGTCTTTCAATGTCAGTGCTCAGCTTAACTGTCAAATACGAACCCTTTCAAAAGTTAACTTCTCTGTGGGCATGTCTACAAGAGACATTTACTGCGGAGCTGCCTAAATTAACTTTGTAGGAGACGTCTGAAAGTCTACACATGCAACCATATTAGAGTTCAGGAAACCAATACACTCTGCAATATGTTAGTACTTGTGAATACAAGTACTGTCCTGCTGTAGAGTTTTTTTTGTGCACAGCAGTGTGCATGTAGACCCCGACCCAGCTGGCTGGGGCACAAGTGTGCTTCAGTGCAGGGGCTTTCAGTATGGCTGTCCCCATACTGAAGCAGCCTCATGCCCCAGCCAGCCGCTCCCGCAGCACATTGAGCTGGGTTGGATCAGCCCCGGGCTGGCAAGCTGATTTTCCCCAGACCCCTGCCAGCCAGGGCTGCTCCAAGTCCGCTCAAAATACTGCAGTCCTGGGCACATGTGTAAACATGGTGCCTGGGAACAATAAACTCTGGTGTGATATGCACTGGAGTTTATTGCTGTTCATAAATATACATGTATAGATGTGCCCACCAGTATTCTCTAGCATCCACCAAAAGTTTTATAAAAAGAGCCTGTTGTATCTTCAGTGAAGACCTGCCCATCAGGAGCCAGCCATGAAATCTTCTCTCAGGTAAAACCAACTTCAGTAAAAGATGTGTATCAAAGTACTGTGACGACATTTTCGGAGAGATTTGATGACGTATCAGTGCATTCTATAAAATATTTTTAATGTCTGAAATGTGGAGAAACAATAATCACGCTGCCCTTGACACAAAGGCAATAATCAGGTAGTTCCCTCTGTCTACAGCCCCAAGACCTTTGATATACCTACCTTTCTAATTTTCCTACAGCAAGTTGTTTGATTCATAATTAAACTCATCTGTGGAATAACATCTCTAGGATGATGTCACTACAGCAGCCTTTTAAGTTGGTCCACTCATCATCAAGCATGTATTAAAGGCAAAGGCTTTTATTAGTGATAGAACTTCTGGAAAGTGCAGGGAAACAAGCAGATCTTGGCAAACAATTTGCTGTCTTTTTAATCCTGCAAGAATTTGCCATGATATCCAACATCTGAACTGCAAATGCATGCTAAAGGTTTTGTGCCAAATGTTTAAATCATTGTTAAAATCAGGAGACTGACTTTATTTCTTTACACAGGAGGAGGTAAAGTGAAGCATGGGGACCTACACAAGAGACACCAAATCTTTTTTTTAACTCATAGTCAAGTACATTTATTGATTTCAGTGAAGATTTTGCTTGAAGAAGAACTGCAGGAGTTCCAAGATTTGAATCTCTCCTTTCAAATGAGAGTGAACAGAGCACTCTCCAATGCACATAAGTTGTGGGCTTGTTTATCTCCCATAAAGACATCTCTCTTAAACTTAAAACAACTGCTGTCGATTGTCACTGACGATCTGGTTATGTATTTATACACAGAAAAGCAAGAGAGCATAACCTCTGGCCTTACTATTCAGGATGTAGCTGTCTGCTTAAGGAGGCTGTGAGCAGAGGCTGGGCTTCTGTCAGCATCCTTTGTTTGAAGTGAATTGCTTTGATATTGTTTGTGGAAATCTCTCTGTTCTCTGAGACAGCCTTATATGGAGTGCTAGGATCTAGTCAGAGGAAATCAAAGCTCTAAGGCTGTTGATCCTGTCCTACGTTCACTCAGAATGCAACAGGTTTCTGACAATGATGAAGCTTGAACACCATTTGAAAAGAAGCTCTGAGGACCTTTAGTCTGAGAAATGCAAATGAATGCATCTTAATGCTCCAAATGATGTATTCCAGTTACAGAGAAGCCAAGTGAACACTTAATACTGTTATACTGGTTGTCTCTAGCAAAAAAGGCTAAGTTATTGATACAAGAAAAGAATATGTTGCAAGTGTGAGGTGTTTGCCTAGTCAAATAGTTACACTATTGGCAGTATGGCTGTATAAAATACCTGTTTTCCACAATTACAAATTAAGAATGAAACTATTATTTCTGTAAGTCCTAAAAGAGCATCCTCCAGTGCAGACAGCAGTTCTGTTCACTTAATGGAGATCCTGACACTAATGGTGGGTCCAAAATGCTATATATAACAAATATTCTTAACAGACTAAATTTCCAACATCTTTATTGCAGACCACTAGTACCATATGTAATGTTTTAAAAAATTATGCACTGGCTTAAATTGGATGTTATAAAGCTGTATTAAACAACAGTAGATTGAAATGAAGCATACTATAGGATAACCAACAGAAACCAGCTTATCCAGGGTGAGGTGCTGTTAAATAAACTAATTTTAGCTTCCCTAACAGTCCAGTGAATGGTTTTCTTAACTGGAAACGGCCAACATACTTGGGAAGCAAAAGCAATTTATAGAGACTTTGAGAGGTTATTGTTAGCTGCAGTTTTAAACACAGTTGTGATAGCTTGTGGCCTGAGGAATTGGACTAGGAATAAAGTCAAAAGCAACAGTTCATACTGTCAATAGAAAAAACGATTGATTTGCAGGTATCTGATCCTGGCCCCGTATTGCAGTAATGCAGAGTTCATTTCTGGGCAGGCTAAGGATTTGACAAGGCAAAGCTGAAATGCACTGCATTCTAGCAGGCCTTTGGCAATGATCCTAGTCACTATGGCTGGGTACAGACAGTCAAAAGCCTGAGGCTGAATCGATTCAGTCTTTTCAGATTAGTTTAAAATGCACAGATTAAACTAAAACAGAAGTGAACAGACATTTACCTTTGATTCAGGAAATGCAGCCACATGCCTACAGTGGTTCAGGCCAACCACCAGGGAGCGCTAGAGCATGGCTCTCTGGCTGTGTGCTCACTTCCTCTTCCTGCTGCCCCTGAGGTTTCTGGGATTTGCAGCCCAGACTTACAACAGCAGCACTCTGTAGAGTTGTTTATCACTTCCTCTTCCTGCTTCCAGGTGCCTCTGGGATTTGTAGTCCACAGTTGCAGCCAGCAGTAAGTTTGAGTGGGGGAAAGAGTGTTTAACCCCACCGCCTGGCCCCAGACCCCAGCTGAGGTGTGCCTGTGGGGGCAGTTCCCCCCACTGCAGACTGAGCTGCATCCCTAGCTGGGCTTTCCTCCTCCCACCCTCCTTGTCAGCCAGCCCTCACTGCTCCCTCTAGGAAGCACAGGGGTGGGGCCAGCCCTGCTCTCTGGAGCAGACAGCTCAGCCCTGCCGAAGGCTGGAAAGCATGCTGGGAAGCTGGGGGACTCTGATTTAACTTGAACCAGGAAGATGTCTGGGACAGAAGTTTCATAAATTGGTTTAACCTGAATCAGTTAAGTCTCATTTAACCAGGTTTATCTTAAACCAGTTTCAGCCATTTTGAAACTGGCTTATGTGCACTGAGCTTCTGTTCTGTTATAGGTTTAAACCAGCTTCCGATTGCTTAAACTGGTTTATGCATAACTTCTGTCCCTAGTCCATAAAACTGAGCAGTCCAAGAACAAGGGAACAGTGAGGTGGCTTACAACCACCAGTCCTCCACAGTTCGAGGCCTGTACTGATCATGGCTGACCCCAACCTAGAGAGTAGGTCTACCTATTCTAAATGGATACAAAAAGTTTTCAGATTTAGAGCTTGGCAGCTAGTGTTACTATTTAGGAAATGTGCCTGACATTATGGCCTCTGAAATGGAGTTGAAGTTGATATTTATATGTATTCAACTTGTCTGCTTTCCCTGTGCTTTACCTCAGCAGTGTACTCAGTTCCAAGGGGTGATGAGGCATGGCTACTTTGGAGAATTGTTAAGTCTTGATGAGCTGCTGCTCGCATGGAAGCAACTTGCTAAAAGAAAAGTTGCAAAACCAAGAAAACTAATCTGCTAATAACCAAGGAACAGATCAGTTGGTGGGCAACTTTAATGACTTCACAAAAGGGGCTTCAACTTTAATAAAGGATGCCTTTTTCACAAGCTATTCTGGAGTCAGCAAGAGGTGGTAAGAGGAGAAGGCAGTATTATGCACAAGAGGAAGAGGTTTATGTAGGATGCACTAGAGGACTGATCAAATCCGAAAGAATGCTTTTGAGTAGTGAGAAAACTATAAAAAGTAAGGATGGGCATGGAAGTCTTACTACGTTATCTCTATGTGTATGTCTTAGGCTGTTTAAGAGAAATTTTATTAGAAACTGTATTTTATGCTTTGGCCCTCATGTTTCTGTTGGGGTAAAATGCATAGCCAAATGGTTCCAGGGTTGAAGCTATGGTAAAGGGTGTTCTTAAACCACGGGTTTGTCTTGGAAGGGATGGTGTCAGCAGTGGTCTAGGAAGTCTAGGCCAGTTGGACTACAAGGATGTTTTTACAAGTGCTCTGGGAATGGGGAAAGGGGGGGACTCTTTTCATTAGAGTGGTTCTGAGAGCCAGTCTAATTAAGGTGTCATCATGTATCGGCATTGCTGCGCTTCAAAATGGTGGTGGGGGCACTTTATCTAAAGCTCGTTGAATGAGCTTTAGTTAAAGTACCTCCACTACCATTTTGAAGTGTGGGATGAACATTCAGTATGGGGTTGCTAGGACTGTGATACTGAATTTCTCGTCTGTTTGCTTTCTCTGACACTTCAGAGGAATGCCCAGTAGCATATTATCTATGTGACTCATAGGCATTTTACTGCATTTCTTGCTAAGGCAGGACTCCACTCTGGCTTCAGTGGGAGTTGAGAACAATTAGCTACAGGTTGGATTGTCCCCTCTCTGTAGAAATACAGCATAATGGAACAGATTTAAATGATTGGATCTCTGTTGGTGGATATATGTTTCCACATGTAGTTCTGCTAAGGACAATGGACACCAGTTTCTGTCTGCAAGGATCCAGGGCTAGCATTGTTATTATGAAAGGGGTTACTTGCTTGGATCATGCACCTGATGGATTAATGTTGTATTATCATTTGAGTACTTATAGAATTTTGTAACAAACATTTGATTTCCTAAATAGGACACTAGTGTATTTATGTAAGTGTCATTCAGGTTTTGTGAATCTCTATCAATGAGAACTCTATCTCTGTATTCTTAATGAAGTAACCATAATGTTGTAACCCACTCTGTCTCAACGTAGTCTATACTCTATACAACATATTACAAAGGCTAAAATTAAAGGATTTTTTGGAAGGGAAGACAACCCAAACCCATAATATTATATAGCTGACAAAATGCATCAACTGTAGGTTTTGTACCGTCTGTAAACAGAAGATTTACAGTGCCTGAATGCGTCATTGGTGTGATGGGTGTACTGAGGTTTGATTAAGCTGGATATGGAAATTAAAATTTGACTTTATATTCAAGAGAGAAGCTCACACAGTGTGATACTGTGACATCAAGTTTTCTGTTTACCCCTAAGGCTGGTGCTGCAATGACTTCAAGGTTTGATAGTGTCTCTTTTTTTTAAGTTGTTGAGCAGCAGGCTAATAGCTGCACAGCATGATGCAAAGACAGCAGAAAGTAGGGGAATCGGATGTGAATATATTCCCCAGAGAGCTCCTGCTAGGATGGAGCTAACTAACCAGTGCTTTAGTGTTCAAGATCTAGTCTTTTCACACAGAGGTTGCTTTGTTTCTCCACCCACCCTGCTTTATTGTACCCTTTCATATTACAGATTCTGTCACAACATAAATCATGACTTCTGGTTATAACATTGCCTAGTTTGGGGAAATAACTTTGTTCTTATATTTTGCTCTTCTTCTGACATTTTTCCCCTATCCTAGTCTATGTAAGAGATGAGCCTAGTGAATTTAAAAGACTGCATGGATCTGTATTCTCCCATGAAGCTATATATCCATCAGATCATTAAATACTTACTTTATTATAGGAGACTGTGACTTGCTGTTGTGGCAACTCAGAGCCAAAGGTACCACATCCTTGTGTAGCAGGGGCACAAGGACGAACCAGCTGGCAGGACTGTAGCTTCCTCATTCACAAGGATGCAGGGGACGGGGAACACAGTCCATCTTCTTACATTAGTAGCTACTAGAGACGCATCCTGCCTATAGCAGGCAGGCATTCCTAAATCTTTTTTGTGCATGCATATATGTGTAGAAAGGAGTTACAGTCACATAATTACATTTCTGGCATGACCAGTAATTCACTTTATGTACACCCAAATGCCTACTGAAATCACTTGGCGACTGGGCTTTGTGAAGAGCAGGAAGAAGAGAACATTCCATTTTGTACCAATTTCAGAGGGAATGTTTGATCAGGAGAAAAAGACTAATTAGTCTGTTTTTTTTTCTACATGATGAGAGCCAACTCCTCCAGTCTTTATCCGGGCAAAACCCTGATATCAGTAGGAGGCTGGCCTCAGACTGCAGGGTTGGGCCCCAAGCTTGGCTGATGAAGAGGTATGCAAGCTGGTGATGACAGGGTTCCACAATGTTGCTTACCAGCTGTAGCCTTGCTTGCATAAGTGTATTTTCTAGTCAGGCAGAAGAAATAAACATCCATCTGGGCCACACACTGCATCTGATGTAATTTGATTAGCAGTGGCACTTTATTGTAGGTATCTGCAGCCCATAACACAGCAATCCATCTTACAGCTGTGGTACTTATTCCAGGCATCCAAGTAATCTGTGTGGGTGCACAACCACATTAGCACGTTCTAAGCTGGATGCAATATGTGCCTGTACCAAGTGATCCCATGGGCTGTGCCATGGAATGTCCCTTTCAGCCCTCAGGTTGGAGGAGCCAGAACTGGGGTTGAAAAATTCAGGCCTGTGTTTTCCCTGGGGTTCTGCCTATTCAGGTCTGTGCTTATATGCAGAATTATTCATTGAACAAAACACAGAGCACAGTAGGGAACTTTTACCACATTAAAAACCATTGCCTGATATAAGATAAAAGAGATCTTTGTCTGGGCAGCTCTGGAATTCAAAGAGAAATGATATTTTTGTCTTCACAGTCTGTAATTTAAACATTTCTGTGTATGATTCAAAATTCTGAGCAAAGACAAGGGAAAGGAAGGTAAGTGTGCTGCGTACAGCAGCATTAGAGATTGCTATATAAACAACTCTCTTATTTGGAAATGAAGGGCCAGTGCTCTCCTGACTCTGCAATGGCAGTAAGTAAAATTACCTTGTATAAGGGCATGCAGATGCTATCAATCCATTCCAGCTGCAGCCTGGGCAGTTCATCTTTTCTGTTCCGATCAAAAATAGCCTGAATTGAGAGGAAAACAAAAGTATCATGCTTTACTGTGCTGAAATATTTTTACCAATACAGTACAGAGTCAGTTATCCAAACTAATTGGGACCAAAGCCCCTTTATAAGATCAAATTGGTTGACAAAATGAATATTCAACAAATATGTATATATGCAATGTATACAATATGTCTACAGACTTTTATTTCAATATGTCAATTATTTTACATTTTTCTCAGTAGTTAAAACAGTTCACTCTCCTTTTGTTTAGTTACTTGTACCTTTGTACCACATACCATGTAGGTTTATAGTACATCCTACTTTGGATAAATAACTCTACTGTATGTAATCCAACACTTGGATGTTCTGATCAGATTGTTAACAAGAGAACACTTTGTAAACCATAAAAAATCTTTACATACACTTTCTAGTTTTTTGTTCAGATGACCCCAGCTGACTTCCTGCCCCTTGGGCAGGGGCCTGGACTTGATGATCTTCTGAGGTCCCTTCCAGCCCTAATGTCTACGAGAGAGATTTGTCAGCTTTTTTTTTTTTTTTTGAAGTTTGTAAGTTGAAGCTATTTGATTGCTATAACATGCAGTTTCTAAATGTCAGTATAATGCTGCGGGTGGACAAGAGCAAGAACCCTAAAAAGAGATGCATAGTAATTTTGTGTAGACCAGATAATACCATTCTCTGCTACAGAAGAAGCAAAAAGGCTTTGAATTAATTGGAATAAATGAAGAAGAGTATATGTGTCATGCTGCCTTGAGAGGACCCAGGAGCACAGCTGTATCTGGCAGTCTTCTAGCTGGGGAATGATCAGATTGAGCTGGGAGGAGTACTCGTTCTACAGTTTGCTCCTTTGGGAAAGAGAGCTCAACTTCTTGGTCATTTGTGAATCTACCACAGGGAATACTGCCGGGGATGAAGGCAATTGCTGTAACACTTGGAAGTTGACCATGCTGTCAGAGGCAAGGAAAGCAGAGATAAGGAGGAAAGACTTGAGCTCTGTGAGGTTTGAACCCATGTTTCTCACATATCCTCTATACCAGTGTTTCCCAACCAGTGTGCCACAGCACACTGGTGTGCAGTCAGGCACGTCCAGGTGTGCCGTGGCATTTTGGGCTGCAGCCATGCCCCCTGCCTGCTGCTGCTGCAGACATAGACAGATGGGGAGTGTGGCTTCAGCCAGGCAGGGGGCATGGCTCCAACCCAAAATGCTGGCTGGCTGTGCAACTCCCCCCCCCCCGCATCTGGTGTGCTGTGGTGCTTTTTTATTTAGGTAAGTGTGCCTTGGGGCAAAAAAGGTTGGGAAATGCTGCTCTATACCCTCATTTCCTTCCACTTGTGTGAGGCTGTCCTACTTGCTTGATGGGAAAGATGCATGCAACATGAGTCTACTGCTGTTCCCCTGATATGGGTACTTTTAAGTTTTCCTTAGGTTTTCCCTGAACACAAGGGCTTGTCCTGGATCCATGTTTTCTAGCTACTGATGCTAATGTAAGCTAAATTTTCTATACTTTTTGGAAACTTAATATGGAATTAAATCATAGAAGCTTATTGTCAGAAGGAACCTCAGGAGGTCATCTAGTCTAACTCCCTGCTCAAAGCAGCAGCATCTCCAACTAGATCATCCCAGCCAAGCTGTGCTTAGCTGGGTCTTAAAAACCTTTAAGGATGGAAATTTCACAACCTCTCTGGATAGCCTGTTCCAGTGCTTGACCTACCCTCCTAGTGAGAGAGTTTTTCCTAATATCTAACCTAAACTTCCCTTGCTAAAACTTGAGACCATTGCTCCTTGTTCTATGTCACCACTGAGAATGGTCTAGCTCCATGCTCTTTGGAACCACCCTTCATATAGTTGAAGGCTGCTACTAAATCCCCTCTCAGTCTTCTCTTCTGCAAACAAAATAAGCTCAGTTTCCTCCGTCTTTCCCCATAAGTCTTGTTCCTGTGCTGTCTAGCCATTTTCATTGCCCTTCACTGGACTCTCCAATTTGTCCGCATCGTTTTAGTGGGGGCTCAAAACTGGACACAGTACTCCAGATGTGGCTTCACCAGTACTAAATAGAGGGGAATAAGCACTTCCCTCAACCTGCTAGCAGTACTCCCTCAACCTGCTAGTACTACTCCAGTATGCTGTTAGCCTTCTTTGCAACAAGGGGCATTGCTGGCTCATATTTAGCTTATTGTCCACTGTAATGCCCAGGTTCTTTTCTGCAGAGCTGTTGCTTAGCCATTTAGTCTCCAGCCAGTACCAGTGCATAGGTTTGTTCTGTCCTAAGTACAGGGCTTTGCACTTATCCATATTGAACTTAATGAGATTTCTTTTGGTCCAATCCTTCAATTTGTCTAGGTCCCTGAATCGTGGTCCTACCCGCCACTGTATCTACTACTCCATCCAGCTTGGTGTCATCCACGAACTTGCTGAGGGTGCATTTCATCCTATCTTCCAAATCGTTGATGAAGATATTTAACAAAACCAGCCCCAGGACCGACTTTTGGGGCACTCCACTTGATAGTCTGCCAGCTAGACATTGAGCCATTGATTACTACCCTTTGTGCCTGACAATCCAGCCAGTTTTCTGTCCATCTTACAATTTATTAATTAAACCCATACTTCCTTAGCTTGCTTGCGAGAATGTTGTGGGAGATCATGTCAAAAGCAAAATTGCATACGTTACATTAACTGTCCATGCTCATTGTTCTTTCTTAAATGCACAGATATCCTAATGGATCTTAGTAGGAACAGAAGTTTCAAGAAGTTATAGATCAGAAAAGAGAACAGCATTCGGGATGCAATTTGAATTTTTTTCCCCTTTGTTCTTAAGTTAGTTGAGCACTATTAAAATTTTCATTCTCTGGCCTGTGCAGACTTTAATAAGATTTTAATGCAAGGAAATTGTACTTCATATGTACTGCATATTTTCTATGTAGCTTTTGTAGAGCTACATTAGCTTTTGTAGAGCCAGCAGTTCTTGCATTTGCCTCTGTTGAGTGATCTGGAATAGAGTTATCACATGAAATATTTAAGTGACTGCTGTAGTTTTTTAAAATATCCACCTTTTTCAAACGATAAAGCTCCAAATAACTTTAATCCTTACACCCTAAGCTTTGTGAACACCATCAACATTAAATAAATATATGAATATTTAAAATTATGTCAATTAATATGTTAAAGTAAAATTATTTTCTCTTACAGAGGGATTTTGTTAGTGTTTCAAGGACCACTTGATGTCAAATGCACTATGTATGTGCTATATGGAATAGTACGTTCAGTTATTCAAGGCTATATTTGATCCAAGACCCCAGCCTTGTCAGTACTATGGCTGACTAACTGTACTAGAGATAATTCATTTGCTTATGGGCAAAGGAAGGCAGAAATTTAGAACTACTTTGAGAGAGCCATTAACATCCCAGGCTCCTTAGCATACTGTACAGAGCTGATAACAATTGAATCAGATCCTCAGCTGATATAAACGATGCAACGCTTGATTTCATTGTTATGCTGATTTACATCAACTTGGTGCTTCCCATATTGTAGTATGCAAGCGACATTTTTTGTGAATGCTTCCTTGAAGTATCATTATATACAGATTGAAAAGATAGATCACTTTTTTTTTAGTGTTTTGAATATGAACTCCTTAAAAGTCCTTCCTGTGTTTCCCAAGATGATGATCCGTAAGCTTTTAAACATATTTAGATGTGAATAAGGTCTCCTCTTCATTTCACCCACTTCAAATCTTTGTTTTCTTTCTTCCTCTCTGTGGTTTCTGTTTATACTTTGTATCCTTTTTAGGTATTATATCTTATCTAGATATAGTAAATGGACAGACGATCCCAAATTACCCAAGAACCATAGGATTTGTTGTGGGCACACCAAAATGGTTCTTTAGAAAAGATACTGCAAATAAAACAGATATCAGAGATAGCTGACTTGGTAATTGTTATTTCTATGAATATATGGTGATTGTTTGAGTATGGTCTGGGCAATTATAATTACTGCTGTTACAGAATGTCCACAGAGAGTATTAGGGTATCAACAGTATGTGGGGAGTAAGGGTTCAGTCCAAAACTTACTTAAGTCAATGACAGGCTTTGGACTAGGCCCTAAAAAATTCTGCTTTTAGGCTGGTCATATATTTATTCCAGTGTGCTTCTCTGGGCATATCTATATGTAAATTTATGTGCATCTAACACTTAATGTGCTTTAGTCTACGGCACATTAAGGCGTGCAGGTGTGCCTTACACACAGTGCCTTCTGTGTACAAAACTGAGGTGCTTCTTTAAGGAAAAGCAGCGACATGATCACCATTTTCTTACCCTACAAGAAAGTGCATTTCAAGAGTGGTAACAAACTTACTGAAGGGGTTAGTTTGAGTTCAGATCTCTCTCTGTCTCCTTGCTCGAAGAACTCACTGGTTACCAGTTCAGCTGCCTGAAATATAATTATATTAAAGGTAGATACATTTGTTAACTATTTTTACAGTCAAGAATTTCTTACCTAAGGCTCTGACTAAAATATTTTAGCATATGTATATCTGTAAACACAGTAGTCCTGTTCATACGTTTAAATGTGCTTGAGAGCATATGCTAGGCACATGCTTGAGTACCTTGGTGAATTGGGGTTTATAGAGCTGTAGGATGTGGCCATGTTGCAAAAACACATTCTAATTTTCCTTTTGATGCCTGTGGCAAAGACAAGACAAACTGATGGTGGAGTTAGTTGGAGTTTCATGTAACTTACTCAGGCATGGAGAGTAAAATAGACCCCTATGATAGTTCCACGTAGGCATATACAATTATTTCCACAAAAGACTGTAAAGTGTGCATGAGCTGTCTGGGTATTTTACAAGCTGCTGCCTATGAAAACTCTCTCTTTTGTTAGAGAAACTCAGCTGACCAGTAACTTCAGCCAGCTAAAATGTAATCTTAAAACTTTTTGTCCACTAAGATATATTTTGTTCTTTTACTGACATTATTCTAGCACCTGAGCATCTGAAGAACTTGGGGATGACTTTTGGAAATGGAAATGCCTTTGGCAGCATGAATCAAGCTGCTTTTGTTTTGGTTAATGTGTGTTTCTTGGAAGCATACAGGATTTAAAGATAAATTTATTGTTCCAAACTCTAGGAACCTAAAGATAGGTAACTACTGAAATAACTAAATGTACTCTCACCCTTGTATGTGACGGCACACAGGTACACACACAAATATTTGATTATTATTGGGATACAGATATGATTTACATAGCAAAAGGAAGTTTGGCCATTCAAGGTGACATTCTGTTTTTAATGGACTGTTGCACCTACCTATTCTTCTCAGATAAGGTGACAAAAAAAATTTCACACGTGGAACCAAGGCACAACAGGCTGAATTAAGGATGGAATCTGTACTTCATGCTAACTCAATATCCTAGTCTAGCATGGGGAAGACAAATAGAGGTGACAGCCTAGCAGTCAACAAGCAACAGTCCTTAAACATGCTCTATCTTGTAAAAACAGATGGAGTAACATAATAAAATGGCCTTAAATCTTCAGCTAAGCCATGTTTTGCAGGTTATTAGTATGATCACACAGTTTGGACCACACATTTTGGAACATGTAACATAAAGTAAACCCGTATCACTGATTAAAGTTATGGACCAGCATGTCACACACATGAATAATTTAACAGCTTAACAGCAATTAAGTGTTTTCCAACTGCATTGTATACGAATAATCAAGGCGTATTCTTCTCCTTGACTCCTGCTGCTCTGATTCTGCTCTTCTCAGCATTCCATCTCCCTATCTCCTTTTGTATGTTTTATCTGTCTCATCTTCAGGAATGTTTATCCTCTGCACTTTCTCCCTTTTGTCCCTTCCATTTATGTGTTTTTTTCTACCTCCCTCACTTGTCAAGATCTCCCCCTCCAGGCATGGTTGAGGTCAAAAGATTTCTCCAGATGTCCCTCTGCATCCTTATTAGCATCTCTGTTCAACCAGATAATGCTGGCTGCTCAATAGAAAATAGACGTGTAGTTAGGCCACAGGGGCAGGTTTACTTACAGTCCTTGAGAAGCGTAAGAACAGAAAAATAGTTG
This sequence comes from Gavialis gangeticus, assembly GCF_001723915.1. Lineage (NCBI taxonomy): Eukaryota > Metazoa > Chordata > Crocodylia > Gavialidae > Gavialis > Gavialis gangeticus. The sequence goes on from NW_017729031.1 coordinate 60,138,617, forward strand.
GTTATAAATTGCAGCACTAGCTCTCCTATAACTCAAAACTCACTCAAGAAACGTTAAGCAAATCTTGCCTGACTTATCCCTATTTCCTATGCATGAACATTAATTAGGTTGAGGCAGGAAAGGAAGGAATACTGCATACAGGAAAATGCCAGAGTTTGGGGACCTGATTCTCCCACTTCTGGATAAAAGTAATTTTCTGAATAAAAGTAATTTTTTATGATATTTTATGCCTATTTCTCATATTCTGCAACAAGAGAATAGGAGCTTTGGAAGGAAATATGCACAAAAATACAGAAAAATTAAAAATTAAATATATTTATATATTTATGATATATCTTTTAAAACTTGAATTCAATACCAAACAGCTGTACTACTTTTTTTAAAGGTAAAAAATTCTTATACAATAAAGGGCTTACTTTGTCTGTCCGTAATGCTCTTGGAACACTCTGATTTGTTAGTGAAAAAACCAATCAGCGTGCAAAGCACTGCCATGATGTCAGGGTCGGAGGGGACAGAGCGGGGGGGCGGGTGAGGCCAGCAGCGCTGTCCCTGCCATCATGGTGGTGCTCCACGGCCTCCAAGGGTGGGGGGGGGCGAGGCCAGCAGCACTGGAGGCAGCAGTGGTGCAGGGTGCTGGTGGAGAGGGATGGAGGGGACGACAAGGCAAGCTCCCCCCCGCCCCGGGGAGGGCTGCAGCAGTGCAGGGTGGTGGGTGGCAGTGCTCCGTCCCCACCTCCTCCATCATTCTTGATGGGCAATTCGCTAGTACAGTAATATTCCAGATCATGAACTGTAGTTGTTGATAATTCCACTGAGGAGAATTAATGTTTTGTACTATCTTCAATATCTCCTCATGTTCCAGAGTCCTACTCTCTTTTAAGCTATTGTTCCTCTTTTCCCTTCTCAAGAAAATCAGACTACTTCATCCCACTTTGCCTCTTTACTAGCCTCTTTCACTTCTGTGTATTTTCATTCCCTCTCTGATCACTATTTCAGGTGAACTGAGTTATTAGCAAAGTGTGGGTCATACTGGTGATGGATATCTGAGGAGAGGAAGTTTTCTGGGAGTTGGTGGCTTTCAAGGCCAGTCTTGACCCAGATGGCCTTCCAGTTACCAAAGGCTCTCTAGTTGCACACTCTAGTTGCTTACCTTGCCAAACTTTAGACTTTAAATGACTGTCTGGGTATAATGTACACCTTGAAGGGCCCTGTCTGATAAACTGTCACTCTAGGAAACGGTTTCTGAACAGTGTCCCAGAACTACAATTTTTAATGTTAAACCGCTGCTAAAACAATAGTCAATTTCTGTTTATCATGGAAAAAATACATATTCCGTCTCCATTATAGCATGTGGATCGAAAGGCTCTGACTTGTATTTTTGCTGGGGGTGGGCAGGGGCTTAAGATGATGGACATGTGGAAAGTTTTACACATTTCAGGTGACAGCCCTCTTCCTGAGGGGACCCAGGGCCCTCAGGTCCCCCAAGTACTGAGCACCTCTGTGTGGATCAGCTGCAAAAAACCTGTTGATGTTCTCAATGTGCAACAGATTCCATCACTGTCATTTGATCACAGAATTACAATTACATGTACTGTAAAAAAACAAAACAGGGTCTAGCAGAAAAGTACCTGCACAGGGCCAACATTTTTTTTTTATGGAGTTAAAAGGTTAATGGAGGAGGAGAAGTCATAAAATAAGATCTCTTCAGGTGTCTAAATATTACTCAGCAGAACCAGCAAATGAAAAAATTGTGCATTAAACCATGCCTTGGAGAACCCCCCTGCTATTTTTTACTGCATTAATACCACTGTAAATTGACTGCAGTTCTGGTCCCTTGTAAGTCAGGGCCCTGGGAATACTGTCCCACCAGTCCTGCCTCTTCCCAGCCCTGCTATTAATCATGACTTGCCTGTCTTGAAATCTCCCACGGTTTGGTCACAGCTCCAAGGTCACAGGCTGTCATTAGCATTGATCTGGAAAACAGAAATGAACAATACAGGCTGAATAAAGCTTTGTTGTATTTCTAAACAAATCTGCCCTGGACACACAAATAAGGAAAAAAGGCAGAATTAAAACCTTGTCTAGCAGGAACCTTCTTTCTAGCAGGACCAGCGCTGTTTGAAATCTTAACTGTTAGTGTAGTTTTCAACTCATCATTAATGCATTAGGCTTCCTAAGCATATAGATCATTAGATAATGATTTTTCAATGTAATGCATTGTGTGTTTAAAAAGAAACAGGTATCACTACAAACTAGGCAACTGGCATTGATGCCTACACAGTCAGATGGGTGGCAAATTGGCTTGATGGTCGCACCAAGAGAGTGGTTGTAGATGGGTCGTTTTCAGCCTGGATGGATGTGGGCAGTGGAGTTCCCCAGGGTTCGGTCCTCAGGCCTGTGCTATTCAACATCTTTATCAGCGACTTGGAGGTGGGTGTGAAAAGCACTCTGCAAATTTGCTGATGACACAAAGATGTGGGGAGAAGTGGGTACACTGGAGGGGAGGGACAGAATCCAGCTAGATCTAGACAGGTTACAGGGGTGGGCGGATGAGAACAGAATGGAATTCAACACAGACAAGTGCAAGGTGCTGAATCTAGGAAGAAGGAACCTGCAACATACCTATAGGCTGGGGAACTCCTTTCTCAACAACACAGTGGCTGAAAGGGATCTTGGAGTCATTGTTGACTCCAGGATGGACATGAGCTGCCAGTGCGAGGAAGCGGTCAGTAATGCTAACCGCACCTTGTCATGCATTTACAGATGCATCACAAGCAGGTTCAGGGAGGTCCAGAGATCCTTCCCCCTCTATGCAGCACTGGTCAGGCCACAGTTGGAGTACTGCGTACAGTTCTAGGTGTTGCACTTCAAGAGGGATGTGGCTAACCTTGAGAGGGTCCAGAGGAGGGCCACTCGCCTGGTCAGGGGGCAGCAGGCCAGGCCCTATGAAGATAGACTAAAGGGGCTGAATCTATTCAGCCTCCACAAGAGAAAACTGAGAGGGGATCTGATGGCCATCTATAAACTTACCAGAGGGAACCAGTGGAAAATAGGTGAGGCTCTGTTCCTCTGGGCACCATCTGGGATAACAAGGAATAACAGCCACAGATTCATTGAGAGTAGGTTCAGGCTTGATATCAGGAGGCATTACTTTACAGTTAAGGCTGCCAGACTCTGGAATGAGCTCCCAAGGGAAGTGGTGCTCTTCTCTACCTTAGGGGTCTTCAAGAGGAGGTTGAATAGATATCTGGCTGGGGTATTATGATACCAGCACTTGTTTCCTGCCCAGGGCAGGAGGTCGGACTTAATGGTCTGTTCAGGTCCCTTCCGACCCTAGAAACTATGAAACTAGCCACTACTTTTGCTGTACTACTAATAATTGTGATATTTTAATATACCCCGTAGCATGTTCTTTACCCATGTTGTAAGTTAAAGGAGTTATTATATAATAAAATGCTGACTGGATTAATTTATTTGCCTGTTTATAAGTGACTGCTCTAGCAAGAGAACCTATAATCAAAAGAAGCATACCAGACACTGTTTAAGCAGTTTCTATCACTCATCTGTAATAAAAAATTTAGATTTACTGTAAGGGCTACACTGTTGCACTGTAGTTTAATATCTGGCTACAACCATGTTTTATAAGCATTAGAAGAAAGAAACCATTCAGCTGTAGAAAGCGTTTATGTATGGTACATGATGCAGATAAAAGTATGAGAAACCTTACATGAAGAACAAGGACACTGAAAATGAAGCATCAAATATACTGCTCCATCTCTGAAATAAGCAGTGGGTGAAATGATATGGAAAAAAGTCAAAACTTCAGTCAAAACTCCAAAATGAAACAAATTGTTTATGAAATTTCATCTAAATCAAGAGATACATGCATCTGTGAATTAGAGTTTTAATATCTCAGTTGTGCCCAAGCCACACCTAATCTTTGAGGTTGTGGTTGAGGTGGGCACTGTGAAGATCTGGCAAACCTGCTGGGTTGGACCTTCAACCCTTTCACCAACTGGCAGCTCAAGGAGGAGTAGGGTGCACTGTTTTTTCAAATAGGGTATTCCCTCATGGGACCAGAATGGGAAAGAAGTGCAATGAGGGGTAGGGGTAGGGGGCAGGAAAGAAGAATCAGTAAGTCCACAGTAAGGTAGAGGGATGGTGCAAAATGTCAGAATATTTTTGAGAAACAGGAGAAGGGCTGAGCTGGGGAAAGAGGAAAGAAAATGTATCTGGATCAGAGGAAGTAACAAAAAGAACAGATTCAGGTACAAGGTAAGTGTGAAGGTGAGGCCAATGCTGACCAACCCTATCAGCTTTTAGTAAAAGTGGATTCAAACAGTAGCTGCTCTGACCAGGATTGTCAGTACAATGTTTCCTGGATCAAGTGGCCTCGGTTTTACAGGCAATATCCAATAATTATGGCAAAATACTTAGTTATTTTAAAACAATGTGACTATTCCTTACAACTGTAAACCTTTTACGAAGTCAGTATACTAGAAATAATTAAATATAGGGATATCTTAAAGTAATCAGAAAGCTTTGGAATAATGGCACTCACTTACTGAAATATTTCACGGTAGCTTTTGACATTCCAATCATAGTCACCTTTACTGACAAGTTCAAAAAATGCAGTCCTTCTCCTGCAACAAAATACATAATCAGGGGAGAAAGAGATACTTCTAGGACTGTGCTGTCATACAAATGCTTCTGTGAGAGTACATCACTACCTTAATGTTAGAAAATGTTACACTGACAAATTTTGAACATTAGTACTGTCTGATAAAAACAGACTGTACTGCGCAGTATTTACACACAGAAAAGATAAGGAAATAAATGGCACCATAATACTGAGAGTTCTGTGAGAAGATGAAATGCTTCAACTGCAAAAACACAAAGCTAGTAGGGACTTAAGCCCATAAAGTATACCTTAAAAATACTTTGCATTTGTATACTGCTTTTCATCAGAGGCTATCAGAGCAGTTTGCAAACATGAGTAAATACTGTTATTTCCTATTTAGAGATGGGAACATTGAAGCTCAAAAATGTTTTATGATTTGTCCAAGGTCATGTGATGACTTGTCTTTTTCTTGAATAGAAGCTAGGTTTCTCCACGTCATTTGGTGCTACAACTGCTGGAATATTCTGCTTATCCCCACAAGACAGACAAAAATATTGTCCAGAAGATGATCCAAATTGATGCTTTCTGTTTAACTTTCTTAATTATGTTATGTAGAAACCCACAAAACCACATGCAGTCTCTCCATCAAACCCTGTGTTAATTTTTCATTCAAGTAGGCAGTGGGTATACAGCAATAGTATGTGAGAAACTGAGCTGGCTTTAGGGAAAATGGTGCCCTGGGCAAACTGAATTTGCCACCCCCCAAGTCAGCAGCACTGCTGCAAGCAAAGGCAGGCAGGCAGGGGTGCAGTCCAGTGGGGATGTAGAGGCATGGTGCACCAGGCAGGTGGGTGGGCAGGAAAGTGCTGTGCAGGATCAAGGCAGGCAGACTGGAGCAGGTGTCACCCCATCCACACGTGCCTGGCCTGACTCCTGAGCAGTGGCTGGAGGTGGGGGGGGTGGGCTTGGCTAGGCACTGCTCTTCCTGCCTGGGGCAGGAATTGACCAGGACAGCAGGGGTAGAGCACTGCTGTGGGCACGAGCTGCTCGTGTGTGTGTGTGTGTGTGTGTGTGTGTGTGTGTGG
>NW_017729031.1:60144529-60153754 GCF_001723915.1 Gavialis gangeticus
TGTGTGTGTGTGTGTGTGTGTGTGTGTGTGTGTGTGTGTGTGTGTGGCAGCCCCCCCAACCACGGTGCCCTGGGCAGTTGCCCACATTGTCCACCCCCAAGTATGGCTTTGGTGAGAGATGTAGCTTATAGATGCAAGTGGCAAGTGTAGATAACAGGTCAAGACTGCCAACTAGAAACTTCCAGAAGAGATAAACAGGAATAGAACTGGCACTGGGCAGTCCATGTAGAGGCCTGTTTACACCCAGAGCTGTGTCTTTGGCCACCTTCAGTGAGAGTAAGAGTTGCTATCTATGTTCAAAGAAAGAATTTTGCTCACTATGTTTAGAATACTTTAATAATGTTTAGGACAGAGGTGGGCAAAATACAGCCCGCAAGCTGGATCTGGCCCATGAGGCCATTCTATCCGACCCACGGGGCCCCTAAAAAATTTAGAAAATTAATATTTCTCTGCCCTTGGTTCCTGTAAAAAATGACAGGAACCAAGGGCAGTAGGACCCAGGGGAAGCCCAGCTGGCTCCCACAACAGCAGGGCCTGCCTGGCCCCGCCTCTCCAGCTGGAAACCCCAGTGGGGGCTTCTGGCCTGGTAGCACGTGGATGCCCCGATGGCACCAGAACCTCAGGTAAGGGGGAAGTGGGGTGGAAAGGCAGGGGGGACCCTGGGCAGGGAAGGAGGCCAGGGAAATGTGGCCCAGGGAAAAGCTGGGTGTGTGTGGGGGAAGCAGCCCCTCCCCCTTCCCATGGCTGGTGCCCTGTGCTTCAGCCACTTGCAGCCGGCTTGGGGCTGCCTATGCCTGCTCCGGACAGCCCCGCGCAAGATGTGAGCAGCTGCAGCAGGGAGTGCCGGCCACAGGGCCGGGGAGGGGCCACTTTTCCCCCTCCCCATGCTCAACTTTTCTCCAGGCTCCTTTCCTGTTCCTTTCCGGTATGGAGGAAAGCAGCCCTTCCCTCGCCTGTGGCTGGCGCTCCCTGCTGCAGCTGCTTGCAGCCCATGTGGAACTGTCCAGAGCAGGCACAGGCAGCCCCATGTGGGCTGCAAGCGGCTGCAGCGCAGGGTGCCGGCCATGGGGTGGGCAAGGAGCTACTTTTTCCTCCACCCCGTGCACAGCGCCACCTTGTAACCCAGCCCCGCTGCCAGCCTGGGCCCCGTGCTGGCTCCGGGCTTGCCCGTCAGAGCTGCAAGTGGTGACAGCAGCTGCAGCCCCCCTGCTTGCTGCGCAGGGGAGTGTTTGCCTCCGCTGCCTCTGTGCTGCCCAGCGTACAAGCTCCAGGAGGGCAGCAGCAGTCAACACTGCCCGGTGCGGCAAGTTGGGGGCCACAGCTGCTGCTGCTGTGCACAGCTCCGATGGGCGAGCCCAGAGCCAGTGTGGAGCCCAGGCTGGCAGCAGGGCTGGGTTACAAGCTGGTGCTGAGCACGGGGAAAAGTGGCCCCTCACTTGCCCCGTGCCCCACACTGCAGCTGCTTGCAGCCCATGTGGGGCTGTCTGTGCTTGCTCCATATAGCCCCATGTGGGCTGCAAGTGCCTGCACCAGGGAACGCCGGCCATGGGGCGGGCGAGGGGCTGTTTTCCCCACACTCAGCACCAGTTTCTTCCCTGCCGGTGAGCAGGGGGTCGGGGCTGTGGGTTGCCCCCTTCCTGTTCCACAGGGCTGGGGGAGGGGCACTGGGAGCCAGTGGGCGGGGAGCCAGCAGGAGCACGGGACTCACAGTGGTGTCCTGGGGCCAGTGCCGGCAGGGCCCAGAGCAGGGCAGCAGGGATACAGGGTCCTGGCCAGCAGGGGCTCTATGGAGCTGGGCCAGCTCCCCCTTCTCCTTGCTGGTGCAGCCCAGCTCCACAGACCCCTGACAGCCTGTGCCCTGCTTTGGGCCCACCAGTGCTGGCCCTGGGACATTGGTCCCAAGATGATGACCAGGGGGTGGGGCACCTGTCAAGGGGCGGGGCTACCCGTGCGGCCCTCGACAGCCTGACAAAACTGGGTAAGTGGCTCTCTGCCCAAAATAATTGCCTGCCCCGGTTTAGGGTGACAAGATAACATGAGTTAAAGAAAGATCAGATGAAGGATAGACTGTTTTCTTGGCTTTTATTTTCAATATTCACGGGTTCATTTCCACACTGATTTACAATTTTTCATATTTTATTCATGATAAGGCTTGCTCAGTACCTCTTCAGTATCAAATGCTTTACTTATGAAAATCTATCATTATTATTTGTCAGATACTAATGTCCAAAGAACCCAGTTGAAACTGGAGTCGCTAGGGGCACTTCTACATGTGCTGATGTGTTCTGACTAGAACACGTTGGCGCAGGCTTAATTAATCATTCTAATAAGAATGTTCCAGCATGCTGCAGTGTCTCATGTATTCAGCATCCCCACATTTCAAAATGGCAGGGCGCTTTAACTAAAGCACGTCTAATGAGCTTTAGTTGAAACACCCCGGCTGCCATTTTGAAACACAGGTCGTTGAATACATGAGACACTGAGGGAGGTTTAATTAGATTGCCTCCTGAGAGCTGCTTTAATTAAAACACCCTCCTCCTCCGGAGCATGTGTATAGGTGTCCCAGATGTTAAGTACAGTACATAGTGTGCAATAGACCTTCCAAAGAATATAAAAAAGGATCTGGAATAGAAGTGGGAACAAAACAACAGGGAAGTGACTCACTCAAAGTTGCACAACAGATTAGTGTCTGAGGTGGAAACTGAATCCAAGAATCCTGAGGAACTATGCCTTATGCTGTACTAGTTTACCTTGACTCTATCAGATAAAGGTAGTTTGATTTCTAGCTTGGCAAAACTTAGGGGCTAGGGACAGATATTCAAAAAGCCTGAGCCTGAATTGATTCAATCTTTGCAGGTTAGTCTAACCTGGCTAGGCTGAATCAGTTTGTAAATGCACAGACATCCCAGAAATGCAGGCACATGCCTGCAGTGGCATAGGCTAGAAGCTGGGGGGGGGCAGTGCTAGAATAGCCCTCTTTTCCCTTCCACAGAACTGAGCTGAGGGGGGCATGGCCAGGCCTGGCAGGATGCTCTGATTAGGGAGGGGGTGCCCCCTGTGGCACTGGTAGTGCCTGCCACTTTAAGGACTGGGCCAGGGAGGGGCAGGTGCCTGATAGGGAGCTGGGCCTTAAAATGGCCACCTTCGAGCTGAGGGCAGTTCGTGATCAGCCAGCAAAGGAGAAACACCTCCCTGCTGAGCTCTGCCAGGAACACCTTGGAGGTAAGGATGAGCCTATGGGGATGGCTTGGAGGCCTCATTGGTCCTGGGCATGACCTAAAATTGCACCTGCCAGAGCAGGAAGTCCTGGTGGGGCTGCTAGTGACACGGCAGTCCCCATGTAAATGCCAGGAGTGACCACCTCCCCGGTAAGGCAGGTCTGGGTGCCTTATCCTCAGCCCCCCCAACTTTGGGTGGATTATAGAATGCAGAGAAGGCCAGCTAAGCTTCTTGAAGCACCTGAGCCTGCTGGGGTGAGTGGGCCTGTGAGGCCAGGCATGCTTTGCAAAGCACCTGAGCCGGGAACGAGGGACCCCAAACCCTCTACGCAGTCATGCAACTTAGACCTGACCTGAGGTACTCGACTGGTCCATGCTGGGGCCAGGACCCAGAAAGGGGTCAAAAGGTCCAGGGGACCACTGCAAGGGACACCACAGAGCAAAGAAGCTTGGGATCCTGACTAAACATTGGGGTGCAAAATCGGCAGCCTCCTGCCTGATTAACATCCTAATACTATTACATCAAGGTATGGCAGACGAGTGAGGTAGGTGGCTGGCCCATAGACAGGAGGTGGACCGGCATGAAAGGTTGCCCCTGTTACAACTCCCCAACCCCCACCCCCACAATCTTCTGACCAGCCCAGCAGGGAATTGATAGCACAATGTTTATCACCCCATTAAGAAAACAACAGAGGGACATTCCCAGTTACCTGTTGATTCGCCTTTGTCCCATCTGCCGCAGCACTGACCGTAACCAGCATGTGGTCTGTTAGCTAATGCTGAGAAGTGCCTGCATAAGGCAGAGGGGACCCCTGCTTAGCAGGGAGTGGTGAGGGGAGGGGGGGAAGCCAGCTCTAGTGTGGAGCAGAGAACCCCACCCAGCCCAGAGAGCATGTTTGGATGCTGGGGGACTCTGGTTTAACTTAAACCAGCAACGGGTCTGGGACAGACATTGTATTAAACCAGTTTGACCCAAATCAGTTAAGTCTGATACTACATTCAATCAGGTTTATCTCAAACCAGTTTCAACCATTTTCAAACTGGTTTATGTGCACTAAACATCTGTCCTGTTACAGGTTTAAACCAGTTTGTGATCACTTAAACTGGTTTATGTGTAATGTCTGTCCCTAGCTAAGGTGTCTTATAGGTTGCTGCAGTTTGCAAAGCAAAGGTCTACCTGAACTAAAATTATAGACAGAAATCACTTCATCCGCCCTCAAAATACACGCATTTTTGCATTGATTTTACACTGAAATGAATGCATCAATATGTTCATTTGAAAATATAATCTAGACTTGATAATTAGTTAATATTTCATATACTTTGTTGGGCACATAAATAAAACTGAAAACAGGGCATACATGAATCCAGTCGAAATGAGGTAAACTCCAGCATGCCTGGAAGTCACCCCTGCTTAGATGTTCCTCCTTTATAGAATTCACCATGGCAACGAGAATTTTGAGGCATAATGGCAGATTTTTAATACATGTCTAAAATAAGAGCAGAATTAAGTAGAAATAATTGCCTGTTTTGGCTGGCTGGACCTCAGTAAAGCAAAGCTACCTCAGGAAATTGTTGCAAAATACAGAATTTGTCATTCACTGTTTTCCATTTATTTAATGGAAAGGTTCCTACCATATTATTAACAGCTGATAGGGTGATACTATGCCCATGTTCTATGATACATGATATAAAGTGGTTGCACATTACAAAAGTTGCTAACACAATGCAAAGTCACACATGCAGAAAACAAAATTCATTTCTCTCATACAAATTCATGGCATGATGGTATAACAGTTCCTGTAGGAATAAATACTGCAATAATGAAAATTTTAATGGCCACAAGGAGCTGGCACATAAACATTAAATCAGCCTAATCCTGAGCTGGTCCTCGGCAACTACAGCTATTACCACTAGAGACTGCTTTTAAAAATACATTTTGCTTATTTTTAATTCACATTTTATTGAAAAAAGTCTTAGCAGAAAACAGTGTTATTGGAGGAAAATAATTCTTTCATTTTCCTGCTAGGCAATGCGTATATTATCAAGACAACAACAATTAAATATTGAGAGTTCAGAAGAGAATGTGACCTCTTATTTCCACCCTGAATTGTGTGGCATCAGAAATATGGAACAGAGCAATCTCTAAGTATTAACTTAAATGTAGGTGGTGGAGGCATTTTGCTGAGCCATGCACTTCTAAATGACAGAGCCACTTTAAGATGCACTAGAGTGACTGGAGGAACAGACTAAATCCCCACAGAGGTTCTTGTCTGGAAAAATCAGCCTTGTATATGAAAACAGTTGAAAATGCTGCCTTAGTGGATGCTTAAACATGGTTTCAGCTAGGAAGACTAGTTTAGTTACTTGGTAAATAAAGCTACACAGGACATCCAAGAGTGCAAAAATAAATTAATGCTCATGTCAATTTAAATGTCGTTCTTCAGTATTCAGTGCTGTTTTATCCTCAGAGAGCTGGCTTTATATAATAAATGTATATAGTTCAATGAATCAAGACCTCACTTCAGTGAATCTCTAAATTCAGTGAAATTATAAGAGATGAAACATGATGTTTATGCATTCTGGGGAGAGGAGTTAAGCATTCTACAAAAACTTGCATCTTCTAAGTGATTTTTTCCATGGCCTGATGTGTTAAAATTATCTATTAAAATATCACAATAATTTACTGCCCAAATACCCACATCTAATACAGCCCAGATCTGATTTTTCACTTCCAGGTCATTTTATTTGTTGATTAGTTGAAGTTCTACAAATATGTGATGAGGTTCTGAGGGTTTTTATCCACATACTATTTTTTATTGTTGCACAAACCAAATCCCTGATTCATAGATGGACTTTATAAATATCACTCTTAGTACACTGGAAATTCAGGAATACTGTTTTTGTTTGCTTGGTTTTTTTTAATCCAAAGGCATGTAAGAGGCAGAAAACTGAAAAAAATGTCAATGAAGCAAGCATGTACTTGCTCAAAAGTCTTTATGTTATTTGACGTAAGTATTGCTGATATAACCCCAAAAGACAGTTTGACCCTGAGACACCCCTTTTGATGTAGGAAGATGTAAAAGGTTACTGTCCTGGTGGGGGTTCATCCCAAAGAGAAAGCAGCTACTGTCTGCCCTCTCCTGGCCATGTTTGCTGAGGAAGAAATCTCTCTGCAGGATGCTCCTTGCTGGAGTCTGTTTAGGATCTATCTCAGATCATTTTCGCCTTCTGCCTACCAGCCTACCCCCTTCCCAATAGCATAAACTATTTTTTAAAATTCAAGCCACTTGTGTTAGGACATCAAGAGCAATACTGAGCACTGTGTGGACCTGAAAATATCACTGCCCTTGGTACTGCCAGTTTTCACTGTCATAACCCCTTAAAATCATAAGCAGTCTTCACAGACAGCTTCAAAAGCCAGAAGGCCCAGAAAGAGTGAGATAAAAACTATGAAGGTCCTTCCTGAAGCCTACTGCAAATTTACAAAAAGAATATTCCAATGAAGTCATTTTTAGAAATGATTTTTAGCAACATTAATTTTTTTTAGAATGCAGCTTTAGAGGCAGATGCCTGAATTTATTGATCAAGCTCTCTCTGATAACAGGCTAAATGGGGGGGAAAAGGAAGGAATATTCTTTCTCTGAGATAAAGAAAATATTAACAGAGAGCGAGCTCTTAACACACGAATAATGGAAGTAGTAGTCAGAGCAAACTTTGCACCATTTTAAATAATACCTAGTGATTCGGCAAATCTTTAAAAGAGAAAGGGAGTGATATGCAGTGTACATCAGCTAAACATTTGCTCAAGGTTTGTTAGAATCGTGGTTTGGCATCAAGCCGTCGGTGCTCATGACTGAAGAGAAATAATCCATATCTCCTTGCTTACAAGCTCAAAAATCAATGAGTAGAGCGCAAAGAAGATACTAATAGACAACAAGTTACTTCCTAATACAGAAAAATTCCTTAGGATGGAGCCTTGTCATGCTTATGACAGTAAGCTACAACTGCACTTCAATCTCTGTACCATAAACTTACCATTGTGCATGACCCTCAAACCCACCGTGCTGCTCTAAGTTTAAGGGACCACTTTTAAACTGAAGCAGTGTAGCAGTATCTGCATTCTCAAGGTAAGTTGCTTGGGCTAACTGGCATTGCTACTCAGCAGAGCTAATTAGCTCATTTGCACAGTTTCTGGTTTAGGAAATAGCCCATCTCAAGCAGTGTAATGTACCCGAAGACCCTGATACCAGGGAGTGTGAGTTTGCTATGTAGACACAGCCCCAGAACACTTCCCCCAGTGAATTATCCATGTGGGTGCTAGCAAGTAAGATTTTGATTGACACACTTAGTTGGACGTGTGATGTGCAGGAAATGTAACATCACTGCACTGCGAATTATCATACATATAACTCCATGTCCAAGACATTGACTTAGTTTGACTCTCCTGGTGGAACTTACTAAACTTGCAAGAAAATTAAAGGAAATGGTATTATCTTGATCACTGTAGTGATCTTGATCACTAGCATGATGTAAAAACAAGGAAAAGGAAAGAACAGAATTTGAAGACGACATCTAGTAATGTATTATGCCTCTCAGTTTTGCAAAATGGGGCACTCTGGTGAAAAGCAGTATAACTTGACTTCGAAAGGACCTACCACAGTTTGCTACCTAAGTACCTTCTTGTACAACTAAATACAGGTCTTTCTTAGCACAAGAAAGAGACTCTCTGCCCTGGACTAGCAGTTCAGAAAAGGTTAAAAAAGTAGAGTTACTTTGTATTTCCTAAAAAGCCCAAAAAATGGTTGTGTGCTCTTCACACACGTAAGCTTCATACAATACAGGATTGGAGTGTGACTCCTTTCTGCAACAGCTTCAAAGTTTGAGGCTAAGACTTCTCTTGGCTTTTGTTGACACAGACAAATTAAACATTAAAATAAAACTTATCTGGACACAAGATACTCCCATTAGTCTAATATATAAGCATTAGACTAAATCTCTCCAACCACAATTAAACACTAATTTCTCATATCATATATCGCTACTGGTGTTTAATAGGTCATTAGAGAACATTCTTCGAATTTTCATTTGTCAAATACAAAAATGCCAATACTTACTCAAAATACAGAGTGAGGTCTGTTGCCAGTATTGACTGCTTCAGAAGCTGCATAAGGTCACTATAGTCCTTGGAGGACAAGTTAGCAAAGATGTTGTGACCCTATAATGAAAGAGATAGAGAAGGTAAAGGGCTAACAATCAATATAGGTTTTTAAAAGGTTTCCTAACTGCATTTTGCTACTTTGTAACATCCGATTTTTTTTCTGGATTATGGGAAACCGTGACAAAATAAAGTTAATACTGTTGAGGTTATATTCAGACTGGAAATGTTAAACACTGTAATCAAGAATCTGGTCTGTGTTTCTCTAAACTACCAAAATTATAGCCTCTTGTGAAAAGATTTATTCTTTAGTTTGACTCTGCACTGATTCAGTTTATGGAGAAAAACTATGGATACAGCTCAATCTGTCCCTATACCAAATGTTTTTGGAACTATGTTTTGCAGCTTTTGAGCTGTGTTCTCAACAGATTTATCTGTGCTGCTGCCCACAAGCTGCTGTTACAGCAGTCAAAGGCACTAAATCAATTTTTCATTCAAAATAGTCTCTCTGCTCACCCCAACCATTATTCCACTGTCTTGCTGTATGTACAGATTTTCCTCACACAGATCAAGGTAGCAAAGCACATGGAACGTGAGCCAGCTTAACAACAGCGGTGGGTTCAGTAGAGTACTTCTGAAGGAATTTAAAGGAGTAAGACCCTGGAAAATGTTTTATAGCCATAATGAAAGGAAACAAAATATTTAAATATGGATGTTTTAAATAAAGAAGGTAGAAGGAACAATTTTACAGATCATGATCTAACGCGCACGATCAGGAGACAGCAGGGCAGGCCCTATGAGGGGAGGCTATGGGACCTGAACCTGTTCAGCCTCCAAAAGAAAAGGCTG
>NW_017729031.1:60153765-60164914 GCF_001723915.1 Gavialis gangeticus
TCCCTTCCGACCCTAGAAACTATGAAACTATGAAATTAGGGTGAAGAGATTAGCCATTCATTTCTCCATAAATGCAGGGGAGAAAACAAACTGAAAGAATATACTGCCATTCATTTAAGTTGAACTTTAAGCTAAAGACTTAACTGTAGAACGTCAGTCACGTGTGCTTACATTCATATACATAACACAGCACTCACATACTGCTTTGTTACCCTTCGAAATAACAATGGTTGTATCAAACCAAATGTAATTTTGGTAGCTTGTAGCCGTCTAATGTTCAAATCCAATATGCACTGCCATCTAGTGCTTAGGAAGAAGAAAATTACAGTAAGGAAAACAAAGAGTTTTCTATACATAAAAAGGACATCTATCCTTCCCTGAGTGACCTTATCCTCAAAAAAAAGATTTTTTTTTCACCCAATCATTGGGAAAGCTGGGGGAATCTAGAAGGTTAATTATAAATACAATTTAACTTCAGTGTAGCCAGAAAAAAACATGACAGTGTGTATTAAAAACAGTAGCTATTCATAGTACAGATTAATGCACCAGCATATCAGAAATACTGCCTTACAAATAGCTAAAAAGGAGGATTTTCCTGCTGTCTTCAAGATTCTAGTGCCTTGCTGACTTAATACATCCTGTGAAAAACTAAACATTACCGTAGTGTGCAAGACTCTCTCAAAGGTGCCTAGAGCAAAATATAGACACTTTTTATGGCATGAATAGGAAGCTAACAAAATAATAAAATATGGAAGTTTTCCTGAAGATAACAATTGCAGACTGTTGTATTAAATATCAGTGTATTCCATTGAGTGTAATTACAATGTACTAGAGAGAGCAGGCCAGGTCCTTAGGTGATGCAAACTGGTATAAGCTGTTTGACTTCAGTGGCAAACTGGGATAACTTGTTTGACTCCAGATTGTGCTAGCAGAGATTCTGGATCTGCACTTATTCTAGCTTGAAAGCATTTTGTCTTACTTCCACATTTTTTTTTATCAAAGAAGTAGTAACACAGCATATAAAAATTAAAATCCTAGCAAGATGAATTGTCCGAGTTAGAAATGCGTGAGCAGAGACAGTAGTTGGATATTCATCGGATAAAGCAATGATTCTCGTGGATCACAAGGAGGAAGTATGTTTCAGATTCACTGATTTTATGGGTGGCCACAGTTCTTCCACATTTCTATTGCACCTTAAGTTGAATGTGTGGCCTGTCAAACCCCATGTGCTGCCCAGCTGAATGGATATACACATCATGTCCAAACCCAGCTGGATTGCACATGGGGTTTTGACAGTTCCAGTGTATAGGGAGCCTGGTATTGGGCTCAGTGTTGGGCTCCCCATGCACCAGTAGCCATATAATCCCTGTGTGCCACCCAGCTGGGTTTGTGCATGGTGTTTATTTCCATTTCCTGGCTGGTGAAACAGCCCACCAAGCATACAACTTTAATAAAACAGCTGCTTTTTACCTCACTTTGAAGAATCATGACAGCATGATTAAAATGATGGTGTTCCAAGGTAGCAGACGTTCCATAAAGCTGAGCCAAAGCTGATCCACTCCTGAGAGGCAACACATGGAGTTAACAATCAGCAATCAGTTAAAAAGCATACAAATAAATATTACAAAAATTGTTCATAGTGTCCTCTCCTATTTCCCCCTTGATTTAATTGGATTTTTTTTCTTAATTTAAGAGATTTAGTTTCCAGGACATCCACCCATTCTCAAATACAGTGTTCTGAAATGTAAGTGGAATTTCACATTCAATATATTAATTTACAGCTACGGCCAGGCTTTCAGATTTTGGTGCCTGATACATTTACTCTGACTAACTGATGATTCCTTTTGAGCAACATTAAATTTTTGGTGGGAATATTCAAAGACAGCTAAATGATTTAGGAGAACAGGTCCCTTTGAACCAAAGTAATCTAGAAGCAACACTTCTGGTACCTTCTCAATGTCTGTAGTTAAAAAAAAAATTAGGTACATCTCAAGTCATACGGTGTTTCATAGTTTATAAATAAACAATCACACACCTATATATGGTATATATGCACACAAATATATGTGTATATCTAACACACACACGCACACACACAGAGTATACATGGACTGTAAATGCCTTGGGGCTTTCAGTCAATTCCTCCACTTCTGCACAGCTCCAACCCTCAGTATATAGAACAAAAGTGATATCTACTAGATATCTGAAAAACTCTGCTATGGAAAAGCTGTAAGAGTAGTCCTTACAGTAGGTATCTTCCATGCAAATTCAAAAACGCTAAGGTGAACAAGGAAATAGAAGCTGAACCTGAAGATAGAAAAGGAAAGTCTAAGAGAATCCTTAGAATATATTTTCCAGTTATGCTTATTGTTTAAAAAAAGATCAGCCACAAAATATATATGGTATGGGGCTTAAAAATTCTAAGTTGAAACTTTAAAGGAGGAGAAACTATGAAATGTAATTATGAAATTGAAAATTGTTGGGAGGTGGAAAGGAATAGGATTGAACTGTCAGGGTAGATTAATGTTCACCACTATTTCACTTCTGGGACCCAGCCTAAAGCGACAAGATGGGTTTTCTTTCCAAAGAAATGAGTATAAGAGATTATGCTAGAAACGAATAGAAGGAGTCTCCTAGGAGTATATACTACAAAGCTGTACCATACTGATATTTAATCATCAGGGGCAGCTGCATTAGAGAGGGGGATGACTGGAAAACATCATCCCTAGAGAAAACAGTGTTGAGGTGTATTAACAGAGCAATTTCAGAGAACTGTGATGCTGCTTCTATCATATGCCTCTTGATCTTTCATTGCACAAAACACTACTCTTGAACACTAAAGATAAAATAGGAAAATGTGATGCTTAACTTTATAAGTTAGGTTGGAGGAATAAATCACAGTTGGTGTTATGAAAGTTACAACTTCTATATTCAGGGATATTTTATATGTGTCACACCATGTCTTTTGTTAAATGTATTCAACTATTTCTTTATGATGTTATAAAAAGACAGCCTCCTCTTTGTATGCAGTTGTCAAACAACTGCAGGAGATGGCATTCTAATGCTGAAACCCTCCGATTCACAGTCCCCAAAAGAGAATTAAATGGTGATTAGTTTAATCAGAGTCCAAACCTGTAAGAATGTAATTTATACACAAGATCCATTTTTATAAGTTAGGGACACACACATCAGCTTTTCCAGTTGTCTTACACAATTTCCCATCTTTTCTGCTTCCCTTTAAGACTCCAGCTGCGGAAAGCAACTGGTGATGCTTTGTAACCTTTACACCAGCAGTTGTTTTGCAGAATGGCAATTCATTTCCCTTGCAATGGCGAGCAAGGATTCAGATAATGTCAGCATTTCATTGAGACTGCAGGAACACCAAGAGCTAAGGAGACTGCAGTTTAAGGAACAGCCAAATATCAGTTAGAGGAGTTCACCAAGGCAGTTTGCCCACAGAAACAGCAGTCTGCGAACAGCACACATTCTAGCAAATATCCTCCTCTTTTGAACAAAAATGGGGAAGAATAAGCTAACATAGGGGGTGGACATGTACACTTGGAGCTGTTTCAAAAGGGGAGCTGCTCATTTGGTGTGGGGAGGGGCACAGCAGCTGTTATGTTTTAAGTAATATGTGCACAAGCCAGAAGCAATACAAATGCAGCAAAAGTGATCCAACTTTAACTCTGAATAAAAGAATATTGAAATTGCAGCTGCTCTGATACATTTGTATCACTCGGGTCTGGAGGGCCACTGCAAGTTTCCACCTAGCTTATATAAGAATTTGAAGAGTAAGCCCAGCTAACAGCTCTGTGGGATGTTTGACAACCAGCCAGCCCATCTTCCTGGGGAGCATATACACCCTACGTTATGTCAAATGTTCACACTAGTCCAGCACACAAGTTCACATTAGTTCAGCACACAAGATACCTAGCAGATGGGTTGGGAAGGAACCACGTATCTGTGTTACACAGAGTCAGTAGTTCTAGGTCAGCACTTCCCAACCTTGAGGTCATGACCCCCTTTGGGGTCACAATGATAAAAAATGAGGTTGCAAAGACAATCACAGATTTTCTCCTTTAAAGGAGAAAAAAGTGGGAAATGGCAGGTCCCCCTTGCAGGCTTGCATAATTCCAGCCTGCTGGGGGCTGCTTGGGACTGCAGGGAACAGGAGGAGGGCGCACATGCACATGGCAGCCAGGCAGTGTGGAGAGCAGCTCCTGCTGCTCCCTCTAGGTAAGTTGGGCGGGGGGGAGAAGACAGATTGAGACCCCCACAGTGAGGCTTGTCTGGGGGGCAGTGGAAGGGCCACCTCCCTGCCACTGTGTGCTCTCCTGGGGAGGGAGGCATGGGGGGGAGCATATGCCCCCCAGATTTGTGTGCACGATTGGGGCAGATGCAAGATGCCCACTGTGGGCTGAGGGCTCTCCACCACCCTGCCTGTGTCCACAGCAGAGTGGGGCAGGGAGGCTCAGTGCCACTGCTGGGAGCCCCATTCTGCCCACACTGCCATGGCAAGGTGCCCCCTGCCCACCTGACAGCAGCAGGGGGCACAACTCTACGTTGCTGCTGTCACTGCTGCCAGGTGGGCGGGGGCACCTTGCCATGGTGGCACTGCCAGCATGAGACTCCCAGTAGCAACACTGAACCTCTCTGTCCTCACATTCCCGCCCACTGAGCTGCAGAGGCCCCTGTGGGGAGGGCAGCAAGGTGGGGAGCTCTGAGCCCACAGCAGGTAGCCTACATCCTGCCCCCTCAAGGATTTATGGGTCATGGGCTCTGCTCAAGCCCTGCTGCCTGCGGGATGGGGGAGAGGAGCTGGGTTCCACGCTCTGCTCCGGCCACAGCAACTGCCACCTCCTGCTCGGGCACTGCTCCGGCTTGGGCACTGCTGAGGAGAGGTGGGGGGCTGCAGACCCTGGCCCTGGTCCCGTAGCCTTGGCAGCTGGGGACTCCCTCCGGCAGGGCTGGAGGCAGGCAGGGGGCTGCGGGTTGAGAGTGAGAGGCCATGTTCAGGAAATGGAGTCATGCTGAGGAAATGGGGTCATAAATGGAGTCATGCTGAGGAAAAGGTTGGGAAGAGCTGTTTTAGGGCTTTACATGGTGGATGTGAAAGAAATGCATTTGGTTTTTCAGCCCATCTGTTCTGGGCAGCCTACACTGTGGTTCTAGACAGGTGCCAACCATTCTACAGTCCAAAAAATAAAAGCTGGGCTTCATACACATTAAGTAGATGCCATCCTTTGGTGAACATGTGGTTTCAGTTTTAGCTTATTTAATTTGATCTGATATAATTGGAAACATTTTCACTAGGGTTCAAATGCCAGTGAGGGACAAATCAGGGTAGTTGCAAAGCTCCTCATGGTTAGCACTTACAGGACTGTAACTGACAGAAATTTGACAGGCAGAGGCATCACTGTTTGGTGCCACATTTCTATACTAGGTGTCAGTTCACAAAGGGTAACCAAAATCAACAGCATGACACTAAGGGCAAGTCAGCAATTACCAAAAAGAATAGGGAATTATAAAGATGGATAGTCCCTCATTACATGCAAGCATAGAAATACTTGGCCTTGGCCTAGGAGCCCTGAAATTAATGCTTCATTCTTTATCCCCTGTCACCTTTTGCTCTTGTATAGAAGGAAAACAAATTAAAGTAATAAGAATTAGAAAACTTACTTGGCTTGGAAGGCATTGTTGGTTCCCCTGTGGTCAAGGTCATGACATAAACATCCCACAATCAAAGCTAAAATTTCAATTTCAGTCAGAATCTCCTGAAATCCTGCTGTCTGAGAACAGAAAAATAGCATCTGTAACTATCAGAAGCAGGAAAGATAGACAATGTTAGTCCACTGAGCAACAGTCAACTTTGTTTTGATACCACCAGCCTTTAGGTAGGGGCAAGATAAATGCTTTATTGTCATATCATATTCACTGCTGTATGTTAGATTGTTAGTGGAATAGATAGTATCCTTAGAGTGATCTGTTATTATCTCTGTGTCACATTTGTAAGACACTCACTATCCAGAAGGTACGGGTAGAAAAAAGCTGAAATAGAAAATAAAAACAATAATTACACACTAAGACAAGAATCTAATTTTTCTAAGTGAAGAATGTAGACAGGGACTTCTTAGCTCTTGAGATGGCTGTACTAGTTTATCAACACTGCTGGAGACATCTTCAAAAGCTAAATCAAAGAGGATTTAAGAGGGAAGAATTAAATGCTTTTTTGTGCTAATACTACAGGCTAGTAGAGACTGTTTTGTAATCTTGGACAATGGAATTTGAAACAATGTTGTACTATTTGAAGAGGAAATACCTTGGATAGCAGAATGCCAGAATGAGATTATGAGAGAATGAGAATAAATTTGAGTTTATGAGAGATTTTTTTCTAAAATCATGAGAATTCTGCAGAGATAAAACTGATGTGAGAAGTGCAGAGGACCCAAATTATGACTACCACAGCCCAAGTATTTGAAGGGGAGAGTTGATATAGGGAACCTTTTCCAATGCCATATTTCTCTGGGTGGGTAGAAGGCATAGGAAAACTGGGCTTCCTGAGACCACACAGGAGGTACTAGGATTACAGACACCACCATAGTTCCAGGACAGGTGTGCCAGGGTGAGGTGGAAGCGGTGTCCTGCCAGTGGCACATCCAACAAAGATTAGGAAAACTACACTGGAGTGGCTGCATGGCATTTTTTTTCAAAAGACATAGCAGGACCCACCAGTAACCCTGCTCCTCACACCACAATCAGGCCTGCTTCTGCCTTGCACAGGCACAATGTCTTGAGGTACTTCAAACTATTTCATGCCAATTCATCTCCTTAGTTACACTCTCTGAGGGAGGGATGGTTTGGCCCATAGATATTCCAGAAGCATCAAAAATACTGGTTTGAGTAGAAAGTTACAGTGTACGACTTTTCATCCATGCTGAGCACCAACAATTCAAACTGAAGTCAATGGGAGCTACAAGTACTAGAGACTTCTAGCAAATCAGTTCAGGATAAATGGAGTCTACACATTGAGTGACAATACCAGACAGTGGCTCATAGATTTGAAAGATGATATCTGATGCCATATGAAAGAGAAAGAGAGTTTCACACAGTGTAATAGAATTTGATAGAAAAGTAACTGAGAGAAAGGAAATGAACAAGTCTCACTGATAATTTATCAAGGTGAACATTTATTTAATAATGGGATTGGCATTCCATATTTTTCAGTTAACAATTGTCAACAAGATGCAACATGTAAATGATCTGGCTGAAGGAAGGAAATGTAAAATCTTAAAGTTTGTTTCTGAGGCCAACAGTGGAGATGTGATGACTAACAAAGAAGACAATGAGGTGCAGAGAGATTTTAACTTTTATTTGACAGGTTAAGTGAATGGAAAATGCAGTTTATTGCAGCAACTATAAAATAAAGACAGGAGGCATGAAAGGGGTCAACAACATATAGAGCATGTGTTAGATGGAACAGCAGTGCAGCATACTGACCAGGGCAGGGATTTAGGGGTTATAGAAGAAAAATCTTTGAAAGCCATTGGCCCAGCATATGGCTTGAGTAATAAAGGGTAAGCAGAATGCTGGCAATACTGAGACAAAATACAAATCAGGAACAGCAATATTGTTACTATTCAAAGCACAGGTTAAAGCTCATCTAGAATACCATGTTCTGGATTATGGCCTTAATGCATGTATAACGTCAAAAAACAAAGATTTCAAGAAAACATTTAAGGAGGCGGGGTTTACTGAAGACCCAAAATCATACTATGAAGTGAGTTGGTACATTCAAAGTCAAAGTAGTATAGTGGAAAAAAAAATGAACTTTTCACACTGGTGGAAAAAGTAGGGAATATTATGTAAAATATTATACTTGCGCAGGAAATAATTTATGGAAAAATTTAGTGAACATAGCAGTAAAGACAATTGTGTAAATGTTGGAAACAATGGAGAAGCAAGAAATAAGCAAAGATCAACAAAGCAAATGCATGGAATGAACAAATTTGTCTTCAGACAAAAACACAGAATGGTTACTTGTTCTTTGCTAATGTTGCGGGGTATCTACTCAGAGACTTAGATTCAGAAAGAAACTGAAAGTGTGAAGAAGTTCTGACAGTCATATGGGTATAGAAACATCCAATCAGGGAACAAAAATAATGTGACATAGTAACCAATTACATAGCAAATAGCAAATAACAGATCAGCATTTGTTGGCAATAGGGAACTAAACTCCACCTACTATATAATTTTTTTCACCTCTAGGCTAAATACTGCCTCTACATAGTTGTCTAAGCTGGACTATTCACCTTTGAGTATGGTCCAGAGAGGGAGGAGTAGGCAGCATCTAGCCGTAAGAGTATACTTATTATACTGTGAAATACAGTTTGACAGAGGCCAGACTGGTGATTTCTATTTCCTAAATACCAGAGCAGATATACCCATTGAGTCTTAAAGGATCTTAAGGGAAGTAGGTACCTTATAGATAGGGACCTACCAAATTCATGGAGGAAGTGGGCTACGCAGCAGGTCCTTTAATCTTGCAGGTTTGCCTGCATGTCCCTCCCTATTGCTGATTGCCTGAGGGGCCCTGCTGCTTGTTGCTGACCAATCGGGAGGCAAGAACAGCATCATATTTAAAACCGCTATTTTCACCTCCCTGCCAATCAGCAGTGAGCAGCAAGGCCCCTCTGCCAATTGGTGGGAGGGGGGGCGGAGGAACCTTCAAAATTAAAGAACCTGTCATGCAGCCCACTTCCACCATGAATTTGGTGTGTCCCTACCCATAAACATTACATTTTTACTGAATTTTAGTGGATTTCTGTATTTTTATGCACTTAAGCTCCTTCACTCATGTACAGTTTATCTGTAGAGACTAACATGTTACTGCAAAGTCTACTGTGAGGTCTACTATGCATCTTAGTGACTGCAGACCATAAATCCTATTTAAGTCATTCTTAATATTTCTATCACTGATATAAGCCAGCAACTTCCTTGGTCTGTTGTTTCTGTGTCAATTCTATTTTATGCAAATCAAGAACTTGACTTTTCAAGGTGCTAAGCCAGTGGTACTCAACCTTCTTAGACGAAAGGAACCTCACCCGCCCCACCCCACCCTGCAATAAACTCAAGGATTCTATGTATATATAAGGCTTAGTCCATCTGTCTGTGTGTCTGTCTGTAATGCCCTTGGAGAAACAACCAATTAGAGTGCTTTGCACAGACAGACACACAGACAGATGGCTGGATGTGGAGGTGGGGATGGCACCCAGCTGGATGCGGAGCAGCGGCAGAGCGGCTTGGTGGCTAGGGGTGGCTGTGTGCAAGCTTATTCCCCCCCCTCCCCACCGTGCTCCTGAGAGGCAGTGGCGGTGTGGGGTGGTGGTGCGCGGCACTCCGCCCTCCCACCCCACCCCACCCCACCCCACAGTCATTCTTGACAGGCAATTTGCTAGGCCACCATAAAAAGCTAGCTCTTAGTTTTTGCTCATTTTTTGACTACAGAAAAATAATAGAGGAAATCTTTTGTTGCAAAGAACTGGGAAAGACCACAAGAGGCCAGAAATATTCTGACACTGGATTCCTATCTGAAATCTCTGGGTATCTTGTGAATCATGTGTAAGTTTCACCTAACGGTGCTAATATTGTGCATCATCCTTAAAAAGGATGCAGTATCACCTCTAGCTCACAATCACTGTGCTAAGCATTCCACATTTGGTGGGAGTTGAATGTGCAGGTATCTGGGGTGGTTTGTTCCTTGCAGCATTGGACTTTAGGACTACATATAGAAAAGACTAATCAAAAGCTGGGAAGTTCTACTCATGCAGAATTGATTTATAGACAGAATAGCTTGACTATTATAAGATCTCTGTGTCTGAATTATAGATATGTGGCCTTTAAAGCTTCAGTTTCAATAACATAGAAGAGCAGAAGAAGCATCTGAAAAATATAGTGTTTGCTACTTTTATAAGATTGTTCTCATATAACAAAGAATAATCAAGGTCTCTTTTTTTTTAAAGTGTAAAAAAATAGCTTGACAACATGTTATGTGCCAAGCTTTAGTCCAGACAAAATGTCCACACCTGAGTTATAAACTACTGGAAATAGGAGTTTTATACTGGAAAATTGATGCTGTAATAAATGGTTCTTAGTATAACACAAGGTTTGACTGAATTCAAGGATTCAACCTGCATCATAAACATGGGAGTACAGATTAAGCAATTTACTAACAGTAGCAATAGTGCAAGAATAAATTCAGCTTTTTTATTTAATCAAAAATCATGTCATGGAATACATATATAGCAGAGGATATTTCACTTCACAAAACACAATTAATTTAAAAACTGTTATGGTAGGAGTGTGTCCGCTATATACGTAATGCAAGAAGAGAAGAGGTTATGTTTCTGCAATTTTTAAATTTACATGTATAGAGGAAAAATACATAGCTACGGATGATGGTATTGTAAAATTTATTTTCACCAGAAAAGGAATGACCCATAACTCATGAGTGGCAGAGCTTCAGGTGAGTTATGGAGGTCATTCTCTCATGTGAGGAAATGAGTTGCCTTACACCTAGCCCCACTTTTATGTATTTTGTTATTAGCACGCCAGATGTGATATTAATTATCTATTGCTTGGCTTTTTCCCATTTTTACTTTTTAAAATAGATATTGATGTCAGATGAAGGCATGGTTACTATACTATGGTCTGATCCTGTGGCTGTTCTCATACCACTATTCCTGTCTCATATGACTGGGATCACTGAAGTCTATGGGAACACTCACGTGCATTATGAATCCATTAGTGCAGGTTGCAGGATTTGCACATAATTCTCTTAAGCTAACTAAGAAGGGTGTAAAATATACATTAATTACACAGGAATAAATTTCTTATTGTTAGCTTTAGGCTTTTTAAAAATTAAATTTGAAAGCTATCTTCTTATCCCCAGCACTTACAAAAAGATTTAAAGGCTACATTGGGTCCAATGTGCAGTCATTATTCAGGAAAAAATTCCCTTGAAATCTATGAGTTTTGTTTGAATTAAAAATTGATGCCTCTTTCCTTTACTTAGCAACCAGACCTGTAACCGTTCTTTTTTGGGAAGTAAAACCCTTCCTTTTTGGGAAGGGTAAACACATCACTGCACACT
>NW_017729031.1:60169914-60178739 GCF_001723915.1 Gavialis gangeticus
TGTGCAGTCATTATTCAGGAAAAAATTCCCTTGAAATCTATGAGTTTTGTTTGAATTAAAAATTGATGCCTCTTTCCTTTACTTAGCAACCAGACCTGTAACCGTTCTTTTTTGGGAAGTAAAACCCTTCCTTTTTGGGAAGGGTAAACACATCACTGCACACTTCTATTTACAACGGTCCTTATGACATTTATGTTTAACTGATGGCATCTTATCTGTGTTGTTACAAATCCATTAATAAGCTTTAATAAGCATTAATGTATTTCATATACACACACACATATACATCTGTATGTAAATACATATATATGTTTGTGTGACCATACACATATGTGTTGCTGTTAGAGATGCACTGATACATCAGTCCCATATCAGAGCGTGTGCCCCGCTGTATCTGTGCGCAGGGCAAAGGTGGGCTGCTGCTGCGGGCTGGGGCCTGGGGCTGTGCTGGGCTTTTCCCAGTGCGGGGCTGGGCTGGGCTGTGCAGTGGCACTGGGAGGCAGGCTACAGTGGATGGGCTTCAGCACCCCCAAAATTCACCATCCCCCCCCAACCTCCCCTCCCAGTGCTGCCACTGCCTGCCCCCCAGTGCAGCCCTTGGCCCCAGCCCTCAGCAGCAGCTCATCTGTGCCCCACACACAGATCCAGGGGGGCACATGCCCCCCCATGCTCTCCTAGGGTGTGCGCAGTGCTGGGAGATGCCCCCCACAGTGGTTCCCAGATGAACTGTGGCTCTGTCCTGTGCCCTGCCCCACCCTGGGTGGGCAGTGCCTGCCCTAGCCCCACTCCCTCACTCACCATGGGAGCCTTGATCCGCGCCCCCCACTTGCCTTCCCTTCCCCCACAATAGACTTACCAGCTGACCCTGCTCTCCACACTGCCAGGCTGCATATCAGCAAGTGGATTGGTATTGGCCGATATGGCTCATTGAAAATCAGCCACTGGTATCGGCCCAAAAAATCTCTATCAGTGCACCCCTAGTTTCTGTGTGTTTATATATGATCTTAACAATGCTGTGTTAACTAGGATGAAAACTAAAATCAGAAAAGAACAAACAACAATGTGCTTTCACTGCTGCACTTTTAGACACCATTCCTGCTTTCTTTTCATTTTCAAAACTCCCATTCAAGTGGTTCAAACCATTTTGGGCTCAGTGGGTTTTGTATCTGCATATTCCTACTCTTTTTAAAATAAATTTGAAATTTGTCACTAATGTCAATGGGAGACTGAGCTCTTTGAATATATCTACTCTGTGGCAGCAGTGTGCTTTGACAAGGATGTTCCTGAACACTTCTGGCCCATCTGTTCCCACTTACACACTCAAGACCTGAAAATATACGGTGAACTTGATCTGGGGAATACTTCTGTAACTGTACCATGATCTCTGTTTTTGGGATAATGCAGAACAAATATGGAGCTCTTGATTTACTGTGCCCAAAGCACTGGCTTCCATTGGATTTTGGAGGAATTAGTGTTGTGCTAAAATGATTAGAGACCTACTTAAATCACAATTTTGCAATTTTCATGAAAAGTGAGAAAAACAGCTATCTCCATGACTGCCATGAAAAATGGGATTGGCCACAATTTCTTTTGGAATCAACTCTCAAAAATGCTTTCCAGAATACAAAGAAAGCACGGCAATCACTACAGCCATAAAGCACATGATCTGAATGAGAGATACTGAGAGGCTGAGGTAGTGACATAAACTAAATGAAAGTGCCAGTGAGGAAACCAAAAGTGTTTCAGTGCCAATCAGCAGGAAGGGATGGGACTACTGGGGCCTCTCTGGCCAGTCAGTGGTAAAGGGCAGGACCAGTGCAAAATGTGTACAAAACTGGTTCTGCGTGCTGTGAAAAAGTGTCTTGCTGCAATTCAAATAGGCCCCTAAAAATGACTGCAGGAAAGGGCCCTGTACAGATAATTTCTTCCCTCAGAAATTTAATAATAAACATTTAGCTAGTCACCTATTTAACATCTTGGTTTAGTGTATTATATTCAAATTCCAGTTCTTAATTACGAGCAACCCAAGACTAGAGCCAAGACTTCTATAAACATTAAGACTGGGATTTTCAAAAGAGATGAGGAGAGTTAGATGTCCAGGTCCCAGTGAAATGGAAAGATACAGTAACTTCAGTCCCTACTGTCTCTAATTTGCATTATCAAAAAGCCTAGCTTGAAAAGTAATTAGCTGACATCAGAAATATGGGGTGGCTGTACACACTACAGGTTTTAATCCTAATTAAATTAAATAGGTTTATAAAATTTATACTTGTTTATTTTGGAGCGTTGCATCTGTGTTTACACACACTAGGTTTTCAAACAAATTAAGCTGGATCCTTGGCCAGCACTACAGGAGAGCAGGGTGGTCCAGCACTGCTCCCCCAGCCTGTGACCCCCACCTACCCCATGCTTGGGCCCTGCCATGCAGCTGTGGAAGCAGGGAGCTGGCAAACCACATAAGAAAAAAAAAGGCGGAAAATTCAAAAGCGAAAGCAATTCCAAGGGATGAACTACAAAAAAGTTGCAGTGCCATGTGGTGGACCAAGAGGCCCATTACATGTCTTTGAGTGCCTTTGTGCTTGCAAGCAACAAATCCATGGATTTAATTCCTGGTGAGCCAAACTAAACTGCGCCCCATAAGTTTTAGTTTAATGCACAAGAAAGACCTTTAAAGTGTTGAGATATTCCACTTGTACAAACAGACATGCAGTTAAAGTGCATGAAAGGGCAAAAATCATGGCGTGTACATGAGCCTCTGGACTTTGAATGTATACTCTATTTCAAGAAGCATAAAAAGTGACAGAAGTAAGTTGTGCTTCTGTGTTATTCTGTTGTCAGTATTGAACCGCGTTTCCCTAGTATGACTTCACTGGAAGCACCAGCATAAATATTAATATGTTTACCTATGTGTTACTTGTGTTTTCTATCAGATCTTGATATGCCATAAGCACTTATGCAAACATTGTGGGGGGAAATAGTTACAGGAGTATGTGGGCAGTGGGGGGGAATGTTCTATAATAATGCTATCATGGGAGGCAGGCATCATCATCTGAAGATTACAACAGCTAAAGAACAAATTAGTGGCATACCTATTTGATGCCTGAATACTACTTTCAAGAGCAAAGAATACTTTTGGAGAATTAGGATAACACATGTTAATCACAATTCACAGATCTGTAACTGTTATTTTGATTTTTCATTTTGATTCAAAACTTATTTCTGAAAATATAAATCTATCTTTAAAAATTAAGCTAAACTTCAAGGTCATTTTTTTGAGCCAGATGTGATTTTCAGTGGTTCTTTTTATGATATAGGAAATCAAGTACATTACGTCTAGGCCTGCCAGTATTTGGTATATTTTTTTATTTATGCTCCATCCAAAAATATTTCTGTAACATTAGCAAAGATGACTTGGGATAACTTTTTGGGGTGATCTTTAATTACAGCACATTTAAAAAAATCTTTTCATGCACCTGTCTTCTTATAGATAGCACCCACATTGTAGTACCTAAGCACTACACATGCATATAATGATGAATTTACAATTGCAACTGTCCTGAAAAATAAGGGAATTATTATCTCCAGATGGAAAATCAGGGCACTGAATAATTATATAATGTGCCTAAGGTTACAAAGACAATGAATAGCAGATGTAGAAATTGAATCAAATCAACAAAGTGCTAGTCTTGCTCCTCATTCACAAGATCAGGCTTTCTACCTCTGGAAGAAATGACAGACCAACTGGGCCTCACATTGAGTCCAATCCTATTCTCACTGAAGTCAGAAGCAGCAACGTATGCAAAGTGGTTTGATTTGTCAATTTTACAGTCATTGTTAGGAACTCAGGCACTAAGATACTATGATAAGCATTGCTTGAAAAATCTCAATAAACTATTTCAGCCCAAATAGTGATTACTGATGGGATTCAGAAAGTAAGGCTTGGGAAAGAGTATCAAAGTGTAGTACGATTTCAACTGAAGAGAACCAAAGCCATGTCCTTTAAGAAATGGAAAAGATCTGTTTTTTTTCCGTACTTGATGTCACGTTTTTCATCTTCCAATGAAAGGGTAGGATAGAATGCCTTTCCCATTCAAAAAAGCAGTCTCCTACAAAGTTTACTTTACGGCTCCACCTAGAGGACATTTTGTATCATTTATGAAATCTGCAAGGTTCGGTGCATGCAGGTGCCATATATACAGAATTGGGGTGATGCTGAAGCTGTGATAGTGTGTAAAAAATAGAGGCAGTGGTTTTTGTGAATTGTATCTTTTAATAGATCAACTGTAGAGTTGGAAAGCTTATGAAGTACCCATGAGTTCCAATTTCGGTGGAAAGTACTCTTGAGGAGGGGTATTTCTACGCAAAAACTTATCTGTATCCCTCCTATATACAATTGGTTCAATAAAAGATATTACCTACAAAAATCTTTTCCTCTTGAATATACACACAGCTCATTTGACAGAACCAAACAGATTTCAATGCAGTCCAATTTCCATTTGTTAAACAGTTTGCTATGGCTTTTGTTTTACTATTCAGTCATGTATCAGTGGTGTGTTTGGAATGCTAAAATGTCAAGCTTATAAATCTTGAAAAATTACCATTGCATGCACTTAGTCAACATGCTTATGAAGTTTAGCTTAAGGTTTCATATCCGTTATCTAATGACACAACAACACAACGTTTCAGACACAAAAATATCTTGTAGGTTTAACCAGGGAAACATATGCAGTTACAAGCAGCAGAGCAAACTCTTCCAAACATTAAAGCACCATGAGAACAACTGCAACTCTCACTCCTCTTTCAAGTTATATTTCTCATTCACTGAACATCTCTGTTCTATTCCTTTCATAATGACTAATGTAACATACTTTGTCTTAAGAAATGCCACATGGTTTAGCGGGTCTGAGACACTATCATGAAACAGCAAGCCAATAATACAGTGCAGATCAGAACTCTGCATGGCTTCATACCTCTTTATTCTTCTACCTCACTTTGTAGATCTGTGTAATACAGTGATTCGCAACCAGGGTGTCACAGCATCCCCGGGTGCATGAGATCCTTTTAAGAGTGTAACGGTGCCACACAATACACAGTGCACAGGTGTGAAAATATCTACACTCGATTAACAAGATAAACCGAGAAATTTCAAATAGGGATCCACAATGTAAAACCTTCTGACCTGTTGTGATCTTTCTGACTGTTTTGCAGAAGAATAGTGTTATTGTTTTCTATAGTCAAAAAATGAAAGATAAGAGCTGGCATTTTCTCAGAGGTGCCTTGAGACTAATGAGAGGTGCCCTGAGTGCAGTGAGGTTGTGATAGGTATAATAAAAGGGAGTTATGGAGATATACTAGATGACATTTTTACTATACCATGAGCACATAGGTCATGTCTAGACGAGCATGGATGTGCAGTATGTGGCACTGCAGACCTGTCTGCAGCACCACACACTGCACATGCAAGTGTTCCCCACGCTGCTACCTTGCAGTGCCAGGGGATTTTTTATCCCAGGCTCAAAAAAACCCATGCCAAAAAAAAAAGCAGGGTGGTGCACATGGTGGTAACACATGCCACCCAAAACCAGAGCCTGGCTGGCAGCACCCACACTCCAGCTGCTGGTCAGGCTCCCAGCTCCCAGAGCACTGTGGCTGCAGCTCCCCAAGGCCCCCAGGACCCCAGGTAAGGGTGCTGGGGCCAGCATAGTTGCTAACCCCAGCTTCCCATACCCCACCCAGGGTAACCTGCCACACGACACAGCGTGTATGGCACAGGTATTCTCTGGGGACAAACAGCATGGCACAAGGTGTGCGGCTGCTACTTGTCCCCAGGGAAACAAACCTGATCCAACCTTTGCTGAAGTGAGCAAAAAGACTTTAGTGGGCAATGGATCAGGTCTTATCTGATGTGTATCGGTAACAGTTCAGGCTATGTAGCTTTGAGAATGCTACCTCCAACAAGGTAAGTAATACTAATAGCATTTCAGAGACTGGCTAGCAGTGGGTGTCTTACAGTAAAAATGATTAAGCTCTCCTGAGGGAAAGGAAGAGAACAAGTAGCTGAACTTTGCGATGCTTCTGCTCAATTTCCAAAAATGACGGAGGATTTTCCAAAATGCAGTTCTAAAGCAATATATTGGTAATGCATCATAAAAGTGCTTGTGTGCTTTGATTGCTGATATATTTTTTCAACAAAATGTTTTACATCTTCTTAATTCTTGAACAAGAGATTTCTAACTGGTGCCTAAATAATATGCTTTTAGATCCTATATATTTCACCGTGGGTTTCATCATCCATATGTTTGCTGTCTCAACATATGATACAATCTTGTACAAGACCTGGTATAGAGGGAAGGTAGGAACTTCCAACTGATTTACAGGATTTCCTTTCAGTGTTTTGTTGACGTGAGTATTTTTACACTCTTCCATTAAAACAAGAGTCAGTTAGCCATAATGTGACATTACTGGTCACAAAAAGAAATGTGTAGTATCTCCTGTACCAATTTATGACAGCTCATTTTTTATAGTGTAAAAGAATTATATGAAATTTATTTGCACAGCCCTTGATTCAAAGAGATAATCTTATTGTGACTAATTTAGGGCAACAAATCAGAAGATTCAGGTTTTATTCCTGGCTCTCTTACATGCTTCCTGTATGACCTTGAAGAATAAATAGACAAATGTTTTCAAAAGCAGCCTTTGTTTTGGTACCTGAATTTGATTTTCTATGATTAATGTGCAACTGTAGTATCTGTTCTGAAACACTAGAGTATTGCTATTCATATTAGGGGTGTCTTAAACCTGTGTAAGTTTAAAACCTGCAAAACTAGAAAAGAAAAAACTTTCACAAGTTCACAGGGGGAAAAGGCTATATTTTCTTAACTCTTAACACTTTTGGGTGAATAAAAAACAATAAAATTGTCTTTTCACCCTGAAAAGATCACAGTTTTACCCAAAAGATAGAAATTTATCTTTTTTTTCCCATAAAGAGGTGCGTTTCTTGCCAGAAATAACAAATTGTTGCTTCAAAACAAGTTTGAAAATAATAGTGAAGATCCAAATTTTAAATGCAAATACTCAAGGGATAAAAACAGAGTTGATTCACAAAAAAACAACTTGCATCAGTTATTACTGATACTACTGGTATAGTTCATAATGTTATTGTAATTTGAATTATTATGATTATATTATAATTTGAACAGACATGTCTTCAAAAAAAAACTTTTAAAGCTATTCACTTTTCATATCCCTATGTTTTCTTTGAAAGCTGTATCACTTTAGGACATGCTTTACCAAAATTTCAGACTTTTATTTCAGGCTACAAACGATGTGTTTGCACAAACACTGTACTGCAGGGCCTTCTTTTAAGGGTCAAGATGGACCCTGTGTTTGGAGCCAGGTTTTGATTAGAATTACATTAGGGTTTGAGAATTCAAGTCTGAGACTGTAAAAGGAACAAAATTCAGGTTTGTGGAGTGAAACTTCACAGCTCGTTCCTCAGGCAGCAGAAATCTCACAGCAAATGGGCTTCTGCTGCCTTGAATGAGATCTACAAGATAATCTGTTCTCACAAGATTTCCACCATCCTGGGTTGAAGTCTCCCAAGTACAGATGCTCCCCAGGGTTTCTGCTACATCCAGATCAAAAGAGCTGTAATTTTTGGTTCTAACTTGAACAAAAGTCTTAAGAGCAAATCTGAATCCAGGAATTCATCCTATATTCCGTTGAAATGAAGGAATTTGGATTTGACATTTTGGCTGTAGCTCATCTCTAGTACAAAATAAAGTTGAAACGTGGAGCATTCCAAAATAAATATATAAATAAAATCCACACCTACAATAAATACATAAATAGATAAATATTTACAATAACAATCCCCTGACTGAGCCCTATTAACCAACTATAAATACTGAAGTGTTACCACTTTTTCTACCAATTGTTTAAACTCTGTACTTGCAGAATACCATTACTAACTTTTGAAAATATGAATTCTATCCTGTAGTAATGTTTTCTACAGGTAAAAGAGATTATTAGCATCAGTAAGAGTTACTTTTATGCCGACAGGAGATAAGACTCTATGATTGCTGATAGCAGAACACAATACGATGCTGTCTACGGAGTTTGTAGGAACCATATAGTTCACAGCTAACACCATTGCTAAAATGTTTTAAGGCAATGTCATCTATATCAATTTAAATGAAACTAGGACAGAAAAAACACAGCAAACAATCCTAATCTTTCATATTCTTGTGACCTCCATTTTCAAAGACAGAAATAAATGCAAAATCAGGAAGGGAAATCACTGCTGTAAAATTGAGAGCTAGATAATAATATAGTCCTCCAAAACTGCCATCTGTTATTAGTCATTTTAATGTGCCTGCAATAACACTGTTGCTAAAATACTAAAAAAGTTGCCAAATATGTGATGCTATAAGTTGGATGTCCTAATTTTTTGTACATTTCTATTTCAAATAAATTAATATCATAACTAGAAAAGACAGCAAATGTTGGGGAAAACAAGTTTAGATAGGTAAGGTATCATGACAGTAAAATCTCTTATGGAACTGTCTCTCTGAATCGATACTTACAGTTAACATTGCAAACATCAGCTGGCACACGTTGAAAGCATGCCTCCAGTTGTGATACAGAACCATTCGATAATTCTTCCTAACTGTCAAAAGCCACCTACACAATGTCT
The DNA here is from genome assembly GCF_001723915.1 of Gavialis gangeticus. Classification (NCBI taxonomy): domain Eukaryota; kingdom Metazoa; phylum Chordata; order Crocodylia; family Gavialidae; genus Gavialis; species Gavialis gangeticus. Next base: position 60,178,610 of record NW_017729031.1, read on the forward strand.
GAAATAAAAAGTACAAATTGTATCAGGGCTACTAAAATGTGTATGAACAGACATAACACTGCCAAGACAAAAGTGGCAGGGATCTTTACAGAACAGATGGTTACCTCATAGTCAATTTTAAATTTCTGAA
>NW_017729031.1:60183739-60187238 GCF_001723915.1 Gavialis gangeticus
ACTGCCAAGACAAAAGTGGCAGGTATCTTTACAGAACAGATGGTTACCTCATAGTCAATTTTAAATTTCTGAACCATTCCAAGCTCCATGAACATCCGGAGGGCTGCAGTAATCATGGCATCCACATCAAGTGAAAAGTCATCGAAGTGGATGTCATCGATGCCAAGTTCTGATGCCAGTGGGATGTTTGCTGCCTAGAAATGCCAAAAGAACGGGAAAAGTTCTTACTCAAAATTCATTTGTTTCCCTTTGTCTCATTCTTAGAACAAATTTCCTATGTACTGCTCCTGACCTGCAAATGTAGCCTTCTAGACCCAAATTTCAAACAATATACCTCTTTGTTTCAGAAGTACAAATGCCAGTGGGAGGATGCTAATTTGATCAAGAAGTACGCAAACCATCCATACTGTAGCCTGTAAGAATTTAGATGGTAAGAGTTGTCCATTTTACAGCAACTTGAGCAATGCAATATAGTCTGATGCAATTTACAATGCTCTAATGCAAGAAACACCTGGACATCTAGCCAGCAGCTCTGAATTTTGACTGCTACTATTCAGAAATAAAGTAAATATACTGCTCTGAAGAGTTTCAGTATTCAAGTATCTTTACATCCTATAATTGTACAAGGCTCCTTTTTCACACACATTTTATTGTACACTTATAGGGACTAAAACATTAATACAAGAATAATCTAGTGAAAATATTTTCCAAATAGAAGCAAAATTGTTTTTAAGTGCTCAGTTGATTTTATACATAAATTACAGAAAGGCTTACATTTAAAAAAATGGAAAAGTAATGTTTTGCGAAAAAATTAGAACTAAAGAGTGCACAGAAATGTCTGTACAGTTAATGTTGCTTTCAGTACACATTAGTTACACATATCTGGACATAATTAACGTGGCACCTAACTAGCCCCTTACACAGTAAAGTACTTGATTTGCTCATACAATAGAAAATATGCCTTTAATTATTCGTTGAGTGTGCCCCAATGGTATATTTCTATTTTTAGTCTATGTTGTCTATTACAACAATTGTCATAAATATTTAGCTTTATCCAAACTAGAAAAAAAATGTATTTCCCAGTCAGCTCTAACTCTAAAACAAATACTTGATTCAGTTGTTTGACTGCACTATCATTTTCTTCTCTCTTTGCAAACAATGGAGAAACAATACATTCTGAATCTATAGTAAAATAAACTATGGGTGCTTGTACATGTGACGGGGGTTTAGTTCTCCCTAAATCAAAATGGTGGGTTTTTAATTGGTGCGTTTTTAATTGTGTCATTAAAAAACCCACCATTTCAATTTAGGGACCTCCGTCAAGTCATGTGACCTCACTGTGTGTCATGGCCCCCCTGTCAGCACACCTGCCTACCCCTGCCATGGGCAGGCTCCACCAGAAAAAAAAGGTGAGGGGCCTGATCTTTCCACCCCCAGAGCCTTTCCGGGGGTGGGGGGTCATGTTGAGCTGCCGGCAGGCTGACTGGTCCCTGAGCTGCAGAGGACCCCAGTCCTTCCCTCTGAGGTGGCGGTGCACCCTGGGCAGCATCTACCCGCTAGCAGCCCAAACAGCTGGTCCCAGGGGGCACTGCCACTGTGGAGGGAAGCACCAGGCCCTGCGCAGCTCAGGCAGGCAGGCAGGCTCTGAGAGGGAAAAAAAAAAGAAAAAGATCAGGCCCCTTGCTGCTTTTTTGTTTTTTTTCCTCAGTGGAGCCTGCCCGCATGAGCTGCCACCAGGTTGCACAGCCTGAGCTGTGCAGGGCCTGGGGCTTCCTTCCACAGTGGCAGCGCCCCCCCAGGATCGCCTGGACAGGGTGCTAGCAGGAGGGTGCCACCACCATGGAGGGAAGGTCCAGGGTCCCCCACAGCTCAGGGGCTGCTTGGCCCTCCAGCAGCTGGTTCCCCCGGCTGTGGGAGAGGCAGGCAGGCTCCAGCGCCCCATGCACTGTCCCAACCGCCTTCCCGCCACCTTGGACCACCCGGGAACAGCTTGGCTTGCCCCTGGGGCAGTGCAGCAAGGCGGCAGGATGGTGGCTGGGTGTGCTGGTGGCGGGAGAAGTTGGTGGGGGTGGTGCATGGGGCACTGGAATCCCACCAAGCCCCAGCTTCCCCGAGCACGTCTGGGCTTCCAGCTCCCCATGCAACATTGCACTTTATGTAGCAAACTAAAATACTTTGGATGGGTTTTACCTTGCTATGTAACAGGATCATTTAAAGTGAAATATGCTGTTGAACATGTACATTGTCATGGAATTAAAGCGAAATACACTGCCGAAGGTGTAAATAGTGAAGCTATTGAAGCAGTGCAAAAGAGCAGTTAAGCCTCTTTAAAGGCCGATTTTGTTGTGTGTACAAGTACACTATAAAGCTAGGGATAGAAGTTACACATAAACCAGTTTAAGTGATCAGAAACTGGTTGAAACCTGTAACAGAACATAAGTTCAGTGCATATAAACCAGTTTCAAAATGGCCAAAACTGGTTTAAGACAAACCTGGTTGAATGTAGTATCAGACTTAATTGATTCGGGTCAGACTGGTTTATGTGTTTTCTGTCCCAGACCCTTTCCTAGTTTAAGTTCAGCCAGAGTCCCCCAGCATCCCGGCATACTTCTCAGCCTTGGGCTGTGCTCTGTGCTCTCTGCTCCAGCAGAGCAGGGCTGGCCCCACCCCGCAGCTGCCAGCAGGGACTTTTCCACCTCCAGCAGCCTGGAATGGGGTGGATTCCCTTGCCTCATCCCCTCCCCTGCTGGGGAATCAACCCAGCTCCTGGCTGGGGCAAGGGAATAAAGCCCCCACTGCTGGCTTCCCCCCTCTGCCGGGCACAGGGTGGGCATTCCCCTCCCCCCAGCTGCCCTTCAGGACCTGCCAGACTGTGGGCTACACTCACTGGGGAGTCCCGTACTGCAAGACAGGTTGGGACAAGGGAACTACAGCCTGGGATATGAGCCCCCTCCCTCGTCCAGTGTCAGCTCGCTGTAGCCCTGCCACAGCCTGGTGGGTAGAGTGGGCTAGGAGCCACAGAGGTTGTGCCAGGCAGGGCTGATGGGCAGCAGGGGTTGGCTCCTGCCATGCAGGAGGGAAGGACTTGCCTGACACTCACAGAGGGCTCGGGGCAGGCCTGGCTCCCCAGCAGGGGCAGGGACGAGGCACCGTGCTACAGCTCTGCCTAGGAACTGCTAGGTAGCCCTGATGCTCTGACTCCCATAGGCCAACTCCAGCGAAGTGGCGGCAGCAGGAGTTGTGCTTGCTCCACCGCCTTGGGATGCAGCAGGGGTCTGCAACAAGGATGGGAGAGGGAGGGGGAGGAGGCTGCTGTTTTTCCTCCCCACTTCCTTCTCAGTCAGCCTGCTGGCCAGGGAGAACATATCACAGGGTTAGCTGCCTAGCTCCCAGCTGCAGAGAAGCCTGCAGTCCTGATCTGAGCCAGAGGCTGGGGTGGTCACCCAGCCATGCCCCCTGCCCAGTTGGCAGGTTGGCTGAGGAGGGGGGGGGGGGGGGG
>NW_017729031.1:60187398-60210256 GCF_001723915.1 Gavialis gangeticus
GGGGGGGGGGGGGGGGGGGGGGGGGAAATGGCTCCCACTGAGGGCCCCCCACCCCCTGTGCCAGGCACAGCCTGGCTGGGGTCCAAAGCCAGGGTGCTTGGGGGGGCACATTTTTCCCTCCAATCCCTCCTCAGCTGGCCTGTCGGCCAAGCAGAGGGCTTGGCTGGGTGATTGGCCCGGCTCAGGCAGGGAAGTAAAGCACCCAATGCAGGTTTCCCTGCAGCTGGGAGCCAGGCCAATCTGTCCGTGCCCCCTGCCCCTGATGGAAAAAGCTCCTATTTGAGGACAGACAGAATTGGGCCTTAGTTTCCTCATATCCATGCTGCTTTGACTTTAAAGTACAAATATTAAATGACTTCACAGCATGCATGCTAAAGGTAAATTGATGGGAGACAAGTCACTGAGCCCCATGGAACCAGCGTATACATACCGGACCAGTAGTCAATGGAGCTCACTGATGCCTATAGTTCTTTTATGACACCAGCCTATGGTTCTGGCCACTGTTTGAGAGAGCATACTGGCATAAACTGCCCACTAGAAAAAGAAACCTCAGTACAGGGCTGTCCAGCTTCTGACAGGCTTGAGGCCACATGCCCTCCCGGCTGGACTCTGTCTCTTCTGCGACCATGCCGCATAGAATATCCCCCTCCCCCCAGTGCTGTACTGCACAGAGTACCCCCTGCTCTGTCCCATCCAGCCATCCTGCCCTGCAGGGTGGGGGCAGGAATTAGAAGGCAGAGCCTGAAGAGCCTGGTGACAACAGCAGGGAACAGTGGAGGGAATGGTGCACAGACCAGAAGCCTATGGGCCACAGGTTAACCCCTCCTGGGCTTCATGTGGCCCGTGGGCTGCCAGCTGGATAACTGTCTTAGCATATTAATATTTTAGAAGCACCGACAGCTTCTTTATTTCAACTAATTTTGCAGAGGGAGTGGACTCCTAACTTGGCAATGTTGAAGACAAGCATTTTACAGCATCCTTTAGACACATGGCTGTAGAGATTTTGCTTTACACTGTTAGACTAACGAAGAAAATAAGTAAGTAAGTATACCATTGTGTTTTTACAGATAGTGTCTGTGCCCATACATGCGTGTGCATGCGTGCGTGCGTGTGTGTGTGTGGAGACCAGAAAATACACTAAAACATACAGAGAGCACTTGAAAGTACTCATTCTATAAAAAGCAATCACTTGCAGGAAAGAACAACAGAGCAAGCAAACTAAAAGAGGATGCTTCTTCTGCTCAATATTTCCTACACATGAAATGTATCTGGTTTTCCATTCAGCTTGGTGAATATTACTGCTGTGAACTTTACTTTTTATTGCATTTTCCATTTCTATTGCCTATTTCATTAATAGCCTCCTAATAGCCAGTGCTGTAATCCCATCTTTGAAAAGGTTTGCAAAATGTATTACTAAATACACTCATCAATTTATTAATGCCATAATAAACAACCTGTCTTTAAATCACTTTTATAGTTACAAACAGTACAAAAATACAATTTCCTAGGGAGAACCTGCCTTTACTGAATAATCTGTGGATGACAGCTGGTCACAAACTCATGACAAGCACCTTTTTTGTATTTTAGGGCCTGGAAATACAGATCCTTCCAACTGTAACTTTACAGGAGTCTCTAATTATCCAGTGTCACAGACTTAAAGCTGTTTTATATAAAAGGGATCTACAGTTTTCCAGATCTTATTATATTCTAATCTTGATTCATTTCAGATATCTTCACATTAAGGTAAGTGGTATCGGGGAAATATATGCTCTGCCAAAGGAGGTAACAGAGTCAGATAGCTCTGGCACGGAGATAATTTATAATTGGTTGGAACCAGTTTTAGAAAGGCATCCTGGTTGTTTTGGGACACATATAGCAAAATTCATTTCTGGAGCTATTTAGGTCAGGTGATGGAGAAAGAGGGAAATTTAAAAAGGAAGGTTATTATAATAGCCTCTGACTTTTGAAATTTCTCTTACTCTACTGATGTTCCATAGAAGTCTGTGTATACTGAAAAGTGACACTGACATTAGGGATTTCTGTCAATTAAACTCCACACAAATCCAATTTACAATTATAGTAATACCTTTTAGCACTGCTTATTTACATAAAACCCTGAATTTAGATTCCCATTTGATAACACCACAGTGCAGAGGATCATATTATTCATCTTGTAGTGTAGGCTGGGAATATAAATCATTTTAAGTTGACCTCTGACAATGAAGAATTCTTAGCATCTTTATATAAACTATATTTGATAACCTTACACATTCAAATGTGAGGATACTAGTGTATCCTGCTCATGTAATCAGTATTTCTCTTGACGAGGGTACATGGAATTAGAGCATACTATTGTATTCTGCTTGTAAAAAAATCACTGCAGCAAAGGGCACATCTACATGTCACCCTACATCGCCAAAGCGACATGATACGTTGGTGTACAATGTGCTACAGGCATGTAGTGATTATGTGAGTCTACATGTGACCAGCAGCTACTTCACCATAGTGGCAGGCTCTCCCATTTTAGCATGCTGCTATGGCAAAGTAGTGGCTAAAAATAGGCGGTTACTGCGCCATGCTTTAGTACTTTAAAAAGAAATTAACATGGAATTAACAATGAGTTCCTCCCAGGTATGGCTCTGCACTGTTATGGTGTCCCACCGGAATATGTGGGGCTCTGTATAGGTCAGAGATCCCTCCATTACATTTTCATGGGCAGAATCAGGACCTAGGCATAAATATAAGTATTTTAACAAATTATTTTATGTGCAAGTGTTAAATAATTAAGCTGGGACTTTAGATAACACAATTTATGCAAAAAAAAAAAAAATGGTCCAGGCCGTATGTACCCAAGGGACTGCCTTTTCTCTTCCATCCCATAGTGATTCTTAAGGCTACAGCAACATAGTGTCAGCAGGCACAAACCGTCATGCCAACGCTACACTGCCACAGCAATGCGCTCCTGCTGTTTCAAAACTTCTGTTTAAACTGTATGTACATGATGTACAACTAGCCTGGTATATTTAAGACAACTGACTTAGGAGATCTGGCTAGCTGCACCTTTTAGAGCAGTAAATATAAGTTAGGAATGGGGAAATACTGAACCAAGACACACAAGCTTCTGTATCATGTCAAGGCATGTTGGGGATCACTCTATAGAAGGGGGAAACCACACAGAAAATGCAACTGCAAAATCAAAGAAGCTGGTGGAAAGGGTCTCTTAACCAGTCATTGAAACAGGACAAACTACTTGAAAAAGTCCTGAGAGGAGACACTGGACTTGAGCTTTCATGGACTTCTTGGGAGTTCAAATGATAATCTAGACACAAGCAGCTTCCTCATTATAAACACATACACACATGCACAAAGTAACAACAACCAACATTCCTTTCCCTCCCCTAAACGTGATATCTGGTCTATCCTGACTTGTGCTACATGGGTAAAATCCTGCCTTTACTGTAAGCAATAGGGGTTTGCCACTGATGACAATGGGATCAGGACTTCATCCCAGGTGCTTAGCTTAAACAAAGCATTTTTGTAGCCTAAATGAAGGATTTTTCTCACTGCAACTTGAAACCATAGCTCGGGGGGGAAAAGTGGATGGCTCTGGATGAGTACATCATATACTGTCTGTGAGAGAGGCCTCAGAAGCAATTCTCTGTTCACAGTTCTGCAGATAATTGCTATGTTTGTATTGTGCCTCAAGTCTCCCTTCTCCTTTTTGTGTGGCTCTAGTTCTTAAAGCCACAAAATAAAATGTGGTTCATGAGATGACTGTGGAAGAAATTACATGATAACAATTTTCAAAAAAGGTTAAAAGGTGGGTGGTGATCAGCTGTCCTCCATTTCCACTGGGGGTTGGACAAGAAGTGATTTTACTTATTTTGCAGCAAACAACTTGTAAGTTAGATATTAGAAAAACCTATTGAAATGGTAGTAAAGGACTGGAATGAGGTTCTTAAAAGAAACCACTGACTCTCCTTCAATGGAGGCTTTTAAGAATGGAATTAAACAGACATAGTTGATTCTTCACCAATGTTGGGGGCTGGGCTAGATGCTATCTTCAGGTCCTTCCAGCTGCATATTTCTGATTTTAAGAAAAACTGAGCCAAATAAGTAACTTCTGTATGTTCTGGTGCCTCAGTTAACTTTTCCCACATATTGCTCAAAATGCATCACTAGCACTACTCCACTGAAATACTTCTGATTGTATTGTGGCAATCCTGTAGGCACCATACTTTCACTTGAATTAATCATTATTGAGCAAGTACCCTACTATGCTGGATAGAAATGATTTCCATTCACATAAACCACAAATGTGTTTTGTTTCACTTATTTTTACCTTAGCAGACAGGTATTGGGCACACTTCAAAACAATTACATAAATAAAACTGGAGAGAGAGCAAGGAGTCCACAACTAAACTAAAAGAAAGAACCCACAGCTGTTTTTTTGAGAAGCTTGACCCTTCTACATGTGCTGTAGGTATAGCCAGAATACATCTAGCTGATCAAGCACCTTGGCTTGATCGGGAGCTTAGCTGTGATTTAAGTACCCAGCTGCTCAACCTGGTCAAGACAGGGGCTTTGGTCATGACACCTGTGAATCCACAGGCACTTACGTAACACTAAAATAAAATTGTGAGATGCTTACAGAGTTAAGCATCTTTAGACTTTGAAAACAGCCGTGCAAGGGGTGGGGAGAGGGGGGTGGGAGGTGGTTTGGACTACCATTTTGAACTTAGGCAAAATCTAGCTATCTAAGTTGTTCCTCCATGAATAAGGTCTCTTCTGGATCTAGCTACTCAGCACTTGTACATTCTTCTGCTACCCTTCTTTTGTAACTGGCTTTGATATATAAAGAACTATTGGGTATCTATAACCAAGCTCCAGGGGTGGGGGGAGGGTGCATTTTAATTAGAGCAGCTCCTGGACAGCTGCTCTAATTAAAACACCACAGCATCATGTGTATTCAACATCCCACATTTCAAAATGGCTGTGGGGTGCTTTAACTAAAGCTTGTTTGATGAGTTTTAGCTAAAGTGCCCTTGCCACCATTTTGAAATGCAGGACACTGAATATATGTGATGCTGCAGCACACTGGATTAGAATACTCCAGCAGACTCAATTAATCGAGTGTCTTGTCCACTGCTTGTCTTGCTCAATGCTGAATTCATTCACCAGTGCTGAACACAATGAAAAACAAAATAAGACCAAGAAAATTTATATTCAGCCTGTTTCAAAAGCTGCATTCAGGAATATAACTGGGGAGCAGCCCCAGGTGCTACCTTTGTGGAGGGGTGCAAAAACAGGTTCTGCAATAATAGCCACACTGCCACAACCATGCTGCCTCAGGCATCCTGGCTGGACTGGGCTACATCATCCAGCTACATACAACACTTGAGTAATTATTTGATAACTGTCTTGAATTAAAGGCTTAGACCAAACTGTCTCACATTTATCTTTTGTTTCAATATATTAAAAAAAATCTTTTGTTTCTATATATAAAATGATGTATTTCTGAAAGAAGAGGTCTATATTTTTTAATGTTTTTCTTAAGGGCTAGGAGGAAAAAAGGGCTACAACAACATTTTGCATGCTTTCCCAATGTTAGCAAAGGGAAAATCTGAAATAAAATTGAAAAGCTTCAAGTTTTCCTTAGTTTTTTTCTGAGCAGTCAATTGATCTTTTCAGAATAAGCAATTTCTCTAAACAGGGACCCATGAAAGATAACACATCTCATAGGTCACTGATGTAAAAATACTGTATTTCAAACTTTGTCACAAAACACAATAGAAACAACACAACATACATTATTTACACTATTAAAAAGCAGTTTCCACTGTTAAAATTGTTTTCTAGTTTATAGAAACAAAACATATGACAGCTTATAAAGAGAAGAAAAAAATTCTGTTTTAAAAGAAGAGAAGTATAACATAAAAGCAGTTAATGGTCTGAACCAACTATTATTGTTAACAGCAAAGTATGTAACCACAGAAGCTTAGGACTAAAGCTGTACAGGGCAAGCACTTTCCAAATAATGATCTTTGCAGGTGTGCAAATGCGGAGCTAGTATTCTTTTCCCTTATTTGTGTAGGTGCTTTGGAAATAATGTATCGTATATTACTGGGCATCTACATGTGCACTTTAATGTGCAGTAGCCTATTCTACTGCACCGTAAAGTGTCACAGCAAAAACAGTGCTAATATGCTAATGTAGAATTAGTCTAGTGCACATTAAGCATCACTAAAAAGGTGTTCACTTTTGCTACTGCGCATTAGGGCAGCCTAATACACCTTTATGTAGTACCTCATATTAGAGGTATTAAATTTAATGTGCAGTAGCAATAGTGCATTAATGAACATGTAGATGCACCCACTGGGTAGCAATTTTTGACTTTTAATGGTTACCAGTGCATGTACAAATGGCTGAATGCAATCTCAGTCTCAGAGTTAAAAGGGTCACGAGCAGCAAATCTAGCTTGAGCTTTCCCTCAGTCATGCTGCAAAGTATGGGGCAGGTAGTGAGCTGCACATTCTTACCTGACTCTGGGAGGAGTAAGGCAAACTTGCTGCTCCCATGAAAAGGAAGGATGGTTAATTGGCTCCTTGTGGGTTCTAGGTGGGAGAAGAGCGGTCCAGCCGGCCCCAATAAAATCCAGAAGAGGGAGAGAAGCCAATAGGAGAGGCAGAAGGAAGTCAGGCTCCTCAAAGAGAATGCAATGTGAAAGCTGAAGTATTTAAGAGGTGTTTACTTCAGTCTTCAAAAAAAAATTAAAGGATAGGAAAGGAAGTACACAATCAGTCTAGAATAGGGAAAGACTGAATTGCAGGTTATTTGGACAAGTTGGAATTTTTTCAAGTCAGCAGAGCCAAAAGAAATTCATCCTACAGTACTCAAAGAATTGCCTGAGGTAATTTGGAGAGCCATTGGCTGTTATCTCTGAAAGCTTGTGGACAGATGAAGTCCCAGACAGTTGGAAAAACAGCTAAATATCTGAAAAAAAGAACAGGGAGGAACAAAGAAAGTTATAGACCAGTCACACTACCCTCAAGATCTAGAAAGATTCAGGAGCAGATCAAAGAAATGGCTAGGATACAGCAAGGGGATCAGGAACAAGGAGACCAGGAATAGCCAGGATGGACTTGTCAAAATAGATTTGTCTGATAAGGATGTGGATGAGGGTGAGCAGTGGATACAATGTATTTTGATTTTAGTAAAGCTTTCAACACTCTTTCCTATGACAAACTCATTAGTAAACTAAGAAAATAGAGTCTAGATGAAATTACTGTAAGGTGGGTGTGTGACTGGTTGGATCATTATGTTCAAAAAGTAGTTATCAGTTGCTCAGTGTCTAACTGGGATGAGGTATCAAATAGGATTCTCCAGGGGTCTGTCTTGGGTCTGACACTGTTGAATATTTTCTTCATTGATGGCTTAGATGAAGTCATGGAGTGCATCCTTAGTAAATCTGCAGATGACATCAAGGTGGGTGGGCAGCAGTTACTTTGGAGAATAGGATTAGGTTCAAAATGAAGCCCTAAATAGAAGGACTGGCCCCAAGTTAACCAATTAAAAGTCAATATGGAAAAGTACAAAGTACTGCACTTAGGGCAGAACAATCAAACGCACACATACAGCTTGGAGAGTGACTAGGTAGGTTGCACTACTGCAGAAAAAGACCTGGGGTTAATAGTGGACCACAAAGCTGAATATGAATCAAGAGTGTGCTACTATTGCAAATAAGCTAATAGTATACAAAGGTATATTAACAGGGATGTCACATGTAAGTCACAGGAAGTGATTCTACTTTACTCAGTGCCAGTGAAGCTTCACCTGGGATACTTTGTTCTGTTTTGGACATCATAATTCAAGAAAGGCATAGACAGATGGGAAACTGTTCAGAGAGAGCAACAAAAATGATTAGAGGTCGAAAAAAATGACTTACAAGGAAAGACTGAAAGAACTGATTAGTTCACTTAGAGAAGAGTGGCTCTAAAGATAATGTTGATAGATGACTATTCTCTGTGGCAGGAGGGGACAGGACAAGAAGTAACAGTCTTCAATTGCAACAAGGGAAATTTAAGTTGGATGTTAGGAAGAACTTCCTCACTATGAGGGGGTGAAGCACTGAACAGCCAACCTAGAGAGGCTGTGGAATCTCCGTCCTTGAGTTCAAGAGCACATTAGAGAAACAATTGGTTGAGATGGCTTAGACAAGTGTTTCTTAATCTTTTCGATTCAAGGCACCCTTCATTAGACTCAAGACACCCCTTAGAAAATGGCAGCTCTTAGTTTTCACTCACTTTTACTACAGAAAAATAATACAGCAATTCTGTTTTTGCAAAGAACTCAGAAAGACCACAATGGGTCAGAAACACTGACTCCTATTTGAAATATCTAAGTTTAGCCTGTGAATCACTATTTTAGACAGGGATGATTTGCCCCCCCTACACGGGAGCAGAGCATAGAGTTGTAGACTAGATGACCTCCTCAGGTCCCTTCCAGCCTTACTCTTCTATGATTCTAAGGTGGGAGGAGGATCCCAGGGATAGCAGAGGGCAAAAGAAATGGTCTAAACTGAGTCTTACTGATAGTGTGTACAAGAAACAAAAACAGAGTGAGTAAAGGGCTTTCAAAAATACAGTTGCAACAGAAGTGTGCAGGTATTAACTTATTTTCTGTTTCACTGTACTTCAGCAGCATTCACTGCATCTGCTCCTGTTGCTGCAGCTTGATATAATTCTAAAAAATACTGGTTTCTGTTGGCTTGTCAGAAAGCTGAATAGGGCAATCTGATGTTTCTGTTTCAGCTCTGCTGATACAGTCTCGGAAGTATGAACAGTAATTGAACAGGATGAAGATTTCCCGTTGACTGCTAGCTTTTTTTTTTTTAAGAACTTGTGACAAATCAGGCTGGCAGAACAGTGACAGGTGGGAAAAGTTATGTAAATATATGACTGGTCCAGTGTTCCACTGGGGAGAAAGTCCTATTTCAGATGTACTTGAGACAGCTGTAGCAGAACCTTGTTAGATTGACTATAAATAATATTAAGAACATACATTCACAGAAAAGCAGCAGCAAAGCCTTAAGGATCTCCTACATTACAAAATACATGTTTATCCTTGTCTTGTTCTTTTTGTTGCCATCGCATTCCAGGTTTAAAAAACGCACTTAATATGTTGAATCATTAAATTACTTCTGAGGCATCATAAGGGTTGCCTTGTTTTCCTCCAACATTGTTAGAATTTTTTAAAAGTCTCACCTTACTTCAGCTCTTACAAAGCCAAGAGGGCTACCTAAGTTCTTGCAGCTCTCAGAAGGGTGGTACCTCTGCAGTATCATTTAGCCCCCTTCTTACCTTGGACCAAGTTCAAATTCAAAATCTGCATAATTTTAGGGACATACAGTTCTAATCTAGTCTATGACAACAATTCTGAGCCTAACTGTGGAAATTTTATCAGAGGTTTTATAAAACAGATAAAGTGATCCTGCCCTTTCAACACTAAACATAAACAATAAGTATTTATTTCTGACATTGTTTTCCCAAAGTATCCTGGAATGTTTTCTCCACTTTATAAATTATCTGTAAACATCGACATTTTTTTGAACCATTACTAAAATGTTTGTACAAGATGGCAACTAAGGCCCCCTCTATACGTTATAGGTGTTGTGCAATTAACTGGTTAATTGTGCAATTACCATGAGACCAGCTACATGTGCAAAGTATCTATCAGGCCAAGCGCCAATCAGCTATAAAGTTAGACTTAAAAAATGTGTACTAACTTAACAGCTGCGTGTTATAAAGCTTTAATTTGCATGTGTATCAGGATGCCCCCTCCTGCCCCCGTAGCTGGGAGCCCCATCAGCTGATGGCTTCCAGCTACAGGGATGCACCATGCCCAGCCAGGGCTGGGAGTCCCACAACTGAGGGGACTTTCAGCTCCAGCAGCTGCCCACCCTGGGTCCCAGCAGCACAGGGACTCAAGAGCCCCACTAGGTGTCAGGGGGACATGGTTACCCCAAGGGTGGGCAGAACCTCCAGGACTGGGAGATTACAGTAGCTGTGATTCCCCAACCCCAGGGCTTTCACACATCTCTAAGGCTGGGAAATTGCATCAGCCATGATTCTCCAACCCCAGGGATCCATGGGGTGCCCTTGTAGCTGGGAAACCCTCAACTGAGGGAGCTCCCAACCATGGGAGCTTGCTTCTTGCCAGTGCAGGTAGAGTCCAGGACTGGCAGGAGGCATGATTGTGTGGATTGCACATTAGATCCCATTGCACCTTTACCTGTATGTGTAGAGGCGTCCTATTTAACACCACAACACAAAGCCTCATTTTGATAGCTTTTGATAGATATCTTGTGTATCACTAGGCCCAAAGATCAATGAGCCTCTTAAGAGAAACCTCATTTTCCTCTCCCTTCTTTTAGGGGTAAAATATTAGTAAGCAATAAACATCTTTAGGTTTCCTACAAAATATATATGGTCTGCCATCTACATTCTTCCTATAGTGTCTCATCCTATAATACTCTAATCAGGCAGGAATTTTAAACCCATGATATCTTGCTCAGGCCTACAGCTTTCAAATTGTTTCTTAGCCTATAATTTGTAAAGATTGTTCCTTTACTATGTAAATGAATGCAAGGCTGTCTTGATGAGTGGAAGCAGACAAAAGCTCAGACACTTGTGCGGGGGCGGGTTCCCCAATTCATTTTAATTTGATGGTAACTCTGATACTCAGCTGTTCACTTTTTCTTTTTTTAAAATAAAAGACAGACAGAAAGCCTTCCACAGTGGTGCAAACTGGAAAAAGAAAAAAGAGAACTTCAAATAAAAAAACATTAATGCACCTCATTAATTCTCCTTGCTGGTAGTGAGTCTACGTGTATGTAAATGAGAGCTTTCTCCTGCTCAGACACCCAGACAAGTTCCCTTTGATCCTGCAGTCATAAGTCTGTTTTATGACAGCTTTCTGTTTCCACAGACATTGTTGTGCTGCTACAGATTCACTTTACGCTCCCTTCCAAATTAAGTAGGGGAAAAGCTATGAAAACACATCTGGAAAAGTATCCTAAAATACATGCAGAATACTTTAATTAGCAAAAATAGGAAGGAAAACTTAATACAGAAATAATCTGAAAGACATATATAGCTTCTATTTAGGTTCAAATGCTCAAAGCTGTGAAGACATAAGGTGGTTGCCACAATTTCTGGGTCAGAAACTCCTCAGTGGGAGCAACAGGACTGCCGTAAAGATAATATAAGTTCTGGTATTGCAGGAGTTAAGTCGGAAGGTCCCTTTGCCTACTTGGCTTAAAGACACAAGCAAAGAATGTTAGGAACCAAAAGTTGGGGAACTGATAGGGAAGGACCCCATGGAGGTCCTGAGCAAGCAATGTTCTGATGACCTAAACGGCAGTTCACCACATTGTGTGGGTCTACCGAGGTGGGTCACAGACTTCCTTTCTAAATGAAAACTAAAAATGTTTGATTTCAAGGACTTTGAAACAAACACTGTGGGCAGAGACCAGGACATAGCATAAGGTGTAGTTGACTGAACTGAGTAAGTCTAGTGGCTACAACAGAGAGCCAGATGAAATTACTTTTGCTACCTCCATCCCTTTATCACAAGGGAATGAACTCGATGTGTCGAGAGGGCCACAGTCGAGAGGGCCACAGAGCAGTACTCTGGCTGTGGAAGTGTGAATCTGTAGGCAACTCGTATGTAAGACAAGCTCGTAACTTCTACGACCTCCAAAAAGAGGGTGCAGGAGATGCCACCAGTGATGCAAGGAAGGTTGCAGCCCCTCGTCCCCCTCTCACAGCCAGGATGCACCACAGCAACAGCTGCCAGGACTTTTTGGAGTCCTCAACGCAGGTAAGACTCTCTATCCCCACTGCCCCTGATTGCTTCTCCCCTCGAGCGCAGGCATCGCCTTTCCCCTCCTTTCCCTTCTCCTCTTCCCCAGTACCCCTACTGCATTTAGCATTTGAACCTAAATAGCCTCTGGGTGCAAGAAGGGGGAGCCTGCTCACTGCTGTCCCCAGCTGAGCTGGGGGTGGAGGAGCCCCAGGGCTGGTCCTGCTCAGCTCCAACTGGGTTCTTCGGTAAGCAGATGCATGCGGTGCGAGGCTTGTCTGGTGACAGCAGCAGCAGCATGTGGGCCCCCACATTCAATGCCTGCTTCTGGACTGTGGGGGATGCTCAGAGGGTGACCAGGGAGAAGGAATGCCTGGCAGCCTGCTGCCGCTGTTGTCTTCAGCTTCAACTGATCTGGGGATAGGGGAAGCCGCAGGACTGTGGAGTACTGAGCAGACCTGGGGACAGCACCATCAGTTAGTGAGTCCCCCACTTCCAGAAGCTCCTGCTCCCTGCCTGCCCCCTAGGTATCCCCCTGCTGTCTGGGAGCAGGCACTGAAAGGGGGTGAATGGGAAAATAACCCGCTGATGCTGGTATCCCCAGCCCTCCCTCACTCTGCCCAGGTCTCCCCACAGGTGAAGCCCCCAGGCAGTGAGGGAAATAGTGAAGGGGGAGGAAGCAGGAATCTGGCTCCTCTGTTCAGCCATTCCCCTCTGCCCAGCTGGAGCGAGGCAGGAGCAGTCCTAGGGCCTTGCCTATCCCTGGCTCAGCTGGGGACAGCAGAAGCAGCAGAGGAGCCGTCTTCCTCGCCTGCTCCCCATTTGGTTCTCGAGGTGTCCCACTCCAGCCTGAGGCCAGGGGACCCAGGCATCCGGGGCTATAGGGAAATGGAGTTGCTAGTATGTGACTGCACCACTGCACACCTCTCAATCTGCCTCTGTACAGGACTGTTAATAAACTGTATCTTATACATATCTGTACCTATAATTTCAGCAGCCTTTTCTTTATATCAAAGCAAAAATTCTACTTCAAATACAAATGATTATCTGGAAACCATTTAGCACCAGAGACCAGGGCATGGAAGCACCCATTTTTCTTGCCTTCAAGTCATATATCTAGAATGTACCACACACGCTTACATCCATGGAAACACAACGTGGGGTCAGTTGGATTACATTTAAATGGAGCATATTGAGTTCTATGTGTGCAGTCAAGATCATAACTACTAGAAGACACTGGTGTGCAATGTCCTTAGTGGTTTTTTTGATCACAGGGCTGGATATAGCTTGTTGCAGAACAAAAGATGACAGAGTTTTTCACAGAAATTGTCTCATAAAATATTCAGTTTACTGTTCTTGCCTGTGGTGCAATCTGTACAGTCTTCACACACTTGCAACAAGAAAGAAGTACTGGAGTCAGAGTTTCATATATATTAAATGTTTATACTTTGAAATACTAAAAATACAACAACTACCAACCATTTTTTTCTGTCCACTGTATTCTCAAGGCTTAGCATTTTGCACAAAAAAGAAAGGAATTGTACACACTTTGTAAATTTAAACAATTCTGAATCCACCTGGCAGATAAGGAAACAATATAATAAATAGCCTTCAGGAAGCTGTAAATCATGAACAATTTAATGTAATAAATAAATAAAATACTGTTTGAATGACATATCTAAAGGTCTTTCTGCACCCATTTAAGGACTAATCCAGCAAACACTCATGCACCTGAGTAACTTTATTCTCAATAAAGTCCAAATGAAATTACTCACAAAAATAAAGTTACTCACATGCATGAGTAGAAGATCAAGCTCTCCAGCATGATCTCATTCCTGTATCACCTTACAGAAATCTATGACAAGAAATATTGGATATGGACTTCGATTTTAATACCACTCTAATAGTAAGGATATTTCTTTAAACTCTCTCCTCACTTTCCTGGTCAAGGGGAATAAACTGCATTGCTAACGTATTCTGGTACATGTACGCATGCAAAAGATATTATGCTGTGAAATTACACTGAAATCACCTTCTTTGGAATTTTACAGTTTAGAAATGAGATTCGGCTACCAGCCTTAATGTGGAGCAAGGATGGCACCCAGTGGCCAAACAGGTTAATCTCAGATATATTTCTTATTGATTTCTATGTTCTTACCTTTCTAGAACTGTTTAATTGCAAAGAGGATCTAGCTGAAATGCAAACCATTTGGTGCTGTCTAAAAACATTTAAAGGGACATTATGCAGCTCATTCTGCCAGACTTTATCTCCAGCTCTCTCTCCCTCTCTTTGTGAAAAGGAGCTTTTACATAAAAAAAAAATTATATAGTGTTACCATTAATACTTTTAAACCAATTTCAAGAGAAAAAAAAGTTAAACATTCCCTTCAGTATCTGCAGCCAAAACATTACAAGAAACCAGAAAGTCTAACATATAAAACCATCTTATATGTTTTTCTTGCCCACCTTGAGAGAAAATTTTTTTTAGTTTTAACATCACCACCATCAGTAAAAAAAGGGAAGTTAATTATTGGGTTTTTTTAAAATCACACTCCTTTAACACGCAAAAGCTAGTCATAAAATTTCCCTTGCAATATAATTTCATGAAAACAAAATTTTTTTTACAAGAAAAATTACAAATTTACTTCATTTTTTTGTTCTTGCAATAGCTGAAAAAAATCTCAGTAAAGTGTTCTTATAAAGCCAATTTACAAATGTACTCACACTAGTGAGCATTTACACACCCAAGTAGCCTAATTGATGTCAGCAGACCACTTGTAGGATTAATTGCTCACTGTTGTGAGTGGTTCAATATCATATCCATGATAAACCTCTTTATCACATAAGCAATAGTTCCTTAAGTTGGGGAGTCATTCTGAAAAGAACATTGATTTTCAAAATTGTTCTGATTTGACACAAATGTACCAAAATGCTATTTATTCCTATCTGCACACCATCTGTACTATCACATTAAATTCACATGCAAGTGTTCATGCCTGAAACATTATTTTATCATTTGACAGGTGTTCATTTCTTTATTCTAAAGTAGATATTTCTCACACTCATATGACTTCTCTATGTACCATATGCACTACCTTTCTTGCCTTGTGGCTGGGTGTATACAATAATGCTGGACTGAATTTATTCCTCAGAGCTTTTTGGATAAAAAGAGATTTCCATAGAGGTAGATAGCCAATCAGATGGAAGGAAAAACAATAGCTATGAGTCATTTCACTTTCAACTACAGGTAAAACAATATTGCCAATGGTTACAGCTTCCAATGTGTTTATCTTTCTAAGCTGCAAGGCAATAATGTTTTTGGACACTACAACAAATTCAACAAAAAGATATTTCCAATATGTATAACAGAGTACAGTATGATAAAAGATAGCAGCAGCATAACATACATGACTTCTTTTCTTAGCATGGGAACAAACCTGTCAATAATATAAACCTGTTTCTTACATCACACCCTGTATAAACCATCTCATCCTGACAACAGCACTACAATAGTGAGAACAATTGCCTAATAAAGTGAAAGCAGATAACATTAGAAGGGGAAAATTGTTGATATTTTAGATGCCGAATTGGGCATTTTCTTAAGAGCCTATAACACAGAGCAGGCACTTTGTATATTACTATAAATCAATCACTAAATAATATTCAGTTTCTTTTTGTGCAGAATCCTTCAAAAAAACATAGTAGAATGTCTTATTTGCCTAGTATATAGGAATAATTTTTATTTCAGCAGGTTATAGATACTGCTATCTAGGTACTTTATTTTTTTAAAATGAGATTTATACCCTAGCCTGACTATAATGTTGTCAACTTTGGAAATACTCATTTATTATTGAATGTTTTAGTTATTACATTCCCTCACTCTAATATTGATTTTTGACATTTCCTTTTAACACATACTGTATAATAAAAGAGAAATCATTCTCTTATGTAATGTTATAATTTGGTCCTACTGAAAACCCCCCATTATATTCCATAAATTTTGGAATAATCTCCACAGAACCTTATTAAATGGGTGTGAAACCCTATAGATTTGATCTAAGTTGTAATGGATCCTTTTCATAACAAGATATTACACCAAGATCCTAAGATCTTCAAATAAAAGAGTGGCTAGCAAGCTCAGGAAAAACACAAAAATCATCTTGCTTTTCATTCCAACCAAAGTGAGTCCCAGTGCTTTTTAGTTAGGACAATAATAACAATATTATATAGTATCTTCTCATTCAAGTTTTACAGAGATGTTTAAAGATTCTCAAATCCATCCTGAAGAAGTGGCTGCTCTTCCTCAGTCATGTGTTGTGACAATAAAATTGCTGAGAACTTAGCTAGCTAGTTAGCGATACTTGGATTTATGAGAGACCCCATATTAGTACAAAAGAGAGACAACCAGTATCCTGGAATCTTAATATTCATCCTGTCATGCAGAAAAGTAGTTTTTGTCTGTATGAAATCAATATGGTTCAAATGGATTAACTATAGCTGTTCAAAGATTTTTTATTTATAATAATAAAAAAGAAACTTCAGTTATTTTGCAACATTTTTACCTAATTTTGATAGACTGTAAAGCTGGTTAATTTTTTTAACATTTGAATTGGGGAGGGGAAAAAGGAAATCACAATTTCTTTTGCTTTTTATTGACCGATTGCAGAGTAATTCTAGGACATGAAATCTCTTAATAAAAATGTGTAATTTTGAGGCTGTGTTCTTAAGACAGAACAGGACACAGGTCTCCTGATTTATAGCCTAAACACCAGACTACAATTTATGATGGGTACACATCTCTGCTCTGTGACCACAAAAGTTTTCTCAGTTTTCGTGAGGTGTTTAAAAATCTACTGCAGTACAAACACAGGCAAGAGAGAATAGGTTTTGTCTTACTGAGTTGTCTGCATCTGGAAATCTTGTGGGTCTTAATCCCATCTGTCAGAGAGGCTCACAGTCCATGTTGGTAATACCCACTACAAGAAGGTGGTTGTGGGGCTCAAAGAAAGGGAGCTGGAAATCATATAACATATTGCAATCAAGAAAATGAAGCTAGAAGCAGGAAGCCTATTGAAGATTATGTGGAAAAAGCTGGGGACTATCTTAGTATGCAAGTTGAGAAGTGGCTGGAGAGGTAGGTGGGTCAGAAAAAGTGGTAGCTGAATAAGGAGGAAGGATTATAATGGTTTAGTGGATTTAACCAGATTATAGACCATTAACTTCTGATTTTTGTTGGTTGCCATGATCACTAACCCAATAAAGGCAGTCCAAAAGGCACCTTTGCTTTGCAGCTTACATGTGTAAGGCAAGATAGTCAGTGGTGCAGAGAATATGAAATTAAGGGTGGTTTTCCACTCCTCCAGAATTTTCCCAATAAATTGAAAGGCTTCTGTTCCTTTAATTCCCCCCTCCCCCAATTGATGAAATTTAACCAAAGCTGCCCTTAGAATTAGCTTTTCTTGGCCTTGGCTGCATGGCACTGCCATGAGAGACTACAGATATCATGCGAGGACAGGAATGTTCTAGCCATGATGGTCCAGGAAATGTGTGCGGCAAGGGTTTTTTGTAGGGGTGTTTTTTGGACCAGCTGTATAGCTGGGAGAGAAGTTTGACAAGCTGTTGGCCACGAAGTACCCTTCTTCAGGTTTTAGAAAGAAGCACATACAAGCTAAACTAAAAAACAAAAACGGGTTGAGTTTAACTCTATGTAAATGAAGGAAATCTTTGCCTTCATTACCTTTGACCCATGCCTTTTGCTATGGGATGATTTTAACAGGCTCCTTATTCTTCAACAACCACATCAAACAGAAATCAGTTACATTATACAGTGTATGCACCAAGTCCCTTTCTCCTTGCTTCCAAATCACCTACCAACACAGACACTTCCAATAGGAGTGCAGTATGAACTCACAAAACAACAGATTTCAGTTATCACAAATGAATTATGAAGCTCTTACATTGCATTGCTGTCTTCTATGTGGAAATGGCAGTGAGAATATGCCTTGCTTTACATGACTGTACATGACTGTAGTTGTAGATCAGGGGTGCCCAGCTGCCAGCCCACAGACTGAATCCAGCCCCCAGAGCCATGCCATCCAGGCCATGGCCCACGGTGACATCACTTTACTGCTGTCAAATTTCTGGACCTGTGGGGAGCTCCACAGGCCAGATAGTGTGGTCTTGCACACTGCATCAGGCTTGAGAGCCCAATCTCAGCACATGGAGCTGAACGGAGGTGGCACAGGAGCTTGTGGGATATACCAGCATGTGGGACCTGATCCTGGCATGGGGAGGGGGACTAATCCCCCTATCTGGCCATGAGGCCTAAAGGTCAAGCACCACGGACGTAGACTATTTCTTAAAAAGGAAAAGAACAGACATCTCAGTACTAATCCCTAAGGCCATGTCTACCTTAGCACATTTTCCTTAAAATTTCCCATTGTTGTTACTATCACTGAGGCCAGACTGGGAATTTTATGAAAAAATTAGTAGGCACATACCCTCTTATGTATTTCAGGATACAGACAAATTGCCTGTACCTAAAATGGCTTCTGTTATCAGCTTTTGGGGTCCCTGCAAATACTTGCACATGTGAGTAACCCTTGGCGCATCTACACAAGATGCTTTACTCGAGATTAGAACAAATTACTGTGCAATAAGCGTTACCATCTACACATGCCGGGTCAGAGACAGTGTCTGTGATCATGGAGCAGGGCTGGCAGATTCTTATCGTGATCATGGAATGGAGGCTGGGAGCTCTGTGCTGTTGGGGCAGGAAGACGTTGGACATTACCCTTGCCCAGGCTCCGGTGGCAGAGCATGCCCCAGCAGCAGGCAGCTCCTGGGGACAGAGAGCAATCTCCCAGGCTTCATCAGAAGACAGGTGTCTCCTGGACCTGTGCTCCCTGCCAGCTCCTGGACTAGCACACAGAGGGAGCATAGAACTTGCCCTGGCTGGTGCAGAGGGCTGGTGCAGGGCTGGCAGGCGCGAGAGCAGACTGTTGCCATGAGCAGCAAATCTATTCTCACTTTCCCACATGTGTAGACACCTGCCCAAGGTGGGTTTACTCTACAGTAAGTTATTCTAAACCCACCCTAGAGCACCTGCATGTGTAGATGTACCCTCTATGTACTTAAGAAGATCTACAATCCTGAAAAGAACAACTCATGCATAAGTGTTTGTGGAATTGGCACTTAAGTGTACAATATTTCCTTCTCCTGGAAGTTACAATAATATAACCTGGGCACATCTTCATGAGATGCTACGTCACCATAGCAATGAGCTACAGTGATATAGCTTGTCACTATGGTGACGCAGCATTGGTGTGCAGTGGTGACTAGTGCTTCCTGAGTCTGGGGAGGGGGGGCACAATTTGTGGCCGGGCCTGGCAGCGGGCCAAAAGCCCCATATCCACTTGTATACATCTGTGCCATGGCTTAGTGCCCCCCCCCATACACTGCCAGCCCACATGGCAAAAAAACTGCCCTGTCCTGAGTGGTGCCAAGTCAGGGGCCAATCTCAGGGGGGGGCACATGCCCCCCCCATGTCCCCGCTAATAGTCGCCTGTGTCAGTGGGCACTAACTGTGATCCCACCACCACTGCACAGTAGCAACAAGTACTAAAGCAAGTACTAAATGACTTTAGTAGATGTGTAGATGTACATGTGTAGATGTGCCCCCTGTGCCCCAGCCAGCCAGGGAGTGGCATGTGGAGATGGGGGAGCAGGCAGCCCTGCCTGCTCTCCTGTCTCTGTGTGCTGTGGAGCCCCTGCGCTAAGGCACCCTGCACCCCAGCCAGCCACTCCCCAGCTGTGCTGCAGAGCCCCTATACTGAGGCACACTGCACCCCAGCCAGGCTTGGAGCAGCTGGCCTGGGGAGCAGTGTGCCTTGAGACAGGGGAGCAGGCAGCTCCACTGTCTCCATGTGCCTCAGTGCAGGGGCACTGCAGTGCAGCTCCTACGCTGAGGCACGCAGAGACAGGGTAGTATCCAGCCCAGGGCTGCTCCTCCGTCTTGAGGCATGCTGAGCTGCAGCCAGCTGGGGAGCGCTCCCTCGTCTGTGTGTTTGTCCCGGCACACATCACTTTGGCGTGCTTTGTGCCGCTTTTTTCTTCAGGTTTTTTCTGCTGCCAGGAAATCCTGGTAGCAAATTTTGCCCCAGTACTGAAAATCAGCAGCACTGCACACAGTTTAACATGCAACATGTGCCGTTTGTGGCACCGCAAAGAGGTTTGCAGTGCCACAAACTGTACACGCCTGAAGGTCTGGATCTGGTCATTAAGTTCATCTGCATACCATTCTAATTTTGTTTGTGCTGCCCATTGAGGCGTATCTAAGGATGTATGTAAAATTATAGCAGCATATAAGGGGTATAATAACCTAATTTTATATTACTACAGCTGTGTGCTCAGAGTATTGAATTAATTTAAATAAGTTGTCTATTGTCTTCAATGTGTCCAGCTGTTTATGTTGTCAAATAGAAGAGTAGTACTTAAAATCTGTTTTCTTTCTGGGCTGAATGGTCTTAAAAACTTTATTTAGTGAGATGTCTGAAAATGTTTGAGAGAGAGGATATCTGATTCTTCGCAGTTCTCTGTACCACATTTAGGCTGGGCCTTTATCAGTCCCAGTTCAGTCAAAGTAGTTGAGGCAAACAAGATACATTATTAATACTACACTCTGGATCAAAGATTTTGTAAAGCAGGTGATTCATTATTTTTGTTGTGTGGCTCTCCTGTGTGTCATTTGCCCTACAAAAGGGAATATCTAGCAGGGTTCTAAATAATGCATCACAGTCATTAAATATTGATCTGGCTTATACCATTCACAGCTGCACGATTAGGTTAGCATTTTAAAAATAGGTTCTTATATATTACACATCAATAGAGAAGTGTTTACATATTCTCTTTGGAAAATTAGTTAAAATGTAAGGTGATATATTTTTGTGAGAGTAGTTTTTATTTGATTGTAAAAACCAATCACAACACTTGTTTAATCCTGACTCAGAATTCAGTGCCTCTTACTATAAGTATCCATTCTTGGGACACAGCCCTATATTCTGTAGTTATGCAGGATGGCTTTCTAAATCTGGCTAGTGCTAGAACTAGGACAACGACTATGTTTCAGGACTGGAAAGCCCTACATCTCAGTGAGAAGGAGCCAGACAGTACACTGCTACAGAAAATAACCAAGCCAAGGCTCAACAGAATTTGGTAAACTGAGGCTTCTTCATTTAATAATGGTATATTTTTAGTCAAACACTAATAATAACAGAAATTAGAAAGGTCTACCTTGTTTCGAGCCAAAAGAAGGATGGGGTGGGGGGGATGGGCAAGAGAGATTAAATCTTCATTCTAATTTAGAAATCAGGTAACAATAAATTAAAGAAAAGGAATTAATGTAGGGCTTGATTTACCAAATATATTACTCCAGTTTTATACTGACATAACTCGCCTTGATTGTAATGGAGTTACACTTATGTGAAGCAGGAAAAGCAAGGTAGTAAATCAAGTCCAGGACCTTCATAAACTCAAGTCAAATGATTCTCAACATACAGGAGGACATTTCTATCCATAGGAAATTCATTCAACATTTTTAAAGAAATGCGCTTGCCCTTAGTTGCACTTCTTTTGTCTCTACTACCCATGAATATTCTTATGATTGCATTTTACTAATAAGAACTTTATGTACAATGGATTTAAAGCTTGTAGAAAGCCAATTTAATATTTGCTTCCTGAAAGGAAAGCAATTGTAAGCACATGACTATAAAGAATCACAGTGCTCCTAATGGAGAACAGAAACAACATACCCTATTTTCTCTCATACTCATACACTTTTTTCCCAAAAACCAGCTGCTGGGAATTGCAGTTGCACATTATACGTGAGAAATACAGTAAGAGCTGCCAGTTAGAAGCTATCGCAACTCATTGGGAACAGAATAATGAGTAGGCTTGGCTTCCTAGCTGCTGCTACTTAGTTACTTACTACCAGGGAAGTTTGTTTTTTCCTCTTTCTGCCTTTCAAAAACAAATTCAGTATTTTATTCTATGCTGCAGGCAAGAAAATATGGTGATGTGACTTGTGTAATCAGTCTAAACCAAGCAACACAGGTCTAATTTCAATTTTGAATCGCAAGTCATCAACTTTTTTTCAAAAATTCAAAAAATGCTGAATATTTGTTAGCAGCAGCAAAGTGTAAGAAAAACTTCCATGCAACAAAAAACAAAATCCCAAACCATCCGACCCTTAGTGTTTGTTAAAGGTTATTTGATCAGCTACGGGCAATAATGTCATGTTAAACAAATGTTACAGGCAACTTTTATTTTATTTTTCACTTCTATCCACCTTCTACACAAGCAAAACCCATTTTCAAATGGGGATGTAATTATAGCATATAACCCAATTACAGGCATGACACCTAATATTGATAGTAGCTCTACCAGTATAAACTTCCCTGAATTCTCTCTTCTCTAAACTTTTACCCACTTACGGTTTATGATAATACAGAACAGCAGACTATTTTTTCATTGCATGCTAACATCAGAATCTCATTAACTATAAGGAATATTCAAATCAACTAAAAGGCAGGGTTGGGTCTTAGTTTCATTTCTTATTAATTGGGATAAGGAAACCATTGTGCTACACATTGCACACAGGGACACACACACACAAAGTAAGGGACACCCTGCAGAAGACTATGGTACCTAGACACCACCATGGAACAAGATAGAGAAAGGAAACATTCATAGATTCATAGATTAAGGGTCGGAAGGGACCTAGCAGATCTTCTAGCCCGACCCCCCGCCAGGGCGGGAGAACAACAAAAAACCCCAAAAAGAGACGGGACTCAAATGAGTCCAGCCAGGTAGGCATCCAGCCTCTTCTTAAAGACCCCCAGGGTAGGGGCCAGCACCACTTCCCTTGGAAGTTGGTTCCAGCTCCTAGCCGCCCTAACTGTGAAGTAGTTCTTGCGGATGTCCAATCTATACCTCCTCT
>NW_017729031.1:60210735-60212298 GCF_001723915.1 Gavialis gangeticus
TCCACCCCATCATCCAGATCGCTGATGAAGAAATTGAACAGCGCAGGCCCCAGGACTGAGCCCTGGGGGACTCCACTACCCACCTCGCCCCAGGTCGAATATGACCCATCCACCACCACCCTCTGAGTGCGACCCCTCAGCCAATCTGCAATCCATCTGACTGTGTAGGCATCGATGCCACAGTCACAGTCATTATTACAGCATATAAACGTATGCTTTATAAATGGAGCTATATATGTAATCAGCTATATATATTAATATAGCTTTATAAATGGAGAACTGTGGCAAAGAGAAAAATCTTAGGCCTCTCTCTAACTTCAGCGTGGCCAGAATTCACTCACATAATAAGTTATTTGCTCAGGTTCTGAATCTAGATCTCTCAAGTCTTGCTTGTGTTTTTACTGAAAAACTGAGCTTCCTCTCTCATTATAGGGACAAGTTCAGGTAGGATAAGAACTTAAATTATATTTTCTCACTATTTCCAAGTCGCTGACAGCAAAATGAGTAGGGAAAGATCCATGGAGGTCCGTACAGCCACTTAAAGCAGTCCTAAGTTTCATAAAATTTTCACTCTTATCCTGAACTTTTGAGATTGTGTGCTAGGTAACTTAAGTGCTAATGGATGGCAAAAATGAATGTATTTTTATTATATTGCAATCCCATTTGTTAATGAAAGTATTGGAAAAGGCTGATAACATGAATATGCAGAGTTATGATTCGTATAGTTCAATTTTGTGTTGAGAGGGAATGTCCAGTTGGAGCAATATCCTGGCATACCCTTCAGTTCTTGGTTATTAGGAGAACAATTTCTAATAATGTTAGCAATTTTAAAAAGAACAACCCAATTCTCATATTTCCTATTAGCAAAGAGGCATCAGTAAAGGGAATCAGGAAATACTGATTTATCTTTAAAGGGAGATATTGAATTTCACCCAAAAAACATGAAAAACTACATGTACTAAACAACACTTAGCTGTTCTGAGAAATCAGACATATTAGAATCTATGGTTCCTCCTTATGTTCATAAAAGATTGTTTCATGCTATATATTACTTGTCTATGCTACCTACTGTGGATTTCAAATCCCCAACCAATGGTAATTCTGCATCTTAGCCCAAGTGTTTTTTCCACAGCCTAGCAGCAGTAAGTTTTAAATTAAGGAGCTACCTTTTAAGAAAAGTTAATTTTCCAAAAGAGAATAGCAGCAACTTCGATAAAGGTATCATTTGTTACTTCATGAACTCAGAAATGGAACTTGCTCGAATAGGATATATCTGGTCAATGTTAGCTCTTTTAAAAGGGCATTTCACAGTTTCATAGTTAGTAGGGTCAGAAGGGACCTGAGCAGATCATCAAGTCTGACCCCCTGCCATGGCAGGAAAGAGTACTGGGGTCAAATGACCCCAGCAAGGTGTACATCTAGCCTCCTCTTAAAGACCCCCAGGGTAGAAGCCAGCACCACTTCTCTTGGAAGTTGGTTCCAGATCCTAGCCACCCTGACCGTGAAGTAGCGCCTCCTGATGTGTAGCCTAAATCTACCCTCTGCCAGCTTGTGACCATTATT
>NW_017729031.1:60213286-60216715 GCF_001723915.1 Gavialis gangeticus
ACTATTCTCGTTAGCTCATTGAAGTCTGCCCTCCTGAAATCTAGGGCCGCTGCCTTGCTGCAGGCCTTTGCCACCTTGCGCTGGATGGTGAATTCCAGCAGGCGCTGATCGCTGTCACCCAGGTGGTTGAGCACCTGCAGCCCCCTCACCAGGTCATCACCAGTGGCCAGCACCAGGTCCAACAGGGCGTCTCCCTTGGTGGGGCTGTGCACCTCCTGAGTTAGATGGAGGTCCTGCATTTGGGCTAGGAACCTATGTGAACAGTCAGACCTGGCTAACTACTCTTCCCAGCAGATGTCTGGAAAGTTCAGGTCACCCATGATGACCACGTCCTTTGACCTAAATGCACAGGTCTCAGTTGCCAGGGTTAAAGTTAATTTGAGTTGGGATTTCATCCATAACCCACAGAAGCCTTGCTCACCAGCTCATTGAATTTACTGTAACATAACCAAGAATAATATACTAAAGTCTGGGGAAAAATAAGCCTCAAGAATACCTACTAATTTTTCTCATTCTATAAAAGTTAATGCAACTAAAAATTAATGTAAAAATTTCCTGGTGATAAATAAGGAAGAAAAATACATTATATCTATCTATCTATCTATCTATCTGTCTATCTATCTATCTATCTATCTAACTTAGAAGAAACTGAAATACAAAATGTAAAGGTTAAGAAATGATCCTTCACCAACCCTTCCCTTCCCCAGCATATATGACAGTGTTAAATCCACAACTGTCTCAGGTTAAGTGCCTCTTCCCTCTCACTCCATCACAGGACACATGGGCATTGAAGCCCACCTCTCTTAACCAATCCTCCCTGCAGTTTCTTCTGTGCATTGCATATGAATGACAACAATACTAATCTTCTCCACAACCTGCTCTACAACTTGAACACCAGTCCAAAAGACAGAATTCTCGATGCATCAGGACAATTGCTGATAAGTATGATTTGAGTCTGTCCTGGGGAGCAACCAAGGGGAAAATCCCAGGGAGCCCGGGGGGAACCCAGGGAGCAGGAACAGGGCGGAGAAAGAAGAGAAAGAAAAGAGAAGCAAACAGAAAGGTTCTTACCTTTAGATGGAACCACGACGGAACTGGAAGTGGCGGTGGGACCCGAGCGGCTCAGCCGCGTTTTTATAAAGTTGCAGCCAGCTGATGGCAGCAGCTGCAGGAGCCGGTCGGGGGAGTTAAAAGGAGCTGCGTGCAAGGAGGAAGGGAGGAGACCAACAGGAGCGCCGGTGAGGGAAGCACTCTTGGAGTCTCCTCTGAGTGGAGGACCGCGGGGGTTTGAAGCCTGCAGCCCCGGTGAAGAGAGCGAGACCTTGCAGGAGGAGGTCGCCGCCGGCAATGAGGCAGGAGGCAAGAAGGCAGAGCCGAGGTGCGGAGGCAGAAGAGGGCTGGAGAGCATTGAGACCTGGAGGTGCCCACAAAGGATCAGAAGAGGCAGCAGAAGCCAGATCGCCGGATCAGGTGGGATTGCAGAGGGCTCAGACAGCCCCAAGGAGGAGCTGTGGGGGACACGTGCAGAGGGGATCCACCAAGAATACAGTAGGCTGACCCCAGACCGAGTCTAGGCTGGTCAAGGGCCTTAGAGGCTGCGGCCAGTGGCAAAAGGGCAGGCAGCAGGAAAAGGCATATAAAGGGGCGAAGGAAAGCCCTTGGTCACTGATGTTTTTCTGCCAGTGATATACTTTGTGTTTTCCTTTTTGTCACCCACTGTTGGAGGGCTTGTGAGGTATAGAGCCCAGACAGGGTTCAACCTGGGCAAGGGCAGCTGATAGGAGGAAGGGGGAGAAGGGGGAAGCCTTTAGCCGGACTCCTATAGCCTACTAAGAAAAGGGCGCCAAGCCCCAACTATCGGAGGGACGTGGCCAAAGACTGTCAACATTCATCAAGGTGGGGTGTAAGGGCGAGGTAGAAGGGAGGTGGAGCCTCGCAGAAGATTGTCGTCCCACGGTCCCCTGCATGAGAAGCGCCGATAGTCAAACCCCACCACTGGGATAAGATCAAAGTCGTGGTGGGAGAGATTGGGGAGAGATGATTCGGGTCAATGACATCAACTCGCTGGGATCACAGGGACAGATGGGCGGACGACCCTGAACATCTGGGGACACATAGCGCGTGACCAGATGTTCAAAACCAGGCGGGTACAGAGTCCTTTCATGCAGATAAGGACAGAATAACTCTAAAGTGCTCTGTTCACAGAGTTCTTGACAAAAAAAACTATACCATAATGCACATACAATTAATGGCTTTACCCCAACCTTTGCTCTACATGGCATTCTTTACATTTTTGTTGTTTATACTGAGAAAAATGCAAAGTTGGAACAGAAAGTGTCTTGTTTTTATATGGACACAGGACATTCTGCATTTCTCATTATTTCACTTCAAGCCTGTTGACATTACATTCATCTCTCAAATAGAACAGTTTATATAAACTCTTAGCCAGGGCCTAAAAGAAGAGGAAAAAATAGGGGTACAGTTGCATCAAGCAGACATTTGATCACTCCCTCTTTTCTGTTTCCAAAATGCGAGACAAATGAGTATGTATTGGACCCCTAAATTTCTCTCGTAGGACCTGCTCTTAGCACAGTAAAGGCTATGTATCACAAAGCCCTGGGTTTCACTCTGCCTTAATTATACACTTCCTTACCTCAAGTCATTGCATACATTTCTTAGGGTACTCTTTAAGAGGTAGCCAGGTGGCTGCTGACTCTATAGATAGATAGAGGGAGAGGGAGCTGATGGCTGAACGCTGAAACCTTTCTGTTAGGTTACCAGTGATGTAGCTCTTTACATTTTGTAGGAATTGCCCATAACTTGCAGCTTGATATTTAATGTGTTTCTTGAAGCCCGCACGCAAGATAGTCTTTGCTTCTCTCAGAATGAATGTTCACTGAAAGAAGGTGCTAAAAGACATGATTATATTTTCTAATACAGAGCTGCCAAATGGCACCCTATGCCCTATATCTGGCCTGCGAGGGATTAATGCAAGGCTCATGGGCTCCCCTCTTGTTCCTGCTGCAGAGGCCAGCATCTCTGGGGCACGACTGCATGGTTGGAGGGAGTCCAGTCAGCTCACTGCTTGCACAGTAGAGGGTGGTCTTTCACTGTTTGTGTGGGAGCCAAGGTGAGGGTTTGCCTGCACAGTGGCAGCAGTGGTAGACTCAGACAGCAGTGGCAGGAAAGGACAGTGGCTGGGGGGGGGGGTGCTTGGCCACACGGTGGCGGCAGCAGGATGGCTTGTGGCCCCTGGAGCATGCAGATCATTCCTTGTGCAACCCAGGGCTTGCAACCAATGCAGTATGTTTGGCCTCTGAAGTTGTACAACCCCCCTTTTAAGATATTCTAACCTATGGCTAATATAAAAGTAAAAGCCATTATTTTTCTCAGCTTATCTAGATTCATTTTTGCTTTATAGCTGCTTTG
>NW_017729031.1:60221715-60251254 GCF_001723915.1 Gavialis gangeticus
CTGGAGCATGCAGATCATTCCTTGTGCAACCCAGGGCTTGCAACCAATGCAGTATGTTTGGCCTCTGAAGTTGTACAACCCCCCTTTTAAGATATTCTAACCTATGGCTAATATAAAAGTAAAAGCCATTATTTTTCTCAGCTTATCTAGATTCATTTTTGCTTTATAGCTGCTTTGCAAAATAAACCAAAACTTAAATCCTTACCTTAAATTTGTCAACTTCTGCCTTTGAACACGTTGCATGGTAAGACAGTACCTGACCCAGAACAAAATGAAAAGAATACATTTTTCTTAGGGAACAAGTAGAAATTATAGGGCTCCTTGATGCTGTCTAATAAATGGCTTTAAAAACACAATTAGGTAACAGTTAGGCATTATCAGTAAGCTTTGAATTAAAAGATAATTAATTGTAGGTTAACAGGTACACACATGGCTTTTACATTATGATTGTCAACTAGGAAACTATGGAGAGTAAGTAATGTAATATTCCATGCGTTTCTGTTCCCCTGAAGTCCTGCAAATTTAAAGAGAAAGAACACAAAACAAAAATCAAAATGGATTTTATATAGTGCCTCCTGTTAAGCTACTGAGTTTCTTATGTGCTTTTCAAAGCTGCAGCACTGCCACCAAGTTAGTTTTTCCAGCCAACAGTTTTCATACTCTTTAGTGTGGCGTTCTGGAGATAGTAATTGTAGGCAAGTATAGAAAGAATGGGTCACACTTTAGACTCATTGTATAAATACTTGTATGCGAACCTGAAGTAAAAGATATGCCTGAAGCAAGGATAAGAGACAAGCAGCAGGCCAGAGGCTGCAGAAACTTTGCCCTGCACCAGAACCAAAGGTTCCACTGTGAATGGGATGGGTATCTTTGGAGCACATTTAGTAGACAGTAGAACTATTTACATTACCAGAGAGAAAGTTTCTTCCTAACCTCACAACCGGTAGCTGATTTATGCTCTGAACCACTGACATTTATTTATATATATATCTCCCTTACTCCAAAATGGTTTTTCTCCTATTTAACCACCTGGGTGTTCTGTTCATGCATATAAATCTCTGATTTTTTTTTAAAAATCACACTATCCTTTGCACCTGAGAAATCTTGTGGACATGAGTTCCAAACACAGTTATGATTTATCAGTAATGCAACTGATTTGGAACTTATTAGTTAATTAGTCAATTAGTCAGTTAGTATTTCTGAGTTTTAAACATCAATGAATATCCCCAGAAAGGGTAAACCCACGTTATCTGTTTTACCTCATTTATTATTTTCCATATTTATGTCTCCCTCTAGCCAATACCATTCTTTCTGCATTATTATTATTCCTATTTAAGAAGCAAGGGATTTTTTGGCAATATCTTTTATTGGACCAACTATATAGTCAAGAGATATCGGAGACAAGCTATTTTGGCACACAGTACCATTCTTTAGGTCTGTGCCCATTTAAGTCTCTCCACATATTTTATTTAAGTATTTCTGTTTACCTACTAATTTCCATTGCCAATCTTCAAATCTCATCTGTTTCTATCTTTTTTCAGAAAAAAATGACCAGAACCCTACACAGAATTCCAGGCAAGGGCACAGCATAAATTCAAAAAATGTCATTTCAGTATTTTTAAGATTTAAAAAAATCTCATTAATTAATATTCTATTGACTTTTGTACCATGTGTATATTTTGAACAGAGCTGTTAATTTAACTGTTCACAATGTTGCCTCAGTTTTCCCCTAATTTTAATCAATTTCAAATACAGCTGCAAAAACAATTAATTCACATTCTTCCTGCTGATGTGTATTAGGTTTCAGTTGTCAGTACTACATTTCTTCTGTCATTGTGCTGCTCATTTATACTTGTTAGGTCCCTCCATTTTCTCACAATTGTCTAGCTTTTATTATTCTAAATCTTTTTTTTAATCATTTCCAAATATTGTCTCCTCACACTTTATTCATGTTCCTCAAGAATTATATTACGTTATAATAATTATATTAAACACCACTTACCTAGTATAGGACCCTAAGGTTAATCTTTTGCCATATTGAAAGTTCATTATTTATTCCCATATATGGCATGGCAGGAGACACAACTGTTGGGACTAGGGATCAGATCCTGTCATGCCATTTAATGAATGTGAGCCAGGGGCTTTAGGTACTGCTAAAAGTGTTCTATATAAGAAGTAGTGCCTGTATATTTGGATGTGAATCTCCTTAGAGTTTACATCAAAATGCCTTACCTCATCTGATATCCAAGTCATTATGTAGGTCTACCTAGATGAGTAAACTAGCAGAGGTACCTGCATTGTTCTGATTTAAGGAAAGGCTGCCTCAACATTAAATTATGATTGCCATTCACTTTCCCATTTCTGACATCTATACCATAAGACAAGTAGTCCCTGTATATCTTCCAAGAAAGTAGTTGTATTTTAATTCTATTGATTAAAAAATGGATTTTCATATCCTATCTAAACTTTGTTTATTTTGCACCTGGCTGCACACTGTATTTGTCATAGCTTGTTTCTCTTCTCATGGAAAAGAATTCAATCCAAGATGCAATTCCATATTAATCAGCCAACTGTATTGCCAATTGCATTGCAAACACCAATTAACTATTCTGACTGCAAATACAGAAGAGGATTTGCACTTTCTTTAAGCTATATACAGTATAAACATAAATGCCAATTATGCATTATGTAAATACAAATGCTGAAATGTGTATGCTTAAATTTAAGAATCCAAATACTGCCATTGCTTTCAAAAGGATTTAAAAGTTAAGCCTATGTTTCAGTGTTTTGCTGAACAGAGACCACAGGGACAAAGAAATATCTCCAGGTTTGCATACAAATTCCAAGCACTCTGTATATGTTTGTTTTCTGATACTGACTTTTACTTCTGTATTCAGACAAACTTCTGCTGTTCTTACTGAGGAATCACATACCTGTAGATGTTGTAATGCTGCATAAAATTAGTGGAGTTACATTTTCAAAAGATGGGTACATTATTCAAATTATTCGAATCATGTTATTAATCATATGTGAAATCCAGGATATTCTTGGAAATTATGTTTCCTTTGACCAAAACTTCTCCAAATTATACTATTATAAGCAGAATGTGCAAGTGCCTATTAAAAAATTTAGTATTAAATGATCACAGACTTCAGAAAGACAGGATACCAGATAGACATTAAGTATTAAACTACAGTTTAAGCAAGGGTTTCTTGTAATTGTATAAAACCAGACTGTAAAGTGTAACAGAATTACAGATTACATGAAATACAAGAAAAATATAATCTTCAGATATATTTGGGGTATTTTTAAATATATGACACATAATAAAAACAATAAACTAAGCCAAAACCTACTCAATGATTTATACTACTTTCTTTTACTAATACATTTCTCACATTTTTTAATAAAACAGTAAGCCTGGGAATTTAAAAAAAAATTTGTTTTGCAGTATAGTCATTAATAGCCTTTTCAACCAGCCATCTTTTTTCAAAA
Organism: Gavialis gangeticus; assembly: GCF_001723915.1. Classification (NCBI taxonomy): domain Eukaryota; kingdom Metazoa; phylum Chordata; order Crocodylia; family Gavialidae; genus Gavialis; species Gavialis gangeticus. The sequence continues at coordinate 60,225,211 of NW_017729031.1, forward strand.
CAGCATGTTTTGAATCATGATGATAACTTTAATGAAACTCTCAGGCCTAAAAACTGAGCACCGCTTTAAAGATGCAGGGGTAAGGTTCCTGAATACAACATCATCTACAAAATACAAAGCTCTGTAAAAGCCTCTAATTTATAAGACTATATATTTAAAATATATTCAATGGATAATGATAAAAAATCATTGTTCCCCAGTGAAAAACAAGACTCATTTCATGGCTGTAATACCAATGGTTCCACATTTCAATATGAAGTATACATCATAATTATGCAATATTGTAAGTGTTTTAAAACTGACCGAAAGAGTTTACAGTTCTTTTGAATGCCAGAGAGACTCTAGGCTACCTAAAATTTCATTCATATCCCAGTCCACTTCAGGAGGAGCAAGCTAAGTTTATAAGACAATTTCTAAAGCTCTCTTCTAATTGGGAAAAACATCTTTGAGCAGGCTTTGGTAAACATTTTATGCAATTCCTCTTTCTAGTTATAGAATTTAGAAGAGAATAGTCTTTCAATGTTGTTGAACCATTATAGAGAATTAAGTGGGAATTTATCATTCACAATATATTTTTTAAATTGTGTGTCTCTTTTCACTATCCTGGTCTTTGAGGTCATTTTAGGGTGGGGGGTTCATTTGATTTATGCTATTATAAGCTCTTCATGACTTGGACCACATTCTTTCTCACTGCTATGAATTCTCATTTCAAAATATGGCTGTAGACATACCATATGATTAGGGTTCAATACTTATCTGCTGTGTGTGCCTTGTGAAAATTTACTTAAGCTGAGAACTATGCCCATTACAATTAATATTCCTTGAAGTAAGTCTCTTTGCAATGTTTTTATAAAGGAACAAGAATTTGGAGTGGACAGCAGGGGATCTTTAGAAAATGAGTGACTACAAAGTTTGCTGTGAAAACTTCTGTACTAGAACAGTCCTTCATATACGACAAGAATGGTTTATGGTGAGCAATTGCTTTTATCAAATACTTACATCAAGAGCCACAGATTGTTTTGCCCATGATTTTTTCACCTGGTCATACATTATTGTGTTGTTGATACCCAGGCCACAAAAAATAACAAAAGCCTAACAAGAAGAAAAGAATTAAATTAAATTACCAACACAAAATGAATGCTGATTTAGTTATTTCAAAGAACAGGATGAGAAGCAAACTAGAAACAAATATAAAATTATAGAAATGTATGATAATTGTGTTTATGGCAGAGATATGTTGTTTGAAGGTTGTTGTCTCAGACATGAGAGAAGAAAGATGAGATACCAAGGATGTTGTTTAGTTTGGCTGCAACTTTTAACTTAGCCAGATCCTTCATGCAGAAGGGGTGCCAGTGGTGGTGGCAATGGATGTAGCTACCACAGTGGCAGTGGCTACTGTGCATCATGGGACAAGGGTCTGCACATCAAGTAAGCACTTGCTCTGGTGGAGGCAAGCAAGTGGCAGTGGATCAGGCAAGCAAGGGAGGTGCTGGCAAAGCCCTTCCTCGGCCCCTGGTCACCAGTGGCTACATTTACTAGAGCCTCAGGTCCCTGGATTCTGTGGCAAGCCAAACCCAACCACTAATCATGCCCCCAATTCTCTGAACAACTATAAGTCCAGCAGGCCAGAAAGAATTGTTTGGTGGGCCAGATCTAACCTGCTAGTAATATATTTTACACCCCTGACTTCATGTCTTGAGGAACAACTAGCAATAACACACACAGTTCACATCTTCAGTTGTTTTAACCCGGTGAGGAGTTGCTATCAATCCACTATTCTGCCACAGCTGGGCCCCAGACTACTGTTGATACCCCACTGCCTTCCATTCTTTCAGGGCTAAGGGGCTATTAAGCTATTAAGTGTTAATTTTAATAATATCATTCCTTTCCCCTTTAGCCATAGAGATTTTTTACATGATAATACCCCAATTTGATGGTCTTATTACTGTCATTTTTATACAGCTTCTGACCTAGAAAATGTAGAAAAAAATAATCTAAAAAAAAGATACCAGTGAGGATGTTTAATGATTATCCAATTTAAGTGAAATTACATAAAAGACAATTATAATGCCTTTTCTTATTTGTTTCTGTTTATAGAAAAGCCAGGGTGCAAGCAGATGTTGCCCTTGTGCCTCCCTAAACAATTTAATGGCAGCACAAAGCTAGTTGTTTGTGACACTTTAAAGGGGAGGACAACTGTTCGATTACTGCATGACCTGGGAAATGCCCTGTAGGATTCCCCAGCTTGCAGATGTGCACCTGGGTTAGGATGCTGCAGTGTGAAATGTGTGCCCCAGGAATCCCCTTCAGGGGACTCCTGGAGTAGGTATCTGCAGGCCAGGGACCCCCCATGGTGGTTTCCCCACTTGTGCACCCTCAGTTGGGGCTCAGCAGCATGAAACCCGTGCCCAGGTTGGGCCTCTAAAGCCCTGGGAATGGCAGGGTCCTGACTGTGCAGGACAACAGTCCTGGTGACATCTGTTTGTGCTGTTCAGCAGCTTTGATGGGACACCACCAGCTGATGGGGCAACAAAACAATGGCTATTTGTACCGTAGGTGCACAGAACTTATGCTGATAAAACAGACTGTTAGTACAAAATGAAGTACTTCTTACCTCAAATAGTCTCTGATCAGCATCATCAAAAGGCTTCCCATCAAGCCTATTCAGCACTTGAGCTACGCCTTTAAACAGAGTTGTTAAAAAAAGGTTATAATATATGTATATAAAATTCATCATGCAGAAATTGCTGTCTGTTACCAATAATTAAAATATGTTTTCACTGAAAAACAAAACTTCAAACATTCATGATGGAAAAAATAAACAAATGTTAATATTTGAAACATTGATGATTTATTGTGATTCCTTTATCCAGGGAATATATTACTTTTAGGGATTTTCTTCACTGTGCAAGTGCCATATTTGCTACTTTACACAGTATTGCATATAATGTTTTGCATGGAAGACTAAGGCCCAAATTCAGCAAGGTATTTAAGTTTCTTAAGCAGCTCTCAAACTAGGAGCAGCTATGAAATATCAAGGACTCAAGGACTTCAGGTTATTTATGTAAATTTGCTGAATCAGTGGCTAAAACTTGGCTAAATTACTATGACCTGCATATAAATCCCTTTCCCCCATGACTGTTCCAACTATTTGTTTAGTCACTTAATGCATTAAGCAACTTGAAGGAAAAAAAATCTATTCAAAGCTGCTGGCTCCAAACTAATAATATTGAATTCCTTTGCAAAACTCTCTTCGCAAAACTCTCTTCCTTCTGTTTTACTCATCTACTGCATACCCAAATAAAAATACTGTAATGTTTTCAGTATTTTGCATACAGAATTTTTCTTCAGCTTCTTTTGATGGATATACACTAGGTAAGGGACATAAGCCATATTTTTATAAATTACAATCAGCACATTTACTTTGGTTAAGCAAATACAGAGAACATGATCATATGGTATAAGGAGTTCCCTCTGTGGAGTACACTCCCCAGTGTCATCAACTACGTGTCATAGCATAGGGTTATGTCCTCAACTAGTGTAAATTGTTGTAAGACCATTGACTAACTGAGCTATGACAATTTATACAAGTTGAGGACCTAGCTCAAACTTTTCAAAGAACTACCTTTTTATGTATAAAATCAAGCAGTTGTATGTCTAATCCTGAGAGAAGACAGTGAGGACCTTGTTGGGTTAGACGAGGGGTGATTGGCCACTAGTGCATGGGCCAGATCCAGCCCCCAATGTGGTGTCATTCAGCCTCCAAGAGGATCCCAATAGCTTCTGTATGGAGCCCCATGAGCCATGGCTCTGCTTGCTAGATCTGGCATGCAAGCAATATAGGGCCTGATCCCAGCATGTGGAGGTGGCAGGGGGCTCCTGGAACCCAATATTGGGTAGGCAGAGGCAGCAGAAAGCCCTGTGCTGCCTCCACCCAGCTGGGATGGGCTCCAGCCAGGTGGAAGGGGCCCAGGACCCTCGGGCCTGATCCCAGCACATGGAGCTGACATGGGTGACTGGGGCCAATCCAGGGCAGGCATGGGCAAAGGGGATCTTCATCTGGCTCATGGACTCACCCTGTGCCATTTGTCTGGCCCACAGGGTCAAAACTGTGAGCATGACTGGATAAAATCAATAGCTGCCCAATCTACATGGAAACATGAATGAAAACTGTCAGAAGAACCTACCAGGTTGTCTCTCTTTCACTTTGAGTTTCAGGAAATGGATTATTATTACAAGTAAGATAACAATGAAGAAACTGGAAAGCTTAAAAAAGAAATCCATACAGTATCCAAGTCAAAACATTTCTTCCCCTATACTTAAAATGCATTGTAAGTATTAGGCAGACAAGGTTCTGTGCATGAATCTGGTATCTTTTATTAGACCAACTTAAATAGTTGGAAAATAATTATTAACAAGCAAGCTTTTGGGTTCAAAAACCCTTCATTCTTAACTTAACATATTCAACTGTGGAAAAGAAGGAAAAGGAAAGCAGAATTAAGAAGACAGAATTCAATTTACATTAGCACTATAATGACACAAACAGTTATGAGGAGTATCTTACCAATTATCTGGTGATTGCTGTTCCATATAGGAACACAAAGAACAGACCTTATGTGAAAGCCAGAAATCTGGTCAGCCTAGGGTATAAAAAATGAGAATTTTAGCCATTGATACAGTATCTAGTTAGTTATTTACAGCCTTCTGAAGTTCCAGTAATAAAGTCATAGAGGACTTCAGTATGAAAACATTTACAAATCCACCTGGCTCACATCATGCTGGCCTTTCAAGTAAAAGCTGATGAAGATTATTTGCATGAAAATAGCAAGCAATTTTAATACTAACTACTTGCTGGGAAAAGTTTCTACTTGAACCTTACCAAATATATAAAGAACCCAAAGGCCTTGCCTCAAAAACCTCATGGTATTTGACTACTGATTTGAACCTGCAAGCTGCAAGTAGGAGAGGAACAATATAAAAAACCCTGGCCATATCCTGTTCACTCTCCATTTCAGCATCCACTCTCTGCTACTGTGATGTTAAAATCCATCAAACAGATTTGAAGCAAGGGCCTCTTAAAAAAATTAATCTGAGATTGGCTTTGAAAAACAGCCAAACGCAAAGAGACAATAAAGTAAGAAATGAGCAGGGAACTTTCTGGGAGGAAAAAAGGCAGTTTCAGGAGGAACTGAGGAATATGGTCAAAAGGAGAATCTGAGATTTCCTACATAAATGATACCTGTAACTATAATATCTCCTTCTTGCTTTGAGGTAATAGGCCATGGTATGAAATACTGTGATCTACTTTTAATTCAACTAATTCTTCACTTCCTATGCTTTATTCTTTATAAATATTGGCACAAGATACCTCAAGGTAAGTGATTCTTGAATCTCTGAAGAGAGTTGAGAGAAGGCCAAGAAGAAAGACTTACTCCAGCCAAGACAGAGGCATATCTTACTAAGTGCTATTCTAATATGGCAAAGGTCCAGTGTTTGTAAGTATCTACACATGTGAACTGCTCACTAAAATCAGAAGGAAGTACTACATGAAATTCAGCATAAGACACTGCTCTATTAGACATATGATTTTTGTTAAGAAATGAGTAATTTTATTTAAGTAGATGAAGGAATGTGTGATATATCCTGAACTCAGACTAACAAACTCTAACTAAAAGCAGACTTCAAGCATTCATGGGTTACTATCTAACAATAGGCGTTTTGACATTTTTTGGCATACAATGAAATTACATATCTTTTTTGTATTTTGAAATATTTTGGATATTTATGATCACATATTTACAGAGCTGGGCCAGCCTCGAGCAACTCAGATGGACTCAGCACAGATGAAAATGGGCTTACATAAATATTTCCTTTGCCACAATAGTATTTCCTGGATTATTTTTTTTCTGTATAGTTACTATATTACAGGTAAACACTACTGAGTTCAACTGAGTTATACCAGGCTCCTCCAGCTCTATAAATTTGCTCTCCCACCTTTATAAGCATATGGAATATTTTTATATAAAAGGGTTTCATATTGTTCCAAAAAGCTATATCTCATCTCACATATGTGCAAGATGTAAAACATAGGATTTTTATATAGCAATCATAAATAAGTTATAGATTCATTTTTTTCTGTGAGGTAAATTTGTGTAAGATGAAATTTTATGAGGTCCAGTCCAATATAATGCAAGTTTTCTGCGGAAGGGAAAAGAAGAAAAGAAGACCCTCCTATATTTCATTTGCTATCTGAGTTTTGCAGATCTTGTTTTGATGTAGGTCTTAAAATATTTATTAATAAAATTCTTCAATGAAAAAATGGTTTGACAAACATTTCTTTCAAGATCTAAGTTAGCATAGGGAAGGGTATGTGTGTTTTTGTAAGTGTAGAGGTAGAACAACAAGATAAGTGTTCCGTGTTCTATTTTACTTTAATGAGTGGTGCACCTGATTGTTTTTAATACACCTGATTGTCTGATGTCATTTCCAACAAGTAGTTTTGAAGATTAAATGTTTATGATCATACCAACATATACAATGATTCACAGCAGTCTTTTTCTATGTAAGTCAGGCAGTAACACTTAGTGTCTAGAATTTTAGTAAGTTTGAAACAAATATGGTATGGCTGCATTAGTAATTAGATCATGACATACTGAAAGTGTAACTACAGACACATCAAGGATTTGTGTATTTTACTTCAGCATCTCTCATTGAGATCAAGCATTCCTCAGGCCAGTGGCGGCCTTTGGGTTGTTGGGGCCCTGGGCATGAGAATCATTTGGGGCCCTGTAGAGGTAGGGGTTCACTGATAGAGATTTCTGGGGTCGATACCAATAGCTGATTTTTAAGGAGGCATATTGGCTGATACCAATCTGATTTCTGATACCAGCCCGGCAGCCTGAAGAGCAGTGTCCAGCTGGTACGCCTGTTGTGGTGGAAGGGGAGCGGGGAGGGGAGGGGCATAGGGAAGCAAATCAAGGGCCCCACGGTGAGGGAGGAAGGGGGTCTGGGACAGGGGCTAGGGCAAGTGCTGCCCAGCCAGGGTGGGACAGGCATGGGACAGAGCTCATCTGGGGGACGTGGGTGGGAGAAGGGGTGGCTCCTGCTGTTGCACACTGCTCTTCCAGGAGCCGCTTGTCCAGTGGCTCGTCTGGCACTTGCCCACTGGTTTGGTGGCTCTGCCGTTGCTCCTGCTGCTCGTGGAAGAGGGCATGGCGGAGGGGTCATGTGCCCCCAGATCTGCACAGGGTGGGTGGTGCTGCGCTTGGGGCAGGAAGCAGTGGTGCTGGGAGCGGGGCTACAAAGGGAGGCTGCAGCCACCCCAAAATTCACTGTAGCCCCCCATAGCCTCCCTCCCAGCACCCCTGCCACATACTCCAAGTGCAGCCCCGTGCAGCCCTGGCCCTGCGCACATCCAGGAGCACACACCCCCACCCATGCCCTCCTAGATGAGGGGCAGGAACAGCAGCAGGAGTCGCCCTGCCCCCCTCCCCACACCCCTGGATGAGCTGCGGCTCCATCCCGTGCCTGCTCTGCCCTGACTGGGCAGCGCTTGCCCCAACCCCTGTCCCAGCTCCACTCCCTCCCACACCATGGGGGACCTTGATCTGCCCTCCCACACTCCTTCCCTCTCCCCTCTCCTTTCACCACAACAGACTTACCAGGTGGATACTACTCTTCAAGCTGCCAGGCTGTGCTTCTCACCACCTATGTGCTGCGCTGTGGCTGTGCATGCACGGGCCATTTATCGGCCAAATTATTGGCCATATCAGGCCGATTTCCAACACATACTATTTTATTTATATTAGTGCTGATCCAATATCAGACTGATGTATCGGTGCACCTCTACTTAGAGGCTTAATTTTGATGACCTATAAGCAAGTCGGACATTTTCGATTTCAATTTTACTTTGCCCTATCCATAAAACTGCAATGAAAGTATCTGAATACAATATTGATAATACACATATTCACTATAATTAATTTTTATTTTTATAAAGTGTGGGGCCCCTGGCAGTCGCCTGGTTTGCCCTTCCCTAAGGCTGTTAGTGCTCAGGCCTAAATTGTATTTTCTGAAATTCTGAATAAATTACTTCTTGCAAAGTTCTTCCAGAAGCTACTTCAGCAAGTGCATTTTTAAAATACTCTTTTCTGTTTTGGGTTGGTTTGAGAACTATTCCTTATACTTGAAATAGTATTCCAACATTGATATAATTTCAGAAATCTACATGTGAATAAATACTGAAAAACAAGGTTACAGTATTGTAACTAATCCACTTATAGCACAACTGAAGACACAAACCCAAGCAGGCTTATGTGGCATGGAGATGTAATTCATGGGGCCTAATTCATAGAATCATAGAAAGTTAGGGTTGGAAGGGGCCTCAGGAGGTCACATCTAGTCCAACTCCATGCTCAAAGCAGGACCATCCCCAACTAAATCATCCCAGCCAAGGCTTTGTCTACCCAGGCCTTAAAAAATTCCAAGGATGGAGATTCCACAGCCTTTCTGGGTAACCTGTTCCACTGCTTTACTACCCTCCTAGTGAAAATGTTTTTCCTAATATCCAAGTTAAACTTCCCTTGCTGCAACTTGAGACTGTTGCTCCTTGTTCTGTCACCTGCTACCACTGACAGCAGTCTAGCTCCATCATTTTGAAACCACCCTTCGCATAATTGAAGGCTTCTATTATATTCCCCCTCAGCCATCTCTTCTCCAGACTAAATAAGTCAAGTTCTTCTTGTTGAAGCTCTTCTACTTCATAACAGAAAAGTTTCAGAAGAGGAGCCAGAGTACCAGCTTCACATGACCCATGTGTGTCTGGTGGTTGGGGAAATATTCTAAGAGACAGGAACTGTGAGTTTAAATCTTCTCAGGCAGAGGAGTCATTTAAACCTAGATCCTATGTAAGTCCTCATATCAGTGAACAACTAGAAAAAAGGGTATTGTGTCCTGCCTCTGCTACTCTTCTCAGCAATGGTTTAGGTGCCAGCTGTTGCAAGAGGGTTCAGGGCTGTGAATCCTTGGTGAAGGGAGGTGGAGACAGACACTGAGCTGATCAGCACCATCAAGACTGAGCCACTCTGGGCACACCTGGAAACAGAACTTAAGAGCAACTGAAGAACTAGTAACTGAGAAACCGTCAGCAACCGAGGGTAACTAGTAAGGTCTGTGCCCTGGGCAAACCTGGTGAGCAATCACGTGCCCTCCCAATGGTCCTCTCCCACTGCTGATTTGTGCTCTGGACCAGCCTTTCCCATACCTGTTGGACACTCTCACACCCCCCTAATGGTCCCCTCTGCCTGCTGCAGATACCAGTGCATCTCTCTTTTCTCCCCCTTTACAGAGCCCCAAACCTCCCTGCTCTAGTCCAAGGGCAACTCTTCTCTCTCACTCTTTCTGCTGCCAAAACCTACTTTAGTGACATTTTACAAAGCAAAATTTGGCAGTGGGGGTGTGAGCGAGTGACAGTGTACCTGGGGCATTATGGAAAGTTTTGAGTGGAGAAAAGGGTCAAGATTAATGGTGGGGGAGGTGGCAATACAGTTGCAGGTGAAGGGGACCATTAGAGGAAGGTGAGAGTGCCCACGAGATTTTAAAAAATGCTAAGTAGAGGGAAGGAAGATAGTGGAGGGGACTTGAGAACACTCTTTCTAAGTCAGGGCCTGTGTCCTGCTAGCCCACCGCTGATTATGTTATTGCTGAGGAATTTTAATGTTGGGGAGGTAAATATCTGTGGACTTTATGCACAGGTGGCAGCTGAGTAGTGATTTTTTTAAGATTACAGTTTTGAACCTAAGTGCCTAAGGTTAGGTCTATATCAATCCAGTACAGTGGCAGGCAGAGCCATCCTAAGACATGCTGAGTCAGTCCTGTGAACACTGCCTCCCAAACAGGAAGTCGGGTGGCTACAACACTTGCCAGTGAACTCTCTCAGCATATTTGACTAGCATGCACACAACTGCAGGCAGCATGCACAGTGTTCCAGTACACCACTGCCTGATGCTGTATTGATAAGAATTTATAATTATTGATCATATTAAGGAAGATCCTGTTTACATTCAGTGTGTACAGTCCCAGTTACTCTACAGTCCCAGCTATGATGTCTACATAATAGACATAATATAATAGCTGTCTGTTATGATTCTGCTACTGGGGAACATTAAAAGCTATCAATAGTAGAATTTTCAATACTAATCATTAGCTTTCAGAGATCTCAAAGCACTTTATAAAGGAAAGTATCATATATAGATAGGAAAAATGGAGATAATAGATGAAGCACCATATTTTTCACATACTAGATGCTCCCAAAAAAAAGATGCACTTTGTTTTGGGAAGGCAGAAGGACATTTGTCCAGTCATGGCTGAATGCTGAACGCAGGGTATTCTGACTGCAGCAGTTGTGGCTGCAGGAGTGGTTAACACTGTAGCTCTCACCCTGAAGGGTGAACTCTGCTCCCTCCCTCCCCAAAGCTGCCAGAGGGAGAAGCCTGGTAGCCATTTTACAGCAGTGTCTCTATGCTTGCTTCTGTCACAGAAAAGAAAAATCTGCTTCCCCGCTTAAGATGCACACTCCAATTTTGGATGGCTGCTTTTTGGGTAAAAGGTATGCATCATATGTGAGTAAATACAGTAAATGCCCAAGTACTTAAAGCTTTACTGCTGTTGACAGGCCAAATTAAACAAGTTGAAAAGAAAAACTGTAATTCAAATGTTCTTGTGCTTTATATTCATTTGGACTTGATGATAAAACTGATTTATTATTCTTAACTGCATGAATATGACAGTGTATTTAAATTTTAAAAAAATCTCTTACTTCAGCATCAAAGCGAGGATCCTGATATGCATCACTGATGTTCACTGGAAGACCCGTAGAAGCTACTAGCTCAGCAATGCTATTATTTATTAGCCAGTCAGAATAAGATGATGATTTCTCCATACTGTCTTTGAAACTATCATAAAGGCATAGGAAGAGAGAAAAGAATACAATCAATGTTGCTTGAAGTCCACCACGTATCTCACAGGCATAGTCAAGTTAACATCAAAATTATTTATAAATTAATAATAGCTGATAAAGTCCATCAGCCAAAAGATAAACAGCAACACCAAAAGCACTAGTTTTGATTATACTGTAAACATGTATGGGGCATGTCCTGTAAACCTTTTATTAATACCAGAAAAGCTTATTCACGTGAATATTTTTGCTGGATGACAGTTTTGAAAATCACTGGTAAAACTTCCATTAACTTCACCAGGGCCAGGATTTCACTTCAACTGGACTATTCACGTAAGTGGTACTCATGAGAGATAGGCAAGTGCAGGATCAGGTAACTAAATGATCAGAAATTATTAATTCACAAAACCCCCTGGAAAGGGATCAAATGCAAGGGTTTTTTTTGTAAAAATAAGGACTTAGAAGAATACATAGCAAGAATATAAATCTCAGGTTTTTTTGCAAGACAAGTTAGCCAACTAATTTTCCCCATTAATATGTATACCACAAGTTAATCTATCAACAAAAAGAAAAATATTACTCAAGATTTTTTGAAAGGATGCAACATTATTGGGTTAATTCCACTCCAGCTAGTATTTTAAAAATTCATCAAAACTCAGAGAAAGGAGAAATTTGTTTAACACCATTTCTGCAGAAAACTACTAATAGCTTCCAGCAGGTGTCAAAAAAGATTCCTCATTTTAAATAGATAGTTTTCCAGAGTAAATTGTCAGTTTACAATGTGATGATATATTTCTCACCTACCCCACTGTTTAAAAAAAAACCTATAAAGATTTTGATTAAAGAATAAAATCCCCAGATAAACCCCATTTATGACAGAGTTCAAGTTGAAAGTATATATCAATAATTTACAACAGTATTGCAATTACCCCCCAAAAAACCTAAACCCCAACTTTCTACAACAATTACATTTACAGTTAAGTTTAAGCTTTAAACAAATCAAAACATATCAAGATTAATATGCATAAACAGACACCCAGATAAACTTTACTCTACCCTGTATGATTATTGCATGGCATCAGTACCAATATAACTGATGTATAAAGACAGAACAGATTATTTTCATAATATCTTATTTATGGTATCAGAATTATTGTTGTTTGCGTGCTACATCTTTACAATAACTGGATTTCTCTAAGTTTTACACTTACAAGAACTCGTGTTTTCCTTATTCTTTCAATGTCATTCCTAAGCGGAGGGTATTAGTTCATTATGATTAAATAAAAATGATGCTCAATAAAGAATTCTAAATATACCTGAATCTAGAGTGGAATTCTTTTCTATTTTTTGTGTGGGACCGTGACTCCTAAAACCAGAAAATGGTAAATGAAAATGTTATCGAGTAACTAAAAAATGTACCATTTGCAGATTTCTTGGTTTAAAAATAAAAGGAAACTGGTTACAGTATCTTATTTTTCAGCATTTTTAGTTCAAACTTTTCAATAATTCAACAGACATTTTTTGCAGTTTGCAGTGGCAAAAACTGCAAAATATTAAATCATGTGGAAGGCCACACTTCTTAATTTTAGCCTGCAACCTTGGCCTCTGTTGCGAGGTAAGAAAACATAAAGTAGTCCTTTCAATAAATGAAAGTGTTTGACCAGTAAGAGTGAATTAGGGAAATGATACTCTTTTTTGTGGTTGAATCTCTGCCATTGCTAATATGCCTGCAAAACTGGCAAGAAGAGAACATAAGAATTTAGCATTATGGTTTCAATTTAGCAACTTTGTATATACAAACGTCCCAATGACTGCATAAGCCGTAAGGTCATTATCCTATTTGTCATCAATCAATAGTAAAATTCCCACTGACTCACTAGGGCTAGGGACAGACATTCAAAAAACCTGAGCCTAAATTGATTCAATCTTTGCAGGTTAATCTAACCTGGCTAGGCTAAATCAGTTTTGTAACCAGACAGACATCCCAGAAATGCAGGCATATGCCTGCAGTGGCTAAGGCTAGAAGCTGGGGGGTGCTAGAGCAGCCCTCCCTTCCCTTCCAACAGCCCAGCAGGGAATATTTATCACCCCTAACTCAGTGTTTATCAGCCCATTAAGAAAACAACAGAGGGACATTACCAGCTACCTGCTGATTCTGCCTTTGTCCGGTGTGCCACAGCTGGAAGGTAGCAAGCATGTGGTGTCCTAGCTAATGCTGAGGTGTCTGTGAGGGACAGGGGAATGCCACCTTAGCAGAGAGTGGGGAGGGCAGGTGGGGAGCAGAAGCCAGCCAGACACCTGCAGAGACTGCTGGGGCTGCAGCCAGGGAGCAGAGGGGAGGGGCCAGCCCTGCTGTGGAGCAGACAGCCCTGCCTAGCCCAGGCCAGTGAGCATGTTGGGATGTTGGGGGAGTCTAATTTAATTTAAACCAGCAAGGGGTCTGGAACAGACATTACATAAACTGGTTTGAGCCAAATCAGTTAAGTCTGATACTACATTCAACCAGGTTTATCTCAAACCAATTTCAGCTGTTCTCAAGCTGGTTCATGTGCACCGAACATCTTTTCTGTTATGGGTTTAAACAAGTTTCTGATCACTTAAACTGGTTCATGTGTAATTTCTGTCCCTAGCCTGGGAGTAGTGGCAATGCATACTCAGCAATGTACAGTTATTTGTATGAGCATGTAAATCCTAGTTTTGAAACAACAATGGATTAATTAAAAAACATTAAGAAACATTTTTTACAATAAATAAGTATATTCTAGCTTTCATGGTGATTAGCAGCTTCACGGCAGTGCAGACGAATGAATGAAAAAGAAGAATGCAAAGTATTAGAACACCTGAATGCTTCAGTCAGTGCAGAAAGATTGATTTCATTTGGCTGCACTAGTTTCTACAGACTAATCCAAGGAAGTTGTCCATTTCAAAGAAATCCTAATATTCTTTAAAAAAAATCAGTAAAAGCGTAAATAACAATGATCTGCCCCCCCAAAGGAATGGGGGGGCACAGTGGGGAGGAAAGAAAGGGCAAGTTTGATTACTTCCTTTTGTGTCAGCATTTTTGAGTGAATATAACAAATAAATTATGAAGTATCTGGTTGGACAGAAGCCTAACTCAAATTTAACATGTTGGAGATAAGTGAAACATTCAATTTCACAATTTAAGATTTATTTCTGGGGGCATAACAGTTTGAAAGAAAAAACCTCCGAAGGGCAAGATTGTAATTACTGATGCAGATCCCTTGGCTGTATTTAAAAAAAAAAAATCCGAGAAAAAGAATAACCACAGAACTGGTAGAGATGCAAGAAATATAGTGAAGATTAGAATCTGGATGATATTATTATTATATGAGAAACTGATTAAATCAGTACAAGATTATGAGTGTCAAGCATTTGAAGTGGCAAATAAATTCAAGTTAAAAAAACTAGACATCATTCAGGATGAAGTTTTAGAAGTATGTTACAGGATATAATCTATATCATGAACCAATATTTTACAACTATCCTCTGGAGAGATGTACTCAGATTTAAGAAAGAAGACACTTTAGTATTCAGTTCTGAAATTAATTTAAATTCATGGGGGGGAGTAGTAGATAAGCTGGAGGGTAGGACTAGGATTCAGAGTGACCTAGTCAAATTGGAGGATTGGGCCAAAATGAATCTCATAAGGTTCAACAAGGGCAAGTGCAAAGTCCTCCACTTAGGATGGAACAATCCCATGCACCAGTACAGGCTGGGCAGCAACTCTGCAGATAAGGCCCTGGGGGTTACAGTGGACAATAAACTGAATATAAGCCAGCATTGTGCCCTTGTTGCCAAGAAGGCTAATGGCATATTGGGCTGCATTGGTAGCTGTGTTGCCAGTAGGTCAAGGGAAGTGATTATTCTCCTCTGTTCTGCACTGGTGAGGCCACATGTGGAGTACTGTTTTCAGTTTTGAGACCCCCACTACAGAAAAAATGTGGACAAATTGGAAAGAATCCAGCAGGGGCAACAAAAATGGTGAGGGGGCTGGGGGACATGACTTATGAGGAGAGGCTGAGGGAACTGGGCTTATCTAATCTAGAGAAGAGGAGACTGAGAGGGGATTTAATAGCAGCCTCCAACTACCTGAAAGGGGAGGGGGGTTCAAAAGAGGACGGAGCTAAACTATTCTCAGTGGTGGCACATGACAGAACAAGTAGCAATGGTCTCAAATTGCAGCAAGGGAAGTTTAGCTTGGATATTAGGAATAATTTTCTCACTAGGAGGATAGTAAAACACTGGAACAGGTTTCCAGAGAGGTGGTGGAAGCTCCATCCTTGGATGTTTTCAAAACCTGGCTAGACAAAGCCTGGCTCCTACCCTGGGGGTCTTTAAGAAGAGGCTTGACACTTACCTGGCTGGAGTCAATTTGAGCCCAGTTTTTCTCCTCCCCAGACAGGGGGTCAAACTTGAAGATCTACAAGGTCCCTTCCAACCCTACTTCTATGATTCTATGATATGATCTAGTCGGGGATGGTCCTGCTTCGAACAGGGGGTGGACTAGGTGACTTCATGAGGTCCCTTCCAAACCTAGCTTTCTATGATTTTATGATTCAATCCTCAGCTTCAGCAGCACAAAACCACTAGGTAGGTACCCTAGAAAAGTATGACCACCAATCCACCCTGAAATCCTTGACAACAAAACTGGATTGGTTGTTAATTTTATCCCACTCTTACCCACTCTTACTATGGAGGGACAGACATGGGAACTGCCAGAAACAAGACTGAGAACATGAGCTACCGTTGCAAGCTCATGGTGCATTATAGGACTGTTACAGCCAACATAACTCATAGCAACCTTTAGCCTGTGCAAAATCATACCACAAGCCATTTCAGCGCTTAGGATCAAAGGAGCACAAGGATGCCTTAAAACATTTATACTGCACTTAAAAGTGTGACTGCAGCATGTAAGGGAATGCACAAGGTGCTTTAATCTAGCTAGCTTTGATATCAGTGAAACAAAATGGCTGCCTCAAAGACTCCAGTACATACCATTCAAGCTTGTCTGAGATCCTGATTATTTACACAAGCAACTAGACTATGCTAATGCATTTTCTCTGCTTTTTATACCCAAGCTAGATCAGACATATCAGAAGTCACTGTCCTCTCATCCCAGTTGCACCAAATACTACGTATCAAAGATGAGGATTCAGTCCTCAGGACTTTTCAGATATAATTAGAGAATCACAAATGAAAGAAAATACTGGTATGATATTTTTGTGAAAGGGGAATATATTAAGAAAGGTCTGATACTTCATTCTTAAAACACAAGTTATAATTTTTCAAAATGAGTATGAATCTATCGTTATGATTATTTAGGCAAAGGAGGGCAAAGAAACAAATCAAATGTCAATTTCTCTTAAAACTTAGAAAGCAAATTTATCAGAATTTGGAAAGCTGAATTATCCCAAGAGTTTACTCCTTCTCTTCTTCTTCCTCCTCACACCCTTTGCTTTGTCTTTCAGTTAGAGTTTCTAACTAGACCTGTCCTCAGCCTACATTCTGCTCGGCTTCCTACTACAGCTTCAAAGAAATGGTACTGATCCTCACTGGGGTCATAATGAAGGACCCGATCTTGCAGCTTTTATTCAGCTGAAATATCCAGTGATTCTAATTCAGCAGGAGTTTTGCATGAATATAGTCTGTAGAATCTAGTCTGAAAAGGACAAAAGTCATTGGAAATAATTTTCAAATGTCAAATGCTTCAGGCATTGTTTTGTATCCTGGCTAACCTTTATTTTCTTATTGTAGTTCAAATAGCCAGACTAATGCATGTGCTAGGATTATTGTGCAGATCAGAATATGATAGACTGAGTGCTAGTCTAAAAGTGACCTTTGTATACCCAACTGGGCTCTCCAAGCAGGTGAGATGGAAGAAAAGCAACACTGTTCTTCATATCAAAGATAAAGGACCAGAGATACGTGGGCATATACCATTATATCTATCGAAAAATCTGATACGGTTCAGGCATGGAAGTATTCACATATCTAATAAAATTAAAATGAAACCCATCTTGGCTAGGCCACATGACAATTTTTCTGGTTTGGTAATTTTTTCAACAGAAATTCCAGGAATTTACATCATATCTTTGAAGTAAAATCTTATCTGTTTTATATGTACCAATAAAAACACAAAATAATTTTGGGGATATCCCTTGATCTTCCTTTTGCCCCCTGGGGAAAATTCCTTGGGACATGAGACAAAATGCCACATGGGTGGAACACCTTCCTCTATGAGCACAGGACTAACTTTATACACAAATGTGCCTGTCTGAACTGTAATTTTGTGGCACTACCACAAACAGAAACCTCATCCCACATTTCCCGGTACTATATGCCTTGACAAATGAGGTCTCCCTCCCAGTTAATTCTCTCAGGAAAAAACCCAAACAAACTGGTATAATGAGTTTCCTGATCAAAAGTAATGATTTACAATTCCAATATGCACTAGGAGGTCAAAAGTTTATACCTTAATAACCTCAACTTTACCTAGATTCTTATCAGTCATTTCCCTTCTACTCCTTACCTCACCTGTCCCACTTCTCTTGGTTGGGAGACAGGGCACAAAAGTGGAATTTGGGAGACCTGGATTCTTTTCCTGGCTTTGCTTCTGCCTATTTTTGTCTTACTTGTACAAGTCCCTGCTCCTTAGGCTCTCCCTCTGCTACCTACCTTTGCAAAGCACTTCGAGATCTACAAAGATTTAAATATTATTTAAATGGTATAACCTATAATGCATTTAATCACCATAGTAATTAGCTATGGTAGCTCCCCTTACATTTTTGAAAGTGATGAAGTACAGCTTTAAGAAATGTAGATTTTTGTTTACTGCATATTTTAAAGGCTGGTTTAAAAGGCCACAGTTACAGCTGGTAAATTACAAAATTCTCTGCCTGTCTGACAGATTACTGAAATTTAGGTTTAACATTTGCATTTTATTTGCATCATTTTAATTTCAAAATCAGAATAAACTGCTTGTTTATTCTTTCCCTTGTAATTTATAGGAAAGGTTTAATTTTCAAGCTGAGCTATAATGTCAAGGAAAAATCTTTCAGCACCACCCCTGTATTTTCATTAATTTAGTATCTGGGTACCTTTAGGTGACTAAACACCACTCACAAGGACCACTACAGGACTGGTTCCTAGGAAAGCAGGCCAATAACAAGAAACATCTGTTTGCACTCCTGTGTCCAATCTATTATATTATCAAGGTCAGATTTACAGGCAATTATCTGTCTTGATAATTTTAGAAATGTAGTTATGTTTAAAAAACTTGTGTAAGTTTGGATGAACTCTCACCTAGCATTCAAGCATACTAATTTAACATTTGACTAGTCCCCATTTCCAGAGGTTGGTCCCCCTTTGAAAACAGATAGAGAATCAAAACCCATTGGACAGTCTGACAGTCAAATCTTTGACAGTATTGCAAAGAAATATTTTATGCCCCATGAATTAAAACAAATCTGAAAAAATACCACGAATATATAAAAAAGTTACTTTTTATTTTTATACTTACCAAGCAAAGCAAAATGTGTATAATTGTAAATAGTGTAATATTCTTTATGAGCAATAATAGGTCATCAGATCTTTCCTGCTTCCTCTGCAGTTTACATTTACATAAAGGTAGTAAGTGAATGTGGAGTTTTATTCAAGCAATACTCCCTTTGAAAGAAATGGGAGTTCTGCCTGAGTAAAAAGTGCAGGGTCAGGCTCTTTTCATATTAAGTAATGTCCAATATTATATAAAAGTCTACTTAGCTTTAACAGACCAAAGCTACAAAAACATTAATCCACTACCACAGAAGACACAAGTTCTAACCTGTTCTCAGTATCAGCACTGCATTTTGGAGACATCAGCTCAAATGATTTTGTAAATTTCACCACCTGTTATAAAAATATATATTAATTTATTCTACTGGAATATATCATCTTATATTTTAACAATATTTTTACAGTCACCTTAGACTAAATGTTCAATGTAAAATACACACATAAACTATTCACATATTCCAAACTATACATTGTAAATCACAGAAAAGCAACTATAATAATTGATATTTTCTTAATATTCCTTTTACAAGCTATATTTTTCTCTTACGACATGTTTTTTACCATCCTACTCTTTCTGGAAGTAGGGCACAGTCCAGAGACTATTTGCTTGAGTAGGCTCAACACTTCAAAGAGCTAATATACATAAAGACAGTCAGTTCCCTTAATTAAATAAAAAGGTGAACATCCTTAAAGAAGGATTCATTTCCATGATTCATCCAAATGTTCATTCAAAGGATTTGTTCACCATTTAGTCCAGAACAATCAAATGTAAATTCAGGAATGGCTGGCTGGGTTTCAGTACTGCAGGAAAGGGTCTGGAGTTATTGTGGGCCACAAACTGCATGAGTGAATAGTATATTTCTCTTGCAAACATCCCAATAGCATACTGGGTTTCATTAACAGAAATGCAGTGTGCTAGTCAAGGGAAATGATTCTTTCACTCAATTCAGCACTGGTGAGACCTCACCTGGAGTCATGTGTCCAGTTTTGGGAACTACACTTCAGGAAAGACATAGATAAATTAAAAAGAGCACAATCAAAGTGATCAGACATTCTAGAAAAGATAATTTATAGGGAAATGTTGGAAGAACTGGGAAAGATGTGTGTGTTGAAGGAAAAGATTTGATAACTCTTCAAATACAGGAACAGTGGTTATTCAAGAGGATGATGATGAACTATACCTTGACCAGACAGAACAGGACAAGCAGTAACAATCTTAAATTGCAACAAAGGAAACATAGATTGAATATTAGGAAGAATTTCTAACTATGAGGGAGGTTAAGTATTGGAACAGGTTACCTGGAGAGGGTGTGAAATTTCTATCCTTGGAAGTTTTAAGGACCAGGCCAGACAAACACATTTGTCTGGATTGGTTTAGACAGGGATGATGCTTCCCTGAGCACAGGGTTGGACTAAATGACCTTCTGAGGTCCCCTCTAGCCCTATCTACAGGTTTGAAATAGTGCAAGAAACCAAATTCTTGATAAGGACTTCTACATTATTAACATGGCTTTGTTGCAGAGCAATTATTCTCTAGTCAGAGGGACAGAATATCCCCCATTACATCATCCTTTCTTGGTATTTGAACCACAGATAAACTCCACTGGGAACCTTGTGGACAGAAAAGAGGAAGGCAAATGAGAACAAGGGTGGAATATCTCTACAGATCAGGGATGCAGAAGCATGCCCCTGCTACAAATCTGGGGCAGAAAACCTGGAAATTAATTATTGAGTCTTGTTTGAGAGAAACTTTTTCTCCATGCAAAAGCCTCTGCTAAGCCCAGGTACTCAGGCAGATTTTAGAGGTGAGAGAGGGTTGCCATCGAGCATAAGGGATCACTCAGACAAATTTTACCCTATGACAATACTGAAGTGCCACAGAGCAAAGCCAGATTCTCTTGGTTGCTTTGCAACACTCCAGCAGAACAACATGGTCAAATTCTGATCTGAGACAGCCAGTAGAGAATTCCCATTGCATAGGGAAGAAAGCTTTTCCCTTCAAGTGCTTTCTTGGGTCAAGAAACATATTTTCTTCTTCCGTTACGGATCAGAGGTTTTTTGCATGGATAAACTTAAGCTCCACATACAACTGAAAAAATACGGGAGTGTTCCAATAATGGTGAAAATTGCTTTCCCTGTGCAATGCCAGAGCTACCTTCTATCATAAAAGCTAAACAGACTAGATATTTGTATTCATATGTCTTTTATTTTTCACTGGATTTTCTATTGCCTGAGAGACCAATTAATTGGTCAAAATAACAAGAAGTCTGGTCTTTTCACAATATTTCCACATGTGGAAACTAAGACTAGTTCTCTTGTTACTTTAGTCTCCTAAATGGTTCCCTATAGTATTAAAAAAACTTATTAACAGTGTGAGCATAAAAATACAAATTCTAGATCCTACATATATCTCCATCAATAGTATGTTCAGGAAGAGCCACATTCTGCAAGGAAATAAGCAACAAAGACAGTTGAGGAAGCTCAGCATATTACAGATTTAGCCCCTAACAGCAGATTTCACTTGCCATCAATTAGCTGCATGTTGGTTAATTAAGCATTAAAAGGTGCTGGTTCTACTTTTCCTTTCACTTACACCACAATAACTCCTCATTTCTCCTCAAAAGAGAATCAGGAATATGTATATATTAAAAGAACAGAATGGTCTGCTTGGAAATCCTTGGCAAATTTATTTGCTGTTATTTTGGAGGGACCAGATTTGTGTTTAATAGTAATTTTCACACTGAACCAAAATGTTATATATTTGAATAAAAAATCATAAAGATTCAGACAGATATCTGTGAACTTACATTTGAACAAAATAAAAGACGCAGAAGAAAAAAAACCTGTAAAAATACCTCTGTAGTTATTCTGTTTGCTGACACTGCATAAAGGAAAAACTAGATTCTAAAAACTGCATATAAAGGAACTGGGTTATGGGTCTTTGGAACTGATTCTATATAATGAAGTTGTTTTTAAGAACCTACCAGCAGGTAAGATGTTACATGACAATTTTAGCAGCAAGTTTTAGGAAGATGATACTAAAAAACAAGAGTGTCCCCCTAAAATATGAGTGCCGTGTGGGGAAAAAGAATACATAAAAATTCTTTTTTCCTTTTTTTTACTAGGCACTGAAAAGTAGCACTTTCCTTCACAGTTACATGATCCCCTAGATGCTCTATAAACCCTGTTCCATTCACACAGGCAAGAGGACCATACAACTTAAGGTGGATCACTTTTTGTATCATCAATTCCATCAGGAACTTGTGAGTCCAGTTTGTGCCATCAGGTGACCAGAAGACACTTTGAAAGAAATATCAATAAAAAAATAAAGTGCATATCACTTCAAGTAGGAACTATGGGCATGTCCCCACAAGTGGAAATGTGTGTTTCCCCAGGGACAAACAGCAGTAACACAATGTATGCTGCTGCTACTTGTCCTTGGGGAACATCTGTGCCACGTGCACTCTGGTGTGCAGCACTGTGCTGTGGGTGGAGCAGCTTAAACTGGGGTCTTGGGGGCCTCCAGAACCTGCAGCCCTGGCACTCCTGCAGAGAGGAGCTTGGATGGCAGCTGAAGTGTGGCTCCTATTGGCCATCTCCAGTTTTGGGCGGTGTGTGCTGCCACCATGTGTGTCACCCCACATATTTTAGGCATGGGTTTTTTTGACCCGGGGAACAAAAAGCCACTCTGCACTGCAAATTAGTAGTGTGGGAAATGCCTGCATGTGCGGTGTGCAGAGCCACAAGTGGGTAGGTGGTGCCACATGATGCATGTCCACACTTGCCTGGATGCACCCTCTATATTAAAAATAATTCTCTGCAAAGTAGTTACATGTTATATGCAACAGTTTCAGGTCAATAGAAAGAGACATTACATGACTCATGTATTAGACCTTTAATAAAATTTGAAGGACCACTTACTGGTGATTCAATGTCCTCCAGAAGTAACACTGAGCAGCGTTCACACTTCAACAGAGTCTGGGCCCGGTGCATGATTTTCTTGACAATTTTCTCTAAGTCTGTCTGTTCCTCAAAGAGATCATTAACCACCTCCAGCAAAGCCTGCATAAGATGTATGTATATATATTTTGTTATATAAATATTTATCTATTTATTTGTAAAGATATGCAATCTTGCTGATCTCAGTTACAATAAAGTAAATCAAGAATAATTCCTAAGTCTTCATTTAAACAAAATTCCCACTGACTTCTGTGTCAGCTGACTTAGTGGAAATTTTTCCTATGGAAGGAATGAGTAAGAACTACTCATTTTGCCTTAATGGTACAATCCAACTTCAGTTAAGCCAATGGGAATTTTTCCTTTTATTTCAATGGATATTGGATGGGCTCCAAAGGGAGATCATCTTAAGGTTTCACAAGAATGTTCATACTACACAGTCCTTCAAGGCAGTATGGAAAACTCTTTTAATAAAAAGTGCACAGATGCTAAAGTTTGGTTTAGTTTCATTTGACTGAAGTTTGCTTTCTAATATCTGATGATGACCTTAAAACAGTACTCCTGGCTCTCTGGCTTTTTTCATTTATTTTAAAATATATATTACATTTTCAGAGTTAAAGAGAAAAAGTATGTAAACAATTTTATCTAACTGACCCTAAATTCAACTAACATTTAACATTGATAAAATACAATGTGAACACTTTTTTTCAAATCAAAAACAGGTATAAAACATCAGACAAATAAAACAATTCCACATATACCCTGAGGCTAAGGGGATATCTGAAGGTTCCCTGAAAGATAAAAATCCCATCAGGCTAGATGCTCAGCTTGCATAAATTGGAACAGCTCCCTTGAGGATACAGTGTGCTAATTTATACCCTCTGAAGATATTCTACCCCATCAGGTTTGTGCCTATTTTCTTCATTATGAGGCTTAAAAGATTAATTATTTTAAGATCTTTCAGATCCAAGTACCTTTATACCAATTTTGCTAAAATTGATCATTTACCAATTTCAGAGAATGTGTGTGTGTGTAAAGTGTATCCATATTACTAAACTTAAAAAATATTAGCTGTCAGAACCCTGCTAATGAGAAAGTCAGGTCTAAAAGGAGAAAATCTTGATTTTCATAGGTTACAGTTCAAACCATTCACATGTCTCTGTGTTAGCTGATTTAGAGACTGCTCTGTCTTGCCAAATCAAATTAAGGAGGTCTATATTTGCAAGACAAATTGGATTATTTTCCATATAAAAAATAACAAAACAGTCAATTTGACAATAGGGATGATTGCTTGAATGCCTATGAAATGTTTTGTTAGGCAACCTTTACTTTAAATAGCACATACAGCTTGAGCTAGAAGCAAAACAAAAAAACGGCCCTCAAATTTCACCCAATTTAAATGGGGTATCCTATGGAATGGACTGCCTTGAAGAAAGTAAATAGGTAATAATATCAATCTATCAACATTTTACATATAATAACAAGGAATCTTCATTTTCTCTGTTTAAAAATCCCAGATTCTGTGATTAAAAACTGCAAAATCCATGTTCTTGCACAATTAAAATGGAACATCACTATATATATATACATAGAGAGAGAGAGAGAGAGAGAGAGAGAGAGATCAATCGAACACAATGTTTTATTGATATATTTACAATTTTCAAGCAGTTTGGAAGCCTACCAGTGCCTCAATCACTATGATAAAATAAATTCTAAATACCCATAAATTTTGGTATTTGATTTTGTTTTTTATCATGGAAATGCAGAGCTCCCCCTGCCCCCTTTGCTTGCAGAACGCAGGTCCAAGCACCTAACTCTCTACCAGTGTTCCCTCTAAGGTGCGCGCATGCGCAGCCGCACACAATTAAAAATCTTGCTGTGCACAAACTTTTTTCTGCCATGCACTCACCCACAGAGGAGCTGAGCATGCAGTGCAGTGGAGGCACTGGGGCCAGCGTGGGACACTTAGGTAAGCTCCTCAATACAGGGCAGGCAGCAGCTCCTCCCTGAGACAGGGCAGGGGCTGGGGACTGGCACAGGCTCCACCGGCTCCAGAGAACTGCTCTGCACCCCCACACAGCCTCGGGGAGTGAGGAGGCACGCGGGGTTAGGGCTGGAGAGCGAAGCAGTTCCCTGGAGCCGGCGGAGCCCACAGAACACCGCTCACTAGCTACTGATTGAAAAATATTGAGCTCTACAGCAAGCTATTAGGGAAACAGAAGCCCTAACAGACTGCTAAATGGAACAGATAAATGTTTGGCTGCTGGTTATATTTTAGTCTTGACAAAAAATACTTCTCTTCAAAATCATTGTCTGTTCCTCACATCATAGATTCTCTTTGGCACTTTACCCCATTTTAGGGGGAGGAGGGGAGAGGGAAAACACTGTGCCGTAGCAAGGTGGGGACAAGCAGGACAATTGGCCTGGGTATTGAAGTGAAGGGGTGCTAATAGGCATTGCCCAGCCAGTGTGGGGCATGGGATGGAGCCGTGAGCAACTCATTTGCGGGGCATGGGGATGCGGAGGGGGCGGCTCCCACTGCTGCATGCATGGGCAAGCATGGGGGGGAACTGCTCCGTGGGCTCCACCAGCTCTGAAGCGGCACGCTTACGGACCACTACTCCTTAGAGGGAACATTGCTGTCTACCCACAAGCCCCTGACCCTGATGGTGCCCCTCGCTCCCCCCTTTCACAGCCCCCCAACCCTGATGGTTCCCCTTGCCCCCCACCTACAACCCCCTGCTCCCCAAGGCCTGCCAGAGGAGGCCCCCAGCTGCCAGAGCAATGGGGCCAGGGACCCAGGTCCACAGGCCCCTGTTCCCCACAGCAGTGCCTGAGCCCCACCTGCTGCAGCCTGAGTGGGGAGCAGAGCACAGAGCCTGGTTCCCTCCCAACTTCGGGGGCCGCACAGATCCATGCATGGGGTGGGGATGGATGTGGGGGTGGGCTACCCACTGTGGGCTCATGCTCCCCACCCTGCTGCCCTCCTCCATGGCCTCTCCAGCCCAATAAGTAGGACATGGTACAACAGGGCAGAGTGGGGCTGGGTGGGGAACCTGCTTGCCACTGTGAGCTCCACACTGCGCTAGCAACGTGACGCCTGCCTGCCCTGCAGCAGCGAGGGGAACAACCCTGCACTGCTGCCCCTGCTGCTGCTGGGAAGGCAGGGGATGCCTTGCCAGAGAAACATGAGGCTTGCAGAGGCAAGTAGGTTCTCCACCTGGCCCCACTCTGCCCTGCTGCACCAGGTCCCATCTGTTGGGCTGCAGAGGGCCTGGGGGAGGGCAGCAGGCAGCCCACCCATGCACTTGCCCCATGCAGAGATCTGTGGGACACAGGTCCCCCTGCCCTGCCTGGGAGTTCACACAGTTGCAGGGAGCCAGCTGTCCCTCTCCTACCCCCCACTGATGAGCTGCCCACACCCCTGTTCTCTCCTTGCTGGGGCCCTGCAGCCACGCATTCTGGCCCCAGGCCTCAAGCCTCACACGCTGCCCAGCTGGGCAGCAGCCCCAGGCCTATCCCCTTATCCCTGGCCCCAGGAGCTTCCTTAATTGTTCC
>NW_017729031.1:60256254-60271986 GCF_001723915.1 Gavialis gangeticus
CCCCAGGCCTGCTCAACTCCCTCCCTCCCTCCCTCCCTATGGGGGCCTCAATCCCCACTCCTCCCTCGCCAGACTTACCTGTGAGAGCTTCTCCCCAGGCTGCCTGGTAGCTATGTGCATATACATGCACATGGCGCCCCCTGTCTGACCACCCTCCTCCTATTCCCCCCAGCCTCTTGGAGGATGAAACTCTGCCAGCCTGTAAAGAGTTCTTTGCAAAACTGCAAAATCCGTGTGTTTCTCCATTAAAATGAAAAATCTGCATTTTTTTTGGATAAAAGGGATAATCTGCATTTTTTTTTCCTGATTTTCTATTAGAAATGGAAAGCCCATATCCCTTATCATGACCCTCCAAATTATAGACTAGAGCTCAAAACTATGGGGAAGGGGAGACTCCTAATGTTTCAACTGGGACATAAAACATAAGTTTTTAAATCATGGCAAATAATGAGGTAAGCAAATTTTAAAATTATGTTATAACATATAGCAAGGGTGTCAGACTCATTTGCCCCACAGGCTGGATCTGGCCCACAGGGCTTCTTGTGGACAAGATGACCAACCTCTTGTAGTAGAGTGAGCGGCAGCAGCTTTAATCCCCCCTGGTGCTGGCGCAAGCACCAAATTTCTGGCCTAGTGGGTTGGATCCAAAGGTCCAGATCACAAGAAGCCCGCAGTTAAGGCAATTTTTAGAAGTTTATGAGACCTATTCATTCTGACTTCTACAAAGCAAGTGTAGCTGGAGAATACATGGTGCAAAATCTTGGCCTCACTAAAGTCAAAGGATGATCTGATCCAAGGTAACAAAGATCCACCTTCACAAAAAGGCAGATTAAAAAATCAAAACAAAACATAGTACCAATACAATAAATGTGAACTCTTTAGAGCATTTCCATGGCAATTTTTATTTAAGAAAATGTACAAGCTACATGATGGTGAGTTTTAAAAGTTACAGTTTTAAGCCTCTGGAATAACTTGCATTAACTCTCCAATGGTGGCCCCAAACATGAGTTATACATCCCTCTAGATAAACTCTAATAAGTACTTGGGTACTTGTGAATACCCATTTTCATAGATACTTATCAGCCTTATTTTGTAGGTTTATTATAAATCCTAGATGCTAGATGTTTGATATTTTGGAAATTTAAAAAAGTTTTGGATTAATGGAAATGTAAGTCTTTCGTATTGTAAACACCCATATCAACAAAACAACAACATGAAACTGACAACATGCAATAATAGTTTTCAACAACAGCATATTTAGTTATTCCTTTCTAAACTTAATATCCAAAGAAAATGTATCTTCTATAGTAAAAGTGTTTGGATTATTTTGAATTATAACATGTTTGTTTCATTAAAACAGCCTGTTTTGCAAACATTTATGCATAGCTAGAATTTGAGAGGAAAAATGATGTGACAGTGTTTCATAGCTGTCCAAGGTGCTGCTTTCTACTTACTCTGCTTCTGTCATATTCCTTTCTTGAAGCAGCAAATAGCTGGGCATTAGATATGGCAATTCCACAGAATGGGAGATACATCTGCATCACCTAGGGCAAAGATAAATATGAAGTCATTAAGAAATGCTATTGAAATACAAAACCCCTAATTCTCGCCATGAAACCTGAGGACAGTCAACACTTCACAAAAGATGTTCAGCACCCTTACAGACTTCCATACAAAACTAAAACAATGCAAAATAATGATTGGCTTGTAGTGATTGAGCAGAAAAGAAGCAACACAAAAGTTTGCCCTTAAACCAAACAAGAACCAAAACTATTGGGGTTTATGAATCCAATAAATTCATTGCAGTGTTCTCAGCAAGACTGAAATCTCTGTTATGAAAAAGACTGTATTAAAATACTAGAGTTTCCCCAATTCAAAGGAATTGTTCCTACAGGATTCTACTATTTCTGTTTTGGTAATCCCCAAAACATGCAATGCCATCGGAAGATGACAAGATCAGTACAGACTGATGTTCCTATTGAGTTTTCTTAATAATGGACTTGGTAGGTACCAAGTTGAAACAGAACACATGAAATCAGCTATAAAAAGAAGTAGTTGATTAGGTCTCAGAGAAACAGGATTTAAAATCAAATTTTATAACTTATAGGGGAAAAGGAAAGCAGCAGAATCAGACTGGGTCGGAATGTGATGAATAGGAAAGAGAAGAATGTAGCATCTCATGTAGATGTGCCCAGTGTCTCACAGTACTGAGCCCAGAACAAGGGATATGCCAATGTCACACACCAGGCAGTCTCTGGTCTGAGGGAGAGAGAGAGAGCAGGTGCAATGTATTTAATACTTTATAATGATAGTAAGAGTTAATAAAGGCTCATAATTATTAAAGTAATACACTTCTTTCATCATATGGAGAATTATGTTGTTTTAAACCAATGTTATTTGGTAACATTTGAGAGCATTTGGCAAAATCAAATCTTTCTGCCACTCCTGTCTTTTCTGAACTGTAAGATTTAGCTACATAAAAAGCCTCTGGCAAAGCCATAATATAGTAATAAAGATATCACTAATGGTAATCACGTTGTTAATAGTTATTTCTTTCCTGCAAAAATCAAAGAATGAAGAAGAAAATAGTTATTACATTTTGGCTTCAAATTACTAAATTAAATATGCATTTATTTTTGCAATACTAAAACAGCTTTTTCATGCATTTCGTTATGCTTTAACAGGCAGAATTTTTGAAGTATTATTAAAGCATCTATCTATGTGTTATCGTGGTTGACTGTAAAACATCAAGTCATATGTTTGCATACCCCTGTATATTTTAGCCATATATTGTAAGGAGCTACACTTCAATAGTTTTGCTCTGAAAAGAGAATGCAAGTGAATTACTTCATGGATGTTTCTCTATGAATATGAATAATATTTCTTTGTTTGTTTGATTGAGGGGTAAGTAATTAAATATCTCTTGGCATATCAGGTACAAGGATACAATATTATGCAACTGAGTGCAACAGAATCTATATAATTGTAATGCACTGTACTTCTATTTTCCTCACCGCTGGCGATACTAAAGGCATATGTTTAAATAGAATTGTCTTGCTTAAAATAAAAGGCAGTAAGCACTTCAGGGATATCATTCACAGTATACCATTTTTGACAGCTATACCTCTGGCACAGAAATGGTTTAACAACAAAAATACTGATTTATAGGATTAACTAAAAAGGCTAAAAAGCCAGGCAGAGTGACATTAATTCATTAAAAAATTATTGCAGTCCATATCATCTGGTTGAGCGTGGTGTCATTAATGAGTTGAGAGAGCTAGTTAGCTGCTGAAGATTGGCAGAATGCAGGGCAGGGCGCCACCTTAAATAAATTAGTCTATAAGGTGCCCTGCCTTTTGCCTGACTTCAGAGAAATATTAAAGTTTCATAGATTCAAAGATGTTAGTGGCTGGAGGGGACCTTACAAGATCATTAGGTCCAGCCCCCCTGCACCTGGACAAGAAAGACTGCTGGGACCAGATGACCCCAGCCAGGTGGGCGTCAAGACACTTTTTGAAGATGGCCAGGGTAAGTGACTGTACCACCTCTGGAGGGAGTGTGTTTCAGACCCTCGGTGTTTGATTCACAGATTCATAGATGCTAGGGTCAGAAGGGACCTCAACAGATCATCTAGTCCGACCCCCTGCCTGGGCAGGAAAGAGCACTGGGCCAGGTGCCCCCAGCCAGGTGCCTATCCAGCCTTCTCTTAAAGACCCCCAAGGTGGGAGAGAGCACCACCTCCCTTGGGAGCTCAGTCCAAATTTTGGCAACCCTTACTGTGAAGGCGTTTTTCCTGATATCTAGCCCAAATCTGATCTCTGTCAGTTTGCGAGCAGTTTCTTGTTACCCCAAGAGGTGCCCTGGTTACCAGAGCATCTCTGATCCCTTGCTGCGTCTCCTAATGAATTTGTAGGCAGCCACAAGATCCCCTGTCAGCCTTCTCTTGCAGAGGCTGAAGAACTCCAGGTCCCTCAGTCTCTCCTCATAGGGCCTTGCCTGCAGGCCCCTAACCATATGAGTGGCCTCCTCTGGAGCCTCTTGATTCTATCAACATCCTTCTTGAATTGTAAAGAAGTTTTTCCTTATGCCCTGTCTGAAGTGATCTTCAATCAGTTTGTGCCCATTGTTTCTTGTCTTCCCCTGGGGTGCCTTGGTGAACAGATGCTCCCCCAGACCTGATGTATGTCCCTAATATAGACTTCCACCAAGTCCCCTCTAAGTCTTCTCTTCTCCAGGCTGAACAGTCCCATGTCTTTCAGCCTCTCCTCATATGACCTGCTCTCCAGACCGCTAATCATGCGTGTGGCCCTCCTTTGGACTCTTTCAATCTTCTCCATCTCTTTCCTGAAGTGCAGCACCCAGAACTGGATGCAGTACTCCAGCTGCGGTCTCACCAAGGCCAAGTAGAGTGGAAAAATGACATCCTTAGTCTTGCTTGAGATGCATCAGTAGATGCATGCCAGCGTTTGATTTAGTCTGCCAGCTATGGCATTGCATTGGTGGCTCATATTCATTCTCTAGTCTATCATGACCTCCAGGTCTCTTTCAGTTGTGGTGCTGGCAAGAATAGTACTGCTGAGCCTGTAATTGTGTTGCAGATTATTTCTTCTCAGATGGAGCAATAATCTGAGGAGAAATAATCTCTATGTTAAACACCATCAGGTTATGATCCGCCTACCTCACAAATCTGTTGGGGTCAGCCTGTATCACCAGCCTGTCAACGAGTGTGACCGCACTTCCTCATAATTTGGTGTTGTCCGTGAACTTTTCTAGTATACTTTTAATACACGAATCCAAATCATTGATGAACATTAGGGCTGTGCAAAATTTTGACAGACATTTTGTTTCAAATACATTTTGAGCTCGAAACACCGAAACTGAAACAAAACACAAGGCTTTGAAATAGCTTCGCAATGAAACAAGGGCACTTGAAACATTTAAAACATTTTGAAGAGTTTCGAAGCCAGGCTTGCAGGGAAATACAAAGTAAGGAGAGGGAGGGGGAAGAAGGGGGAAGGTCTGCTCTGATATCTATAGCTGGCCAGTGACTGTGATCCTTCCCTGAGGTCCTTTCCAATCCCAGTGCTCTGGGGGAGGGCCAGAGGAACATAAAAGCATTGTTTGAAATGAGCTTTGTCAGCTGTGCCTTTGTCAGCTTACTGGGCTGTGTCCTCCAGCAGCATCAGGAAGGCTCTCACTTCCTACTTGTTAGTCTGTTCCTTGCTAGTCTGTTCCTAACAAGTGGGATCCAATCATTTCTGAAACACCCTAATACCCTTTTCTAATCCATTCCTTTCAATTTATTCCTCCTCCAAAATCCTCTTTTTGTTTTTGTTATTCTCTGTAATTCTTTCTGCACATAAAAGAAATCTGTGTTTTCCATGACAGTCTGCATTGACTGTGCAGGAAAGCACAACATATATTACAGAGCATATATTTATATATAACATAAATACATACATTACATTACAGAAACACACACACATTTTACACCAAACATGAAGCATGCTGGAAAGACAGGTGGCCACTCTTCTGGCCAGGGCAGAAGAGAGGGCAGAGGGGGAGCTCTAAGTCCTCCTCACACAAAAAAAAATTTAGACGCAGCCTCTTTCCAACAACTAGCAGCCATGCTGCTTCTGCTGCTAGTGGTACCAAGGAGATGGGAGCAGTATCTGCATCCCTTCCAATAACACCTGCCATAATAACAACCCCAAGCACCACCACCATGACAACAACAAGCAGCACCAGCATTAGAGTCTCCTTCACCCCAATTTCAATTTCCAGCCTGAGCCTTCCAGTGCCAGAGGAAGAGCTGGATCTGGATCTGAGTGCCATAGCAATGGAAATTCTGGAGAAGGAGGTGGAATCATCTGAGTTTGTGCTCCACACACCTCATGTTTCCCCCAGAGCCAGGTATCCTTCCCCAGAAGGCACTTGAGGCACCTAATTAGAGTGGGTCCCAGCAAGGGGTCCAAGAACCTACAGGGTTTAGTGGGGTCCATTAGGGCTGTAACTGAGCTGAAGCTCGAAGGCTTATGTATTATCTTTTCCAACACAATGTGGCGGCCGATGAGAAGAGAAGGCGCTCACAGGGTGGAGCTGGCACGGTCACAGGGCCCTTGGGGTATCACAGCCATCTCTAGGGACCCCACTTCATGACAAAATGCAGTTTCCCAGAAATCCCTGTATGTATCTCCTTGAAAGCTGGCAGGCTTCATGGCCTCAGAAGGGGCTAATATCCTTGCTGTTTTCATCCTGCTCTGCCTTAACACACACACACAGAGTCACACATGTCATGAGTTTTGCTCTGAACAGTCTGAGGTGCAGATTCCCAGAAACCCCTGCACCTATCTCCTTGAAACGTGACAGGCTTCATGGCCTACCATCCTTGCTGTTTTCATCTGAATCAGGCAAGAAATGACAAAGTTATAGCCATTTTTGTGATTCCCCATTAGAGCCTGTGGGCAAAAACACTGAAACAGTGACAAACCAGCAACACGGTGTCAGTGAAACGAAACAGAACAGTGCTTCAAAACAGCGAAATGAAACACTGTCCCTTCAAAATGGCATTTCTGAAATCGAAAAGAAACACTGCTTTTTTTGCACAGCCTGCACTAGTCCAAGTACTGAACCCTGAGGGATGCCACTGGTTACTTTCCACCACGTTGACTCAGTTCCATCTATTAATACTCTCTGGGTCCTACCTTGGAGCCACTTACCTAATCACCAGACCATAATGTAGTCAAGGCCTCGTTTTCCTGATTTTACCATGAGGACATCACAGGAGACAAAGTCAAAGACCTTTTTGAAATGCAAGTATATCACATCAGCCTCATTTCCCTTATCCAGGTGGCGAGTTACCTAATCGTAGAAAGAAATGAGGTTAGTCAGGCGTGACCTGCCTGCAATGAACCCATGTTGGCTGTCCTTTAGAATACCACCTTCAGTTAGCCTATCAATAATGGATTCCTTAATAATTTTTTCCACGATTTTCCCAGGGATTGAGGTCAAATTGATTGTCTGTAATTCCCTGTGTTCTCCTTTCTCCCTTTCTTGAAGATAGGCACCATATTAGCCCTCTTCCAGTCTTCTGGGACCTCTCCTGAGTGCAATGAATCCTCATATAGCTTTGCCATAAGTTGTGTGATGTCGGCCAATTCTTTTAGCACTCTTGGGTGTAATTCATCCAGTCTTGCTGACTTGTACATATCCAGCCTCTCTAGATGTTCCCCGAGAAGATCTTTGCCAACTATGGGAGGGTGATCATCTTTATCATCTTGTATCCTGTCAACCCTTACACTGGTGGAATACCAATGTGAAGTATTCATTTAGGAGTTTGGTTTTCTCTTGAATATCGGTTATCAGCTGTCCCATTTCGTTCATCAGGGGCCCTATGCTTCCCTTATTCTTTTTCCAACTTCCTACATATTTAAAGAAGGACTTTTTGTTGTCCTTGATTCCAGTTGCCAATTTGTATTTGGTTTCTGCCTTTGCTTTCCTAATCTGCTCCCTAAAGGTGTGGGCTGTTGCTGAGTACTCCTCTTTGGCGGTAATTTCTGACTTCCATCCCTTATAAGTTTCTCTTTTCAATCTCAGGAGGCCCATGACTTCCCTATTGAGCCAAGGTGGTCTTCCAGCCCTTTTGCTGCCTTTCTTAAGAAAAGGAATGGACTTCCTTTGTGCTCCTAGGATTGCTTCCTTGAGAAATGACAACTCTTCTTGTACTCCCTTCCCCACTAGACCATGGTCCTGCAGGCTTCGCCAACCAATCTTCTAAGCTTGTGGAAGTCAACTTTCCTAAAACCACAGATTTCTACCCTACTGACTGATTTCCCTGTGTTACAGTGGATGCAAAAAGTGATCATCTCATGGTCACTGTCACCTAGTTTCCCTTCAATCCTCAGGTTGCTTACTAGATTGTCCCCTTTGGCCAGAACCAAGTCTAACAGTGCCTTACCCCTGGTCGGCCCATAGACTTTTTGAGTCAGATAGAGCTTTTCTATGCAAGTGAGGAAGCTTTGTGAGTGATCAGATCTTGCTGAGTGCTCATCCCACGAGATGTCTTGGTAGCTGAAGTTACCCAAAATGACCATGCTCTGAGAGTGTGAAGCTTCTATCTGTTCTCTAGAGCAGTGGTCTCCAAAGTGGGGTGTGCGCACCCCAGGGGTGTGCAAGACAATCCATTGGGGTGTAGGAAGAAAATATCAGAACTTCTATTTAGATGTATATTTATATAAATATACTTATATTGGGGGTGCGTGCTCAAAATTTTTTTACTGATAGGGGTGCATGATCAAAAAAGTTTGGAGACCACTGCTCTAGAAAATTACTGGTGGATCTCTTCCTCTTGGTTTGGAGGTCCGTAGTAAACTCTTATAGTCAAATCCTCTTCCCTGTGTGCTCCCTGTATCTTGACCCAGAAGGTTTCAAGTCACCCTTCTTTATTGCCAATCTCCGCTTCTAGGGAGGTGTACTGTTTCTTCACATAGAGGGCAACTGCTTCACCCTTCTTCCCAACATGATCCCTCCTATGCAAGATGTAGCTCTGTATGCTGGTGGTCCAATTATAGCTGGAATCCCACCAGGTCTTCATAATCCCT
The DNA here is from genome assembly GCF_001723915.1 of Gavialis gangeticus. Lineage (NCBI taxonomy): Eukaryota > Metazoa > Chordata > Crocodylia > Gavialidae > Gavialis > Gavialis gangeticus. The sequence continues at coordinate 60,264,855 of NW_017729031.1, forward strand.
ATGAGATCATATTGCTTGTTGGTTAGCAGGAGGGTTAGTTCCCCCTACTTGTTCCCCCTGCTCCTGACATTTGTTTACAGGCAACTAAGCCTGCCATTAGAGGCCCTAGGCTTCCTGGTGTACTGTGGAAAATCCTATCTTTTGGCTGCTGTCAGAATATGTTTCATATTGTTCCCTGGTTTGCTGGTTCCATGGTTGTCACTTCTTGGCCTTGTACTAGTAGTTGCTGATAATCAGTCTAAAACTTGAGTTTGTAAGAGTAAAATTCATTCTGTCCATCCCCAAATGTGCAATAAATGGGGAGGTCACAGCTATGACTTTCAATCACACCAATGGAAAGACTATCAGTATAGAGCACACAGAAAAATTGAAGCTTATATATCATTCCAAAAGAAGTGAAGGTGTTTTCCTTACTATGCCCAATGAGTAATTAGTAGGTATTTTTAAATTTAAAGCCACTTGGAGGTTACTAGCTTCATGAAAGGTAATTTCTTACTAAGATAAGTTCTATTTGATCTAATTTACAGTAATGACTAGGTGGTTTACTGCAACTTATTAAGCACTGCAAACTGTTAATAACGCAAACAAACACAATATGTAAAAAACAAAGGTAGCAGCTTCACAAAACATACTTTTTCATTTGTTTTCACAACTGTAATTTAGGTTTTATGATTTATAATGTTATATAGCATATTAGCAATTGTGCAACAGCATTTCAGCAAAATAATGCAGTCTTAGTAATAAACTAATCTCACTAATCTGTTCAGAATTTGAGAGAGACCACCATTTTTGGTGCCAATTAAAAAGTGGAGGATAAAAGAAGTGCAAGTTAGCAAGAACATACTGTAAAATTACATGAACATATGGGGTCCAGTTAATTGGATACAGTGTCTCAAGACTCACCCTCTAACAGCAATTGTGATGTCCTTGGGCAGGCATTACACTTACCTCACAAATTGACAATGACTCACAAAACATAAAAGGCTGGGCTGAGTTACAATCTGTTTAAAATTTTATCAGGACAAGGAATTTTATGGAGAGAGAACAAACTGAGGAACACCATTTCTTTCCAGCCATTTCTTTCCAACCATTTCTTCCCAGGCACTGGGCACAGGCTGCACCCAGTGCCAGTCCCAAGCAGCAGCCTGAACCTCCTGTCATCCGGTGCAGATCCAGGGGCTTACACCCCCGGGAGGAGTCCAGCACAACCCAGCAGAAGCAGCATGCAGGGCTCATGCACGCAGGACTGGGCTGGTGTGGCCGGCAGGTCCTGCGAGGGGTGTGCAGCCCCAGGTGACAGCTTGGAGCTGCCCAAAAGCACACGGCCCCATGCCACACCATGCTGTGCCAGGCAGCAGCAGTGCAGTGGTGGAGGCGGTGGATACCTGGTGGCTGGAGCCAAGCCACGCTGCCCCCCACCATGCAGGGGGCCAAAAGCATGGTTGCTGAATCTGGTAAGCTGCAGGGGGAGGGCAGGGGGGACTGGAGTTGGGCAGAGAGAATGTGGGGGAGCTGCGGCCATGTGGGGGCCACGTGAGGGACTGGAGCCAGGCGGGGAGGCAAGCGGGGGGTGCCGGTGGCAGAAGCATACTGCCAGGTGGCAGAAGCATACTGATCTTCCTCTCACCAGGGTGCAGATCTGGGGGCTCATACCCCAGAAGGGCTGCTGGGCTGTACTGTACTCCTCCTGGGGATGCAAGCTCCCAGATACGTGCCGGATGACAAGAGGCTCAGGCTGCTGCCTGGGACCAGCGCTGGGCACAGCCTGCACCCAGTGCTGGTAAAGATTGCTGCTGCTGCTGGTCACAGGTGGCAATGGCAGCCTCTTGTCATCTGGCGCACAGATCCGGGGGCTTGCACCCCCGGGAGTCCTGCCAGGCTGTGCCAGACTCCTCCCAGGGATGCAAGCCGCCGGATCTGCGTGCCAGATGGCAGGAGGCTGCCGCTGCCACCTGGAACCAGCACTGAAGCCAAGTAAGCCTGGCTTTGAAACTCGAAACTTTGAAACATTAAGAATGCCCTTGTTTCATTTTGAAACTGTTTCAAAGCCTTTTGTTTTGTTTCAATTTTGCTGTTTCAAACTCGGAAGTGCATCGAAACAGCTCTGAAATGAAGCACCTGGCAAAATTTCACACAGCCCTAATAGCCCCAACTTCCTGGCAAGAGTGCATAACACATATACCTAACACAATACAGGCATACCTTGTTTTATTGCGCTTCGCTTTATTGCGCTTCGCAGATATTGCGTTTTTTACAAATTGAAGGTTTGTGGCAACCTTCATTGTTGTCTTATTTTAAGAAATTGCCACAGCCACCCCAACCTTCAGCAACCACCACCATGATCAGTCAGCAGCCATCAACATAGAGGCAAGACCCTCCACTAGCAAAAAGATTACGACTCGCTGAAGGCTCAGATGATGGTTAGCATTTTTTAGCAATAAAGTATTTTTTAATTAAAGTATGTACATTGTTTTTTTAGACATAATCCTATTGCACACTTAATAGACTACAGTATAGTGTAAACATAACTTTTATATGCACTGGGAAACCAAAAAATTCATGTGACTCGCTTTATTACGATATTTGCTTTATTGCGGTGGTCTGGAACTGAACCCGCAATATCTCCGAGGTATGCCTGTACATAATCTATGCTCCCTACTCTTGCTACTTCTGGTGCTGGGGGTAGGACAGGGAAACAGAAAGAACAGGAAATGTGGTTAAAATATAGGGTTTGTAATTCCTAAAATTTGTTTTTCATTCATCCTGGCTTATTAAAAAGCTGTTCATGGATGCCAACTGCCATTTTAACCATTATGTTCTTAAAATAGCTATACTGTATGAAATGTTTCATTAAGTTAAAAAATCCAAAGACCAAAATCAATTGCAATATGGTTAAGTCCAAACACTGCTCCAAACTGCATTACATTCTGTCACCTGTGCAGGGTCTGTCTATTCTTATCTCCATGTCTTTGATCAAATCAGAGCTTACCTCAAGTTTGCACTTCATAGAAACATTTTCCAAGACCAGAGTTTTTATATTTAGTTTATGGTCAAATTCCTACATCTTAAAGCATTCTGTGAACTATCTGCCTTGATTTAGGATCTGGAATTCCTTCCTGCATCAGTGAAGGATATATAGTACATGGCCCTTTTCCCCCATTACCTCTGAGTTTTTTTAAAAATCTATGTTTGCATGCTAATTTATTTATACAGGACTATAAAATGCCTTATGTTTCACAGAGAAATGGAAGGCAATATGCCTGTTTTAAATAAATTGCAATCTGAACTCCGGCAGCACACAGATACCCTAAACAGCCTGCCGCAGACAGAATTTCCACAACACGGACACTATACTGGGTTGCCTCATATAATTATTAGTGCACACTGAAGCTATACAGTTGCTTCTCCAGCAAAATCCTAAGAACAGTAAGATCCTTTAGAAGTTAAAAAAAGACTTCTATGCAGGGCCCTAAACCCATAATCCCTGGTGTTGGAGGAACTATTGAAGGTAAAATAAGGGACAAGACCATTATATGGAGGTCTGTGAGCTACCAAAATATTGTTAGAAACTGTTTTAGGACCTGTAGCATTACAACCAGGAATACTGGATCTCCTATGGTGACCATATCTTTTCTAATATCTGCCTAAAACCACAGAATAAGAGAGACCAAGAAATCCCCACAGCCTTTTGTTAAATTTGATTTATAACAATAAAAGTTCTGAAATTGTTTATATATAATCAGAGCTAAACCTACCTTCTAACCCTATTTCATTTCTCTTTCTATAATCTTTGGAGGCTTCTTACCTCAGCCACTTCACTTGATTGTTCAGCATTATTCGTATCTGTCATCACTACAAGGAGCTGACGTTTCAAAAACAAACATACAACACTAGATAAATCATGTTGTGGACTGTTCTGTTATGTACAAAAAGCTATTGGGAAGCTTTATTAAATTTGTTTTAGTTATGTTCCATTAATCATACCTAAATGCTTAAATGTTATCTTATATTTAGCATTCAGTGTGCAATAACTTGTATCAAATATCCATAAAAAACCTCTTAATACATTTTTCCATTTCAAGTACATCTGAAATAGGTCTGTTAAAGATTCCAAAGCTAAAAGAGATTTGTGCAAGTACTGAGGGATTGGGGAAAGTGACTTTTTAAGGGGCCAAATCCTGAGGTCCTACTCAAGAAAAACTTGACTCCTATTGGTTATTGTAAGTTTTACCTACTTGACTCTTTAATGGTGATATTATTCTAAACAAATCTCACTTAAATTGCTACAATGTAATTCAAAATGTAACATAAAAGCAGGATGTCTGAAAGGACAGGCAAAATTACAGTAGGAACAATCATAATCATCCTAGAAATAAAGATGGGGCAGAGAAGTTTTGAAGAGTAGAAATGAGGAAGGGTGGCCTGAGATGAATCACAAGGATGAACAAGTGCTACATTCTAGGGTCCATCTCATCAAAAGCACAATCACTTGCAAACCTACTGCATGACAATGAAACCCTGAAGCTTAAGATGGTGTCAGTGAGAAGGATGTTCAAGGAGAAAGTTTTAAACAGAGATTAAAAAATTTACAACAGGGCCAAAGGACAACTTGTTACTTTATAGACAGTGAATGCATCTACACAGGCAATTAGCACATAGCAATAAACTCTGGCGCAGTTTGTGTTGGAGTTTATTACTCGCCGGTGCAGCACTTACATGTGTGCCTGGGACTGACGGCAACACATTGTGCCGGGGCAGAGCAGCCCCAGCTGGCAGGGGACCTGGGGGGCCAACCCAGGGCTGCTCTGCCCCAGCTCAACATGCCACAGAGGGGCTGGCTGGGGCATGAGGGTGCTACAGTGCAGGCTAACCAGCAGGCCGCCCCCATGCTGTAGCCCCCTTATGCCCCAGCCAGCCCCAGTCAACCCCTACACGTGCGTTTCAGTGTACATAACTACTCCACTGTACTTTTCCTACTATCCTACAGTGGAGTTAATTAATTTTATGCATCCTAATATGGGAACAAATGTAAATGGTGATTCTTTATTGCAGAGCTAATTAGTCGGCTCCATAATAAAGTGCACATGTAGATGTACCCAGTATGTATAAAATACTGCACAGTTAGCATTATATGAACATGGCTAATCAAGCCAGGGAGCAGAAGTGCTTCTGCCTTCTTAACAAGTTACAAGCTATGGAAAAATTCAGCTGGAAGTCCTATTAAGAGGAAATTACAATAATTGGCCCACAAAGGCATGTATTTATTCTTTGACATAATAATAAGATAAGAGTTCAATCTATGCAGAACCCTAAAAGCAATCATATAATTATAGGTGGGATTCATAGCAGGTTCTTAAGGTTGTCAGACACTTCTAATTATAAGGCCTTGTTTTCAGTTGTTTATTAAGGTCAGATGTGATAGATTTTGAATGAGCAGGGAAATAAAGAAAACAAGAAACAGCTGCATAAATACAATGTCAGCCAAGGCTTCTATCTTTTTGTGATTAAATGCACCCAGGTGAGAATATCATTCAAATATTCCTTTGTGACTACAACCCATACCTGCAAGAACCACAAGAGATACAAAACCAAATAACAATACCACATGCCAGTTTTATCTCAGAGATGATAAACTGATGCATTATCACCTGTTGCCATCTCTCTCATGGGCAGCTCATCACTAGGGAACAGTTCCAAATGCAGCCTTAAGTCATTCTGTAGAATTGCTTGACAATATTGCAATGTCTTAAATCTAGGCATCTGAAAATGCATTACAACATTAAGGAGCCAAGCTTTAATACACCGGTATGATGTAGATATTATCTTTTTCCAACAAGTAGACAAATTGAGGTACTAAAGGGTTAAATTATTTACCTAGAGTAATAAACCTAATCTTTAACTGAGTCAGAAAAAGAAACAGCTCTTTTTTCTCATAGAATCATTAGACCATACGTTGACAATGGCTGAAGCACTCAAATTTTATAAAATTTCATGAAGCTCATTTAATGAAGCATGATGATCCTGGAAGTGCAATCATAGAGCAAGATAGGTAAAGGCTGACAGCAGCTGATGTTAATTTAATCCTGTGAAAATAGAAGCTGTGGATTAGAACATTATAGTAAACTGTGAAGGTTGTATTAGTGTAAATCCTTGTGAAGTTTAGTTTTCTAAATAAAATATTTCTGCTTTTAGTTTTCAAGTTCTTAGATCAGTCTTAGGGCTCTGGAAAATATAATTTTTCTTGTGCTACCAAGTTTGTAGCATTACAAAAATAGAATGTTATGGCTGGAGCATGGCAAAGTTGTTGCAAGGTGCACTCTGCAGCCGGGAGCAACAGGGGACTGCACCTCATCTCCCCCAGCTCCAGAGGAACGTGTCAATGAGCCCAGTGGTCAAAAATAGAAAGGAACTTCAGAACAAGCAGCCCGTCAAAATGCCCAGCTGGCAGGCAGCCCAAGCCGGAACCACTACAGTGGTCTCTGACACCTGAGACCAATGCTGCAACTGATACATGGCTGCCTGGAAGCTGTTCCCTGTCAGGCAAGTTATCAGGGACCCGGGTACTCTACTTCCCTCCTTTCTCCTTGGACTGGGGGAAGGAGAGCAGAGCACTGTAGGTTAGCGGCGATCTTTCAGACCTGTCCACACATTAAATATGTCCTGGAAAGACAAAGAAGTTGACCTTTCAAACAACTTCTTTGTCATGAATCTGTCATTTTTAGCCATTTTTTTTAGCAAAACAAATAGCACAAACATGTGCATAGCTGTATTATGCCACACTAAAACAGCTGATAAGGCAGGACAAAAGCCCTCAGTGGCACCAAATATACAAAGGGAGTATTGTAAGTGCATTCCAATTAAAGTGGCTTTGAAAAAAAATCAGGAATTAACTCTACATACATAACTTTATGTTATGCACACATAACAAACTTACATAATTTTAGTGACAACTCTATTTAAAAAACAATTATAAATTCAATTCTATATTCCTCTCAACAATAAGAATTAATCCTTAAGCCTATACTTGCAGAGAACTTTACATATTAGAGCAAGGGTTTTCCATCTTTTTTATTCTAAGTACCCGCGGTGGCCGGATACCGAGTGGCGGGCGGGTAGCGCACAGCTGAATGCT
>NW_017729031.1:60272092-60277424 GCF_001723915.1 Gavialis gangeticus
GGGGGGGGGCGGGATTAGCATGCAGCCGAATGCTGGGGGGGAGGAGGAGCACATAGCCGGACATGGAGTAGGGAGGCAGGGATGGCGTGCGGGCGGGCAAGGACAGAGCACTGCTGCCTCCCAGGAGCAGGGCCGGGGTGGGGCAGGAAAGCTCACTGGGCTGGGGTGAAAGCAGCAGCACCCCTCTGCGGGCTGGGGAAGGTCACTGGGCTGGTGTGGCAGTGGCGGCTGCATGCAAGCTTTCCCACCCCACAGAGGGGCAGCACTGCCCTCGCCCCATCCCCACCTGCCTGCACGTACCACCTAGGGCCAGTCCAAGTACCCCCAGGAGTATGTGTACCCCTGGTTGACACCCCCTGCATTAGAATATAAGTACATATTTCTATGTAAGTGGACAGGATTTCTTAGGATGATATCTCTTCCTGCACCAACTGCATAACTGGGATAGAGTTAGGCAGGCTTTCAAATGCAAGACATTCTTCATCAGGTCTATATATATCGAGTTGTTCCTAGATTTCATTGGGACCTAAATTTCCTTCCTTATTTTACTTTTTCTACCAATTAAATTATATCTAAAGACAATGCACAGGTGTGCATTGCTGTGGTTCCTAAGTGATACAATCCCTCACTTCTGATGGAAATTAATGGCAGTCTTCACATACAGCTCTAATCCCTCAGAAGCAGTGAAAGCCTGGGGAGAATAATTACGAAAACCAGGCTTCTTCAGCTAGATCTTCAGCTCATATAAACTGGCACAGCTCCACTGAATTGCCTATTATTTGCTGTATTGACCCAATATGGACTTGCTGCATTTTTCTTCTCTTTTTCTACAAAGAAAGAAAAATCTGAGTACCGGCAGGTATTGATAAGCTGGTATGTAAAACCTAGCATTTGGAAAATAAAGTGAAATATTCAGAATTCAGAAGCTATTAACAGACTTTGACACTACCTTAATGTTTTTAGTAGTTAATCAGCGTAGAACAGGTGCCTCTTCTGCAGTAGCATTTAACCCCCAAAGAGAATGATGCGTAGAGGAATTCTTCTGGGGAATAGAAATAACTCGCAAAGTACAAAATGTAGCATAATTTACAACTTCTTTCACCACAATATTTCTATCCATCTTTGACAGCTGGATTATATGTGTAACTACTGACTACTTAATTATTGTATTATATAATAAAATAAGTTAGTATATAAGATATAGAATCAGGCTCATACAGTCTTATATTCTACCTTTTTGAAACACATCCATGCATCAGTTTTTTGGCTTTTCTTTGGATACTGTGACATTTGACACTGGTGTTCTCTACTTGCCTATTTTGAGCTAGATACAATTAGTATTAATGTGACAAATGTCATTGTCACAACATGTCACTGCACTTTTTGCTAGTGACACAATTCTTCATTAATTTTTCCAAAGAAGGCTCTATTCTCCTTCCTATTTTTAGGAGGCAAATCAATGGCAAATCTATAGTCTTTTGGTAATTCAATACAGCTATGAGAATTCCTCAGAGCCAGCTTTCTAATATTTCACTTTTACCCATGTATTTATGTTACGTTTTTTATTCTACTTTGTGTCTGTATAGCAAAAATATACAATATTGGCTTCTTGCTTGATTTAAATTTTAACAAAGAAACTCAATATTGTCAGAACAGAACTTATGCTGCTTCAGATCTCACTCCATTCCTCCCTACAGTTGCTAACAGTGATATTTCTCATTCATAAGATGATAATTTATAATACACTCTAGTAAACTAGATAATATAATTGAATACAAATGATAAAAATAGGGAATGAGCACAAGAAAGTTTCTGTCTCTTATCTTGGGAACTGACTCTGACTCTATGAAACAGAATCTGAGACAGCCTATTCTGACATATTTCAGAACTGATTAGGGGCATTTCTAACACTCACAAGTGAACCTACGTAAATTTCACATGAGAAAGTGAAAAAAAACGGGTCCTAGTTCACTGGTTTATGCCTCAAGGACCTTTTCAATGTTTCTGCCCTTATCAATTCTAGAGAAGTTACAGTGACATTAAAATGTCTTTAACCTTCCCAGCCAAATGCAATTCAAAAGAAGCCAAGCATAAATATTTACTGTGCTACTCCAGAATCCTGCAATTTGTAAGACAGACACTGTGATTTGACATTCCTTGTCTCTTCGCTGTACTATGTCTAACAGACCACTTAAAGGAGAAAGAAAAGGAAATGTAGGGAAAGAAAGGTGCCCAGCAGCTTGTAGAACTGGGCCTTCACAAAGCAGAGGCCTATAATTTATGATGGAGTTCTGAGAACATGCTTATCTGAATATGCAAATCATGTTTTGTGGCCATGAAATCTGGTATGCCTAGGTCGTAAATTATTGCAGCTTCTCAGCACTTCCTGAATTCTACCATCTTTTTCAGAGTCTTAAGTAGGCCCCATTAAGAAAGAAAGCCTGGGATTTCTTACCTATCAAGCATCCTCCCCTTCCCCTCATGCCAACACAGATGCGCATAGCCCATCTTTATCTGTACAGCTCCTAATAAAGAGTAAACCGGACCCCAGCCAGAATCTTCTTATAAGGGCACTGCCATTAATGAATCCATGAAGTGGCCAATGATGTGTTGGACTTCAAGTACTGATTATACTTGTCACAGTTCTAAGGCAAGCCACACCTTACCCCAGTGATTCTCGACCAGGGTGCTACAGCACTGTGGAGTGCCTTGAAATCCTTTCAAGGGAGCCACAGGGTGAAGCAATGTTAGTACTGTTAGGTGCAAACATGATTCACAAGACTACATCAGAGATTTCACATAGGAATCCACGGTGTCAAAGCTATTCTGACCTGTTGTAGTCTTCCTGTATTTTTTGCAACAAAAGAATTGTTCTATTAGTTTTCATTTGCTTTTGACTACAGAAAGATAAGAGTTGGCATTTTCCAAGGGGTGCCTTGAGTCTAACAGGCTTGAGAAGCATTTCCTTAATCCCTTTTTATTCCCTCTCAAACATACTTCAAAGACAAGGTTTGCTACTTCATCAACTCTCCACCTCTGTATGGAACAACAGTCATATCCCTATTAGACTAGATTCCTAGGTTGAAGATCCCATTTCCCAGCCATGTTAACTTGATAAATTGCTGTATTTGGCACTGGCAAGACCTTTTCCTCTAGAAGCTTTTGGCATTGGCTAATTAAAATAACTCAAAACAGTATGTATTTATGCACAGGAAATAGCATGCAAAGCAAAGGGTAAAAACAAAGGCCTACACACAAATTTACTCAGACCTATACTTCAGACATTACCAGAGTTGGTAAAAACCATTCATCCCAGATATATCCATTTCTTAGGAAAGCAGACTGTATTACTCGGTGAGACTCTCCTTCAGAGGCTCATATTCAATAACTGCTGCTGAACATCTCACCCCTTAACTTTTAAGGCACTACTCTCCTCTCTGAGCCTAAAAAAGAAGACAGAAAAATGAATGTTGCCAGTCTTTTTTGGTACCAAATTAAGGCTATTCCCCTATTAACTGCTTCCCTATTGTTTCTCCAAGGACATTTCGTATTCTCTCTGACAGCACCTGGTCAGAGCTTTTATTTCCTGTTGATTTTTTCTTTGATTTAGCTCTATGTAGTCACATAAGTAATCTGAAGGGTCCAGATTCTTTTTAAAAAAAGAAGATGCCTTTTTCATTCTTCACACTTTTATAAAAGATTATTCTAAAGTAAATACTAAGAAATGTCAAACGTGCATTTTATAGCTTGCCCCCTTATCCTAGGAGATTGCCCTAAAGCCCACTGGACTTGACTAAAAAGCAGGAAAAATCAATGTTTTTTTGAAATTTTGAATCTAAAAATGCCAGGAGTAATTAAACACTCCCCTTCCTTCATTTGGTCCACTTCAATATACATATAACAACTTTCATCTCAGTGTACTTTTTCATGGTTAGAAAAATTTCCTCAGATTATATTGGACACTTCTCAGAAGGTCTTATAATCAAAGAGCCATTACAAGTTCTTACATATAGTGATATTAAATAGTCTTTAAAATGTTGGCTGTTGAGAAATGATGGTAAAGAACCCTTGTTTTTTCATAAACTATTTAATCCAAAAAACCTCTTATCAGTGTTAATTTACAGCATTTTTGTTGTTAAAATTAATTTTATTTGTTAAAATTAAAATTATATTAATTTTACAGTAAATGCTTAGCTGCCAGATCTTTAAAATCTTCAAAGTAATACTGATGCACAGACTGCTAGGGAAAGCACCACCTGATACTGCCACAGCGCAGCATCTTTGAGTTTTAAAGCTGATGCAAGCTGTGGCAGCTGGACTTCACTAATTTGCTTTTTTCTGTGCTGCAGACTTCAAGCGATTGATGAAAGTGTGTGGGCTGATTTGGATGCAAGCCATGACTATTCCACATACCACTGCATCTCCTGTACTAATGATTAACACCTGCACTTACTACTACCTGAGCTGTACCAAGACTATTTATACACTGGAACTGAAGACCCAAATCCTCCTAACTTCTAGTCCTATAGTCTAGGTTCCCAAACTGTGGTATGCATACCCCTGGGGGGATGCAAGCCATCTCTGCAGAGTACGCAGAAGAAACTGTATAATGGTGGATTTAATTTTCATGATAATAATAATAGGCATTTAAGGGGTTAAAGCATAAAATGTATACTGGTAGGGGTACATGGGCAACTGGTAAATCTGGAAGGGAATACTCAATAAGATAAAGTCTGGGAACCTCTGTACACTGTAGTCCAAGTGTGGTAGGACAGATTGAAACAACGAATCCTTGACCACTCAGGCCACAGTAGTGCTCAGTAGTTTCAGTCATACCATCAGGTCTTTTGTAACCTACTTGTTGTAAATCTCCCTTTTACTTGAGGTAAGTACAGACATTTGGGGAGATTAAAATGGGTTCAAAACAGCCACATGATTTAAACTTAGCTTGTCCCAATGCCAACCTTACACTTACAGGCCCAATCTCAGTGACCTGCAATCAGTTTAAACCAGTAATAGTACAGAAGTTCCATGCATACAAATCGGTTTAAAAATGGCAGAACCCAGTTTAACATAAACCTGGATCTACATAGCACCAAACTTATTTGACTTACTGGTAGGTCAAACCAGTGCATGAAACTTCTGTACACTTTCCCTGCACAGCCCTGGGGCTGGGAAACCCTAGGCACTGTCCCCAGCCCCAGGGCTGTTCTTTTCACACCCCCCACCCCCACCCTGCACTGGGCTATTTTTTGCCTACCCCAGCCTCTTGTTCCTCCCCACCCTCCTGGCCAGCCAGCCCTCTTAACTCCCATCCTACAAGCTGCTCCAG
>NW_017729031.1:60277894-60279673 GCF_001723915.1 Gavialis gangeticus
CATGTCAGCCCTGCCCACACCACCCATAGGTTGCACCTCCCCCCATTCCCCAGAAGACCCCCGATTCCCTCCAGCCTGTTTGACCTCCCCACCTTGCACTAGCCCCCCAATCCTGACTTACCTATTAGGCAGCCATTTTGATCTGATTTAACCCCCCCTTACCCTGAAATGTCTGTACTTAGCCTTGGAGGTGAGAAGATAGGCTACGGGATAGTCACTGTCATGGATCTACCAGACCCACCCTAAGGAAAACAGATCTTGCGTACTAGCTCCTCAGATACTTTCATACTGTAATGTGCAGGTAGCATTGCCCTCTGTGCCTGGGGACATGTCTGCAGTGCTACCGTAGACATTGTATTCTTTGTCCCTACATCCCTGTACCAATTGCTGGGACACACAACCTCCTAACCTGGTAGTTCTCAACGTTGCTAAACATTGCACATTGTTAGATTCATGGAACCTTTCATAAAATGCCAGCTCTTAGTTTTCACTCATTTCTTGCTATAGAAAAAAACAGCTATTTTATTTAAACAAAAGCTTTATCTGCTGGTTGCTTAATGACAGAGTAACCTGAAATATTTCAGTCTCTAATCCAGAGAAGTGTTATAAAGCATGGACCACATGCTCTCCACTTTATTCAGATAAACCTTTCATTGTAGTCAGTGGGTGTTTTGCCAAAGTTGGGAGTGCAGAAGCATCAAACCTTGGTGACAATTACATATCTCTTCTTTCCTTCCTCTGCAACTTGGCCATGGAATAGTTTTAGAACAGCTTCAGATGAGGCCATTTGTCTTCCTTTCTTTCTTCAGGGAAATTTTTTGAAGGGCATGGTAAAAATAACAATGCAGAACAAATGGTTGGTTAAACCGTCTGTATGAATAACATTATAAATAATTATGAGTTACATCCCTGTAAATATTAAATAGTGAGTTGTTGCAATGTAAATGTTAAGGAATTCTAATATTAGACCTGGTACTGTATTGGTATTATACGACACTGCATCCTGCATGTCACATTACATTTTGGTCCTAAGATAAAGTCATACATTTAACCAAAAAGTTCTTGGTGATGAAAAAGCAATTTCACAGAAATAACTGATTGCATAAACAAGTTAATTCCACTTATGCATCATCCAGGTACGCTTTTCACCTCTACGAATGAGCAATATTCAGCTTATCCCATGGGTTTTTGATATTTGGTTGTTTTTCTTTTCCATAAGATCATGAACTCTCTTTCCATATGTTAAAACTTTTATCTTCTCTTTCTCTGCCTAAGAGCATCAGTTTTCTCTCAGGTTTTTCTTTTGATAAAGTGAGGGGTTTTTTGTGATATCTTTTATTGATCCTGGGCCATCACAGGTACAACAAGGCTCCAACTCTTTTGAAAGAGACATTCATAGATTTCCAGGTTTCTTGAAGGCATTCAAAGTAGGTGCTTGAACCACCTCTGGCAGCAGGCCATTCCAGACCTTGGGGGCTTGGACAGTAAAGAAGTTCTTCCTTATGTCCAGCCTGAAACGGTCTTGCAGTTTATAACCTTTCGACTTTGTAACCCCTTGGGACGCTCTGGTGAACAAACATTCCCCCAGGTCCTGGTGAACACCCCTTATAAGCTTACAGATGGCCATCAGGTTGCGCTTTTTCAGGCTGAAGAGTCCCATGGCTCTCAGCCTCTCGTCATCAGGTCTGTTTTCCTGACCTCTGATCATGTGCGTGGCTCTCCTCTGGACTCTCTCAAGCTTCTCCACATCCTTTTTTAATTGAGGAGCCCAAAACTGGA
>NW_017729031.1:60279816-60280220 GCF_001723915.1 Gavialis gangeticus
TGGGAAACCCTAGGCACTGTCCCCAGCCCCAGGGCTGTTCTTTTCACACCCCCCACCCCCACCCTGCACTGGGCTATTTTTTGCCTACCCCAGCCTCTTGTTCCTCCCCACCCTCCTGGCCAGCCAGCCCTCTTAACTCCCATCCTACAAGCTGCTCCAGGTACAGTCACTTTTATCAGTGTTTGCCCTCACCCCACCCACTAATCATGCCAGCCACATTCACCCCACGGGTCACACCTGCCCCCACCCCCTCCGGGTCATGCTGGCCCCACCCACCCTACCCGCACGTTATGCCTGCCCCCCCATGGGTCATGTCAGCCCTGCCCACACCACCCATAGGTTGCACCTCCCCCCATTCCCCAGAAGACCCCCGATTCCCTCCAGCCTGTTTGACCTCCCCCTGT
>NW_017729031.1:60281338-60289377 GCF_001723915.1 Gavialis gangeticus
CTATGGATGCAAGCCAGCATTTTGCTCACTTTACTGGCTGCAGCATCACATTGAAGGCTCATGTTCATCTTGTATCATCATTCAATCTTAGCTCAAGCCTCATCCCTTCCTTCAATACTAGCTTATACTTTTTATTCAAGACAACATCCACATTTCCAACTCCCTCTTTTACTGGGAGGCAACCAGCTTTAATGTAGCCATCACCTCTCCAAAGAATGCTACAATCCCTTAATTTTAAAAGAATTAATTCTGTTGCTTTCTAAATGACCAGGATCGACCATCATAAAAAATGATAGGTTGGGTTTTTTTTGGTTTTGTTTCTTCCCAGAAGTGGCATTGCTCCAGCTAAAATGGGAGAGGTTTACTCACTAATACACTTGAAACTTTAGCTTGTTTGCACTCCATACACATTAGTAAAAATGCCACTGTTGCTTAATGGCACCAAGCATGATGGTAGCTTTTGTGATGTCTCCTAAGAACCAAATTTAGATCATAAACTCATTTCATTCAATGCAAAAACCCAAATAATACCACTATCTTTGAAGTGCAGTTAAAATCCCCACATCCCTCTACCAATTGCTAGGACACAAAACCCCTTAAACCAGTGGTTCTCAACCTTGGATGCAGACAGAAGTAACAATTTTCGCTCAATCTGGCCATAGAAAGTGCTTTATAGCCGTAAACAAACACAAGTCCATGGCTGCAGACAGCTTCAAAAATGGCATTAGGTGAAAATCTGCACCCCCATTGCATGAGGGGACAGATGAAAATGTTTCAAAACAGAGTGTCTTCTGTAACTTCTGTCCACCTGCCTACCAGCCTGATGCTGTTTTCAGAATGGGAGGGGGAAAGGGAAGGGAGGGAGTTTGGTCTGGAGTTTTTCAGTCCCTGCTGGAGGAAGGGGCAGGTATTTTGGAGCCCCCACGGCATTGTGGGGCTCCAGTACACTCATCCTACCTTCCAGTGCCGGCTGGGGAACTCCCAGAATGAGCTTCCTCTCCTCCCTTTCCTTGCTCCCATTCTGAAACAGGAACAGGCTGAGAGGGGCTATTGCTAGGGGAAACTGGCTGCAAGTTCCCAGCCAGCAGCTGGAACCAACAGTGATCTTGTGTTTGCTCCAGGGGATCACTGTAACTCAGAACACTTCCTGCAAAGCGTTCTCAGTTACAGCAGGGAGCACTTCTGTCTGCACCCCTTTTTAGAATCACGGCACTGACTCATGGAACTCCTCAGAAAATGACAGGTCTTAGCTTTCACTCATTTCTTGCTGCAGAAAAATAATAGAGCAACTCTTCTTGTGCAAAGAACTCAGAGAGACCACTACAGGTCAGAATATTTTTGACACTATAGATTCCTTTTTTAATCATGTGTAGGTGTTTGCAGAGCACCTTTGAAAGGGTCTCACAGCATTCCAGCATGCCACAGCACCCTGGTTCAGAATCACTGCCCTGAACAAAACAATGTCAGTTGTTTCTTTGCTAAGGCAGTCAGTTCTGAACAGCAACAGTAATTATTATTTTGTGCCTAAACATTTTCCTACATGTGCTGGAGTGTTTTCTCTGTGATTTTTTGTAATACCTATGAACCTAAAACAGAAGGCATTAGTCATTTTTGCACTTTCCTTACTTTTTTCATTGCCTACTAATTTGGATCTATGTATTCCAATTTCCATTTCTATTTTGCATTTTACAATGATCTTTCAGCTGATTAACCTTGTTGCCATTAATAAATACAGTCTAGTGACTAAGGCAGGGGGGTCAGGTCTACTTGGGTTCTATGTACAGTTTTGTCACTGGTCTGCTATATGGCTTTTGACAAGGGGTTTCACATTTGTGTGACTTAAATTTTCTGTGTGTAAAGTGAATATAAAAATACTTGCCTACCTTACTAGAAATAATAGCTTCAGTGAGCTTTAAGGTCCTCCAGTGAAAGACTCTGTAGAAGTGTAAAATATTAATATTTCTGATATTTTATTAATCTATATTTTTCTGATATTATCTTGTTTCAAACACTCCCTGTTTTTATTTTCTGGCATTCTGGATCTGTTGCTGGCTTGCAGTATGGCTGCAGTTATCTAGCTAGGCAGAAGAGGCTAACAGCTCAGGTTGAGAATGTACCTTTACAGCCTACCCTAAAGTGAGGGTGATATAGGGGTGCCTCACTCCTAGGACAGATCTAAGAATACACTGGAAATCCAAGTTGCAATTCCTTCACCGAACTTGTCTCAGCGAAGGAAGCAAGCTACCTTCTGGCTAAGCAGCTTTACTTACCCAGCCACCAACTCTACCTACTGAACAAGAAAGTGAAGTCAAGGCTTCTCCAACAACTTGGCCCTCATCAACCTTTTTCCCACTTTCTTTTCTTTTCAGACAGGATTGGAAAAAGCTTATATAACAGAGTGAATGCAGAATAGGGAGCATATCAGGCAAGTAGCTCCTGCTTTACATATGGCAGCCAGAAATGATCTGTCCAGGACTGAAGAAGATAGTACAGGAAAGGTTTACTTACTCTACTTAGTCAAGTAAGAGTTTTTATTTATTTTAATCTGAACCCTGCTCACTTTACTCTCACAAGCATTCTCTTTGAAATCAATAGCACAATGTGTATGGATAAGGCAAGAAGAATTTGGTCCTAGAAGTACATTGTTTAAACTCACAACCTTCAATTGTAATGATTCAATTTCATTTTTTCCCCAGTTTTCAAAATGAAAGAATCTTCTTTTCCAAATGAGAACACAGGAATCTTTTTCAGTTAAAAAAAAGATATGAAATCTTCTTAAGCTTGCTGGGTCAAACAAACCATACTAATTAGGCCTGTGGCAAAAAAAAAAACTTGCACATGCATATGATTTGTTTTCAACTAACAGAAAATAAGAGTATAGGTCAAACTGGGAAATAAGCTGATTCTTGCAAGTTTTGCTTCCTAGCTCATGGACTGGAACACTGTGAATATCATGATAAGATTTTACTTATCTTTCAAAGTCCTACGTACACACAAAACATTTAATGAACACACACAACATTTTCCCACTGAACACTAAGTAATGGAGGATTGGGAGGACATAGTCCAGTCCCCTGAGGGGATGCACAAATATGTTTGCAGATACGTATTTCCCCAAAGATTCCTGAAAAATCAGCTCTATGTCCTCATTCACAACTACAATGCACAAAACCAGGAGCGCCCTACAAGTTGACTGCCAGTCCTCAGTCATTGTAATGACAGAGAAGTAATGAGCTAATAATGTATGACAGGGGCATCAAACCTGTCTGGCCTGAAGGCTGGATAAGTAATGCAGGACAGATATACAAGCCGGATCGGGCCCATGGACCCCTTCCATGCCTTGCCTGATCCAGCTCATGAGGCACCCTTCCAGCTGGTCCAGGACTCAGTGGGAAGAGGCCTGGCATCATGGGTACTTCGTTACCACTGTGGGAATAAGCTGTGGTGCCAGACTTCTTCCTGCAGCGCTCCTAAGCTCCAGCACCACTGCTCTTGCTTACGTGTTTGGCAGCTAAGCCAGCAAGAGGTGCAGTGCTGGAGTCTCAGCGATATTGCAAATTCTTCCACTGGCTGCAGCCAAGTGCCAAGCTGAGAGCTACATCCCTGGAGCCCCAGAAGCACTGTGGCTTCCTCTTGTGGTGGCAACACAGTGCCTGGGTGACAGCTTCAGCACTGGAGCCCTGGCAGCACTGCAGGAAGAAGCCTGATACCATAAGCCCATGGCTGCCACAGCAGGAACAAGCTGCAAGAACATGGTGCTGCCCATTGCTTTTGAATGGCCAGATGGGGCAGGGTGGAACAGAGCTGCCTCGCCTCATGGGCCCCCTCCCAGATACCCCAGCTGCGGTACTGGGGGAAGCTGGGCTGGGCCCATGAGGTGAGGGAGCTCTGTTTCCCACCCATACCCCAGCTCTGGCCATTCAAAAGAAGCTGGCAGCTCTCTGCTGGCTGCTCCCTCCCATTCCCCCTCCCCCCCCATTGACAGCCCCAGAGCAGGGAAGATGGGGGCCAGGCTGGGGAGGGGATGGTTCAGCAGCCTCTGGGAGGTTGCCAGAGCACCCCTGCCCGCTCAGCCCTGCCCTGACGCAATGGGTTAGCCATTAACGTCTCTTGGGTTAGAAGGGCAAGGGGGTGGGGGGAGCTCTAACTCATGTAGAGTCATGAGTTAGAGCGGGGCCCTGAATGCCTGTAGGCACCCATAGTTCACTGATTAAAAATGGCAAAAATGACAGTTTCATGCTGAAGGACTTTTCAATGGACTTTCCCATCAAATTGGTTCAGCTTTCAAGTCCCAAGATACTAGTACTGCAAGTTCAAATTGGGTTCTTTCTCCCATCAATATAAAAGATTCACAGCAAGAATTTAGCTAAAACTGTGGTTAGGTGAAGAACTTCAACATCTAGCATGCTCTTCCACACCTGCTTTGGCTGAGCATTGCTGACTATTTCAAAAACTTGTTAAAGCAAATATGACATGCTGATAGTATGTTTGTTCACCTAGCACCTTTACTTCTATCACTTCATTGTGATACAACCTAAGTCATTTTCACGTAGCCATTGTTCTAACATTCTGCGCTAGATGATGTCAAGCCCAAGTATAGTGTTAAACTGTTTGTTTTTTTCCTTTAATTTTCTTTTCATTTTTTATTGTTTTGAAGTTTTGTTCAGCTGAAAAAGTTAAAAAGGCAACATTTATCAATATTTTCATATTTACAGCAACAAATATGAAATTAAAACTCCTTAATGCCTGTTTGAAATATCCAAATCAATTGCAAATTTAAATCAATTATAAAGAGATAAGCAAAATGATTTATTGAATATCAAGGTTCCTCCCTTCCTGTACCTCCCTCACCTCCACTCCTTGAAGCTGCAATTGATCAGAGATAATGCTCTGTTCTGTGCTGAA
The DNA here is from genome assembly GCF_001723915.1 of Gavialis gangeticus. Lineage (NCBI taxonomy): Eukaryota > Metazoa > Chordata > Crocodylia > Gavialidae > Gavialis > Gavialis gangeticus. The sequence continues at coordinate 60,286,244 of NW_017729031.1, forward strand.
AAAATGATAAAGGGTTCTTACTTTAGATCCCAAGGATGCCGAACCACATTTTAAGGCTAGAGACAGACATTCAAATAGCCAGAGCCTGAAATGATTCAATTTTTGCAGGTTAGTTTAACCTGCCTAGATTGAATTAGTTTGCAACTGCACAGACATTCCATCCAGACTGAGGAAATGCAGGCACACGCCTACAGTCACTCAAGCCAGAAGCTGGGGGGGGGGGGCACTACAGCAGCCCTCAGCTGCAGGGAAGCTGTGCTGGGGGGACACAGCCAGCCCCAGCAGCAACTCGCAGTGAACTGGCTAGGGAGAGGTTTAATTCCCCAGTCCCTGTCCCATCAATAGGGACCTGGGCTGGGGTCTGCCTGGTGCTCCCCCCTTGCTGCTGCAGTGGCGGAGCCAGGGATGCAGTGAAATGCAGGCTGGCATGGCCCCTGAGGCAGGAGGGCCCTTATTCTCACCTCTAGCCCCACTGCCTTGGGGGACTGCAGTGGGGTCTCCCGTTCTGGCTGCTGCTGCCCCCGCTAGATCCGTGCATGGGGCAAGCAGCTAGATAAACCTACTCGTGCCCCCTCCACTAGATACAATAGGGAGGGGGGATAACTTCCCCCCCGCCTCCTCACCTAAGGGTCCCTGCCAGCTGGCCTCTGGATGCAACCCCAGCCCTGCCATTGGAGCAGCGAGGAGGCAGGGCCCTAATGGGGCAGCAGCCCCTGCTCTGCTGTCCAGACAGTGTGAGACTTTTCCTAGTGGGATGGCCACAAACGGGAGTCAGGGCTGCTGCGGACTGTGGTGAGCGATGGCACTGGGGCTCAGATGAGGCCGCTGCCCCCCCAGCACCATTGCCCCTGCTAGTCTGGATTAGCTTTCCCCACCTCGCCCCAACACACAGCACAGCCCCCTCAGCCCCCCAACAAGAAGAGGCTTGCGCTCCAGGACACCGTGAAAGGGGCTGCTACCCCCGTCAGGGTCACCTCCCCCTTCACTGCTCTGGGATGGGGCCAGAGCCTGGCTGGCAGGACCCCTTAGGCAGGACACAGGGAGGGAGATCAAACTGGGGTCTGTCCACCCTGAACACCACCACCACTGCTCTCAGGAAGCAAGCAGCAGGATAAGCCCCCTCCACCAGAGGGAGGGAGAAATAACCTCTTGTTTGGAGCAGGACTTGATTTGTGAGATTCCTCTCCCCAGCCCTATTAAAGAGAATGCTGCAGGGGAGACTATCAGAAGAATTACAGATGTTACAGGAATAAGCCTTCTTTCTTTTTATTTTATTCTGCTTTTTTTTCCTCTAGAGATTCCAGTCAGTGAAGCTCTTATGTAGTGAAAACAGTAGCTCCATTTTCAATTTATTAGAACGCTTTCTCATTCTTTAAAAATCTTACTTGTATTTAGACGACTCTTTAACTCCCATTTCCACCCACTTGGTATGCATTCATGCAAACACACACGTGAAGAGAGTGAGTAGATGTGAAAAACAGGTGTACTATATACACTCTCCCAAATTCAATTGCATTGCTATGATGTTAAAAAGATTCACCCCCTGCCCCTCATTTTTTCTTAGAGATTCCCAAAATGCATTGCTGCAGCTAAGTGCTTTTGAAGTTAATCTGAGGATAGCTAACCTTGAAGCTGAATGGTTTGCGGTTTGTGCTAGACCAAGAGTGGCTACAGTTTTTTGACAACTTCAGTAGAAGAGAAATTCTCTTACCTAATTCCCCTCTAGTGTCAGGCTTCTCAAAGCTACCGAAGCACTACCAGGATAAAAGGCAGAGGAGTGAGGGCTTGAAAGCTGCCAGACAGAATGGAGTTTCACTTCAGGAGTTTCATACAGACAGAAAAAGCACTTAACTGAATAAATTAAACCAATTTTGGGGGTGCAAATTCTCATATTTATTTTACTAACATAATTAAAAGCAACACCATAACATGGAAATATTAAACTGTGTACAAAATGAAGTAATTTCAAGTTAAGGGAAACTTATCTGACAAAACCATCACACCTTGTTCAACCTTTCAACAAAGAGGCAGTTGGCCGTATTACTCTGAAGTCAGACAGAAGGCAGGGGAGATATGCACCTTTGACTAACTTAGACCAACTAAGATATATAGAGGGGACAGGCTTTTGTGAACTCAAGTTCACTTTATTGGATGTTGTATAAGGACACCAAAGAACAGGAAACCAACCAACCTCCAAACCTACATTCACAATACCAGCTTTACTCTAAGCACACCACTAAGTCCATTGTCTATGGCCAAGCTATAATTTACAACTCTATCTGCTCTGATCCCACCGACTAGGATGCACAACTTAAGGATCTGGAAGAGGGATTCCTACAATTATAATACAATCCGAAAAATGACGCCACTCAAATAAAGAATGCCAGACTCAGGCCTTACTCTGCCCTGCTACAATACCAGCCTGAGGAAAAGGACAAGAGACTCCCTCTGGTTGTCACCTACAATTCCCACCTTGAACGCCTTAGACACATCATTAATGACCTCCAACTCTTCCTGGAAAAGGATGTCTGTCTCAAGGTAGCCATGGGTGACAAACCTGTCCTAGCTTACCAATAGCCTCCCCAACCTCAAATGACAACTCTCAAGCAACAGACTAACTAACTTCCAATCTCACCAAGGTACTGGGCCTTGCAATAGTCCAAAATGCCTGATGTACCCCCACATTAATACAGACCACATCATCACCAGATTGAATAATGAGAACTACAACATCTGAGATTCATTCACCTCCAACTCTGTCAATATCATATATGACACCACCGGCTTATAATGCCCATCTGCTGTCTACATTAGACAGACAGCAGACAGGGTGATCTTAATTTGCAAGAATGAATGAACATCGATCTGACATCAGCTGCAGAAAGACAAAAAAAACTGTTTCAGAACACTTTAATCTCCATGGACGCTCCAGGTTTGCTGTTCTCAGGGAGCAAATTTTTAAAAAACGCTTTGAATGGGAAACTGTGGAACAAGAAATCATCCACAGACTAGACTGTGTACAGTTTAAATGAGGACTACAAATTCTTATCCCATTACCTGGATCAGTTGTTGTGACCTCCTTGTTCCTAATGGGATCTTTGCTTCCCTCAGTACTGTCCCTCTCTCCCTGCCAG
>NW_017729031.1:60289512-60292564 GCF_001723915.1 Gavialis gangeticus
GAAAGACAAAAAAAACTGTTTCAGAACACTTTAATCTCCATGGACGCTCCAGGTTTGCTGTTCTCAGGGAGCAAATTTTTAAAAAACGCTTTGAATGGGAAACTGTGGAACAAGAAATCATCCACAGACTAGACTGTGTACAGTTTAAATGAGGACTACAAATTCTTATCCCATTACCTGGATCAGTTGTTGTGACCTCCTTGTTCCTAATGGGATCTTTGCTTCCCTCAGTACTGTCCCTCTCTCCCAGCCCCCTTCTGTTTCCCCCACTTTTTCATTCAAATCACTAACTTCACTTTATACATTGCTCCAAGTGGTCCTTTCACAGCATCTGATTAAGTGAACCCGAATTCGTGAAAGCTTGAGCTTTATAAATATCTTATTTGGTTAGTCTATAGAGTGCTTATCTACCCTGCCTTTCACCAAACCTTTCAACATCTATGCTTGAGATGTGGCAAAAATCAAGGAGTTCATACTCAGAAATTGTGTAGTTAAAACTGTTTCAGGCTTAACACTAGGAAGAACTTCTTCACAGTCAGGGTGTCCAGACTGTGGAATAAACTCCCTCCAGGAGTGGTGCAATCGCCTACCCTGGAAATCTTCAAGAGGAGACTGGACGGTCACCATGCTGGGGTCACCTGACCCCAGTTCTCTTTCCTGTCTAGTGCAGGGGGCTGGACCTGATGATCTCGCAAGCTCCCTTCCTGCTCCTTACAATCTATGAATCCATGAATCTATAAGTTATCCTGGTCAAATTCTAGTTTCAGACAGTATCTGATAAAATTCAGCTGGAGACTGGTGGTAAATGACCTGTATCACTTAGTACCCACAGATGGAAAACAAATGAAGTCAAATCACCTCCCCCGCTAAATTATTAAAAGTAACTTTTATAAATGGATTCAAATGCCTACACAACAACATAAGATGGGATTCAATACTGACAAGTGCAGGGTGCTGCACTTAGGCAGTAGGAACCAGCAGCATCCTACAGGCTGAGGAACCCCCTTCTCAAAAGCACAGCGGCAAAAAGAGATCTTGGAGTCATTATTGATTCCAAGATGAACACGGGCCGCCAATGCGAGGACACGGTCAGTAGAGCTAACTCTACCTTGTCGTGCATCCACAGATGCATCGCAAGCAGGGCCAAGGAGGTGATCCTCCCCCTCTATGCGACACTGGTCAGGCCGCAGCTGGAGTACTGCGTCCAGTTCTGGGCGCCGCACTTCAGGAGGGATGTGGACAGCATGGAGAGGGTCCAAAGGAGGGCCACTCGCATGATCCAGGGACAGCAGGGCAGGCCCTACGAGGACAGGCTAAGGGACATGAACCTGTTCAGCCTCCACAAGAGAAGGCTGAGAGGGGACCTGGTGGCTGTCTATAAAGTTACTGGGGGGACCAGCGGAGATTGGGAGAGACCTTTTTCCTCTAAGCACCTCCCGGAGTAACAAGGAATAACAGCCATAAGTTGCTAGAGAGTAGGTTTAGACTAGACATCCGAAGGCACTACTTCACAGTCAGGGCAGCTAGAATCTGGAACCAACTTCCAAGGAAAGTGGTGCTCGCTCCTACCCTGGGGGGTCTTTAAGAGGAGGCTTGATGTTTACCTAGCTGGGGTCATTTGAGCCCAGTTTTCTCTCCTGCCCAGGGCAGGGGGTCGGACTAGAAGATCTACAAGGTCCCTTCTGACCCTACATCTATGAAAGAGCTTGTACAGTTTTTACTAATTTAATACATATGCATGTCAAATGAATAAGAAAATGCTACTGTTAAGTTCTCATAGCAGTAGCTTCCTCACAATACACATTAATAATACTGCTGATTGTTAGCGGGTAATAAATGTACCCTTGTAGCAACTACAAAGGGGAAGGGGAAGCTGCTGTTGCTATGCTCTAAACAGTTAGGTGTGTATTACAAATTGCAACTTGCAATACATATGTTACAAAATTGCTCCAACATTATTAATGCTGCTTCATCCAAGGTGAAAGTTGGAGCAGTTTAGCTTTTTGTATTCCTACAGGACCATGCATACCTAACAATAACAGCATAGCAGCTGCTCGGTGAAAAAATTAAATTCAGAATGTCTGTCTTGTTACTTTTGAAGCTGAAAAAAAATAAAACCCACTCTATGGAGTTATGGAATCTTCAACAAAGGAGGGACCTGACTTGATCTAAGTTAACCCTACCTCTGAGGTAGTCTAACTTAGATCAGGTTGATCATTTTTAGACTGATTTAATTGTCCTGAACTTCTGTACAGTTCCCAGGGCTGGGAAAACCCAGCTGCTTGCCACAGCCCCAGGGCCATGCTTTTCCCAACCGCCCTCTGGTCCCAGGCTATTTTTAGCCCCCCAGCCTCTTGTCCCACATCCAGATGGACAGGTCCCACCCCCATGGACCAAGCCAGCCCCTGCTCCCCAAAGCCCACTGAACTCCCATCCGTAAGCTGCACCAGGTTCCAGTTTTTATCAGCATTTGTTGATGCCAGGAGCAGAGCCAGATTAACCCTCTAGTGGGTCCTAGGTAAACAAACTCATGGGCCCCTACTATTTTTCAGTCAATAACTATAATATGTAAAATAAGCACAATGGGACCCCTCCTTCACTTAGGGCTTTATGTATGTGCCTAGTTTGCCTGTGCATTAATCTGGCCCTGGCCAGGAGCCGAGGAAGTATGCCCCTGTTGGACACAGCTGTGTCAGGAACAGGGAACAGGTGTTATACAAAGGAGAGTCAGAAAGGAGCACTTTAAACATTATGTTCCAGCTACTGTACTCATGCTCATTTTCTGTCTACTGCATTCACTGTCCTGGTACACAGTGCTACTACTGCTGAAAGGGAGATTGTGCCTGTTTCAGACATCTTTAGGTCCCTTCTTTGTTTTACATATTATTACATTATAATTGTTATATTATAATTATTGAGTGAAAAATAGCTTGCGGGATGGGGATTCAGTGGGCTAAGGGGTGGAGGGGGCTGGCTTGGTCAATGAGGGTGGGTGTATGATGCAAACAGCCTGATGAAGGGTATTTGTACCTGAAAGCTTGCAAAAAAGAAT
>NW_017729031.1:60292630-60315746 GCF_001723915.1 Gavialis gangeticus
GGAGGGGGCTGGCTTGGTCAATGAGGGTGGGGCCTGTCTTTCTGGGTGTGGGGCAAGAGGCTGGGGGGCTAAAAATAGCTTGGGACAGAGGGTGGTTAGGAAAAGCATGACCCTGGGGCTGTGGCCAGCAGCTGGGCTTCTCCAGCCCTGGGGCTGCCTTGGGAACTGTACAGAAATTCAGGACAATTAGATCAGTCTAAAAATGATCAACCTGATCTAAATCAGACTACCTCAGAGGTAGGTTAACTTAGATCAAGTCAGATCAATCTAACCTTCCCAAACCTTTGTCCATTTCACACTCAGATTAATTTAGCTAGGGATCTAAGCGTAAAGTGTGCATTTGGGTGAATTGCGTCAGATTGGGTTGCCATTTTTAACACAATCTAACCTCCCTGACATCTGTATGCACCTGTGAAAGGGGAAGAGACAGCCAATGGAAGCTTTCCCCATTTTCCCCAGGCTTCACATCTGGTGGGGAGACGCTGGGACGGCAGAATCAGGTGCGCCAGTTTAGAAGCAGCTCTCCCTGCAGGTTTGCGGGCCTGAGCCTGCCAATTAAAAGGAGAGAAGGGTGGGGCCCAAGAGTGAAGTGGGCCAGAAGAGATGTGGGGGAGATGGCTGGGTAACACTAGGAGGGGAGGGAGGCTGGAGCTGGGAAGCCGCATAAGCCCCAGAAGGGAAGCCGGGCTGTTTGTGTGCCCCGGTAAGGGCACACGGAGGCAAAGCCTCAGGAGAGTGTCTTGGAGAGGCTGAGCCTGGCAGGAAAGCAGGGACAGCCAGAGACTGGAGCCAGGGAGCCACACAAGCCCCAGGAAGAGAGCCGAGCTGTTTGTGCACCCTGGCAGAAGCCTGCTGAGGCAAAGCCCTGGGAGAGAGTCCTGGAGAGGCTGTCAAGCCTGGCTGCAAAGTGGAAAGGAATGCAGAGCACGGCCAGAGAAGCCTGCATCTGACCAGACAGGTACCACACGGGGAAGTGTGGGGAAGGGAGCCAAGGAGCACCACAAAACGAGGCAGGCCAGTAACCTGCCCCAGGCCAAGAGAGAGATCAAGAGGGAGGCAGCTGGTGGAAAGTTGGGAGGCCCAAGCACAGAGAGGCCCTGCGGAGGGGCAGAAGTTTAGAGCCTAGCCAAGCTCCAAGGCGACTAACAGCACAGAGACGTAGGGATGGGCACTGTGTTGCTGCATTGGGTGTTCTGATTTTCTTTTTGCCTGTTCCTCTTTTCCTCTTTTGCCTGTTGATGAGCTGTTTCAAAGTGTTGAGGTGCCTCCCAAAGAGTCTTCCTCCATTTTGGTAGGTCCTGAGCAAGGGTCTCTCCCAAGTGTTAATGTCAATATTACACCTCTTCATGTTTGCCTTCAGGGTGTCTTTGAAGCGCTTTTTTCCCCACCACTACTTCGCTGACTTTCTTTCAGCTGTGAGAAGAAGATTCTCTTTGGAAGGCAGGAGTCAGGCATGAGAACAACATAACCTGTCCAGCAAAGTTGGTTTTGGATGATCATGGCCTCAGTGCTGTTGGAATTTGCTTCAGTCAAGACACTGATGTTTGTGCGTCCATCCTCCCAGCTAATCCGAAGGATCTGGCGAAGGCACTATTGGTGGTACTTTTCCAAGCTCTTGAGATGTCTTTTGTATCTGGTCTAAGTTTCCAAGCCATGCAGCAGAGCTGGAATGACAATGGCTCAATAAACCAAGAGCTTCATTTCAGCAAAGATGTCATGATTTAAGAAGACTCTCTTACTCAAACATCCAAAGGCTGTGCTCGCACATTTTAAGCAGTGTTGTACTTCTGCGTTGATGTCTGCCTTTGATGAAAGATGGCTTCCAAGATAGGCAAAGTGATCCACGTTCTCCAGCAATTCTCCGTTGATTTGAATGGAGGGGAGCATTTGTTTCTCCATTTGGAGCAGGTTGGTAAAGGACTTGCATTTTCCTGATGTTTAGAGTTAGGCCAATACTCTCGTAGACTTCTGAGAATACATTAAGAATGGTTTGGAGGTCCGATTCAGATTGAGCAATGACAGCATTGTCAGCTGCATACCGGAGCTCCACTATGGATGTTGTTGTGGTCTTCATTTTGGACTTGAGTCTGTTGAGGCTGAAGAATCTTCAGTCCATCCTATACACAATTTCAATTCCTGGTGGGAGCTTTCTATCAATGAGGTGCGTTATGGTGATGAAGATGGAAAACAAAGTTGGAGCAATGACACAACCTTGCTTCACTCCAGTTTTCACTCCATGTTTGCAAACATGTCAGCAACATTTATTCTATATATATAGTGGTGTAACACCATTTTAAATAACCAATTTACTTTGGTGTTAAAAAAAGCCTTTTCACTGTAAACAAATTTTGAATATCTCTGATGCTTGGGATGATACCTGGCCCAAACTGGCCTCCCACCTTTTTTAAAACCAAATTATGATAGGTGACTCGAGTTTTGTTTTGTAAGCTGCAAAAACTATGTATTCTGAAAGAAGAACAGGAGCAGCATACAGGGCCTGAATCAGGTCTGGAATACCCTCACCATGTTCATCTTGATAATCTTTATTTCAGGGGTCAGCAGTGCCCCACACACATGCCAAAGCTTTGCACACCACAGCCAGCCGGGGCTCTGGGCAACTGGTGCTGACCATGGAATCTGGTCTGCTTGTAGCAGGCAGCAAGCTTTGCTGCAAGCAGCCTGGGCTCCGTAGCCAGTGGCAACTGCCCAAAGCCTGAGCCAGCTGTGGCAGGTAGCCAGGAGGCTGCAAACAGCTACACTAGTGTCTAGAGCCCTAGGACCAGCTCCATGGCAGTGGTGGCTACATGCAAGCCTTTGGCCGGGGGGGAGCCTGGGGCAATACAAGCCCAGTCCCTCCTCCACTGTCCACCCAGGGGTATGTGTGCAGCCACCACCACCACAGAGCCAGTGCTGGGGCTCTGGACACTGGTGCAGTTGTTTGCAGCCTCCCAGCTGCTGCTTCCAAGTCCTACCACGTCCACATGCCCCAGTGGGGATTGCTGCATGGGCAGGCTACACTGCACTCCTCTCATTGGACCTGGCTGTCCACCCCAGCCCAGGGCAGTGTGGGGTGGGGGGCAGCAGAGCTCAAGTTTGAACTCAGGGCAGGGTGGGGTAAGCCACCAAAGTTCTAACTCCACACGTTGCCTCCACTGGTTGCTGCTGCTGGTGCCCGGCCCCACTGGCTCACTCAGCAGGGGCTGCAAGGGGAGCAGCTTGAGATATAATTGGCTTGAGCTATATTTAGGCTTTGGGGAGGGGGAAAAGGAGCAAGCAGGCATGTAGGAAGTTGCCTTGAAAGCTGCAGTGGCACTGCAGCAGTCAGGTTGGTCCCCCCCACAAAGGCGCATGTGTAGCTGATGCTACCACAGAGCTGGTGCTAGGGCTCTGGACACAGGTGCAGTTGTTTGCAGAGCCAGGGCTGGCTGTGGCGGGCAGCCAGGAAGGTACAAACAGCTGCACTGGGGTCTGGAGCCTGGCCAGGCTCTGTGGAGGCAGTGGTTGCATGAGTGCCTCTGGGAAGACGGCAGGGGAAGGGTCGGGACTGCCACAGATTCAGATACCAATGCACTTATTTGCAGCCTGCCTCCTGCCTGCTGCGAGCAACCCAAGCTCTACGGCTGGTGGTGGCTGCACGCGCCTCAGGGTGTACGGCAAGGAAGGAGCTGGAGCAGTGCAAACCTGGCCCCTCCTCTGAGGTGCACCCAGAGGCGTGTGTACACCCGCTGCTAGCAATGAGGATCAGGCCCCTTGCAGTTCCCCTACCATCTGCCCCAGGGGAAAACATGAACACAGTGAAGCTAATGGCAGGTTTAATATTTTTGAAGTTATCTAAACTTGGCTTTTCAAGCAAGCATGCTTGGAAAATGATGTGAAATTTCAGCACAAGCGTATTTTAATTACCAGTTTGCCATTATCTAGGCTCCCAGTTCCCTTTTGCCATCATTACTGATTTTTTTATTAGTTTGTACTAACAAAAATGCTTGACAAGACAGTAGTTACAAAAATATTTTGGGATTGCTGATTTTCCCAACCAAAGTATTAACAAATATATTTCTATTGTTTTGTTATTCTATTTATGATCTTAGCCTCAAGCCAGCTGCATCAGTTTATTTTCAGGCAACAGTGGTAAAAATCTTCTGTTCAAGCTTATGAAACTCTGCATGAAGTCATCCTTTCGTTCTTTATTTTATATGAAGCTGACAGCTTTGATTAATAGAGCATTATTCCTATCTCCAGAGCTCAAAATTTGTTTTGTGTTCGTCATAAAGATGAGAACACTTCCTGCCTTAGGTTAAATTAGTTAGAAAAGAAAAAAGTATGTGAAAAGGAGAGAACAAGCAGCTGCTGAATAGAAGCAATCCACAAAAAAAGAAAGATAACACTGGTCAATTTAACTAGGTTGTCCAATTGCTCTGAGATATTATTTTATCAGTTTGAATGGACCAGAAGGTGATAGTTCTGATACAGAAGCTAATGTTAATTTTTGACAACCCTGTGGAAATCTTTTTGGTTTAAATTTGATTAACACCCTTCATTAGATACTTAATATTGATACTGTACTTATTTTTTAGAAAGAAATAGAATGGATTCAATTTATTTCTTGTGCATGGTCCCCAACCTTTCTTTTTACCCCCAGCTCTCTTAGCCATTGTTGCTACCTGCCATCTTTTCTTTGGCTGAGAGGGCATGTATGTCAATGCTTTCCTTACTAGTTCCACTGGTAGGGTTTACCCAAGGAATATAATAGCTGACATTTTATTAATGAAATAGAGCAGTGGTTGACAATGTTTTTGGCTGGCATGCCAAAAACACCCCAACCTCAACCCAAGCCTCAACTTGGTGTGGGTCCCACGGCACAAGGATGGCTGTCAGTTGCTATGTAAAGGGCATGAACTTACAGGCACTCCCAGACTGATGACTGTGGTTGGTCATGGAGAACCACTGTGCCCTCAAGACGACCTTTATGTGGCACTGCTGCACCACCCAGTCAAGCCCATGCTCCCTCATCCAGCCTGATAGGGCATTGGAGCGCTCACCCTGCTCAAACTGGTGCTGCACCTCTGTCTCACCCCACAGCGGCATGAAGTCACCAGTCTCCTCCTTGGTCCAGTTGGGGCCCTGGGTGGAAGTCATGGGCCTGGGCATGGGCGTGGGCATGGGCCTGGGCAAGGAGGTGGAGGACATCATGGGTCCCGCACCAGCTCTCTGGGTCCCCAAGCAGCTGTCCCTGTCCTGCTGGGCTGGGCAGCAGCCTGCAGCACACTGCTGGCCTGGAGAATGTTGTCCTGGCAACCATGCAGCACTGCTGTGCCAGGCAGTAGCACTGAGTTGCAGGCAGGCTGGCAGAGCTAAGCTGCAGGCTGCCCAGGGGGACACAGAGCCTGGAGTACCCTCAGGCTCCTTTCTGGTGTGCCCCAGGGCTCAAAATGCCTATAGGTTTTTAAAGCCTGAGACAGGGGCTGCCATAGAGGCAGCCCAGCCCTGGGGCAGGACAGGCTCCTAGCTCAGAGCCCTGGGGCTAGGCTGAGGCTGGCTCCCTAATGGCAGGGCAGACCCAGGAGCAAACTTGCTCCTGGGTCACATCTACATATTCGTTACTGCACGGTAACTGATCCCACCTATATTTGCTACCTGCATTTCAAGGTAGCAAATTTATGCAGGATTAAGGGTTTTTACTGTACAGTAAGCATGCACACATGTAAATGAACATGCTCACTGTGCAGTAAACTACACTACTGTGCATTTAGGCATCTTGTATAGATGCACCCATCAGTGATCAAAAAACATGAACACAGTGAAGCTAGTGGCAGCTCTGCCAATGGCTTCAATAGGATTAAGATTTCACCAATGAAGCTTGAATGTAGAAAGCACACTAAATCTACAAGTTTCCAGGTACAGTCTGTTTCCTAGCATGCTTTGGGTTTTGCAACCTCCTTACTGTGATTTTATTTGCACTGGCAATCAAAAGAAGCCTACCATGCCATTTCCTTTGCCTGTACCACAAATGCACAGGAGGTAGGTCCAAGTGTCCTACCACTATGAGCAGCCCGGGCTTCACTGATCAAAATAGCTTTCCACTTCTTTGTGTCCAGTGGCAACCTCTCAGTTTTGTCTGTAGCTTTCAGCTAATACATAAATTGCCTCATCTGTAAGTATATCTGCCAAGGCCAAGAACATGTAAAATTAAGAGGTGCTATTGCTAATAAAAGTATTGAAGTTACAAACATTAAATAATGTTATATATTGCAACCCCCCGTTTTTGACCTGGATGGGCAGCAAAATTTGAGGCTTTTTCAGTTAAAAAGAGAAACTGACTGTAACAGGTCACAACCACTGGGGTGGCTGTGATACCTCTCAGTGAAACTGCAACTCCTGTCTGGCTCAAACTCTATGGCCACTGGTTCACTTGCCCACCCATGCCTTGATCTTATTATTAAGGAATGTTTAAGGGAGTCTACCAGCAGGCCTCAGAGTGAGGCTCTTGGGCACTGGGCCTCTGACTCCCATCTGCTCTGTAGCCTTGTACTGCCTCTCCAAGGCTCAATAATAGTTCAGTCCTTAAGCCCACCCCTGGCAAGGGCTCCAGGCAATTGTGTGCCTCACAGGCACTAATGGGACTTCCAAAACTACCCCTTATGGTCCCAGCCCAAACCTCCGGTACAAATGGCAACATAAACATAAGCTCCTGGCCTATAACATAATAATATTAATAATAATAATAATAATAATAATAATAATAATAATAATAATAATAATGGAAACAGCCCTCTGCCCCTTTAAGAGGGTAAACCTTTACCCTTAGTATAGCGTGCTTCCCTGCCAGGCTGCCTTGTGAGCTCCTGGGGCCTCGCTACTCCTGTAGGCAGTAAAACAGACAGTCAGGCATTCCTTGGTGTCTCTTCTAGGCTCCTGCCAGTGAGAGGCTCACCTGCCAGCCCCAGCCTTAGGCTTATATGTTCCCTGGGCCCTGCCTACATCTCTTCAGCTGACCATGTGCAGGTGTCTGCTAACTGCCTCATTTGCCTGGCTGTCCTGGCAACTAGCAGCTGCTGTGCCCTGCCTGCCGTGCAGCACTCCCTAGCTGAGCTGCCTTTATCTTAAAGTAACAGAGAGCCTGAGCTCTCTGTTACACTGACAATGGACTCAGGTATTTGCCTGATGGCATACTATGTATTAAAGAATTTACTGAGTCCTGTTTCCCCTTGGAAGGTGCTGTCACCCCAGCTATGCTCTTTTCCAAAAAATCCCACTCTGTCTTGTCCAGGAAAGTCTATCACTGCCCTTCCTATACATTCTAAATTCTTCAATTTTTGATTTTCCAGCTTTGTCTTGCCTGAAGTGTCATATTGTTATTTCCTTCCCTTGAATTGCTCCACTTGGGCTGCTGGTATATTAGTTTCCTTTGTCGCTTTGCGTTACTTCCCCTGCCGCTCAGATGCCCCAACCATTTCCTCTAGAAATAAAAACCAACTTATAGATAGGTAGCCCCTGGAATTTTCAGGCAGGAATGAGAAGACTATGCATCTAGATGAGGTACAAATTGGGTTTCTAATTGTTACAACATAGGTACTAGATACCTTAAGGCAATCTGGATATTTCCCAAAGATAACAGTTTAGAGTGCGGGGAGGTAGAATACGTTACATTAATAAAGGAAAATTATATATGATGCTCAGGAATCAACGAAAAGATCTAAGAATCAGGTATTCTAATAATAGTAATTATTAGTATTAGTTTTATAGTTTTAGTTTTTATAGTTTTTTAGTATTAGTTTTATAATGATTAGTATTATCTAGTAATAATCAAGTATTCTAATACTTTTAGTGCCAAGTATAAGAATAGAAGGATGAAAAGGGCAGGTTTTCAGCTGTGTCCTTGCTCAGACACAATAGATCATTGAGATGCTGGCTGGTGCTACCTGATCTTAAAACAACTCTAAGATATACTACCTTTCACTGGTCAAAGAGCATAGCACCTCTTCTCCACTACTCCCTTTTTCTGAATACACTCCTCCTACCCCTTCTTTTACACCACTGCAAAGTGGACTCCACAAACTGAAGAATCTGCCACACCAAATAATGCATATGCACTGATGCCGAGAGAAGAAATGGAATCCAGAGTAATAACTGCTGTGATTACAATGTATTTTGATCAATGATCTCTACTAAAAGCATAAGGGGTACGAACAGGCAAGATTCAAAACTGGCAGGTTTCTTAGGAAGAAGTTAATAAAAAGTTTTATTTAACTCTGTGGTCTTTGTATGCATTTCCAACCCATAAATAAAGCAGTAGGACATCATTCATAGGAGCTAAAAGATGAATCAGGAGAAACGGCTAATTGTAACTGCACAATAGTTATTTACTACTAGATGGCATCTAGTCACACTAATAGGCTACTGCGCATTAAGCAACACTAAAAAAGCATGCACTTTCGCTACTGTGCATTAGGGCAGCCTAATGTGCATTTATTTAGTACCTCACATTAGAAGTACTAAATTTAATGTGCCAGAGAAAAAGCACATTAATGAATGTGTAGATGCGCCAACTAAGTAGATAATTTGAACAAAGAACGAAATAATTGAGGGAGAAGAACAAAAAATGCAAAGAATAACTTGTTAAATTATTGAAAAGTCCAAAAACAGCAAGTAAGAAGGACCAGAAGAACATAAATAAAATTTAAACATAAATCAACCACAAAAGCATGATAAATTAGAAGAAAAATCCCTTAGCAATACAGAAAATAAGTTATAGTTACAGCAAATTACAGTAGAAAGATTTGGTAAAAATGAAGTTCCATAATACAAAGAAAGGAAATAAAGGAAGGTAATAAACACTATATTAAAAAGAAAGCCCTAAAAATTAAAAAAGTAAGTTTTAAGACAAAGAACTAATAAGGAAAACTGAGATCCAAATGAAGAGTAGAGACAGAAGCAGACATTAGTATCCAGTAGGTGCTGTATGTATCTAGTTATTCCTGCCTCATATAATTTAGTAGTGACATGAAGTGTGTTCTGGGTCTTCATAATGCATGACTCATTTAAGTCATTATCAACACCTGAATGTGGAGACATACTACTTTTGTGTGGGGACACAATTCTATATGCCAAGTTGCATGTATTTGTGATAATTGGAAATGACAGTTTGCACTGTCCTGAAATCCAGTAGCTTCTTCATCGTGCAGAAATTCATGTACCATCAGCACAGAATATGAAATGACCTTTTATGTACGATTGACACATTTGGATATTTGGGCAAGAACTGGTATATTCTGAATTGTATTAAACAGCAAACATATTGAGAAATGCCTACACACATGTGCACGTAATAGAAAGGGGAACACAGAAGGATAACAACATAAGAAAGGAGCAAAAACAATGCAAGGAAACACACAAGACCCATATCTAAATGGGTTAAAGATGATTTACATTAAGCAAGGGAAAATCCATAGGAGGGCAGAAAGAGAGAGAAGGATAAATATGCTGAAATGGAAGAGTAAGATAGAAAAAGATGTATCTGTTCTTCTATTCCCTTTCTACAGAATATTGTGAAAGATACAACTGCATAAAGAAGGAATCTAGGGACTTACAGACATCAGGGGTAGAAACAGTTTAATATTTAACTGTTTAAGCAATTTGAAATTTTTATTTGAACAACATTTGACTATTTTCCAGATAGCATAGTTCTGAAAATAAAGTTTTCAATAAATGTTCCATTGTTCAAACACTTACACAGAAGTTTCCTGTTGTTTGGTGATTATTTTTTGTTTCATTTCCCCTTTTGAAATACTAGTTCTAGTCACAAAACAAGCATGGTTCTACTCCATCTGGACACACTGTCCTCCACAACTGCTTTCACTACTGGGAATATTACCTTGCCCTTCACCATTTTCCCCTGAATCCCTCAACTCCCTGAAGCCTACTTATTGCTCTCTCTACTGCACCCTCTTTTTTCTTTAGACCAAGTAGGGTGAGATTATAGCTTATTTTACTCAGTATCATACCTTGGGGGAGGAGGTGAGCAGAGCACCAGCCCCAGGTTCAACTTACATGGGTGCCAGAATGGTGCTGCCACTACAGCAGAATTGCACCCTGACAGCAGAAGCAGCCCCACAGAGTTGCTGTTGCAGCAGCAGCAGCCCAGCACATAGACACTGCACTGAAGTTATAGGAGCAATAACCAGGCTGTGAAGATTACATTGTGGCAGCAGTTGCTGGGGACTGTTTTTGAGTTCCCAGAATAGGAAAGACTTCTGCCCTGCTGGTTCTTTGCACCCTGTCCCCTCTGGCACAGGTGACCAGGGTACAAACACAGATCCTTACACCCCAGCATCTTTA
Organism: Gavialis gangeticus; assembly: GCF_001723915.1. Taxonomy (NCBI): domain Eukaryota; kingdom Metazoa; phylum Chordata; order Crocodylia; family Gavialidae; genus Gavialis; species Gavialis gangeticus. Next base: position 60,302,966 of record NW_017729031.1, read on the forward strand.
CATCCTGGATATCCAGGGATCAAAAATCCTGCAGAAAAAAAATGGAGCAGGGCACACTAAGGCAGCATGTCCTGCAGTACAGAGAACACCAGACTGTGTAATATTTAGCACTGCAAATGTGTTTGTGGCACCACACAACACATGGCTGCACTCATCTAGATGCACCCAGACAGGGCAAGTTGTAATGGGAGAGGCAGAAGAGCTGAAGCTTAGTAGGAACAGGCAGAAGAAGACTCTATGTCTTCCAGTGCATGCTCTTTTCCAGAGCCTCAACTGGACCCCAACATTTCTGAGTCTCACTATTCCTTTACCATCAGCAAATAACTATCAAACTAATTTGCAATGTGTATGACTCATTCCTTCTAGTGCCAGTCCACACAGATGCTGACAATCTACTATTGTTTTTAGTTATTCTGTTATCTTAAATGTCAAAGGTCCAAGGTGCTAACCCTGTTGATGAGCATGGGTGACTGGTGACGTGTCCCCCCTCCCTTCCCCCCTGCCCCACCAGCAACCAGTCAGTAATCAGGGGGCTCCCACGGCAGCCAATCTCACTGACCGGGGGGAGGGGTGTCCCCTGCGGTCAATCTCACTGACCAGGAAGCAGCCGCGGTGCTTCATCCGGCTCTCCTAGTCCCCGGCCGGCACTCATGGGGGGCACTGGCGCTCCTACCTGCCCCCCCTACCCATCGCCTAAGCAGGGAGTGCAGCCTGTCAGGGGGTGCACCAGCACTCTCACTGTTGATGAGCAATGTGAGTGTTAATAGGATGCCACCTGTTATTTCTGGTTGTTTATTTGTTTTTTAACCTAGGAAACTGTACCCCCAAAATGACAGTCAAGCAGTCAGAAGTCAGGAAATGTAAGAATGGAAGTAACCTGTGCCCCTTCTGCAGAAGCATTATGATATAATCTTTAATTCTGTGATGACATCTATTTTTTCAGCCTGTCTCAGTACACAGGATGGACCTGCCCATGGGCTGAATCTAGGCATTGTAGAAATGGAATCCATTTCTTGTAGGATTGCTGCTTCACTTGTTGTAAAGCAGTGAATGATGCAGGGGACTGTAGGAAGAGAAGAGACAGACTCATGTTTAAGGCATTTGAATGCCATTTTGGAGAGCTGGGTTTTATCCCTGCTTCTGCCATTGAGCTCTATGTAGTGTTAGTCAAGTCACTTTAACCAAGTTTTTCACAAGTGGTCATTGACTGTATTCCTCACTTTCTGGGTACCCAGCTTGGAACCCTGGGGCCTGAAGCATAGACATGCTGATCATTTGCAGATACAACTTAAGTCAATTGAGAGCTATGCTTTGAACATAAAAAAGCATCCTATCATGCCAAGTACTCATTCTGGTCATTCCAAATTGGGCACCTAAACCGAGTTAAACCTTTGTAACTCAATTTCTGTTGCCAACTTCAAAATTAAGATAATTTGGTCTCCTCAACTCCTGGTGATATTGTGATGGTAAATTAATCAATGTTTGTGAAGCACTCAGTATTATAAGGATTGAATAGCGTGCAACATGTAAGGACTAAGACATGTTGAACAATGTGGAGAGAACAAAGAATGGAATAGTATCTCGTTAATTACCTTCCAAGATACACTAAATACAGTTGCACAGGCAACCGGAGTTTCTCAGACCTGAGGTCATCTCCATAAACCAAACCTTGAGTTGGTGTTATACTACCTTGCATCCACTTGATGGCACTGTGCATAACTATTTCTATGTATATAATATGATTATGCAGAACAGAATTATCTGAATTCTCATCTACTTAAAGACACTGGTTTGTCATGTCTGAGCTTCAAAAACTAGTGAAACTCTTACGCTTAAGATTAAATTTATAGACTCAAAATGCCACAGAATCTCAAAATACGAAAAGAACATAAAGGTAATTAGGATTTTAGGGTGAATTAAAGCTTATAAAGTGTTTGACCTCTTTATTTAACTATAACATTTACCAGAAACATTAAGATAGAAGTCAACAAACAGTCATGCCTTTTAATAGCAACTATATTCTAATCACAGTCACTTTTTATTGCTATTACAAACAAAAAAGTTGAAATTAGGAAGTCAAGCACTCACAAGACAAGCCGCTAGAGGGGGATGAGATGCACTCTGCTGGTGCATTTCACAGAATTTCAAAAGCAGAGGAACGTCAAGGAGCAGGAATTCAGGTGTCTGGTCCAAGTCCTGGTGGTGAGCGTGCTCTTCTGATTATAGAACATACTGTCCTTGTCTTCCCCAGCCTACACCTGCCCAAAGCCTGCCCCTTAATTCTCTATCCTCCTTGATTCTATCCTGCTGCTCCCGTTCCCTTTCCTCTGTCTTTTTCTGCTCCTCACTCCTCTGCATTGTGGTCAGCCTGCTTTCTTCTCCCACAAGTATGGATGCCAAGAGAAGGAGAAATAAGGACAAAGGAGTAAGAGTATCCTTGCTCTCAGTTCTGGAATGTGGTGCCACAGTAATCTCCACATGCATCTAAGAGAAGATATTGGAGAAAAAGTCCTGCTCATTCCCAGGATGCTCAATGAGTTTTGTGTTAGTTATAAAATCTGAAAGTTGCTTGTAAAAAGCCAGGGAAAAGTGAAACAGGTATACTAGAGATGGAGCATTCAAAATACTTCTGTTGCCAGTGTCTGGCAAAGCAAAACAAATGCTAATAATGATTTTTCAGAGGCCTATACTTTGCATATCTTAGAGTAGATTTTTATAGTGCCCATAAAAGAGATAGCGGGGGACAATCTCTGCCAAGTAGACAATCTCTACTTCAGAGAAACTGGTAACGTTTTTCACTGAAATCTGTGTATATATTTAGTGAAACAACATTTTGCCTAATTTTACAATATTACCAGTGTCTTGTAATGAAAGTAGTGTTCTTCCTAAACTTAGCATCTTGGAGGTCTGGAGGACTGAATACATTACAATCTTATACATTCTCATGTAACCCCCATGTTTAGCCCTCACAGTTGCTGAAAAAATCTTAACAAGTAAATCCTAAAGGATCAGAAATCGGAAGGTAAATAAATGGAACCAAAATCTTGAGCCATTATTTTGTGCAGTTTCATGATTTAAGAAAGATTTAGCCCTAATTTTTAATTGCCAACTTTTACTCTGAACTGAACTGTTTTTGCTACAGTCTCCCCCACAAAACACAAAACAAAACAAATCAGCTTGTGGCTGACATCCAGCATGGAAAATTTCAGCCAGAACAACTGAATATTGGCAAAGTTATAAGCAAGTAAAAACAGGGTCTTACAATGGAAAATACTAGGCCATTTTAATCACTGGTGCTGCTGCCAGGTTTGCTTATAAAATATCTAAATCAAAAAATCTCTTATCAAGGTCCCAGCCACATACTCTTCAAGTCTGGATTGGGGCATAACATTATGAGACTGGCTCTTTTTATATCAAGCATCATGGGAGAATTTATGTTTAAGGGTGTAAGGACTCTGCAGACTACTGCCATTTTTGGAGCTCACCCATGAAACTAACTAGATGCAGATGAAAGCATATCCTGCCCCCTCAAGTGTGGGGCAGCATCCAGGCCCTCAAAGCCCCAAGAGGCATGTTAGTACAATGTCTCCTTGACTTTTCATTGGGGCAAATGTGGTTTTGTACTGCCTGAACAGAATACTATTTTAAAGGCATAACAGCCTTTGATAACATTTCCCTACAAAAAAAGGTGAAACAAAAACTTCTGCATACCTACTTGTTCTTCTGGATTTTCTTTCATGGTAACAGTAACTGTGAAGGAAGATGATCAAACATCAACATGAAATCCTGAATAATACGGATAGGAAGATCATGTACTAATTCAGCATTAATTCACTAACTACAGTACCAGCCTAGCAGAGAGATCTTAAGTCAGAGTATGTAGTTTGACTGTTAGATTCAACCATACTTGGCAGCTGATACTGACTGCTTCCATCCTCAATTGTAGCAGACAACTACCAACCAAGCATAGATCCCTGCAGTCTAGATAAAATTAAATGTAGAACTGAGTCAGAAATGAAAAAATAGAGAGAAGTAGATACACAAGATTTTTATTTTAAAAAGCATCTTCTCCTGCTGTCATTTTTTTGGTTAATATTTTTTTAATCTACTAGTGGACACATACTATTCTACAATCTATTAATTGTTATTCCCAATATTCACTTTCATGGCTTTAATAATCAGTAAAATACTTTAAGCATTTTCATAAAATGGCACTGCCTTGATTAACTGCATGTCAGAACTGCAGCAAAGAGATTCCAGAAAAGTGAGTATCATTTTAAGCTATACCATATGTATAGTTATAACCTTTATTTATGCACTTTAAAATGAAACTCCTACAAAGTATAGAAGAATCAGCATATCAATTAGCTTTTCTGGCAGACAAAGATATAATCTTAACCACCAAGTTATCATAGCTACCCATAAAATTGAAAACAGAAGTGTTAATACAAAAGGATAATTTAGTGGTTTCTTTTATGATCATAATAGGCATATCTACACGCAATGTTTACTGCACAGTAAACTAATCAGCTGGGCACTAAGCATCATGTGTCTACAAGTGTGCCGCTATTAGGATGAAGTAACTTAATTTAGTCTGCAGCAGGATAATCCTTGAGTAAAAAACTCCACAGCAGTGCATGTGTAGACGCTGCCCCAGCTGGCTGGGGCAAAAGGGTGAATCAGTGCAGCAGCTGCTTGCTGGCTAGCCCTGCACTGAAGCACCCTCATGCCCTAGCCAGCCCCTTTGCAGCATGTTGAGCTGGGGGGAGCATCCTCGGGCTGGCAGGCTGACCCCTGAGACCCTCTGCCAGCCAAGGCTGCTCTGATCCAGCTCAACTTGCTTTAGTCCTGGGCACACTTGCAAATGATGCACTCAGGGTAATAAAAACTCTGGAGCAACAAGCTCCAGGGTTTATTGCTCCACATTAATATGCATGTGTAGATGCACCCAATGCTACTGAATTAGATTCAGAATCAACTTACTTACTTCACAGCTCAGTGAAAATTAAAAACAAAAAAAAAACAAACCTGAGCATTTGTGGAAAAAATAAACAACTGAAGTATACTGAATCGTTATACATTAAAGCACTGGGAAAAGAAATTTGCCGATCAGATTTCATTGGAATTGTTTATTTAGTTGATGGATTAGTTTATTCAGTACATCTGAGTTATATATATAGGAGGTCCAGATAAAATCCACTAAACTATGTTTCTCATATGTTCTCTCTCATAATTTCTTTCTTTGAAGCTTCATCTGTGATCTTAGACTCTGTCTGCCTCTGTCATCATTTAAAAATCACTCGTAGTCCTTCCAAATGTAAAACATAAATGCCAAGTTACTGAAGACAAGCAGCTGAGTACAAACAATATGCTTGAGATCTCCACTGCTACAACCTCTCCTAACATTTACATTTCTGCTCAGATATGGTCTTTCCTCTGCTCTCAAACCACAGTTTACAAAAAAAATAAAGTTTCATCTGTGTAGTGAGCTGTTTGTGATGGTTAGCAACTAATGAGGTTATTGCTCAGTGATCACATTTTGGCAGATATTCATAAAATCAATTGCTATTCAACCAAGTACAGAAATCATCTTTCCACATGGAGGACATAATCTTCTATCCACAGATGCAGAAAAATGCAGAGACTATGTACTATACAGTTCTTATCATCTTAAATCAGATCTTTTTTCACTTCTCCACTTTGTTGCTCATGTGCTTCTTGCTAGAATCACAGAGAAGCTTATTAGTCTGCTTTTTTTAACTTTCATTCCTTACCGAAGCAGCCACAGCTCTAGGGTAAATTACCCTCTTGAAAATACTACCTGCTCTTCTCAAAACCAATGTGTTTCATATTTACTTTCAGAGTTCAAATTACAGCTCTGTGCCATTGCCAAATTTCACATTAAAATAACTATTAGATGTTGTTCCAAACACAGAGATTATTGTACATCTCTTTATCACAGTGATAGGCCTCGATTCCTGCACTACGTTTCTACTGTTTGCACATACACAACAGCAGACAAATTGGCCAGTACTGTGCACTGAAGCTAAGAGCCAGACCTAAAAGCCTGAGTTTCTGCATCAAGTCTCTTCCCCTGCTTTCTCAGGCAACCATTTACCCAGGGGTTACCTAGTTATGTCAGCCCCCTCTCACAAAACTACAAGGCACAACACCAGAAATTCCACCCGCACACTGCCACATGACACAGAGCAGTGGTTGGCAACCTTTTCAGATTGTGGGCCAAAATTGGCAGGGGTCCTAACAGGCAGCCCAGCCTGGGCTGATTGCCCAGTTGGCCAAACCTGTCCGAAGCCATAACTGGAAGCCATATCACAGCTAATGAGCTAGCTGGCCACTGTCAGGACCTTCTGTCAGCACTGGCTACTGGGGACAGCGGCCTCTTCATTTGGTTCTACCTGTGGTAGTGAGCGGTAGCCCAGCCAACAGGTCTTCTGTACATCTGCTCTGGTGAGCTTCTCTGATCAGCGTGCTCTCTGGTGTCGTGACCCTGCTCAGCTCTCTTTCTAGACTCTGGCTTTTTGGATCTCCCCTGCAATTAGCACTGTAATGCTGTCAGAGCTGACTGGAATTAATACATCCTGGAATTAAATGTTTTTACAGGTTCCACTGCATGGATGTGCTATACACAGGAAGTTCTCTCTCCACACACATTTCTCTTATTAAATTTGAGCTATAAAAACATTCAACATTTTGCTGTTGCTGAAATTCTTAGTCACTACACAGGATTATTAGCCTCAATTAATGCTGAGCCTCAATTAACTCTGACAGCTCTAACAATGTTACAACTGAAAAATATAATCATAAAATTGATTTTATTTTTGTAGACACCTAGTTATGTCTGCTTGTCAAAGCAAAAGGGTGAAAGCAATTATCATTAGCAACTTAATTGGTTAATTTACTATAATTTTCCCATAATTTTAGTTGGCTAGACTTCTGAAAGGTGCTACCTTGTCATAAGAATTGTTAGCCCTGTTGTCTAAGCATCAGTGGTGACCTGACATATTTTACTTTGTGTTCTTTGTTCTTTCATTAATAGAACACGTCACAAAAGCCACATACAAGTGAGCTCTGAAATCTTTCACAAGACCAATAAAAAAACTTTCTGTTAAAACTGACAATTAGCAAAGTAGGCCAATTATATTAACTGATTAACAAAACAAAGGTTTTTGAAGTGTATTGGTAGTGCCACAACATCAAAATGTCAATGAATGACCCAAGTTCTTCCTTCAATTTCTGGATATCAGTGTCAGGTGGCCCTACTATAAGAAGAACAATTTGGTACCAATTTCTACAATGAAGTTCTGCAGTGTGTAGTTTAAATCCTTTTTCTCTGCCTTAGATATTGAAAGGCCCTGAGAAAGAGGGTTTGTGGCATTTCTGAATGGGAAACAGGGACATCAGGAAGCTTGATTTGGTTACGTTCCTGAGGGCAAAGGGCCCTTCATTCCTGTAATGGAACTCTTCTCCACAGTTTATTTTCAGGGATGAAGGCACATATAGAAGGAAAGGAACCGGTTACAGAACATCGGCAGGAATCTAGTCCACATTATGTACCTTCATTGGTATTGTTTACCAAATTCAAACTGATCACACTTGTGCAACATCAAAAACAGTGAGGTTGCACAGTAGTCACTCATATGCTTAATTAGCTGGCAGAACCTTTATTATATAGAAAGTTGGCCATATTAGTTAAAAAGTCATTTAATTTTTTTGTGACAGGTTTTTTGTTTGTTTGTTTTTGCTGTTCTGGGTGGATCCATCTCTAATTACAGGTAATTTGCAAGACAGAAATAGCTCAGTTTGACTCTAAAATCTCAGACTGTCCATAGGTTTGATGGTTAGGAGAAAAACATCTCCCTATTTGTAAAGGGGAGGTTTCACAATATATGAAACTGAAATTACTGAGAGACAATCAATCAATAGGGAGCTGCATGATGCTATTTTATAGTCACTTTTCAAAAAAGAGCTACACTTTAAATAACTTGCCCAAAAGCACAAAATGAATCAGTGCCAGAGCCTAGTAATAAAGGCTTGATTCCAGTTTTCACGTGAATCCAGTGTAAGCATGCTGAAGGCCAGAGGTCAATTGGATTGGTAAGCAGAATGATTTGCTAAGCAGGTCTCAATACTCAATCATATAAGCTAAAGAAACAGAAAGCCCCAACACTGTGATTCCAGCGGGAAATACTTTTGATGGCAAGAACTGCTGTATGAACATCTCATTCTGCTCTAGGAAAAATAAGCAATTCACAAGAGATGTGAAATGCTGTTTTCTAAAAGAATATCAGTCCTTCAAGTTATTATGAAGAGTAGCTATTGGGAACTGAACAGACTGACTGAAGTTCAGACAAATACTCTGCCAGGGACTAAATCCTTCCAACCAACCCACAGGGCAGATCTCAATCAGCAGAAATGAAGGCTCTCAGCTGCAGCATAGAAGCATGTAGAGAAACAATCTTTCTAGAACTAGGCATTGGCAATGCATTTACTGCATATACTTATTGCTGCAAAGTTTTATGAAAGAGAAAATAGTTGGTGTGATATCTTTTTATTGATTAACAAGTCTGTTGTGGTACCAAATTATTTTCATCCTTTATGTCATGTAATATAAAATACCATTCTACACTTGAAATTTTCAGCGTGTTGTACAGGCATTAGCAAATTCTTGTACTACCCTTGAGCTGACAGGCATCTTGTGGGATTTATATCAAGGAAGAGGAAGGCATAGGCCTTGTCTATGCCAAAAATTTTAAACAGCAAAAGTGCTGTCAACTTTGGGTGACTGACATAGGGTTATTTATACAAATCAACTGTTTTTAACCGTAATGGGACAATTAGACAATGCTACATATCCTATTATAAGGCCTTGGTCACACCAGTAAAATGATTGGGATAGCTGCTGAAAAATAAACTCACAAAGAAAACCAAGTATTCTAAAAGAGAGGTTTATTCCATAACAATGTTCACATGAGGAGCTTTCCAGAATAGTTTTTCCAGTCAATTTCCCCATGTAGACAAGGTTTAATAGACATATGACAGTGTAAGAAATACAGCTGAAGAGTTGTTTTGTAGTATGTCTTCCCCTTTACTAACCCATATACCACAAGATATTGTAAAGTCTACTGATTTCTCTTACTGTATTGTTACTATTAACAGTATCACTTTCAAATTCAATGCCCTTCATAAATTGAATTAACATTCAATATCCACGAGTAATAAGTAATATCTTAATCTTATAATAATGGATACTAAGAAGAAAAGGTCAAGGTTAAAGCCAGAGTGGTGTCAAAACCTGGATTTGAACTCAGAAATGTCTATCTATCTTTCAGTCCTTGTACTGAAACCTCTAGATGAGGAGTGTTCAACCTCAAGGGCATTGGACTTCCTATGGGTCCAGAAATTGCCTCCTGTTCTGTACACACTGGACTGGGCACCCAATCCCAGCACACAGGGCAGGGTGGGGGTGGAGCCAGGCCCCAGGGCCCAATCCCAGTGTGGGGAGCCAGAAGGGGGTGATGCTGGGCCCCCTGGGACCTGATCCTGGTGCAAGAGGAGGTGGGACAGGAGGGGGCAGTGCTGGGCTCTCCAGTGCCAATCCTGGAGCAAAGAGAGTGGCAGCAGCTCCAGGTCCCCAGGAATTAATCCCAAGGTGTAGCAGGCAGGAGGGGGTATTGTCAGGGTCCTCAACACCCAATTCTGGCATACAGGGGGTGGGAGAGAGCAGTGCTGGGACCCAAGGCCCAGTCTGACCCACAGACCAGCCCTGTACCACTTATCTGGCCCACAGGGCCAAAAGATTGAGCACTGCTGTTCTGGATTGCTTTTCCATTCATCTGAGTCTAGTAAATATGGCTGCACAGAAGGTCAAGCAATAGAGTTTTAAGTATGTACTATATACTATTTTCCTTAAAATACACCATGAGATAAACCATGCTGCATGATCTTTTGCATTAATTATTACTCATTAATCTACTAGAACAAACAGAAATATGCTTCAGATACGATTAGTTCCAGTTATGCAAATCTAGGCAGGAGAACAGCTAAGGAACATATTCCATGCTTCTCTGTAAAGAAAAAGGCCCCATGAACTAATAACACATACTAAAATCTAGTTCCAGATATAAGCCTTTTAATCTGACCACATATTTGAGCTGTAAAGATTTTCCATAGGTCTGCAACACTGTGATCATTACAGCACGCATGAATTATGCTGAACAATTTCCACTGCTACTCTCATGCTTCAAAATGTGCAGATGCTCAGAAGACTTAGCCATGAAGTCCCCATAGTCTGATTTACCCCTAAATTTTATAATTAGAGATTTGAGGGTTGTTTGTTTTCTTTTTCTTAAAATTAATGTATTTTTAAATTGATCCCTCATTCTCACAGCTCCTCTGTAAACAAGAACACTGTTAAGAGAAACCATAGTGGGGTAATTTTGATAAAATGAACAATACTGAATTGCCAAGCAACAAAGAAGCAGAGTTGCTTCTCTATTAGTGTTTCCAAATGTCATAGTGGACATAATTACTTAGTGCTATTAAATTCTGTATAAAACCCCTGAAGAAAGCAAACTGATTTCCCATGTTTGGTATACTACAATCATTTGTAATATATTTATGACAGCTGGGCCTGTCATATTGCCAAACATGACAGTAATGTTTGCATATGATCTCAATTATTTCAGGTTGCAGACAGCTCAGGACCCCTTCAGTTTTTGCATGTTATATATATATGTGTGTGTTTTTTGTATAAGTACTCTATACTATATATATATCATATAATATGGAGTACTTATCCAGTACTTATGGAGTTGTGATATAAACCACTGAAATGATTTTTTCAGGATTCTTCAGTCAGATAGCCTGAAACATCCAGTCCAAAATACATGTGAACCTCCCCATTCATCTCAGTAGTGCTGACTCTGATGAAGTGACACCAATTTAAACATCCATATTTCTAACTCTGACTATTAACTTTAGAAGAAAGATCTAGTTAACATGTCTATCCAGTCAGCTTTAATAAGACAAAAATTACAGACAGTGTCTTGTGTAAGAATATTAATTCTCCTAGGCCCGGTTTCAATACAGTTCTTGAAACATGGAATAAGAGTAAGAGGCAGTAATGGGAAAAGGTGTAGGGAATTCTTGTGAATGCTACAGAAGATAACACATCCAGGCAATTCAACACTCACCAGCAAAGGAATGTTCATGGAAGAACCAACCTCCATTTAACTGCATCATGACTTTCTACTAGGGGTGCACTGAAACAGATTTTGTTGGCCAATACCGAGAGCTGATTATTCACCAAGCATATTGGCTGATAGCAAACCGATAACTGATTTACAGGAGCACAGTTGAGCAGTGTGGATGGCAGCACACTGCAGATAAATCTGTGGAGGAGAAGGGGCAGGGGACAGGGAAGAGCCATGGTGGGGCAGATTGAGGTCCCCACAGTGAGGGAGGAAGTGGAGCAGGGGCAGGGGCTGGGTGCACTGCCCAGCCAGGGCAGTTAATGAGACCCCAGAGCCTGGGTAGAAAGCAGGACGGAGCCACAGGCAGCTCATCCAGGGGAATAGCATCCCAGCATTTAAAAATGGCTGTGGGGATCACCATCACCATTTTTAAGAGCAGGGATGCTTTTAGGAGTGGAGCCGGGTGGGGAAAGGGCAGAGGCGGGCTGCCCGCTGTGGGCTCAGGACTCTTGGCTCTGCTGCCTTTGCCCCAGGAGCTGTGTGCTGGCTGTGCCACATCCCCTGCTCATCCAGTGGTGGGAGGCACAACTCGCTGCCCCCACCACTGCCAAGTAGGCAGTGGCATGTGGTTGGCACAGGGCTCCCAGGGCAAAAGGTAGCATGGTGGAGAGCCACAGTGGGCAGCCCACCTCCATTCTGCGCACAAATCCAGGGGGCACACCCCCCATGCCTCCCCCAGGGGTGTACACAACAGTGAGGAGCTGCTCCCCATCCCACTCCCCTCTGCGACCCCTGGATGAGCTGCCTGCAGATCTGTTTCAGTGTCCCATTCACCACCCTGGCAGGTTAGTGTCCCCACCCAGGTCCAGGATTTGCCCCTGTCCCACTCCATCCCTCACCATTGGGGCCTCAATCCACCCATGCCCCTTCCCTCCTCCACACCCCTTCCCCTCCACAGACCTACCTGCAGGTTGCTGCTCTCCACACTGCCCAGCTGTGCTCCTAGCCACGTGCATGCTGTGGCTGCGCACATGCACGTGGCATTTGGGCGCCCCAGCCAGAAGGCATATTTATTGGTACATTATTGGCTGCACCAGCCAAAAAAATCCAATAGCCAATAATGTTAATTTATTTTATCCGTGTTGATCCAATATGGCACCATTATATCAGTGCAACTCTACTTTCTATCTGGTTCAGTAGTAACTCATATTTAACCATTCATTCAAACCAAGACGTGACTTCAGACTTCAAAACAGATGGCAAAAATACTACCTTAAAAGTTTTAATATTAAACTCCCAGTTAGAAGTGCTTTCATAGACTGAACAGCAGAATAAACTTTTCCACTTTCTGAACTGCCAATAAAAATGCATTAAGTGAATGGCGGACATAGAGCTCGGACTAGCGTCCAAGATTAAGGATAACAAAAAGTCCTTTTTCAAATATATTGGGAGGATGAAGAAGGCGCCGGGTAATGTGGGACCCCTGCAGGATACGCTGGGCAATCTGGTGGTTGCGTCAGAGGAGAAAGCGGACCTCTTTAACCAATTCTTCACCTCCGTTTTCTTGT
>NW_017729031.1:60316356-60323117 GCF_001723915.1 Gavialis gangeticus
ACTTCACAGTTAGGGCGGCTAGGAGCTGGAACCAACTTCCAAGGGAAGTGGTGCTGGCCCCTACCCTGGGGGTCTTTAAGAAGAGGCTGGATGCCTACCTGGCTGGACTCATTTGAGTCCCGTTTCTCTTTTTGGGGTTTTTTGTTGTTCTCCTGCCCTGGCGGGGGGTCGGGCTAGAAGATCTACTAGGTCCCTTCCAACCCTTAATCTATGAATCTATGAATCTATGAATGCAGGGGTCTTCTTGTTCCTGTACTGAATGGATTAAAAAGCCTCAAGAATTTTTTTATCAACAGTCCAGTCTTCCAAAGAAACCCAAGTTCAGATTATCTGTGGACCAATTTGCATCCAAACAAAAAGAACATTAAACCAATGTTCAGGTGGAATTGATTTCTTTACAGTGGTCTGACCCAGACCAATATAAATTTTGTAAGGGCCTAACGTCAATGAAATATCCTAATATGAAAGATTGACTAGGTTTTTAAGGAAGATTAAAAGCCCACTGAATTCAACTGGGGGAATCCCTTTCCAAGGGTTTTGGGTCAGGCTATGAATTTATTACAGTAAAGAGTTAATTATCCAGAAAGTCAATTACCCAGAAGATTTTGTATTAACAAAAGCATCAGCCCACAGCTGAGTTTTGCTTGTCAGCAAGATAACTGTGTATTGTTACTTACTAGTGCTTTAAGATTTTAAAAGACTGCACAGTACCATACATTTGTTTCTTGTGGTTTTTCTAAAGTTTGCTCTATAGTACAGTAATTAAAGTAGTTTTCCACAATTCATATAGTGGTGTTTTTATTATTTGGAAAAAATTGATTCTCGAGAATAGTGGTGACACTAATTATTCTAGAAAGTCAATGTTCTTTTGTACTATAAATGTCTGACAAGTGATAGCTCTAATTACAGAAGAGAGCTACTATTTGCTCCAGGCTCTACTTATTTATTATTTGTATTATGGTAGGGTTTAGAGTACATATCAGGACCCTGTTTTTTGTTAGCTTCTATGTACACATATAATGTAAAAGTAGCCTCAGCTCCAAGGAGCTAATAGTTTTGCATTTGCTAGTACAAACCTAAAAGATCAAAAGACTCCAGTCATCAGTTCCTAGCTCTGGAAAAATAATGCTTTCCACTGTGTTCCAAAATGTCTTACCTTAGTACTCATTCCCCTATGGCCTCAAAAATTCAGTTATATTTTTTTAATATATTTTGTGAAATACCTTGTATTACTTATGGTACAATAATAACAATAACACCTATACCAACAACAACAATATCAATAATAATAAAACAACCAACAACAATCATGATAATAATAAAATAATGCAAAACTGGGTATTTATGCTTTATTGAAATCCTGAGTAAATTATGCAAGTTAAGTGCAGCCCTTGGTGCTACACAAGATGTGCACCAATGGTGTGGAAATAGTGTAAGCCTCTTGACCGGTCCTAGCCCAAAGGTGCTCAACCCCTGGTCCACAGAACCATATCATCCAGCCCACAGGACTCCCTACAGGTCCAGAAAACTAGCAATGGGGCAGTGGCACTGCTCCCTGCTGCTAAATTTTAGACCTTTGGGGACCCCAGGCTCTGTGCACTGGATTGAGCGCCTGACCCAAGCATGGAGGGTCAGATAGGGTCAGTGTGAGGTCCCAATCCTAGTTCTAGCTCAGTTTTAGCACACAGGGCTCCATCTGGCCCAAGGATCAACCCCAAGCCACTCATCTGGCCCATGGGGCCAAAAGGTTAAGCCCTGCTGATCTAATCAATTCTTGTGACACATGAGTTTAAAATTTATCTAGGAAGAGAGTTCAGTTAATGTATTTTATCTTCATTTGATGTTGTGTAAATGAGTTTTGAAAGAACAATGTCTAACAGACTTAGAGTTTCCCAGGCAATTCTAGTCTGGCAACCTCCTCATCCTTCAAATGCCTATTTTCCTTCAGCAAATCCTCTGGCAAGTGCCATGCAGCACAGGAATAACTTCCTTTTGAGGATTATGCCAATTTGTGCTTTCTATGTACTTGAGAGGGCTCCAGTAATTCAGAAACACAATTAACATATAGTACAATTGTGTACAAGGTATTAAATACATAAACATGTCCTTCCTATTTATCTAGACAATCCACCATAATGGCATTTGGGTGACACATTTTTGGGCAACCAGTACAGATTGATTGGCTGGCTTTCTTTTTTCAACAGTCAGACGAATGGTAGCCAATCATTTTTTTCCCAATCTGCATTTTTCCCTTCCCAGATTAGTACTTCCATATATTAAAGAACTAGTCAGAATTGTTTTTCTACCATACCTCTCTGTGGGTGAAAAGGCCCCTTAAATGAGCATCTCTGCAACGATTTGCAGAAAAAAGCAGAAAAAGTAAAAACTACCTGCAACTCTTGTTACTAGTGTAGCCCACAGTACTGAAGAGACAGTGTCCGTCACTTAGGAGAATCAAAATTAATACAATCATTTGCATAGAGGCCAGAAAGTTAAATATGCAATGTTTCGTGAAACCATGTTCAGAGCATAAGCAACCTAGTCCTGCCATGACTAATATCATTGCAGTCAATGAAACTACTTAAGTCAAGCAGGAATTAGCTCAAACTCGTGATTCTGAACGATTCCCCTGCAGATGCATTACTCCTTTCAAAGCTAGGAGGATGCCAAGACTAGAGAGGTTGAGGCTTCCAATTTAAATAAGCATGAGATACCTGCTGTTCCATAAGCCTTCCAGCTCCAAAGCTACTTCCCTGAAAAAAAACCTGCTGGGAGAGCTTCATTCAAAGCAGCTCACAGAGTCTGTAGAATCAAAGATGGCTGCTACAGGGGGAAACAGAATAAGCAGGGAAAAGAAGACATAACAGTACCTTTGACCAGAGAGGAGTTGGATGAGTTAATCTCAGAAATCAGAGCTTTACAGTCCTTTACAGAGGCACAGTGTGATAAAAATCAAAACAACAATAACAGAAAGTAAGGGGCAGGGTCACAAACCTAGAGACAGAAGTGGAGGAAAACCTGCAATCAGCAAGAAATCTGCAAAATAAAATAAAGATGGTTGAAAAATTGAAAAGGAGCTTGCAGAGAAAACTGAGATTATAGACATTCTTGAGAGAAGAAAATTAGAATAAGAGGTCTCCTAGAAGGTGTGGAGAAGGGAGATCCAACAGAATATTTGAAGAATGTATAATAATGTTTAGATATAAATATTTAATATTTACATATTTATATATTTACTGCTGGAAAAAGGCAACAGTCCTTGCAGGTAAAGCATAGAGAGTTATTTACACTCCCCTCATTCAATCAGCCTAAGAGACATGATACTACATTTTCTCTGTTTTGAACAAAAGCAGCAGATTCTGAAGGTAGAGGATATAAAATACAAATGTTTCAAGTCTGCTTTTCACAGGCAACAGTAAGGAGAAGGAAGGAACTGACTGAAATTACAGAATCTGTCAGAGAAGAAAATATAAGATACAGATGGAGCTTTCCTTTTAACCTTATCTTTACACATCAACAACAGCAGTAGATCATAAAGAAGAAAAAAGGTCTTGAGATCTTTGAGAAATTAAACTTACTGGAAAGCACTCTGGAATCTCAGCCTGAGACTGACATGTTGAGCATGAAGCAGCATCATAATACAGATTGGAAAACTGTTAAACCCAAGAGTAAGAAGATACCAAGGTACAAAAACCAGGAGACTGGGAGAAGTACAAAACCAAGAGGTTTATTCAAGAGGATTTGAGTAGGACTGAATGATAGTATAAGGGAGATGAAAAGGAAAAAAGGAAGGGGGAATATCACAGGGGGAAGAAAAAAAATGGCAGTGTTGGGAACCAAAATAATTAGGAAAATGGGAAAGTAAAAACACATTCTAGGGTTAAAAGCGAAAGAGTAAGGAAATGGGGGAGGGTTTAAATATAGTGAAACATGGGAAGAAACAGGAGGGAGGCATGAAATATGGCTCTACACAACTCCCTCAAAAAAACAGTATCCAACAAACTACCATATAGCGTAGGAGTCAGGAACCTCCCAGGAAAGAGTTCTCTACTCAGATGTGGAAGAGTTAAATATTCTTCTCCCTCTGGGGGTTAGGGTGAATCTCAACATTTTAGGAAAGGGGCAAAAGGGTACACAAATAAGGACTGTTTGGAAATCTAAATGGGAGGGAAACTGGACTGAGTAAAAGTATGGGGGGATGGGGGTCTTTAGTAAATCAAGTTAATTTTAGGGCAAGAATGTATTAAAGAATACACATGGACCAAAACACTACTGCAGTTATATTAAGTACACATAACATAACCCCTACAACTTTGAAAAAAATGTAATAAAATAAGCTACCAAAACCAAATAAAGCATCCTATTTTTTAACTTATTTTAAAGAAGAAAAGCTCTGAAGCCAAGAGGCCTGGCTGAGTCAAATGAATGTGTGGCACTGACAGGTCTGGTACTGCCCCCAAGCTGCAAGCAGGCCAAAGAATCCATTTTGACAGATCTGTGGGCCTTAGCAGGAAGAAATTTACTGCATAGTGAAAAATATCTAATGTGTATGGAAAATTCACTCAGACTCATTATTAATACTTTTATTGCAGCAACATTGAGTCTACAGAAAATAGGAAACTGAATATATTCCTTAAAAAATAGAAAATACTTTTGAAAATGTGAAACCTACCATTCCACAATTCTACATAATGCAAAATATAAACCTAGTTACAGTTAAGGGGCATTAAAAATTCCACAAATGTTGAATATATCATTTTCTGTTAACAACTTCCTAAAATGCTAATATCTACTTAATTCTAATTGAAAATATAATTCTTTTTACTAGTGCTCCCAAGTGTCATTTTATTATACAAGTTAGTCTTCTGGTTTTGAAAAAAACAGACTGTTTCTTAATTGCTTTGTGTAATTCTGGGAGTAGAAAAAACAGACACAGAAGGAAATAACACACCTTAAATGTTATATACTTTCATTTTTTAATGCTTTCTGAAACTGCTGCCAAAAACAATCAAGATATTGATGAATTTGGTTCATTTGCATACTAGAATCAGTTAACATTGATAATGGATAAACCAAATTTTAAGAACAAGCCAGCATACCATCTGTCCCAGGGGTACAACCACAGGGGAACTAGAAACCCTCCCCAGAGGGGGACCTGGGACAGGGACTACACACTTTAAAAAGAAAGACCCCCAAATCAGAAGTTACTTACCCGCTACAGGACTTCAGATGCAGGACAAGTGATGAGAGAAGCCTGTGCAGTTCACCAGCCATGCTTATCTACAGCTGGGGCCGGTTCGTGACTTCAGGAGTGATCACCGCCTGGCTGGGATAAAAGCGAACATGTGGGGAGAAGCGGGGAGAAAGGGAAAGGTAGCAGAGGCTGCAGAAGCTCTCCACGCTGGCAGGAGTCAGTGCTGGCGTGCAAAGGAAGATCCCATTTGGGAAGAGGCTCCTCAGGCGGCAATGAATGCAACATGACCCCATGCTGGTCACAGGCAACACCAGCATATGGGGGAAGATCTCATTCCAGGGAGAGCCATAGGAATGCAGGCAACCACAGAGGCTCTCCACACCGAGATCCCACAGCTCCGAAGTGTAGGAGAGGGGCTGACCAGGGAAGAAATGGAGGATGCTCTCAACAAAGACAGACAGCAGAGCAGCGTCAGGGGACGCAATCAGGCACAGGCTTCAGGGCGGAGAGGGAGCAAGGGCTGTTTAGCCTGATCTCTTCTTTCCTATCTGCCCTCTTTTAAGTCCTTTTTCTCTTTCGTTTCCTCCTGCCTGTGTGTATTTCGTGTGTTGTTTCTTATGGTTTTGTCTTGTTCTGCTATTTAGTTGTTAAGCCCACATCGAGAGGGTCAGATTGAGACCCGAACACAGGGGATGCTCCCGAGATTTGACGCGTAGCTGGCATACAGCAGGAGAGGTAACCAAGAGGGGTAAAACCCAGCAGACATGTACACTGCGGCAAGAAAAACAAGGATAATAATCGATACCAGCAAGGGCATGAAGAACACAAATCATCAAGACTGGAGGATCAGCCATACCAAGATCAAGTGGCCCACCCAAGTTTGGCATAAGGAAGAGGTGTAGGGGAGGTGGAGCCCCACAAATATCTGCCAGGAGGAGCCACCGACCATGAGGGACCTTTGACAGGAGACTCCACCACTGAAGATACACTCAAAGTCGTGGCAGATGAGTTTGCGGGTCTTCTCCCAGGTGACCAAGCTCCCTCTCAGTGGTCGCATGAAGCCTCACCACACCTACCACCAGGCATCCATGCCAAGGCAGCGTGGGAACAGATATTTGAAGCCAGGTGAGCACACCATCCTGTTGAACTTCAACACTCAGAACCTGAACACTTGGGCTAGGGAGAGAAGTTACACAAAAATGGTTTAAATGATACACATAAACCAGTTTCAAAATGGCCAAAACTGGTTTAAGATAAACCTGTTTGAATGTAGTATCAGACTTAACTGGTTTGGGTCAACCTGGTTTATAGAATTTGTGTCCCAGACCCCTTCCTGGTTTAAGTTAAATCAGAGTCCCCCGGCATCCCAGAATGCTTTTCAGACCTAGGCTGGGCTGTCCACTTCAGAGACCAGGGCTGGCCATGAACAATATGTGCCCCAAGCGGCTGGGATGGCACAGTGGTGCCGGGAGTGGGGTGGCAGCAGCAGAAGTGCGGCGGTGGTAAGCGGGAGCTCCTGCAGGCGCCGCTGGCACTATCAGCACTATTATCAAAGTTAACTGATTCT
>NW_017729031.1:60328117-60328807 GCF_001723915.1 Gavialis gangeticus
GGCATCCCAGAATGCTTTTCAGACCTAGGCTGGGCTGTCCACTTCAGAGACCAGGGCTGGCCATGAACAATATGTGCCCCAAGCGGCTGGGATGGCACAGTGGTGCCGGGAGTGGGGTGGCAGCAGCAGAAGTGCGGCGGTGGTAAGCGGGAGCTCCTGCAGGCGCCGCTGGCACTATCAGCACTATTATCAAAGTTAACTGATTCTAGTATGCAAATGAACCAAATTCATCAATATCTTGATTGTTTTTGGCAGCAGTTCCTCCTGGTGGTGGGCAGGGGGGGTGGCGAGTGGCGACCAGTAACCACCCGCAGGCACCAACAGTGTCGGCAGCACCTTTTTGTAGGGGGTGTGCCACCATGCTCAGGGGGTGCATGTGCACCCGCGTACACCCCCTATGTATTGCTTCTGGGGCTGGCCCTACCTCTCTTCTCCCTAGCTGGAGCTCCAGCTGGCTGAGAAGGAGGTAGAGACTCCAGTCACAGCAACATCTGCCTGGCTTCTCCCTGACCTCCCCCCCACCTCTAACACTTGCTGCTCAAACCGAGATTCTCCCCTCTCCCACAGCAGGGACCCCATGCATGGTCACACCACACCCATGGTAGCTAATGCTGAGGGGTGTCTATGTGTGTGTGTCTCCAATTTCACTGAAACAAAGGCAGACAGAACAGTGTCCACTTAGGGCTTTTT
>NW_017729031.1:60328818-60331588 GCF_001723915.1 Gavialis gangeticus
AAGGCAGACAGAACAGTGTCCACTTAGGGCTTTTTGGAATTAACCCCCTACCCCCCCAGTTCAGCACTGTAAAGGGAAGGGAGGGCTTGGTCTAGCACCCCCCAGATTCTAGCCTAAGCCACTGAAGGCATGTGCCTGGATTTTCTGACTCAAAAGTAGATGTCTGTCCACTTGCAAATAGGTTCAAACTTTGCAGGTTAGACTAACCTGCAAAGATTGAATGAATTCAGGCCCCTTGCCCTGTTCACTCAGAAAGGTCTATCTAAATTTTGGAACGTACTTCCTTGCTGTCTTCCTCAGCTTTAACAAGTGTCCATAACTTTATTAACACTATCACAAAGCTTGCCTGTTAAACGCTGCAAGATGTTCTACTGAACTCTCATGTAATATACTCTGTGGCTTCCCAGAGTTTGTAGTACATTACAATTTGTAATACATTTTAAGTTAGCATTGACTGAAAAAACCTGAGAGCATAGCAGTTTTGGGGGAAAACACCTAAACAAGACATCTACCACAGAAAATGCTAGGCTCCACTGAATCTGAATGCTATGAAATGGCATTAGTTAGGGATAGTCCCAGGTATGTTCTCACTTTTCCTTAGACTAGAGGACTTTTAATTTATTCCTGACATAATTCTGACAAACTGATTTAGAATAACAATGTGTTAATGACCAGTAGCAACTATGAAATTAGCAACTGGGAAAGACAATTTGCTCTTACTTTACCTTCAGTATCCTATTATATGACAGGTAAAGTTAAAACCCAAGACACTGGCATCGTTCATCTTCACATCCGTGTTCATTCACCAAACAATTTCTACATGAGGGAAATACTATTTTCAGTGCAGTGCTGGAATGATTTTTTTTGGCCATATCTCGTGTTGCTGACATAGACAAAAATGCCACTTTTGTCCATGTCATCTCCCTCATGTTGTAAAGAAAGTCAAACCAGTAGTAGATCTAAATTATACATATTTACTGTAATTAACATTTCTATGTGGTTATCATTTTAAGTTTTAAATATTATAATTAAAAATTGCTGAGGTAAGGAACAGCCAAGTGTAAACTGATATTTATAAAAGAAAGAAGTCTAAAAACTCACACATGATGCCTCTAAAATAGTTTGAAAATGTCAAGTCCTGGCTACTGTTACCCTGTTGTATGACAGAAGTTTATTACTAATAACCTAATCTATTCTTCATTTTTTCAATTTACTGAATTTTGATAATCCAAATCCTAGTCTCACCTTTTAAACAGGTTTCAAACAACTTGGTTTGAACAAAGAACAAAGACTACAAGCTTAGTTCAGTCAGTTAATGTAAGCACCAGACTAGAAAATACAAGTAGAACACATTTAGAACAAAGAAAGCAAAATGAATAATTCAACCTGCTAGAGATGGAAACAAGTGCGATTTGGATAAGACAGCTTCTTATACACAAATTGATGGTGCATTGCCTCTCTTAGTTTGTGGATTCCTTGTTGAAATCTTTGAGTTTAGTTTGTGAATCTTGTGTAGGTGTTTGCACACCTAACAATGCTAAGACTGTGTGGCACCCCACAATACTCTTAGAAGGATCTCATGGCACTACAGTGTGCTGTGGCATCATGATTGAGAATCACTGGCCTATATATTGAGAAATCTCCATCTGCTACTAGGAAGGTACCATAGCAGCAAGACTCCCAGAAATACAGAGAAATATCTATTCTTCCCTGTCTCTGTATTAAGACATCTCACAGCTTATACAACTGCAGAAGCAATAACCCCTCATCTCTCTCAGCATCAATGTGTACCTAGTTATTAGTTTCAGTTGGCAAGGATTTTCCCTTCTCACCTGCCAAAGGATTCCATCACATAATGAAACCTTAGAAAGGCAATCAGTTTTGAATTACTTGCAGTATACACCAAATCAATATGTCTCCAATTCTATTAAAAACCATTATTCATATTAAGATACATATTATTATTACCAAACAGTAATTCTTGTAACAACTCACTTTTTCCAGCAACATTTTATTGTTGTTCACTGTTTTTGATTTATTTAAAGTTTTACATTTATTACTAATAAATAAAAAGCACATAATACTAACAAAAAAGGATATTCACAGTATACTTCTCACTCACACTTATTAGAAAACATGCTAAATTTATGCAGCATTTCACACCAGATCAAACATGGATTTAGTATCTGTTGTCTAACTCATTTCACTGATGCCATATATTTCTCTGTTCTGGAAAAATCATTCTCTATTTTGGAGATGAACCACAGAGCCAGGAATTTTATTAAGAGACCTTATTAGTCAGTGAGTATAAACTTGTACTTTTATAGTCATTGTATAGTAATGTAAAAATATATTTTATAGTATAAATTACCAGTTATAAAATATTCCAAACTTTTGCATGGTTAGCTCTTCAGAGCAAGGTCTGCCTCTTATTATATGTCTGCATACAGTGGGAGTGAATCCTGATTAACTCCCCCCTCACACACACATACACACACACAAATTGAGCCTTCCCAATATCAGCTTTGATCAGACCCAACTTAGCCCTATCCTAATACCTGAGTTGGGTGAGCTGGTATTCTACTTCTCTTCAATCACTAACCTGCCATCAGCTCTCTCTGATTCTTCATTCCATTTCCCTCCATGTTCATTCATAAGCTTCTTTTTGCAATGCACACTCCTGTTTTCTCAATCTTTGCTCTCACTTTTACCCTCCCTGTCTCTTATGCCAACCCTTGTTCTCTCCCCAAATTCACATCCCCACCACACA
>NW_017729031.1:60331599-60333736 GCF_001723915.1 Gavialis gangeticus
CTTTAACTCCCTCGTACAGTCCACAATTCCCAACACACAACCACTGCTTCTTTCTTGCCTCTCTGTCCCTGCATATTCCTCTTTCTTGCAGTTTTTCTCTCACTCCAAAAGCATAAGGAGGTGTTGTATTCTCTACAGTAAGCTTGGTTTCTTTTGCACACACTGTAAGCAGTGAACACTAAGAACACTGATAGAGAGTGGGCATTTTTAAAGATGGCAATTCTTGTGGATTTATCTGCAGGAGAAAATTTTATGCACCAGCCTCTATTTAAGGAGAACCTTTCCATAACAATAAGCAAAACTTTACCATTAATTGAAAATGCTTCTTTCCAAAAGATACCCATTGAATCAGAGGGCACGTCTACAAGAGACTCTGCCTAATAATACTGCACAGTAGCACATCACAGCTTGCAAAGTGCTTGGTCCAGTGCTTTTCAACATCTTTATCAATGATTTGGATGTGGGGGTAAAGAGTTCAGTGGCCAAGTTCACGGATGACACCAAATTATAGGGGAGCATGGTCATGCCTGAATATAAGCTGCAGATACAGGTGGACCTAGACAGGCCAGCAGGGTGGATCAGAATCAGATGAAATTAAATGTCAAGAAATATAAAATGCTCCACCTAGGTACAACCCCCCACCCCACCCCCAACATACACACCCCTACAAGCTTGGCAACGCCAAACTGACCAGCACCATAAATGAAAAGGACCTGAGGGTAATAATAGACCACAGTATGAATATGAGTCAGCAGTGGGATGCTGTAGCCAACAGGGCAAATAATCCCCTGGCATGCATCAATCAATGCATCTCCAGCAAAACTAGGGAAGTGATTCTTCCGCTTTACTCGGCATTGGAGAGACTGCAGCTGGAGTACTGAGTTCAGCACTGGGCACCACACTTCAACAAGGACGTGGTTAAGCTCGGGACAGTCCAGAGAGGGGCCACCCATATGATCAGAGATTTGCAAGGCAAATCCACACAAGGAAAGATTGAGGGACCTGGGACTATTCAGCCTGAAAAAGAGAAGAGTGAGAGGGGACTAGAGAGTGGCTTACTGCTACGTCAGGGGCATACATCAGGGGCTCGGTGAACAACTGTTCACCAAGGCACCCTTGGGGAAAACCAGAAGTAATAGTTACAAACTCCTGGAAGCAGGGGTTTGGACTAGATTAGGTTCCCAAACTGTGGTATGCGTACCCCTGGGGTTACACACAACATCTCTGGGGAGATAAGTGGGAGAAATTGTGTAGTGGTGGATTTAATTTTCATTAGAATAATAATTGGCATTTAAGGGGTTAAAGACAAGACAATACAAGGTTCATCTTTGTCTCTTCTATCTTGGATCCACACAACATGCACTTTACTATTTTAGTTAACCTCGATGTCTGACTAAAATGTATAATTGGTGACTAAAAATGTGTGAGTCATGTATACAGAGTCAATATTCATACTATACTCTGTTTGTACACACACCTGTGTGTGAAGGAAGGTACATTATTATTCACTGCCTCACTTCTTAATGTTAAAATCTTATCTGAACTACAACTGGACATTTAGGATATTCAGTACACATTTGCTTTGAGACACCCCCATAATGCTGCATGGGGCTTTTTCTTGAGTGGTTAAAAAAAAACAGAACTCCTAACGTGTAAGTATACAGGTGTACAACTTTAAGACCCTCTTAGATTCCACAATGCACGATAATATACTCTAAAATGTTAGCCAGGATGTGGAACCCAGTGCAAACTGAGGGCTAGGCATGGAAAATGACAGTTGTAGTATAAAAGTAACTACCTAAACATGGCTCACATAAAAAAATAGAACATTTCAAAGTCTGAAAGCTGTCTAAGAAAAGATGTGCCATAGAGTGGTGTTCAAAGGCAGACCTGTAGTCAAAGAATTGTCAGTTCTGAAGATATTGATATCAGAGAAGCTGGATTCTACTACAAGACACATTCACCAAGTTCTCAAACAGACACACAATAAGGTGTCAAATGACTTCAGTCTAGGTGCACCTGGCAATATATGAAACAATAAGACGACATAAGAGCATTCTACACATCATTTTAGCTCACAATGATAAAAGTGCTCTGAGAATATAATGAAAAGCTTTAGAGTGAAGAGTCACAGACC
>NW_017729031.1:60333940-60339403 GCF_001723915.1 Gavialis gangeticus
TTTAGAGTGAAGAGTCACAGACCATAAAAGCAGGTCTGTGTGTATAACTGTCTATATACAGCCACACATGCAATGCATATGCCATGTTCTAAGAGAAATAATATATGATAATATGTTAAATACATATCCAGGTTAAATTGTTTTTTTGTAATATGGACTATACATTTTACAGGCAATGTTAAATTTGTTTATGCATGTATATCATGTTCTAAAAAAAACAACACGATTATACATGCACATACACAATGTCGGTGTATGCCCATATTATATCTTATTTTCTTTTAGAATATGACATATATGCATTGCTGACAGAGAGAAAAACAGGAACTAATGATATAAATTTTTGGTGGATACATATTGGTTTACATATCAGGGCATAGGACTCTTTCTACATTATTAATTTTTAAATAACCTTGAGTGCATCAAAATCCCAAATCAGAAATCTATGGAGAACATTCCATGAAGAAGTATCATTATTTAGCATTAGATATGTGATGCAGAGTATACTAGACATGTAGATATATTGCAGATGTCATAAATGGGCAGCCTCTGTATGTAACACATAGCAGATCAGGGAAAAAGCAGGTAGCATAGCAACAGACAGGTCAGGGAGCAAAAAGCAGAGCAGTAGAACAGGCAGGAAACCAGGCAGGGAGCAGAAAGCAAACAGAAGATCAGACAGGGAAAGGGATCATGGAGACTATGGGGCTAATACGTGATATGCTTGTCAAAAGGGTTGACACCCACTGCTTTAAAAAACTAACTCCCACCTATAATCTGCACTAATGCTCCCATCAGAGCTGGACAACCCGTAAGACAAAGCAGGCACATGCTTAGGAGTGCCAATGTACCAGAGGCAGCGGCAGCTGCCACCACCCACTAGCTCCCCTTCCCCACTGCAGAAGGGTGACGCTGCCACCACTGCCCCAGCCCTGCTCCTGGGAGGCAGTGGCAATCCATCACCACCCACCCGTGAGCCATCCCCTCCTACCTGCTCCACATCCAGCCGTGTACCACCCCCTCCCTCCCACATCCGGATAGGAGGTGCTGAAGATCCTGTGCCTATGAGCAAGTGAGGTATAAATCTGGCCCTGGCTCCCATCAGTGGGACTGAACCAATGATGATTCCAATAGTGGGAAAGGTTAGCAAAGATTGTCTCATAAGGACACAGCCATAGGACTGTCAAAAACAATTAGTTTACTGTAAAATAAAAAGAGATCATGAATAATAAATTCCCTCCCACTTTAAATGGATTTTTAATGCAATGACTCTTATTAAAATTAAATTATCTAAGAAGATGTGTCCTAATGCAAAAGCTATGCATATTGTATCATAAATTTTTAACACACAAAACTCTGAAACACTTTCTTTTAATCATTTTGTATTAGTGATTTTGGCTCCTCTATTATTTTACTTTCAGAAGGTTAACAATATGAGGCAGCACACAATCAAATGTGGTAATTACATCAAGCATAAATAAAAATAATAGAATGTGAATTTTTATTCCTATATCATGTCTTTATTGAGTGAAATATAAAGAAAGTGAAATATCACATATACTAACTCTTTTAAACAATGCTTCTTTTTAATAATAACTAATGAATAAAACAATAATAGAAAACTAATGGTTGTCTTCATGAAATAAGGAACAGGTAGGATAGAGCTCTACTGCTGTGTGTGACAATCATTTTATCACAAGGCTGGGACGGCAACATTTTATTAGTTCTACCTAGACCTTTATGTAAGAGTTGATAAGACACATTCTCAATTAGAAAACCCATCCAGATAGATGAAGCAACAAACTAACTGAGCTGACAGCATAAATACTCAAAAAACCTACACTAGGAACACTAGGAACCTGCAAGCTATCAAAATATAATAATATTATCACCCTGACAAAAAAAATCAATTGATTACAGATGATACAGTTTCATCTTACATAATTAGATAAGTGGTCCGTAATAGTGAAATAACATTTGCAGAGAATATCTCTGAAGATACTAAGGAAATGAAGCATACAAGATAAACACAACCTTACTTTTTCATCATCATCTGTAAAAGGGGCACCTCCAGGCGTCTTATTTATCGCTTGGGCAACACCAATAATTTCTCCATCACTGTTTCTAATGGGCGTGCACAACAATGATTTTGTCTTGTATCCAGTCAGTTTGTCAATTTCATCATTAAAGCGACGATCCTACAAAAAGAAACAAGGTAAGTATTAACACTTGCATCTTATATGTCTGAGTTTTCTTCAAGGATAGGAGTTCACTAAATACTTTCTTGAGTGTCTTTACAATAGTGGCATTATATTGTTAAATTATTGTACCATGCTTCAGAATTGCATTCCTTAGTTAATATACTGAGAGAAATAAGTCTAATTAATATGGGCCTTCCAAAACTCATGCTGTGGAAAGGGATAGCACAACTGGTATGTCCATCCTACATTCCAATGGCAAAAAGGACACTGGAGATAACTGCACCATTCTACAGTACAAAGGTAGGTATCCAGAAGATACTGCAAGAAGAATATAAATGAAACATCACAGATAGAAGCTTATGAGGAACATAGAGGGGAAACTAATACAATATTAGAAGATTTAAGGAGAAGCAGAGTGGTGTAGGATCTTTGAAAGTGACAAAAATATCATCCTGCATTCTGAAAAGAAAACCAAGATAATCACTTTGCTTTATGATCCCTTGCAACATCATATGCAACCTTGCAGCCCCAGACTGAAGGAGTGAAATGGGGATTGTCCACAGGCTGGATCCTGGGCAGAGTCGGTCCACAGGACCGGAGCAACTCTGCACACCAGCCTGACTGCACACCAATGTGATCTAGTGCACAGGGCCATGTCATCCAGCCAGCAGGACTCCCCACAGTCCAGAAATTTGACAGCAATTAATGTCACATCATCTTCATAAACTTATCAAACTCTGTCTCAAAGCAAGTTAGCTTGCTTGCTCCTTTTCCTCTTAGAAAGGGTTCTCTAAAAGTCTCCCTATACTTCTGCAGGTTCTACTATGTTAGATTCACTTTGTTCAGTGATTCCAATGTGCTTAGATGTAAGTTGAACCAGTTACTCTGCCCTGCAAGAAAAGAGGCACTACACAAGCCTGAAAATTTGTTTTCTTTAATCTCATTTATACATAGTTACCTTATCTTAAGCACCACATATAACAATACTGGGTAAAAAGAATTCAGACAGAAATGCCATGTTGAACCAGTTACTCTGCCCTGCAAGAAAAGAGGCACTACACAAGCCCGAAAATTTGTTTTCTTTACTCTCATTTATACATAGTTACCTTATCTTAAGCACCACATATAACAATACTGGGTAATAACAATACTGGGTAAAAAGAATTCAGACAGAAATGCCATGTTGAAGCCAATGATGATGCTGGACAATTAAGTTTGCCAGTTTGCCACATAGAAATGCATGGGTTTTGAAACAATGAAAGATTTCATAGAGGCCAAGTGAATAACTATAAAATTAAACACCAACTCCTGTATTATCAAAGTCGTGCCCAGAGTTTTCCCCACAATATTAGTATTGGCTGCAATATTAATTCTACAATATTAATACTCCTATTCCTCTAGAGGATAATATTATGTTAACCTGAATGTTCTTAAAATGTACTATCCATTAATTGGCTTCATGGTCACATTCATTTGTAGCATTCTAAGGGCTATGTTTTCAGTATGGTGCATAGGGACTTAGTAGCACAACTTTCATTAATGTTAATGGGAGCAGTGTGACTGAAATTTCACAATGAAATCTACCCCTAAGTATTACATGGCAAGTAGAGATTATTTATTCAAGGAATTTGCAAACTTAATGTCATTTATTTTTATATTAGGCAGGCCAGACTGTATGTTACATTAAACAGACTAGATACTTTTTTATATTACAATGAGTGTGAAAAATATGTATTAGCCTGATTTTTACATTCTGATCAATCTGTTTTCACTTAGGTTTTGTTATCTCAGGATTTCATGAACTATGTTAGTGAATGTAGGTATATGATTTCCAGATCATAAACTGAATTAAATTATCAATAAAGATATTTATATTCCACAGAAGAAATAATGAAATGTATATTTTCTCAGAGATATCATACATTTAATATTCATGTGAATGTATATTATGAGCATAAAGGACCTCTCTCAATAGGATTATGGAAACCTGTGTTTGATTGTATTTAAAATCTAAGTAACACAGGAATTTCAGTAACAGACAGCATATCCAATAGAGAAAATACCATAATCACACTCAACTATACAGAAATAGCAGTATTCTGTACTGAAAATGTATTCTAAGATAACACATAGATATACCTTGTTAGGGAAGCATGTACCTAAAAGCTAAATTATTAACAATGCTTGTTCCTTCTGTTTAATCAAAAGACCTCAATTTTCAAGATTAAAATTTAAAATAATTTAATAGATACTAAAATTGATTTTACAGTTCACAGTTGATTTTGCTTCCAGTTTAGATGAAGTGAGACCAGTGGCAATGCATAGGGGGTGCACCACGGGGGAACATGTGCACCCCCTGAGAGCACTGGTGCACTGCCTGACTGGCCGTGCTTGCCACTTAGGCAATGGGCACGGGGGGCAGGCGGGCACACCGATGCCACGTGTCCCCCCTGACTGAGGACGACACCAGTCGCCCATGAGTGAGACTACTAGACATGCAATGTTGTCTCTGAGACACACCAGCTATGGACATAAGTTACACATAAACTGGTTTAAAGTGATGAGAAGCTGGTTTCAACATGTACCAGAACATAAAGGCTAGGAACAGACATTATACTAAACTGGTTTAAGTGTTCAGAAACTGGTTTAAACCTGTAACAGAACATAAGTTCAGTGCACATAAACCAGTTTCAAAATGGCCAAAACCAGTTTGAGATAAACCTGGTTAAATGTAGTATCAAACTTAACTGATTGAGCTTAAACTGGTTTATGCAACTTCTGTCCCAGACCCCTTCCTGGTTTAAGTTAAACCAGAGTTCCCCAGCATCCTGACATGCTCTCTGGACTGGGCTCTCTGCTCCAGCAATGCAGGCCTGGCCCTGCCCCTCTGCTCCCTAGTTGGAGCAGGGACCGGCAGGGGTGGGGGCCTGGCCAGACGCCAGCCCAGAAGGGAGCAGGGAAGAGGTTATTCCCACCCCCCCTTCGTCCCCTGTCCAACCAACGTGACCTGCATTTCTTCACTGGCTATTCCAGCAGCGGGGGCATGGTCAGCCCTGGCAGTAGCCTGGAGTGAACTGCCAATGGAGGGGGTTTAATTCCCTGCTGCCGCCACTCACTCTCCCCCCACTCCTTTTGTCCTACCACAGGAGTCAGGCTATGCCCCCATCTGGCCATACTCCCTCTTCCCCCAACCCTCTGAACCCTGCAGGCCAAGGTGGAGGTTTAAACCCCTCCTCAGTCTTACTGAGGATTGCTGGGTCCT
>NW_017729031.1:60339413-60360714 GCF_001723915.1 Gavialis gangeticus
TAGCAAAACTCCCAGTTTTTCTTTTTTTTATTTGAAAATATATTCCCTCCCCTTCCCCAACCATTTTTTACTTTTTCTCTGTCCTCTCTAATCCTTATACATGATTACAAGTTGTAGTAGGTAAACTAAGATAAGTTCATATACTCCCTTATAGTAACAAACCCCTTTTATATTGTAAATAGTGTTCTATTATGTTTGTATTGATTTTTACTGTTTTAATTGATATGATTTAGGCCTGTGTCTGTAAAGTAATGTCAAGTAATGTCAAGCTTCCATTTTGTATGTCAAGCCTCACTTTGTGTCCTCTGCCCTGGTATAACCTCTTGGATAGTATGTTGTAACTGTGACTCATGTCTAACCAGTCTCATGTAAATTGGTTCCTGGATGAATGGGAAAGAATGAAGGTGCTTGAGGTACAATGGTAGCAGGCCTCTACTGAATGATCAACTCAATGACCAGACCATCAACTCAACCACCGGACCATCGACTCAACCACCAGACCATTGCCTTGCATTGACTCACCCAGGAACCACAGACTTCACCCAGGAACAGAGACAAAACCCAACATTTGAAAGATAAAGAACCCACAGGAACCCAACATTTGGAAGACAAAGACCCTACAAAAACCAGGAACCTCACCATTGTGTCCCTTCAGACAATGAGGACACCTGGATCTTCATGTATGCATCTAAGCAGAACTGTCCTTGCCTGGACATGTCCTTCCCATAGGAGACACAGGTAGCCCACCCTTATAAAAGGGGTGGAAGAGTGTGATCTCTTTGGGACTCCCTCTCCATCTGGACCAGCACCATGCAACACCACTTATCCACCCAGAGGCCCTGCTGGTGACCGCCTCTGAACAATACCTTGCTGGGGAAGACCCCAACTGGCCATCACGGATCAACTCACAGCCCAGGATAGATAGCTATCACCCACCTTCCTTCCCCAAGCAAAGGATCTGGACTCTGTTCCTATACACCCTGACTTCAATCCCTCCACCAAACCCTTCCTCTCCTGCTACCGTTGTGTGGGTGTGTGTGTAAGTGCTTGTCTGTGTGTATATAGAAACCAATAACTTTGTGAGCTGTATAGTACATTGCCTGTCTAATAAAAGTGATATATATATTTTTTGACCCCAAGTTGGTCTCTGTCTTGCTGCTGGCTCCCAACTAAATCCCCATCTCTCTGAACTCCCTTTGGGCTTCATTCCTCTCTGCCGCCTCTATCTCCCCCGGCTCTGGCTTTCTCTCCCTCTCCGCTGACCTCCCGGGCCTACTCCTTGGCCTCCCAGCTCCAGCCCCCACTCTGTCTTCCGCCTCTGTCTTCTCCATGATCTCTCTCTCCGTTCCCACTTGTGTCTTGCCACCTCTGCCTTCTCCCTGATCCCGATCTCTCCCTCCATTCCTCTCTCTCTCTCTCTCCATCCCCAGCTTCCCCCGTGTCCCTCACTGTCTCTGCCTTCTCCCTGATCTCCCTGGCACCTCCCGTAGCATCTCCCAATCTCCTGGCTTGCCTCTACCACCTCCAGCGGCTCCTTGCTTTCTTCCCCTGGCACTCACAGCCTCTCCCTGGCACCTGCAGCTTCCCTGGTTCTCCTGCAGCCTCTCTCGGCACCTGCAGCTTTCTCTAAGCTCCCCCACAGCTACCTGGGCACCCACAGCTTCCCCAACCTGGTTCCTGGCTCCCCCACAGTCTCTCCACTCTGGCTCTGGCCCCAGCCCCAGCCCCAGCCCCAGCTTCTGTACCGGCTTCTCCCTGGCACCACTCCTCTGCCCTGCCGCCTTTTGGCTTTTCCTTTGATCAATCAACACCAATTAACCTCAAGTTACCCCGACGCCAAACGACTCCAAGTAATCCCGGGGCACATTGACCCTGAGTAACCCCAGGGGCCACTTGCCCCCAGTGTTAATACACAGCCACGAAAGTGCATCTTTGTGTGTTTATGTATGTACATATAGTTTTGTATGAACCCATGGAGTGTGTGTGTAGGTTGTTTGTGTGTATATAATTTTGTATCATGCCCTCCTGTCTAACAGCGCAATACTGAGATCCTGAGTGTTGATCTGGTGCGTGTCAAGTCAACACTGGAAGGGAAGGGAGGACTGCTCTAGTGCCCCGGAGCTTCTGGCCCGAACCACTGCAGGCATATGCCTGCATTTTCAGTGGATGGCTGTCCACTTGCAAATTGGTTCAATCTCTGCAGGTTAGACAAACCTGCAAAGATTGAATCAATTCAGGCTCGGGCTTTTTGAATGTCTGTCCCTAGCCACACAGATTGCAGTGGTGAAGGTAGAACAAATACCTCAGTAGATAAAAAGAAAGTGCACATCCATCCATTCTCATTATAGGAATGCAATCAAGTATAACTAACAAAGAAATATCAAGTGAAAACTGACTTATGTCTGATTTTTATAACTAAAAATACATTACTATGTTGAACATTTTTTGAATTGGGCATTCAATGAAGGTAAGACTAGAAAATGTAAGCATGCTGGATCACATTGCTACTTCACAGATATTCTATGTGGATTCACGGAAGTTTAGGGCTGGAAGGGGCCTTGTGAGATCATTGGATCCAGCCCCCCTCCTCTGGATGCTCAAGATTACTTTGCCAGAACATGGAAATTGCTCTTTTCAACCCAAATCCTTGTTGTCTTTTTGGCAACACGTTTGCTAAATCACATAGCATTTAGCATGCTGCTTGAGATCTAAAATTCTGAATGCTAAGCAGGGAGTTTCAGAGAGGCCTGTTACAGTGGTAGTAACAGCAGGAAGGAGTCACACTCCAAGACCCCTCACTGCACTTTATAGAATTGGAAGTGTCCATACTGGGCATGTCTACATGAGACATGTACTGTGCAGTACAATAATTACTCCATAGCAGTGCACATATAAACGCTGCCCTGGCTGGCTGGGGCATGAGGGTGCTTCAGTGCAGGGGCTGCCTGCTGGGTAGCCCTGCACAGAGCCCAGCCAGCCCTTCCACAGCACACTGAGCTGAGGGAAGCAGCCCTGGGCTGGCAGCCGCCAGGATCCTTGCCAGCTGCGGCTGCTCCACCCTGGCTCAAAATGCTGCAGTCCTGGGTGCACATGAAGAGATGTACCTGGAAGCAATAAACTCCAGAGTGATAAGCTCCAATTTTTATTCACACATGTTAATATGCACACCTAGATGCACCCACTGTGTCCAATACTCTCTACTGGGTCACTGTACAGAGCACAGCATCCACATGCTGGAATATAAGGATTCACTGAGATTTTGGAACACTGTTCCTTCCATGAATAATAGATTTGTTTTCATTTGGATAGTCTAATGGGGAGCTGATAAATGAACTAGAAAGAACATGACTGGCCCAACCCCAGAAAGAAAGCTAATGCTTTCAGTCCTTGACAGAGCAAAATTTCCTATCACTCTGCAGCGCTCACCAAGAGGGAGATGAATACAAAGACAATTAAAGAAAAAGTCGGATTAAAAAGAATGGAGTCTGCACCCAGAAGTTTCCTTACTCATTCTAAGTCAGTTTGATGGACTGGTGGTTGACCTCTTTGCATCTGAAAACAACAATAAAATACCCTGTGATCTCTGCAGGTATCAAAAGGCAGCAGGTATGAACCGACAGATGATCATGCACAAGGAAGGCAAGATCTTTGCTCTACACCTTTCCACCTTTTCCACTGCACCGTTCAGGAACAGAAAAGGGAAAGAGATGCAGATACTGTATATACCAGGGGTTCCCAAACTGTTGTACACATACCTTTGCGGATTCACAGAACATCTCTAGGGGGTACATGGGAGAAACTGTGTAATGGCAGATTTGATTTTCATTATAATAGGCATTTAAGGGGTTAAAATACAAAATGTATGCTGGTATGTGGGCAGCTGGTAAATCTAGGAGGGGGTACGCAATAAGAAAAAGTTTGGGAACCTCTGGTGTATGCCTTTCAGGCTGAAGAGGCTGTGACTCTTAGGCCTGATTAACTTAACAGAAGTCAAAGTGTCCTTAAGAAATAAGGTCTATAGATCTAACCCCCTCTGCAGACATATATGTCAGTCAGAATAGAGATGAAAGTGATATCTAAAGGCCAGGGGATGATTTTTTAGGGGAAATTTCACATGTCTTACAGTAGCATAAACCACTGTACTTATACTTCAAGGTTATCATAGAATAATTGAAAAATAGGGCTGGAAGGGAACTCACAAAGTTACCTAGTCTTTCCCCCTGCTCTACACAAAAGCAAACCCATCTAAACCAGTGGCATCATGGTGGGGGCAACTGGGGCACTAACCCAGGACCATGTGCATGACAGAAAACATGATTGTGAGATCATGCACCAGATCCTATCACGCCTTACTGCCAGTGCAGGGGGAGCATGGGATTCCAGGGGTGATTCCAAGTTCCCCTTGCCCTGCCTCCTGCTGCTGCAAGCACTGCAGCTGATAGGGCTTGTGACAAGGGTAGCAGTTCCACATGCTGCTTCCCACCCGCAAGCCCCATTAGCTGCAGGGCTCACAGCAGGGCAGCATTCCCCGCATTGCCATTGCTGCAAGTCTCTTCAGCTGCAAGGAAAGCTGACAAATGCACCTCCTCAGTTGATGGGACTCCCAGCCACAGGGGAGCATCTGGCCACACATTCAATTAATGACATGATAAGAACAAGCCACAAAGTTATTAAACATTTTCTGTGGAATAACTTTGTGGTGTATTTTTTTGTTTTATCACACCATTTATTGATTGAACATGTGACTGGGTATCAACTTAAGGTGCAATTAACTGGTTAATCACACCTTAAGTGTAACGTGTAGATGGAGCCAAAGAATCACTTCCTTTACTTGCAACCAATACCTCTGTTGACACAAACTGGTATACTTTTGGCGTTTTTTTGAAAAAAGAGTATGTTGTTGACTCTCATATTCTATCACTGTTGACTCTTTCATATTCAGGTCCTTTTCTGCAGTACTGCAGTCTGTGTAGTCATTCCCCAGTTTGTATTTGTGCATTTGATTGCTCCAAATTGAGTTGATTGCATGATTAACCTCTTTGTAATGTAGGAGAACAGAATGTAGTTATTCTTGTTATTGAAGTTTTGTCACATTTTTGGCACTTCAAGATACTGGCTATTCCCCCTCTGCTGATTCTATGCTCAAGCTGTAAGCAGGCCGAAGTCCTCATTGTAGTTAATCTGTAGACCCTACTGCTTAAAAGGTATTTTCACATCTCACAGATAAATTATCTTAACTCTTGCCTCATTGATCTGTTTTTCAGCTGTCTGTGTTTAAGCCTGTCCCTACACAGAATGCCACCCCTATTGTAGTCTGCCAAGCTGCTACTCTGTTTCACTGAAATCCATCCTAAAGGTTCACTTTTCATAATGCCCGCAAGAGGTGATTCAACAATGACACAATGAGACTAATGGTAAAATAAAGATTCTAGCACACGCTGGTATTTCCAGTTTACTATATTTTCATGAGAGTGAGAGTCCAGGAGGAGTTGCCTATGGTTCAGTGGTAGAATCCTTGTTTATCACACAGAAGACCTGGGTTTGATTCCTAGATACTTATACATCTACAACCATGGAGGCATCAAACACCTGGACTCAGTCTGGTCTTTGGATTTTGTTTCAGTGGCCTAAAAGGAGGATGACATGTCTGGGCAGCCTCCACTCCTCTGAAAAGTCCTGCCCAGGCATATGCATCGAAAGTCTGGGTGGCCCTCCTGTATACACCATCTTCCAGGAGGATTGATGGTTGCTACCACCAGGATCCCAGGAGGTAAGGACTGTGTACTTTCAGTCTCTTAAATAATGAGAGCACATTATCAGCGCTCCAGGAATAATAATACATTGTAGAAAATATTTCAGATGTAATGAAGAAATAGTTGATGAAATAGAAACAGATTTAACCTTTGTGCTGTTTCTCTTTATGAATTGTGGAAGCTTACTCTTATAATTATACTATATTTAATTTATTACAGGGTTAAAACACACATTTACAGACATGATCCTGCATGGTGCAAAGCTCTTTTCAAGCTATGAGGAGCCTGAAAATCCTCAGTTTCTTCTGAAATTAAGTGATGGTGCATGGTTTTCAGGGGTTCAAATACTATGCAAGACAGGGCCCTTGATACCATTATTAAAATCATTCATCTTGGAGTTTTCTAGCTCTGTTAAGGAAACTGTCAGATAAGTAACTCAAGGGAATCTCACTGATAAAGCAATGATTACAGTTAATAACCCACTCTGTAGAGACACAAGATAGTTACTACACTCCTGAGGCACAAACAGGCCCAAGGAGAAAGAACAACTCCTAATAAAGTTACAGAATTATAAAAAGATTAAACAGAACCAAACAAACCCTAAGCTGAGTGGGACAGATCACAGTTATTGAGATCTGAAAACTGTGGTCAGTACTTTTCATACTAATAAAAAATAAATAACTTAAGTGACATTAAGATGGCCAAATACATGCCTCAGTTATTTAGCTGCCTGACCATTAAATCACAAGGCATTTGATTTTTCTAAGATGACTAAAATGATCTGTTTCTGTAACCTGCAGTTTGCAACCACATGTAACAGGAAACCATACTTACAGCTCAGAATAAACAACATACATTTATACCTATGATTAAAAAATATAGAGCAGAGTTGTCCAAGTTCTAAGCCCCGGGGACCACACCAGGCACTTCATGCAGGTGCCCCTCCCACTACTGTTCTGCATGGGCACTATACCCCCAGCATATCCCCCATCACTGCTGCCCTGCACATGTGTGATCCCTCTGTCTGGGGCTAGGTCCCAGACTCACCCTCAGCTCCCTGCCCGGTCCCACTCCCTGGGGCAAAGGCAGGAAGTGGCAACTAGAGGAGGGTGGGGAAACCCCAGACATTCTAGCAGTTGGAGAGATGCAGGGAGAGCAGCAGGTAGATAAGAGCTAGTAAGCCATGCATTAACCCCTTGTAGGCCATATGTGGCCCAAAAGTTGCCAGCTGGATGGGCCTAATGTAGAACATAAAACTTAGGACATACTAATACAGATAGTTTGGATTAGGGTGTAATGTGTGCTCAGAAAGTTCTTCCCAAATTAGTGTTGGGATGATGTTGTAGGTGTGATGGTCCATGAATAAATGAAAGAGGCAAGGATTTCTGGGATAACTTCTATTGGACCAACTATATAGTTGGAAAGGATACACACATGCCAAAACCCTTCCTCAGGTCTCTGAGAAAAAAGCCAATAGCTTGTACTAAACAGCAGATCGAACAAAGGCCTGCATAAAATTCCATATGCAAATAAAAACAGGATGTAAATAAAAAAAGGATTTATAGGAAGCAGACAGATAAGAGAAATACAGTAGAAAGGGAGTGGTTTATTCGTCACCCAACTCATCACCAGAAGAAAACTCCCAGCTGATCACCTGGCATGAAATGGGACACAACACTTCCTTAATAATTAATGCAAAACCTGTCAACTCAGCACCCCCACAATGAAACCATCAGACTCCATAGATCCAACATGTCTATCCCAGAATGTGGTATAATCTCATCCAGTGCACCAAATGCCCTCATGGACACTATAAGAGTGAAACTAGACAAAAATTACACACCAGAATGAACAATCACAGAAAAAAAGATAAAGGACAGAAACACTAAACACAGGAAGGAGAACATCTTTCACAGAAAACACACTTTCTTTCTGCCCTCACAGACCTTGTGCTCAAGAGAAATTTACAAAACACTTTTAAGAGATGGGCCTGTGAACAAATATTCATTAGCTTACTGAACACTAAGACCCAGGAATTTAACAAAGACATTGGCTTTATGGTTTATGTGGGGGAGGAGAGGAGCCAGCAGGGTCCCGAACCCCATGCCCCGACCCCAACTGCTGTATTTCCTGCCCCTCGGCTCAAAACGCCAGGTCGGGGGCACTTACCGTCCACAGGTGTGCCCAGGATAAAGGGGAAGCAGCGGTTCGGCTCAATATAAAAGAGACGCCGACCGCAGCTCCCGGGGTGGAACTGGAAGCGTGCAGCGGCGGAGCCGATGCTGGCAGGAGCACCCGGGGACTGATACAAGCAGCCAGGAGGCACAGCAGGACCTTTTGGGGTAAGAGTAGACCCTGACGGGGCTCGGGAGCTGGGGAGAAACAGGCCCAGCCCAGCCACAGACTGTTTTGAGCCAGCAGGAACGGCTCGGCCCGGCAGGAGCCGGTGAGCCATATTTTCTCTAATACAGGGGCACTCACAGAGGGTGAAGGTGCCGCATCTAAGACTGAGAGAGGCAAGTGGACCTTGAAAGCCCTAGAGCGGGCTGGGGAGCTCGACGGAAGCTCGTGAGAGGGTGTTAACACCCGCAGCGGACAGGGAAAGACCAAGGAGGCCAGCGAAAGGTCCAGGCGGCCTCCAGGCTCTGG
This sequence comes from Gavialis gangeticus, assembly GCF_001723915.1. Classification (NCBI taxonomy): domain Eukaryota; kingdom Metazoa; phylum Chordata; order Crocodylia; family Gavialidae; genus Gavialis; species Gavialis gangeticus. The sequence goes on from NW_017729031.1 coordinate 60,347,816, forward strand.
GGAATCCCTGGCTGTCAGTCTTAAGTTGTTTTCTTATCTTTCTGTTTGCACATCCCGGGCACGGTATCCTGACAGGGGACTGGACCAGGTTGACGATCACCCGCATGGTGGAACAAGCGAGGGTGTAGGGGCGGCGGAGCCCTCAGCAACGCGGGACCTCTAGGACCCTGGAATCCCATCCTCGGATGGACACGCGCCAGATTATCAACACTGAACCAGGTTATCATCAAAGTCATGGCAGGTGGTCCGAACACGCCCAGCCGATGAAGGAGCGGTTCCTGGTGGGTCACCCAGAAGACAGTCCCGACGCACAGAGGGGGGAGGTGACAGCGAGGAGCAACAACGTCGGAGATACCCCCCCCCAACAGTTTATCATAAACAGGGATCCTGGTTTTCCATGATTAAAAAAATCACATATTCTCTGATAAAAAATTTCAAATTCTCTGATAAAAATCCCAAAATCTGTGATTAAAATTAAATGCACCCCACAGCCCTGCTGGTGTCCCTCACTCCCCCCTCACAGCCCCCCAGCCCTGCTTGTGCCCCTTGCCCCCCAGTCCCACTTATCTCCAGCAAGAAGAGTGAGCCTGAAGCAGCCTTAGATAAGTGTGAGTGTTGGGCCCTACCCTTCCCCCCTCCCCTCCTCTCCTGGCAGGGTTGAGGGTTTCCCCGCCCCTTTTGCAAATAGCTCTTGCAGGCTGGAACTTTGCCAGCCTGCAAAGCTCTTTGCAAAAGAGGGAAATCCATGGGTTTCTCTTCTAAAAGGGAAAATCTGTGTTTTCTCTGATAAAAATGGGAAATCCATGGTTTTCTTTGTTTTTCCATGGGAAACAGAAAACCGGAATCCCTGATTATAATCTACCTGATCTCTGCTAATCTCTGCACTGCATAGGTGATAAGGACCTCCTCTGAATGGCTTTGCTCTTCCACTTACTAGGTTACCCTTTCTACTGCATTTCTCTTGTCTGCTAGTTATCTGAGAGAATGTGCCTTATATCCTGTTTTAATTTATACATAGAATTTTATACATGCCTTTGTTCTACCTGCTAATTAGTTTAAGATGTATTTGCTTTTGTCTCATTGGAGACCTGAGCAGGTTGGTATGGAAAAACTCATTTATATACCTCCCAACTAAAGAGTCAGTCCAATAAAAGATAACAGTAACAAAATTCCATGCATCTTTAATTAGAGAATGTACAGTTAAATCTATAAAGCAGTTGGAAATGACTATGAATTTTCTTATATCACTAAAGATGTTCCGTGAATATGCTCCTTAATATCATAATCCAATGTCTAAATGATACTACTTTAAATCTCAATTATTAAGTACTGTGCAAATAAAATATTGTTCATTATATCACTTGAAACAAGAGTATGTGTAATCTTGCATGTCTAGAGCTGTATTTTTATATGTCTCCACTACTGCATCAGCTTCAAATTAATCTCTTGCTCTGGACTCCAAGAAGACTGGGTGCAGTCACAGCTGTCAGTCATAGACAGATGCTTTTCTAGTTATAGATCTATTGATTCAGTTTCCAGAAAGTACTGAGTTTAGTTGATAGTTCAATAACACATTTGTTTTGGGAAGGTAGTGAAATTAATGCTCAGGGCTTCCTCCAGCTGGCCAATATTGTTAAAAGGCCTCCTTAGAAGTAAAACAAAATATTTCATATTCACTTTTGGTCACTCTTTATTTAAAGATAATTTCTGCTATAAAGCTGAATTTTAGCTCTCAGTGTAATTACAGGCAGTCTTTGGACTTATGACACAATTGGTTCCTGAAAACCACTTCTTAAGTCGAAATGTTGTAGTTTGGAACCAATTTTCTCATAAGAAACAATGTTATAAATGGGGGAGTGTTTCCTGAACCAAGGCCTGATACCCTATTTTCACCAAAAATACTCCGGTATTTTGTATTCGATCAATTATAGATGAGTATATTAATGTATTTATATTGTAAATAGCAATCATATTGATCTGGAAGGACTTCTTTGAGGTGACCTTGCTGGACTTTTTGAAGAGCTCTTGGTTGGACTTTTTGAAGGGTTCTTGGCTGGAGTCTTCTCAGGAGTCTTGGCTGCAGGTTTTTCTGGAGTCTTGTCTGCTTTTTTAAAAAAAGTGTCCAAGGAAGTGTGGACAGCTGTTCTCCAGGGAGATGGGCAACACAGTTAATTTTTTCACTGGCATGGCATCCCATCAGATCAAGCACTGTAAAGTCAAAACTGACCTCATAAAGATCAAACAGGGTGTCAATTTATAAATGTTGTAAGTGCGAAAGGTTGTAAGTCGAAACATTGTAAGTCGAGGACTGCCTGTACTTTGAACGTGAGTGTATTTGTATAAGAAAGGCTATATACTCCTTTACTGTGAAAGGTATTACTTTGGTTGCCATAGACTCCCTTTATAATGCTGGTAATAGCAGCATTTCTACAAACTTACTTAATATTTCAATTAATTATGACAATATATTTAATGCCTCTTCTGAAAGATTTTTTTTCTGATTATATAAATCCTCCAGTGACCACTAGCCATCATAGTTTGCTTTCTGAGGAAAAAAGGAGCCTAAAAATGAAAGTGAAAATCAAGGAAAGCACGGTATATGTAATATCTCCCCTTAACTGACCAGCCTGCAGAAAGAATGTGTCTATATACAACAAGGAGTCTCATGGTATGGTAAGGGCCCAAATGTTTTGCTTATGGCATCACAGCAAGAACAGTGCCTTACAGTTTGGGGAATGAGAAGGGGTGGAAACTACTTATTTTTACATTTTGCTACACTATAATTTTGTTTTGGGTTATATTTATTTTTTCCTGGCTCCACTTTTAATCAGGACATAGAGCATGTAACAGTCAGCTGTTGTACAGTGAGCAGGGAATTTTCACATTCAGCCAACAAAGGAAAGCATCCGGCAGAGCAGGCTAGCACTGATCTAGTTGGAAGAGATGCTTTTACTGAGGCAGAGAGGCATGGTGATTGGCAAGATCTGAAGGAGGGGAGAGGAGAGGGGACTTAAAGTCCATGTGAGCAGCTTGGCTTATTTTAAGAATATTAAGGGTGATAAATACATTAGAACCTGAAAACTATGGTCACGTATGAAGCAAAAACATAACATTGTGCTGCCAATATTTCAACATTAGGCTCTTACACTGTCACTGTTACCCGCATAAAAGATTTCTTACAAGCTGAATAAATTAATGAAGCAACACTGCTGACAAAGGAACTTGGATTAAACAGCACTTAGTTGAATGTTGATAATTTATTATTGAAGAAATCTTGATAGTATAACAATATAGCAGCATTCATCTTATGTAATTTGGTGTGCAAAGTGATATTAAAGACTATGTAGTCTTATTGAGATTGGGGGTGGGCAGCATCCCCAGATTTTTTTAAATCCCTGTCATTTAGTGACAAATGACCCATTAACAGGGCAAAATACTTAATACACTGTTACAATCCCCTGAGTTAAATCAATGTGGTAATTTAGCACTTGGTAAAAAGAGGGAGGGTGAAATACTTTTGAAGTTAAAACATGCCAATCTGACATTCAGCTTTGATGACAGAATTTTAACAACTGTCCCCAGCACATCAGTGAAAAGAAGATCTCCTGATTTGCTGAATGGAGTTCTTCCATCATTGAGAAATAAATCTTCATGCACACTCCATGAAGGATTGATAGGATACAGATTAAATTGTGGACTGCTCTAGAGACATCTGTCCACGAAAAAAAAAATCTCTAACATCTTACAATTTTGTAGATCATGACATAATCATGTGTCAGAGTTTCCTGAAAGTTCAGAAAAAATAGCAATTTCAGGGAATAGCCCAAATTTATATACGTCAAAGGACATAAGTCAATAGGACACAAGATATGCGGTTAATCCAAACTCTTAAATCCACCTCAAGCAGGTGGAAGTGGGAAGCTGAACATGCTGCATGATTGACTGCATTGTAGGATTTCAAACCTTTGCTTTTTGAAAGTTTTTCTCCTCCCCCCCGCTCTTTCTCTATCAGAGTATCAATTTTGGAAGCTATTATATCAAAGTTCCAACTTCTGCAATATTTCCATGTATGGAAACTCAGGTTTTCATCAGGATAAAAGGTAACACCAAAGATGCTACTTAGCTTTATTAAAATAGTGATGATTCACTTTACTAACCTAAAAATGTAGTTGCCAGGCTTTCTTCAGGTGAATGCACACAGTGGCTGGAGTTTGGGGAATCCAGCCACTTCAGGGAAAGGCATGGGACTGCTATAATATGCACACACTGTAATTTTTTTACTTCACCATAATACCATGCTAGTTATTGGAATGTTAGTGACATTACTTCTTCCTCATCCTATAAAACTTCCCAAAATAGTCACTCCAAGTACTTTTTGACACAGCCTGCCAAGGATTGACAAAGTTATGTTATCTACAGCAGGGCTGTCCAACTGGCAGCCCACACGAGGTTACATGCAGCCTCTGGCCTGGCCGGCTGCTACCCATTGCTCTTGTGGCAGCAGGACCAGAGTTTCCAGTCTCCCCCTTTCCTCCAGCTTCTGCTTCCTGTTTTAGCTCCTGGGAGCAAGATGGCACAGTGGAAGGGAGTCAGGCCAATGCAGCAAGCCCAATGCAGCATGCACAGTCCAGCAAAGAAGGGAGCTAGGCTGCCTATGCTGCATAGTGCAAGTGGACTGCCTGCATGGTGTGCAGCCAGGAGGGTATGAGGCTGCTGCCTGCCTGGCACGTAGCTGGGAGGGGTAGGATGCATGTGTAGCAGGGGCCGGAGGGAAGCTACCCTCATGGCATGCAGCCCCTGGGTCTGCAGCCCACACTACTTATAGCCCCCAGCTGCCCAGAAGTTGGATAGCCCTGATTTACAGTATTTGGAGAGCACATACAAAACCTGAATCAACCTTTAATCCACAGGTTCTCCTGCCAATTCCCATACATTTTATAGGGTGCAGAGGACCTTGTGCAAATACAGTCTAATGGGTTGCCAGCTGGTTAGAGAGTCGCACCCAGAGGGTGGTAGTGGATGGGTCCTTCTCGACCTGGAAGGACGTGGGAAGTGGGGTCCCACAGGGCTCGGTCCTTGGGCCTGCACTGTTCAATATCTTCATCAGTGATTTGGACGAGGGGGTGCAAAGCACCCTGTTCAAGTTTGCTGATGACACTAAGATGTGGGGGGATGTGGGCACAATAGAGGGGAGCAACAGGCTACAGTTGGACCTAGATAGGTTACAAGGATGGGCGGAGGAGAACAGGATGGGGTTTAACACAGACAAGTGTAAGGTGATGCACCTGGGGAGGAACAATCGGCACCATACATACAGGCTGGGGAACTCCCCTCTTGTCAGCACGGAGGTGGAAAAGGATCTGGGAGTCATTATTGACTCCAAGATGAACATGAGTCGGCAATGTGGGGAGGCGGCTAGGAAGGCCAACTGCACCTTGTCGTGCATCCACAGATGCATCTCGAGCAGGTCCAAGGAGGTGATCCTCCCCCTCTATGCGGCACTGGTCAGGCCGCAGCTGGAGTACTGCGTCCAGTTCTGGGCGCCGCACTTTAAGAGGGATGTGGACAGCATGGAGAGGGTCCAGAGGAGGGCCACTCGTATGATCAAGGGACAGCAGGGTAGGTCCTATGAGGAAAGGTTGCGGGACCTGAACCTGTTCAGCCTTCAAAAGAGAAGGCTGAGGGGGGATCTTGTGGCCTGTTATAAACTGGTTAGGGGGGATCAGCAGGCGCTGGGGGAGTCCCTGTTCCCCCGAGCGCCGCAAGGAGTGACCAGGAACAATGGTCACAAGCTGGCGGAGGGAAGGTTTAAGTTGGACATCAGGAGGCGCTACTTCACAGTCAGGGCAGCTAGAGTCTGGAACCAGCTTCCAAGTGAGGTGGTGCAGGCTCCCACCCTGGGGGTTTTTAAGAGGAGGTTGGATGACCACCTTACTGGGGTCATTTGACCCCAGTGCTCTTCCTGCCATGGCAGGGGGTCGGACTAGATGATCTGCTCAGGTCCCTTCCGACCCTAGAAACTATGAAATTATGAAACTATGAAATTCTCCACATGATTAATTTCCCATATTGAGCTTAATATATTTTCTGCACTAGAGAATCTGTGTATGTAGTTCTTTTCTTACTCTTTATAAAAATACCCAGATGTATCAGCCATGTTATAGTAAAGACAGCAGGAGCTCTGCTCTGAAGCATTTACAATCTGAATAGGCCCACTATATCTCAACTAAGAAAATCCAAATAAGTTTGAAAGATTCATTGATGTATGACAAAGCTTGAAAAAAGGCAAGAGGTTTTATAAACAACCCATTCTCCACTTCTGTCCATTTGGAAAAATAAATACTAAATAAATTGAAAACAAGACTAAAAATGAAAATATAAAAAAGGTCAACTTATATCACAAAATGAAAGGATGGGGAGTTTGGTAGGCAGGAAATTGGTTTCAATGATTGTCAGTAAGAATTTAAGAGGAAAGACAGACATAAGTAAACAAAATATGCAATGACCTCATAACAACCAGCTTTTTACCGTTTTGTCCAATTAGAAAACCCAAGCTGTAAAAATTAAAATTTATGCACACTTTATGTTTTTTCCTCAGCACATTGTCTTTAATTAAAAACACATTAAACTGTATAACTGCACCTCTCACAAGACCCTAACCTGAACAGGAGCTTTTGGATACTACCAGAATACAAGGAATAATAAATAACAATAATAGTAGTAATAGTAAATACATCTCCAAATGTTTGTTTCGGTATTTTATCAGTTTTAATAAAAAACTCTATTCATACTTAAGGACTTAAGATATGAAACTTCCTTTTTATATGAGATATGTCACTATGATTACAAATTGCACTGATTACATCATTTAATAAAACACAGGAATTATAAAATGCAATTTATGGGGGTGGAGGGAAGGGGTGGAGAAGAGAATATTGAATAAAATCCTGTCTTTTTTTTAACCCTTTAGTGAACTATACATTTCCAGATGTGGAAAAACAATTATTGTAAACACCTAGAAAACTATATTTAAGGAACGTCCTGGAGGACAAAGCACCTCTTGTCTGCAACTGTTTTATTAATCATAAATTCCTCTTTGGGGAAAATACTGCCCTGTAAAATGTGATGGTCAATTAGAGAAAGAAAGGAGAGAAGACTTGGTTTATCAATCCAAACACCAATTATTTAGCTGATGCAGCAACAGCATTATAGTACAACTGCTCTCTGTCTGTCTAGTCTCACTTATTAGATATATGCAAGATACTTCCAGACAACTAGGTGTTCTTATGGTATACATAGGACCAAATTAGCAAATAGGCATTTCAGACTTGTGGTTACATTTCCTGAATCATGAGATTATATCACAATCTCACCATTCAGGACAAAAAAGGATATTTCTATCCCTTAAGGTTGTTACCAATCTTGAAAGTGCAAGGGAATAAGTAACATCTTCTTGAGAAGGCCCACAGCTTGGAAGAACTGCTATAAGCAGGATGAAGTCATGGCAGTAAGGCCTTATCTCCCAAATTCCTTTCTCTAAGCACAAGCCCAGTAGAGGACCTCACAGGTAGCTAGAGAAGAGATGCACAGACCGCAAGCCTTGCCTTTCCCCCGCAAGATTACCCAAGCAGGCACTCTACAAATGGGTTATTCCACATCCTATACTTTTAAATATGGGGTTGGATCCAACATGGGTAAGGCCACAGGTGCACAAGCCACATGACCTGATATACCACAAGTTGCCTGCATCAGGCCATGATTGTATACAGTCTGAAAATGTACCTTACCTTTGAATCTTCTCACTATCAGAATTCTGCTTGCAGAATCAGAGTAGCCAACTGGCACATCTACCTTGATGTTGCAAGGAGAATGGCAGAACAGGGGCATAACTGGACCCTGCTCCAGTGTCAAGTTAAAACAAAGATGCTAGAGCACAGTAGCAGGGCTCCCCACTGCATGATGTGGCCTGCTACAGATACCTCTATCCACTAATAGAGGTACTGGATTAACGTGAACGCACAGGGACAGAGGACTCCAGGGCATCCTTGCCTGCTGAGGTGTCGCCAACCAGCACTGCAGGTTGTGGGAGATCCAATGGAGAAGATATCAGCAGGGTCCTGGTCATGTCACCTTTCGCTTCCTCTGAGGAGGATAGACTGCACAGCTCAACATTCACAGCTGGTATGTGAAGCTCTGGGGAATCAGAGCTCATGGTAGAAGTGATATCTTTTATTAGACCAGCTAGATTTTTGCAATGAAATCTTCATAATTTTTTTTAATGAAATCTTCATAATTTTACAAGGAGGAAACAAGTTTTACCACCTGAAACCGGAGACCTTGCTCCTGCCTTTGTTTGAGGTAATTTGCATTATCACGGAGCTCAGAGATACTTCACCACATAAGAAATTCCTGCCCAGAAGAGTGTTCCATCATTTAATTCTTCTGTGAAATATGAATCATAACCAAAAGGAAATATGAGTCTACATCCTGCTTGCTACCAAACGACTTTGAGATAGACAGACTATTCCAACTTTTCTTTGAGCCTAATCTGCATAAAATGAACTGTTCCAAAAGGAGATTTTACCACACCTTCAACTCTCCTATGAAATATGAACTTTCATTTCTACCCAGGAGAACTTTTACAATCTTTTCTCCTATGCCTGAAGAAGGGTGCCTGTGCCCGAAAGCTTGCAAATAAAGATTTTTTCCCCAAAAAATCTAGTTAGTCTTATAGAAGATATCATGCCTACCACAAGTTCTGATTCCTATGCGCTCAGAAGAAATTTTATGGGCTCAATGCTGGAGCAGGAGGGTCCAGTCATGTCCCACGGCTCCAGCAGCAGGTGGCAGTGACCCTGAGGTGGAACTCCCATAGACGCCTGCAGCCTCTTCTCCACATACAGATGTTGGCCTTGCAGAGGCAAGAGATATAAGCCTTTTGTGCCAGTTTGCAACATTGCAAAGATAAGATGCTCTGCTCCAGAGGCCCTATGCTGCCTGGGTTCAGATCGGAAGTCAGCTGTGCGCAGATGCCCAGGTAACATGGTAAGGGTAGGGTGGTGTTCAGGTGGCTGCTGGCTGAGCTCCCCGGCCCTGCTCACTCCTCTGGGACCAGCAGCCCACTGGGTCCTGGATGCAGGCACCCTGCCTTCCCTGCCCCCTTCCCCAGGTTGGCCAAGCCAGGCTGCTTGCAGCACCTGCTGCCGCAGCTCCAGGCCCCACTGGCCCCTGCTCTCTTCCTGCAGGCCAGCTACTCTGCTGCTGCACTGCTGCCTAGCCCACAGTGCCCAGACTTGGGGCACACAGGGTTCCCAGACAACTGGGACAAGGGGCTGGCCATGCCCCCACCCTCCCATACCCCTGGCTCTCCGAGGAGGAGCCATGGGGCCACCCCTTGTGCCACCACACAAGCATGCCCTTGCTGTGTGTTCCCCAGGTGGTGTGCAATGAGCTGTTTGTACAGGCAGAGGGGTGCTCAAGCCACTACACCCTGCTGTTGCTGATCCCGCTGGTGCCCCAGGCATACCTATGGTTCTGGTTCAGGACTCTGAGCTATGACAGGTTGGGGGGCAAGCTGGCTGCCCTGCAACCTCTGCCACCACCTGGAGGGCTACCTGTCACAGCACTACACATCACTGCCCCCGCTGCTGAGGAGGATATTGCCACCAGCACTGATGCTTTCCTCAGCATGTGAGGCCTGTGTCAGCCAGCTGTGGGGATATGGGCTTCTCAATAAAAGTTTGAACTGTGTCCCACCTCTCTGTGTGCTGAGGGAGGGGGAACCTGGGGCCTGGGGAAGTGCAAGCAGGCCATGCCTTTACAACCCTTCCCCTGTCAGCAGACAGACATGGATGAAAATTCATTTTAATTTCACCAAAGCATTTATTAGATTGTCAGTAAACCAAAGCACAACAGAAATAACACAGGAACCCAATACCTACTCCCCTGATTTGCTACAGAAGCATCAGCACAACACTAACAGCTAAAAACTCACCACCTGTCATTGGCTCATCTTCCCCCATCACCCCTATGCCCCCTCTGGCTCACCCTCCCCTTCATCCCTAAAGCATTGTGGTGCTCTCTTTGTCCTGCTAGAGTAGGGGTGCCCCTCATTCACAGGCTCAGTAGCTGTTGCTGAGGTTCTTGCTATGGGGGGCTGATCACAGATAGGGATCTCTTTGGGGGTCAGCTCACAGGTAGGGGCAAGCATAGTGATTGTCACATGGGTGGTCCCGGGGGGGAGGGGGTCAGCTCAGGAATGGGGGCCGGGGTCATGCATTTAAGGAGCTCATCTAAACTTGCCCTCCATTTGCCAGCTCTGGGCAATATTCTCACAGCACTTATTGGTCAGGTCAAGGAATTTTATTGTGATGTCCATGATGTCCCAGTGAGCTGCTGCCTCTCACTCTTCAACCTTTCAGTACACCTTCCAGAGTTTGTCCTGCCAATCATCCATGGACCATATTCACAATTCAAAGGCTGCCACAAAAGCTTCCATCATGATTTCTTTTGATGGTTACTGCTGGCAGTGGTGTTCATGCATTTGCTCAGCTCTGGTCCGTGCAGGTGTCCATGCTTCAGGCACACGTCCCAAAATTCCAGTGGATGTGGTAGCTAGTAACAGGAATTTGAAGAAAAAAAAGTGCTGATGGTCTCATCCCCACCCCCTGTACTGAACTGACTATTGGTGATCACAAGGCATTATTTTTGCCACTTGGTGAATTAACACAGCCAACTGCAAAGGATGATTATGCAGGAACCCAGATGTCTCCCCAGTCCATTAAGGAGATCATTGTACATCTCTCAGCAACACGAATTCCTGATGCTAAACGAACTAATGCTTCCCCCACCCCCAAACAACTTAGATGGTCCAGCACATCCACCCTCCTGTATGCACAATATTGCAGGACTGCAAGCAGCAGATATATTTGCCACTTACAGCATTAACACCCTCCCTCCCACATCGCCACGCTTGACCCTGGTGCAAAAGTGGAGCTAGGTCCACGTAAGCCCTAGCTGCCCAAACCGATCTATTGGTCCTTCCCTGTAACTTACAAGTCCCCAGGTGTGGAACCTTGGGCATCTCAGACACCGACACAGATCTTTGGGTCTCTGGAGTTTCTGGCATGCCAAACAAATCTGGGGTCAGTATTATCATAGAATCTGATGCATCCTTCTCCTCTGGGATATGCAGGAAAGAGGTTGGGGAGATTGAGATCATCGTCAAGACAACTTTATCTTGGTTCTTTCTCTGTGTTCTGTAGCACTTGTCCCCTGCCCCTGACTGGTGACCTGAAGGCTGTGTAGTACATATCACACTGCTTGCTACAGTGGCAAGACAGTCTGTGGTGTCTTGTGTGGTAGATGACGCTATGGCATCCTGCAACCCTGCTGTGCCGAAGGATCAGAAGTAAGTGTCTCTTGCATCCTTTGCAAGAATGCAGGACAGTTTATCATAGTATGAAGCTAATGTGCATCCTGCACCCCGAATGAAAATGCTGGTCCTTGGCCCAATGGAAAGCACATTTCAGTGCCTTCATCTTGCTGCAGCATGGGACCCAGTCACAGTTGTGGCTGCACCCCTTAATTTGCTTGGCAATGGATGCATAGACTGTTTTATTTCATCAGTTTTCCAGCTGCACCAGAACCTATCGTTCCTCCCAAATATCAATCAAATAGCCCAGTTCTTCCCAGGCCCAGCTGGGGCCACAGCTTTGAAATGTATCTGGCTGCTGCTTCAAGCTTGGCAGACATTGCTTGTTCTTTTGTGCCTCCATCAAGTATATTTTCGGGGCCAAAATGAGTCACTGATAGAGGAGTTGCTGTGCTCTGACCAGAGTCGCCAGATGTTTTCTGCCCATAGCTGAGAGTGGTTATATAAACATTTGTATGGAACCTTTTTGTGCACTTCTGACTTGCCACATATGAATACCTATACAGATGTGAACTGTCTCTCACTACTGGCACTCAAGCAAATCTGCTCATGTTACCCTTCCTAACAGAACACATTTGCAAACCATAGCCGGCCCAAATTGTCCCCCAGATGCCCCATTGTCCAGAATAATCATTCTTAATGGCTCGCTGGCACAAACACCTAAAATTCAGTGTCTGGCAGCTTGCAATGCAGCTTGAATTGAAGGAATTTCTGCTGTCCCTTCGAGCACACTCCCCCACTTCTCCCTGGGATGTGTAGGAATTAAAATGTAAAGAGCAGGGTTGTTAAAACTGTTAAGGCTCATGTCTTGCTATTCACCAAGCCTTAAATTGGGGTTCGGCCATTTTAGTATTCATTTCAGCACCTGCCTTTTTTCCACTGAACATGTGTCATCAAAAACTGGGTGTTGGGAGATTTCGGACATTTGTGACTTTGATTCTACCTGTTGCTTTTGGCTCCTCAATTCTGGCATAACTCTTGATGTGCTAGTGGGACCTATTCAAAAAAGGGGCATAGGAACCTCAGACCCACCTTTCTTCCCTAGCTTCTTCTATCTGCAGCCCTGGGTGAATCACAGGTTTCCAAGGCCATTGGATACCCCATGTTTTTACAGGAGTGGCAATCACAGGAACCTGAGCTATGTAGGAATTGAAATTTAAAAAGCATGTCTTTTATTATGCTAATGACCCTGTTCAAAAGCCCTACCTAGTCAACCCCCTTAACACAAACTTTGAGCAAGAGTTGTTTTTCTGCAAAACATGATGGAGTCGCTGATTCCTGATGAAATATCCAAGGAGAATCAGAAGCTGTTGGATGCTCTGTGTGGCGGGGCCAGTAGGGGGTGCTCCTGCGTCGAGCCACCCACCTCCCTGCGCCCGACCACCTTCCAGGCTCCGAATGCCTCCCTAGGGGCGCCTTATGTCCGGCCGACCCCTCTCCTGGAGCACACTCGCTAGTCTGGGGG
>NW_017729031.1:60361033-60368634 GCF_001723915.1 Gavialis gangeticus
CAGCTCCAGTTCCCTAAAGAGACAGGCTGAGGGTGTGGTCCCCTGTGTGCTGGGCCCACCCTAATTGAATGGTCACAGCACAGAGATTTAAATCACAGTGTCACAGGGCAGAGATTTTTGGGGAGAAACCAAGGTGGCTTTCTGCCACACTCTGCAGGTGTCCAACTGGAGAATGGAGGCACTTGATAATGCAGAGATGCTGCTATTCAACACAATGCAGACTATGCTGTCCCTTCTACAGAGGCGCCAGTGCAGGGTAGCAGCTTCACATGCCTTGTTATACCAGGCAATGGGCCATCAGCTGGAGTTTGAGAGCCAAGAGGATCTTGAGCCATGGATCTCGCAGCTGAAAGGGTTCTGTGGATCAATCTAATCAATCTACAGAGCAACGATCACAAGGTCTGGACACATGCGAGCAGCTCTGACTGGTGGGAACGCGTTGTAGTGTCAACTTGGGGTAATCAGCAGTGGCTCGAGACTTTCTGCATGAGCAGGGACTCATGCACCAATACATCTGTCTGATATCAGATCAGTACCGATACATCAGTCTGATATCAGATCAATACCAATATAAAGAAAATTGGCTTCATCAGAAATCGGCCCAATGGGGCCGATAATTTGGCCAATAAATGCTAGTGTGTGCGTGCAGCTGCAGTGCAGCACTCAGGCACTGAGGAGCACAGCCTACAGCATGGAGAGCTGCCTCCAGGTGGTAAGTCTGGTGTGGTGGAAGGGGAGGAGGGAGGGAAGAGGCATCAGGGAGGCAGATCAACAGGGTGAGGGAGGGAGGGGGCAGCAGCAGGTGCTGCTCAGCTAAGGGGTAGTGGGATGTGGGATGGAGGCGCAGCTTGTGGGAGGGGCAGCTCCTTCCACTGCTTGCACCTTAGGAGGGTGGGGGCATGTGCCTCCCAGATCTGCACAGGGCAAGCAGGCAGGCTGAGGCTCTTCTCGCCAGGGGCTGGGCTTGGAGTATGGGCTCTGGAGGGGGCTGCAGCCACCTCACATTTCACCATAGCTCCCTCCCAGCACTGCTGCGTGCCTGGCGCAGCCCTGGATCTTCCTAGCTCTACTCCCACTTCACCCCATGTGGGGCGTGGCTCGTTGGGGGGGAACAGCTCCCTCCCAGCACCGCTGCCGCTGTGCACCTGGCACAGCCCTTGCTCTTCCCAGCATGTGTGGGGAGGCTGGGGTTGAGCCAGGAAGAGCTCCGGCTGTGCTGGGTGTGCAGCAGCAGCAGTGGCACTGGGAGGGAGCTACAGCAAAATCTGGGGTGGCTGCATCCCCCTCCGTAGCCCCCACTCTGAGAGAAGAGCCTGGCTCTGGGGGTGCAAGCAGCGGTAGAATCCACACCCCCATGAGCCGTGCCTCCGCCCTGTGCCCTGCCCCAGCTGGGCAGTGACTGCCCCTGCCTCCTCCCTCATTGCGGGGGCGGGGGGTTGATCTGCCCCCCTCCCCTTCCACAACAGATCTACCAGCTGGAGACAGCTCTCCACACGATATCAAAAATCGGATTGGTATCAGCCAATATGCCTCCTTAAAAATCGGATATTGGTATCGTCCCCAAAAACATCTATCAGTGCCTCCCTAATTTTTCCAGTCTCGCTACTGTTGCTGCACACTGATTGCCAGGAGAATGTCAAGCATCACCACATCACACCAGAAAAGAGGGTGGCCGTAGCCATCATGAAACTGCATGGGCAACTGGTGCCACCTTAGTTGGGGGGGCACGTGCCCCACCAGCGACCCCCCCACTGCCAGTCTCACCAGCCAGAGGGGGTCCCCCCACAGCCAATCTCACTGACCAGCGGTCGCAGTGACGGGGGAGGGAGGTGTCACTCCAGGGCTGATCGTGCAGAGCGGGAAGCAGAGCTCCCGAAAATGGCTGCGGCACTCCTGGAAGTGGCTGTGGTGCTCTCATTCCCTGGTTGGCACTCGCAGGAGGGGCACCGGCACTCCTGCCTGCCCCCCTGCCCATCACCTAAGTGGGGAGTGCGGCCTGTCAGGTGGTGCATCAGTGCTCTCACAGTGCACATTCACCCCTGTGCATCCCCTACGCGTTGCCACTGCAAAACTGGCCACCCTCACCAGCCTCCGCATCATCAGGAACCAGTTTAGTGTGGCTTCCTGCATGGCCAGGGTGGTGGTACATGAGGTATGTCAGCTGCTGCAGGACATTGTGGTGAACGTGTTCTTCTGCCTCCATAACTCCTGGGAAGTTGTTGAAGGCTTCAAGGCCATGGGATTCCCTAACTGTGTGGGTATACTGGACAGCACACACATCCCGGTCCTATCCCCATCCCAGGAGAGCCAGTCATTCACCAATAGGAAGGGATTTGCCTCAAACAGTTGTTCTCCTTCACTAAAGACTATAAGATTGAAGCACTGACTTCACATTGCAACAAATAGATTTAGATTAGATATCAGGAAAAACTTTAAATTGGCTAATTGCACCTTGTCATGCATCCATAGATGCATCACGAGCAGGTCCAAGGAGGTGATCCTCCCCCTCTATGCCACACTGGTCAGGCTGCAGTTGGAATACTGCATCCAGTTCTGGGCACCGCACTTCAGGAGGGATGTGGACAGCATGGAGAGGGTCCAGAGCAGGGCCACTCACACAATCAGGGGGCAGCAAAGCAGGCCCTATGAGGAGAGGCTACGAGACCTGAATCTGTTCAGCCCCCACAAGAGTAGATTGAGAGGGGATCTGGTGGCCATCTATAAACTGGCCAAGGGAAACCAGCAGGCAATGGGCCCTGTTCCCCTGAGCACTACTGGGAGTAATGAGAAATAACGCCCATAAGTTGACTGAGAGTAAATTCAGGCTAGATATCAGGAGGCACTACTTCACAGTCAGGGCGGCTAGAATCTGGAACCAACTTCCAAGGGAAGTGGTGCTTGCTCCTACCCTGGGGGTCTTCAATAGGAGGCTAGATAATCACCCAGCCAGGGTCATTTGACCCCAGCATTCTTTCTTGCCATGGCAGGGGGGTTGGACTTGATCTGCTCAGGTCCCTTCTGACCCTACCAACTATAAAACTGTTAAGAACAAAGTTGCTGGTTCTCAGAATCAGAAGTCAAGTCACCTTCTCAAAGCAAATTCTAATTATGAGTTTTTCTGACAGTGTCAATTTTTAAATAGTGCTATTTTTTCTAAGGAATCACCATCTTTAAGGCTATAGTTCTGTTGGACACATTAATAAAGTTAAGGGATTAGCAAAGGATAATATGACATATAGTATATATCAATGTATTTAAATAGAAGGGGAAACAAATGAGTGTATTTTGATTCCAATGATACATATTTGAGGTCGAAACCAAGTCTAGCTAATGGGAAAGTTCAGATAAAAGGCATGCAAATTAATGTGCTGCTACTTTATTTACATAAATTTGTTTTTAAGTTTCCAATATTGATCATTCTGCAGTGAACAGCAAAATTAATTGAGTTCCTACAAGGCGGTGAGCCTACTGTAAACTTCTGCATGTCCTCAGCTCACGCAGTGTTATGTTATACATACCTATTGCCACAACTCACTCTGTGTCAGCTTTCAAGTTTGAGCCTAACAAATCTCTGCATTACCTTTCTTATTCCAGATCTTTGGTGACCTGTTATGTTAACTATCAGTGCTAGTTTCTCCTCTGAATTCCTATTACTGACTTTTATGCTTGCTTACTTTAAGGAGTATTGGTATTCAATATTCATGAGTTCTCTAATTTCTTAATTTTGATTTTAGTTTTGATTCTGATTTCTTTACTCACCTGTATTTCATACTTGTTATGTGTACATATATGTATTTATTCATGTAAAAAACAAATTAACTGAAACAATTCTGCAGCATAATAAAAGAAAGGTGAATAGAAAAAATTGAAAGAAATGTATATGTCTTATTTTCACAGATGCAGACCACCCATAATTTGCATTCATGTCCATTGGAATGGTTGTTATTCAGCGTTTTTAAAAATGGTACGGAAACACATGATTGAGACATCCATCCATACTCCACTCTGTCTTGTAGTGACATCAGAAGGGAAGAAAATATATGAAAAAATCCCTAACGTATCTCTAAAAATCAGTTTAAACTAATCTGTAACGATGGATAGTTAAATGTCTTAATCAGAATTAAATGGGTATTATACAGCACCAATATATGGTACAGTTAAGACTGTTGAGATGTCTTAACTCTTCATTTACTTGCTTGCATTTTAGAATATTTTAAATTTACTTCCGAGTTTCATGGGCCTGTAACTTGTAATTTACGATAGTTACAAAATCTCTTCAATGACTACAATGGGTTTTTTATCATTACATTACAGATTTATACTCTCAGCCTTAATTTCATTTTAAAACAAAATAATTTGTTTTTCTGGAAAATCTAGTAATGTGCATATGTGCAACTGCACATGAAAGCAGTATCATATTCCTCTCCTACTTTAATTCTCCCCCACCATTTCCTTCTGTCCTCTCTACTGATGTTTAACATGCTGCAAAATTTTTATTTAATTTTTTTCTGTATTTCATGTACTTGATGACTTTCTTACACTCATGTTTGCCATGTTTTATGATCCTTGCTCTTTAATAAATATCATTCTGTCCTTAGAGAGAGGATTGCAATTGGCTAGTACTAAAATGAATACAACACTACCAGCTGGTGTTTGCTTCTCAAGAGATGCTGAATTAAATAATTCTTCAAATGTTTCTCTCACATTGAATTGTACCTCCCAGGATCTCTGCTGTCAATAATTTAACAGCTCTTTAAAGTTGCAGGAGGCATAGTATTAATACTGATAGCTAAGTTACCTTTCATAACAGAAAACAGCTCTCCCTCTGTCCCTGACCTTCCTTCATACAGCTGGTATTTCCAACAAGGGAATCCCAGCCTGTAAGGCTTATACAAACAAGTGTGAGCCTTTGTAATACTACTGTGTGATGCCAAGAACCGTAATCCATGCGCATTCATATTGTCAGGATCTGTACATCGTAAAGAAAGGCACAGAACTGTGACAAATTGCAAAGCAATAACATGTTTCCAGTAAGCAACAAGAATTATCTCTGATTTCTTTCTCCCTTACCTAGTAGCAAGTGTTCAGAGAGAAAAGCCTCTAAGAAAGCCTGCTGAAAATCACTCAGAAAAGAGTTCTGATAGGGAGACAATACCCACGGGGTTTTAATGACTTTTTAAAAATCCCAGCCTACAGATGCTTGGGTTTGCTGAGTTTGGAGGCAATTCAGAAAGGAGGAAACAGAACATTGTTTGTTTTTGGTCTACTTAGATTTAATTTTGTTAACTTATTTTTATTCACCTCTATAAAGATTTGCTTGTGTTGAAAAAAATGTCATGTTTGTTTCCTGGTTTTATTTATGCTGTGTTACCCCATCAGATTACAAAACATAGAATTGAAATGGTCCTTGCATGATTCGCTTCTAATAGGCTTATTTCTCTTTTTTGCTCCCACCTTATTAAAAAAATCACCTCTAAATGACCAGTTCCATTCTAACTTCTGTTTTTTACTATAAGACCATGTTTCTTAAAATAACTAACACTGTAAAAAACAGAGCATAATTTTCACCAATTTTGGATCTATGGAGCTCTTCATCTGAGAAAATTCTGTTCCCACTGATCTGAGGAAGAAGTTAAGGTGGTATCAAATTACCTCCCCAGCAAAAGTAGTATCTTCTTATCTAAAACACAGTTTAATGTTTCCTATAACAGTATCATTTAAAATAATGCTTTATATACTGGCTGAAGCAGGGCACTTTAAAGGAGCTAGCAGCCTGTGAGGCTGCTGACAGGTGGGGCAGGGAGCTGATGAGAGGCTCACATGATTGGAAGAGGGCTCAGGCTGGAGCTATATAAGCCCATAACTTGAGCCAGTCAGGGAGCTTAGTCCTGCCACCCACAGGGTTAGAAGCCCCCTGTCCAGGAGAGCTATCCAGGGATGCTGGAGTGACTGCTTTGCTGCTTGCAGGAGCCATGAGACACGTGGAGCTCACAAGGACCTCAGGCTGGAAGGTATGACAGCACAAAGGGATGAAGGAAGGCTTTCCCTCTTAAAGGGGCAGAGGGCTGCTTCCCCTTTTGGTGTTTGTTATAGCCCAGGGGTTTATGGTTTGAGTTAAAGTTTTATGCTGATGGTTTCATTTGGGACTGTAGGAGCAGTATACAAAGGTCCCATTAGTGCTCAAAGGGCATGCAATAACCTTGAGCCCTGCTAGGGGCAGGCTCAAGGCATGAGCAGCTGCTGAGCCTGGAGTAGGCAGAGTGTAAGGCCACAGGTTCAGACCGGATCCAGGGACCTGGTGCCCGAGAGGGGTGTAGCCAGACAGGGGGATGGGGCCTGGTGTCCTAAAGGGCCAAACATCATTACAGTAACACTGCAAGGCTTGGCTCTAAAACCTCCCCTGCACCATACCTCAACAATTAGTCCCTAAGGCTTTAGGTGCCTTGCAGCAGCACAGCCATAGAGAGGCCCAGCAAGAGGCCTGGGAATAGTAAAGGCCAGTAGAGATCCAGTTGGACTGGGGCTATGTGAAAGCCTGTAAGCAGCCTCCCTATGATCATTACTATTGCATCAAGATGTGGTGGGAGAGAAGGGAAGGTGTTCTAGGGGCAGAACAGGGCGTGATTGCGGAGCCAGCAGGAGGTGTCATGTGTCCCTGGGATCCCAACATGCTCTGCTACTGTACAAAGTCGGAGTAAGATTGAAACAATCAGTTATCAAGGCTGAAAAGCAGGAAAACTGAGAAAAAGGGATAACTCCTATCTGAAACTTAAAGTGTTTCAGTTACTTTCAGCAATTTAAAATAAAATGATTAAAGGATTGCAAATGATTTTTCATGTCACTTCTGTTGCTCTGTCTATATATTTTTATAATGCACTCATTCATAGGCAATACTAGGATTTCAGCATGCTCAGCACCCTTTCCTTTTCCATCTGACGTTCCCCTTCCTTACTCTTCTGGTCAAAGGAAGGAATCAAGGAAAACTGCCTGCTGCCACTACTGCTGTCTTGGCTACTCCTCCACTCTAGCCAGGACTATGGGAAGCTTCTGTGTGAGGAGCCAGGCTCAGATGGAGAAGGCAGCAATAGTGGGTGGGTTCCCCAACTCTGGGGAACATCTGGAGAGACTTTCCAGAAAGGAGGAAGCTGCCCACAGCTGCTGTTCCCAGCTGAGCTCCCTGCACAGCTTGGCTGGAGTGGGATAGGAGCAGCTCTGGAGGTCTGACCTCCTATCTGCCCAATCAGCCAGGGACAATGGCAGTGGTGGGCAGAGGAGGGGGGGAATGGGAAGGAAGGGGAGGTGCCACTGAGCATGAAGGGCAAGGGAAGGGGAGCTGAGAGGAGTGGGGAGGGGGGATTCTTACCTGCTGGGAATTAAAGTCCTCAGCTACTGCTTCTGCACTATGGTCCAACTTCAAAACTAATTTGTATATCTCTTTGCAGGTAGGCTGGGCAGTGCTGGGGGGGGGGGCAGCGGAGTCCCCCAGGGCTCCGTTCTGGGGATTGTACTGTTCAACTTCTTTATCAGTGATCTGGATGTGGGTGTGGAATGCACACTGTCCAAATTTGCTGATGACACCAAGTTGTGGGGCGAAGTGGGCA
>NW_017729031.1:60368728-60376324 GCF_001723915.1 Gavialis gangeticus
GGCTGGGCAGTGCTGGGGGGGGGGCAGGGGGGTCACCCAGGCAGGGACAAGCTTGAGCCTGTGCTTATCTGCTCATCTCTTCACACCTTGGGGAACCTTTCAAAGAATCTGGCAGTACCCCAGGGTACCACATCACCCTGGCTGAGAGTGCCTTCTCTAATAGCAGAGTGCAAAACTTCATACACATGATATATCAAGATGGCTGTGGTTTTTGCTGCCTTGTTTTTATTAGAGACAAGGCAAGACTTCCCAGTTATTGCTTGAAGACCTAGAGAACTGGAGTTAAGATAAATGAAGCCTGAGTTGCAGTTTTTCCTGTACTTGCCTAAAAAGGTATGCTGAATCTGAGAACTTTTTGATAAACAAATGCATTATCAGCATAAAGCAAGCTGCTGATCGCTGTTATCAAGTGCTAAGATGCCTAACTCTCAAGGAAGATAACAAGAATTGAGTTCAATACCTTATTGCACTAGGTCCTGACTTCCTTACTGATTTAAAACAACCTGATTCCGAAAACTCTCATTTAGGAGACTTGGCAATCTTACAGCAAAGTAGTTAAGAATATAGGATGTTCCAAGAAACTTGAATAAAAACTTGTTACCTACTTTCTGTTCTGATTGCAATATTCTCCAATAAAAGCAAGCTGCTAGAGCAATCTTACTGATGCAAGCCATCCCAGTGTCAATGGCCAAGGGACAAACTAAATCTGGTTAAAAGTCCCACTTAGTGATACCAGTAAAGTTGGTAAGATTAGAATCCTAAACTGACAGAATGAATGTATATGCACTGAAAATATCTTCAAATCTTAATTTTTACTAGCACACGCTCTTTATCAGCCACCTGTATCCATAATGATATAGCTCAAAATTGACAATTGTCTTCAGTTTTTCTGCTGATTATACCTGTTAAAGTCTTACTTCCAATCAAAATGGATGATATTGTGCTTTAATTACTAATACTTTGTCTTAAAAAGAAACATAATGAAGAAAAATCATATCGTAGAACTAGAAAGTATGTCATCAAGATTCTCATACTTGCCATAAGCTAAATTTGCCATTCTGTGCTGCTGATGACCTATAAAATGTTTTGCTAAACATCATAAATCAACTTGCCTTGGGGAATTGGAGCCAATTAATTATTTATTATTTCATATTAAAAACTTTAACTCTAAATTTTTAATTTGAGGATTGACTAGTAAAATTCTGGTCATGATCTTACAAAACGTTATACATGTGTGTAGACTCCTTGATATAAATGGGATTGCTTGTATAAGTAAGAATTTGAATGTCTGACACAATAGGAGTAATATCCACCAGAATTATTCATATAGCTCCCACCTATTACTTGATTTCATTTCTTGTTACTTTCCCTCTTTGTAAAAGAGCATTTACAATGAAAATATCATCTTTGAAAACACTACTGGAAGTCACTTACAAACTAGTGGAACTAACAGAGCTCTGGATAGGCACAGCAGGGTGCAGGACTGTGGCTTACAATATTATCCTCAAATTTTACATGACTATGATCACTTCTAACTCCCATAGACATAAGTAGCAGTTAAAGATATTATGTATATAATAAGAGCCGAATGCAATCTCCACTAAGTCACCAGCTGAAATCATGGGACGTCTTTCAGTTATTTAATCAGGCCTGAAAACCAGTTGACTAGTATAAGGAGAATATCTTTGTTTCTTTATAAACACCTTGGTTATGTTCTGAAACACTCTTTAAATTAAGCTGTGGGTGTTCATCTTGTATCTTTACAATAAAACACCTGAGCAACTTCAAAGTTGTCATTCTCCCCAAAATACAAAAGACTTACCGTATCATTTTTTTTCCACCTGTCAACTGATAATGCTACCCAATTATGCATTTTCACTTCACAGGTGATCTGCACCATCATTTGCAACATTGACAAAAATCCTATTGCATTTTTATTAATTTTTAAAGTAGTCTATTGTGAACGCTAACACTCACCTGAAATAGAACATCTGTCACTTGCCTATGGACATATATCCAAAACTCTTTACAGCTATTTATTCTTGAGAATATTAAATTGAGTCAGCCTACTCTTTCCTCACGGATACACAATGATCATGTGTGTGCCAGGTACAAGAAGGTAAACTGTGCTAAGCATACAGGTTAAACAAAAGAGAAACCACACCCATTCTCAAACAAAACCCTTATTAAGACCAAATGACCCGAAGTTCTTCTCACATGAGAAGTAGTCAAAAGTAATGCCACTGAATTCAGTGAAACTGCCCCAGTATAAATCCAAAATAGTAAGCAGGGAACTGATCTCCAGATCTCTTCCACTTATGACTAAGCACAGATTTGCAATTTTAACACTTAAAGTGTGTTATAAAATGTTAGTCTGATCACTGTGGAAAATGGAACCCAGTCATAAGAAACAATACAAAATAAATATTAATCAGATGGTTAATGGCAAAGCCTTGATTGCATTTCTTCATTTTCTTTCACAACCAACTGTGATAGAGCAGCTTTGGTGCCTGTCACTTTAAGGGCTTTGAGTGGCAGCAGAGCAGCCAGCAGGTGCAGGCCAGCCCTGATGAGGCAGTCACATGACCTGGTGAGGGCCATGTCATTGGAGGAGAGGGCTAAGCGGACTCCATTTTAGCTGAGGCCCTCAAAGCTGACCAAGTAGTCTGTTGTTGGCAGCTGACAGAAGAACAGCCGTCTGAGCAACTACTCAAGAACACCTTGGAGGTAAGGGCAGGAGCTATGGGGATGGCAGGAGGCTCCTGGCCCTGGGTATGACTTGAAACTGCACCCTGCTGGAGAAGGATGACCTGGTGAGGCTGCCCGTGGCAGGGCAGCTCCCCAGAAATGCCAGGCCAGTTGCCTCCCCAGTGAAAGGCGGGTAGGGGTGCCTTATAACCCTAGCCCCCACTACTCAGTGGTGATAGAACAGACAGTGGGGCCAGGCATGCTGATGGAAAGGCACCTGAGTCCCTGGAGATGTAAAACCCCAAGCCCCAGGAAGGGGCATAAAGTTAGCCTCAGTGAGGGGGCAGAGAATGTCCCCAGAAAGGGGGGTAGGAAGGGCCTAGTGCCTACTGAGGGGCTAGTGGCTACAGTTGGCCTAGTTATGTGCAAGAACTGTTACCCACAGAGTAGGCTACAGGAGGTGCCCAAAGGGCTGAGGGGGGATTGCCCAGAGTGGAAGTGGGTAAGCCTGATGGCCCAAAGGGGCTGCTAAAGAGGAGCAGGGTAGGCTGCCCCAGTGAGGGGCAGTATGAAAGAGGCCCTGTGAGAGGAGGCAGAATGTTTGTGTAGTATGTGAGAGGCCCAGCAAGGGACAGAGTTTGGCTTGGCCTCTGGCCAGAGCAACTAGTAACTTTGGATGCCATCTGCAAAGCATGGGATGCAGGGTCAGAGTTGTGTGTAGATCCCATGGCAGTGGGGCATTAAAGGGGCAGCTTCCTGCTTATTTTGTCTTGTATTATTGAACAGCAAGTCATGGCAGGAGAGACAGGGTGGACTACCCTAGACAGAGGGGTGCGCCAGTACTGTGACAGGTCACATGATCTTCCCCGTCATACTAACCAACCAACTAGCCACAGTAAATTATTTGAATTGGAATTTTTACAGTAAACAAAAAAACCACAAAACAAAACAAAAAAAAGAAACAATAGAGAGATTTAAAAAGAACCCAGTCCTCCATTCCTAGGAAATCCTCTCATCAGTAGCACTCTCCCCTCCTGCAAAAGAAGAAAATGGAGCTGTCCAATGTTTTGAAGAACAGGGTAAACAGAAGATGTAATGAGTGCAAAGGCCCTAACACAAGCAAACTACCTTTTAGATCCTATGCATGCTCAAAATGACTGAAATACATATTCAGTTTTATTTTCCTCATGTTGTAGCCCTTTTAAATTCAAACTAGTGTCAATGGTAAGGAAAGAGGAGAGGGATACGTGGATAGAGGAAGAAGGTACCTCTTTAAATGGTAGAGCTGGATCAGAAATAGATGGCAGTGGGAAACAGATAATGAAGGAAGAAAAAAAATTATAGAACATACAAGATGAGAGCAACACTTAGCTTCAGTTATTTTGCTTCCTAAGTCACTTTCATTTCTTCTAACCTCTGCCTATTCTTTCACTTCAGCTTGTAAAGTCACTGGGCCAGAACTTCTTTCAGCCTAGGTTTATGAGATGCCTAGCACACTTAGTTACTTGACCAATGATAAATAATTGTTCCATTCAAATCACAAAAATTAATCTAGACTTTCCTGTATTTAAAAGCAAATCCACACTCAGGTCTCAACTGCCCAAGTGTCTTCTCTGCACTGTTTACTAGCCAGCGCTATAAATTATTTTTGTTATTATGTATTAAATCATTTTAGAGCAAGGTTAGACACTGGGCAAATGTTTATCATAACATAGGGTACAACCTTAATATAATGAACTGCCATGGGACTAGAAGAAAATTTCATAAAAAGGTGTTTGGTTTAACATGTTTAATCAATTTGCTGTCATAATAATGGGGGAAAAAACAGTTCCTGCTGTGGGATTGTTGAAACCAAGGGTTTGTTATAAGCAGAGTTTGTTATAGTGAGATTGTACTGTAGTTAAATGTTGAAGTCTCTGATCATGGAGACAGATACATCAATGCTATATAATTCTCTGACCTAAATGTGACAGTCTGTTTTTACATGTGGCAAAAATGAAAAATGAGACAAATAACAAGTAAGGCACGAAAGCTGAAGTGACATGGAATTCTTTGCTTCTAAATATCTTTTTATTTCTGATAGGAAGTCACAAAAATGAATGCTAAAGATAATACAAAGGTCTGAGAAGGAGAGAAATGAATGTTGATCTAATAAAATGAATAAACTGCCTTGTACTTAAGTACAACCAGGATGCATCTAAGCCCTTTTGAAGTCAATGGAAGTTTTGTTTGGTTTTTTTTTTTAATTGCTTTCACTGCAGCCAGGGTTTCATGTTTAGTGTGCAAAGTAAATTAATCCACGGAGAAAGTCCTTGTAAAAGGAGACAGGATTCGTTATCATATTCCCCAGGAAAGGTTTTAAAAAATGTGCCAGAAAGTCAAAATTGGGCACATTTTGCAAAGATCAAAATATATATCGCATTTACTCAAATCTAAGATGACCCTGACTTTAGGATGACCTTCCCTCCCAATTATTAGATGCTATACATGCAAAATTTATCAATTTGTTACAATTATTCTAATTATTGGAGAATCATCTTTAATTCATTCCTCCTACTGCTGCAGTGGGGAGGCAGGTGGTGGGGGGAGGTCAGGCAGCTTGTCCCTGCTTGTGCCTTCTCCCCCCAGCTTCTGCTTACATCCTTCGCCCAGCCTCTATCACTTTTCCTGGCTGGACTGGGGCCATGCTCAGTACTCCAGGCTGCAGTGTGCACTGAGCCTGCTAGCATGAAGCAAAGGTAAGGGGGGAGGCAGAGGGGCAGGCACAGGAGTGGAGCCTGGAAGGGGGGCGGGGAGACAAGGCTGCAGGGGGAAGATGGTGGGGTGCAGAGGTAGCAGAGGGGGGAGAGCAGGAGAGAAAGTGGCTATGGCCTCAACCCCAGGTAGGGGCCGGAGCCTGAGCCACAGCAGCCACCTGCCCCTACCCCACCACCACCCTCCTATGTGAATCCAAGGAGAGACTTTTTCCCCACCATGTTAAATGTGCCGAGGGGGGAAACCCTGTCCTAGAACTGAATTAATATGATACTTCCTGGAAACATTTTATCTTTAGATTGGTTTGATAGGCAAGGAAGGTTAACTTGGAGAGAAATAATAAAAATAATATTCACTTTAACACCATTTCTCATCAGAAGATTTCAAAGCATTTTATAAATGTGAATTAAATCTTAAAAAATCCCTGTGAGGTACAAAATATTAGTTGTACTCCTTTTACAATCATTTAAGCCAGGTGTGCCAGCTACCCCAAATCTTGTTTAAATGAAGATCAGAAAGACCCACATCTTATGTCTGTGAAATATCATAGTTCCTACACAAGGTCCTGGCTCATGAAATAGTCACAGTTCCTAAATCCAGCTTGAAGAACCCTCAACACATAATCACATTGCAGTAACAGATGTTGCCGCAATACGTTACTATGATTTCTTAGGCTTTGGATGTGAGAAGACTACATCTAACAAAAGAGGAAAGGATTTTTTTTAGGGTGATTTCTTTTATTGGACCAACTGGGTTGATGGGACAGACTTAGACAAACTTTTGAATGCAAGATATTCTTCATCAAGTCTATCCCAACAACCCAGTTGGTCCAATAAAAGATATCACCCTAAGAAATGCTTGCCACTTGTATAACTTCTGGACCATCATGGCTACACTATCACTCTTATGCTATCGCTGTGACTCTCAGCCAGGGTGCTACAGATCCCTGAAGTGCCTTGAGATGTTTTCAAGGGTGCCATACAATGTTAGCAGTCAAGTTTACAAACATGACCCACAAGACAAACCTGGAGCCTTCAAACAGAAATTCACAGTTGTGGTCTTTCTGAGTTCTTAGCAACAAAAACAACTGCTTCATTATTTTTTGTTAGGCAGAAAAAGTGAAAAACTAAGAGCTGGCATTTTCCAAGGGGTGGCTTGAGTCTACCCGGGGGCTCCTAGAGTCTATCCAGAAGTGCTTCAAGTCTAAAAAGATTGAGAGCCACTGCATTACCAAGGCAAAAGAGGTCCATTCAAAAACTGAAGGAAGACACAGTGTAGTTGAGTCCTCTGCCCTCCCACAGAGTGGCAAGCCAGGACCTTGTGATCCATCTAAGGATCTGATCAAGAACTCAGTAGCTAGAGGCCTCTGGGGTTTCCACTTAGCTTCTTAGCCCTAGAGAGAGGCCTATCCAGACCCACAGCAAGGGGGTGAGCCAGCAAGGGGGAGGGGATTACCCTTCTCTGTTCCCTGTGTGGTAAACTGCAGGGTATGCACCAAGTTGGCAAGTCTCTGCGCACACACTCAGGGCGGGCAGGCCTACCTGGTAGGCATCGGGGAGGTTGACCGTCTCGCCGTGCTCTGCCACGTAGCCGATGATGCCCTTGCCCCAGGGCACCTGCACCTCATTGCAGTTCTCGGTGCTGCAGCAGGGCAGCAGTGGGGTCCCTGCGTGCACATCGAAGACCTTGGACACCAGGCTCTTCTTGCCCGCCGCAGCACCCTCCACCAGGAAGAGGGAGCCGCGGTCAGCGTCCACCAGCAGGCAAACGAAGATGAGGATCTTGTAGCTGAGGCTCGTGAGGTCCAGGTCGTTGGAGACGTCCTTGACCAGCTCGAGGAAGAACTGCCGCTCGTTGTGCTCCTTGAGGTGGCGCTTGTAGTCCAGCGCGCTGGGCGGGTACTGGGGCAGGCTGACGCGGGACTCGAGCAGGGCGCTGAGGATGTGCGCCGTGGTGGGGGGCAGGGAGCTGGCCTTGCGCAGCAGCGCGCGACGCCTCATGCTGCTCAGCGGCTCCTGGGCCCGGCCGTGCACGTGCTCGTCGTAGGTGCGGTTGACCGGGATGGCCTTGGAGCGGGCGAAGCTCTGGCGCAGCTCCTTCTGCGACGCCCTGCGCTGCAGCACGCCCGCCTCCCCGGCCCCGGCCCCGGCCCCG
>NW_017729031.1:60376865-60379197 GCF_001723915.1 Gavialis gangeticus
GTCTGTCTGTGCCGCTGTGCGTGTAACTCGCGGGCTGCTGCTCCATGGCCCCCCCGGATGCCGCCTGCATCCGACACTTGCCCCGGCCTTTCAGCGTCCCGAGCCGGAATCCGCGAGCCGGGCTCCCCGCCAGGCCCGCGCAAAACGGGGGCTGGGCTCACGGTCCCGGCCGCCTGAGGGACACGATGCACGAGGGGTGCTGTGGTCTTTCCCCCCCGCGGGGTCGCACGTGGTCACTTGTCCCCGGGCAGGTGCGGGTCCGCGGGGGCCGGGGGCTGCCGCCGCAAGGCCCGGGACGAGACAGACGGGCCAGGGTGATTTTTGCGCGCACGTGGAGCAGCTCAGTGCGCTGCTCCGCGGTGCCTGCGCAGGAGGGCTGCAAGCCTGGCGCCGCGGTCCCGAGCACGTGCGGCGGAGCAGAGAAGGCTGGATGCGGCGAGTCATGAATGGGGCGGCTCCGTGTGTCCCTGCAGAGCGCACCTCGCGGGCCTCAGAGCTCATCCGTGCCGGCCGCGGCCCCTCCGGCATGAGCCGTGCCCAGAGGGAAGGAGCCTATGAAAATAGCGCATGTCTGTGCAATAGCTGGAGTGGGGGGACGACCCTAAGAGCTGATCCGCTCTGCTTGCCGCAGGTGCCCAGGCGGAGGGAGGAGAAAGCAGGCTCCGCGCAACCCGCGGGGGTGCTGCCTCCGGTCCAGCCAAGAACTCCCTGGACACGAGCTTGGACAAAGGCACCGGCTTGCCAGCGCCCGCCCCTGCCTGCCCGCCCCTCGCTCGGACGATGCAGCTCGGCTCCGGCATCGCTCAGTGCTGGTCTCTGCCGGGCTGGATCCGCACAGCTTCGGGAGCCTGTTACAGCGCCGGGGGCTGCGCGGCGGCAGCACCGCTTTCATTGAGAAATCTGGCTCGGCAGCCCCGGGAACCAGCCAATAGCGGAGCAGGAGAGCGGGGGGATGGGGGGCGGTGCGTCTGCTCCCCTCCTGAGTGAAGCGGAGCTCGGGGCTCCCCGCGGGGGCGCAGCGGAGCCCGCCCCGCCCCGCCCTGCTACTGCGCTGCCTCGTAGCTGCGGGGACTCCCGCCCGGCCTCCGCCGGCGCCCGTGGTGCAGCATCGCGCCTGGAGCGTCGCTGAGCCCCTCGCCCAGTGAAAGATGCTGCCAGGGGTTCAGGGCTGAGCAGGCCCGTCCAAGAGGCTCGGCTCCCTCCCTTTCCTGTGCCGGAAGAAGGGTGTTTGTCCCCTAAAGCACTGTTTCCCAACCTTTCCCAGCCCA
Source organism: Gavialis gangeticus (assembly GCF_001723915.1). Lineage (NCBI taxonomy): Eukaryota > Metazoa > Chordata > Crocodylia > Gavialidae > Gavialis > Gavialis gangeticus. The sequence goes on from NW_017729031.1 coordinate 60,378,134, forward strand.
AGGCACACCTGTTGGCATTCCGCATCCTCCGTGAGGCTGAAGTTGGTTCCTTATTCCCAGTTCCTTTTCCTGGTTCCTTTTTCAAAGATAATCTGGACCCAATAAAAACTTGTTATTAATGAATTCCACATCCTAAAGAAAGAGAATTTCATTAGCTATGCATATGTACTAATTAATATGCAAAATAATATTCCACATCAAGTACAGAGCCCGAAATGAAGGTCAGATTAGGATGGGATTATGCGGCAAAATACTTCTTGGGCCACTCCAAATTTTGTGGCGATGCCCCTGGGGAACTGTCCCAAAGAACCCTGACCACAGTCCCGCCCAGCCCAAAGCACGGTTTGGCTGTGCCAGGCTGCCAACAAACAGCCCCCATGCCCTCTATACTAAGTATAATGGCTTGAATAAGGAACTAGCTTTCATGATGGGATTATGGCTAGAAATTCTGTTTGGGCCACCCATCAGAATACTTCTGTGCCACTGGGGGACTGTCCTGGACATCTATGACCAGAGATCTACGACCTGGTGAGGGGGCTGCGGGTGCTCGACCACCTGGGCGACAGTGATCATCACCTGCTGGAATTCACCATTCAGTGCAAGGTGGCAAAGGCATGCAGTAGGGCAGCGGCCCTGGATTTTAGGAGGGCAAATTTCAACGAGCTAAGGAGGATAGTTGGGGAGGCACTGAGGTCCCGGAGGGGAGGGGAGACAGGTGTCCAAGGGGAGTGGTTGCTCCTCAAAGAGATGATCCTCCAAGCCCAAAGGAAGGTAATCCCAAGGAGGATCAAAGGGAGCAGAAGGGCTCATAAGCCCCCATGGCTCACCAAAAGCATCTGGGAATGTCTCCTTGCTAAAAAGTTGGCCTACACCCAATGAAAAGAAGGGGTCATCACCAGGGAGGGCTATTCTGCAGTTGCTCAGGGATGTAGGGGGGTAGTTAGGAAGGCCAAGGCAGAGATGGAACTGGGACTAGCTTCCCAGATTAAGGACAATAAAAAGTCTTTTTTTAAATACATAGGGGGTAAAAAGAAGGTCCCAGGTAATGTGGGGCCCTTGCAGGA
>NW_017729031.1:60379772-60380499 GCF_001723915.1 Gavialis gangeticus
GCAGAGGGTAGATTTAGGTTAGACATCAGAAGGCGCTATTTCACGGTCAGGGCGGCTAGGGTCTGGAACCAACTTCCAAGGGAGGTGGTGCAGGCTCCTACCCTGGGGGTTTTTAAGAAGAGGTTAGATGAACACCTTGCTGGGGTCGTTTGACCCCAGTACTCTTTCCTGCCATGGCAGGGGGTCGGACTAGATGATCTTCTCAGGTCCCTTCCGACCCTAGAAACTATGAAACTATGAGACTTCTGTGGTCCAAACTGTGGTTTGGCCATGCCAGGCTGACAACAGACAGCACACCAGCCACTGTGCTAAATACATGGAACTGAATAAGGAACTGGATTTTGGACCGGGTTTAAACCAAGAAATCCTTCTTGGGCTACCCCAGACAATGTCTCTGTGCCACCAGGGGATGCTTCTGGACATCTCTGACCAGAGATTTGCCTGGCCCAAAACGCAGTTTGGCCATGCCAGGGTGCCAACTAACAGTACCCCAGATACTGTGCCAAGTATACGGAACCGAATAAAGAACTGGATTATGGGCTGGGATTATACCCAGAAATCCTCCTTGGGCCACCCCAGACCGCACCTCTGTGGCACTGGAGGACTCTCCTGGACATCTCTGACCAGAGACCTTCCCAGCCCAAAACGTGGTCAGGGTTCTTTGGGACAGTTCCCCAGTGGCATCGCCACAAAATTTGGAGTGGCCCAAGAAGTATTTTGCCGCATA
>NW_017729031.1:60385499-60389822 GCF_001723915.1 Gavialis gangeticus
CATGCCAGGGTGCCAACTAACAGTACCCCAGATACTGTGCCAAGTATACGGAACCGAATAAAGAACTGGATTATGGGCTGGGATTATACCCAGAAATCCTCCTTGGGCCACCCCAGACCGCACCTCTGTGGCACTGGAGGACTCTCCTGGACATCTCTGACCAGAGACCTTCCCAGCCCAAAACGTGGTCAGGGTTCTTTGGGACAGTTCCCCAGTGGCATCGCCACAAAATTTGGAGTGGCCCAAGAAGTATTTTGCCGCATAATCCCATCCTAATCTGACCTTCATTTCGGGCTCTGTACTTGATGTGGAATATTATTTTGCATATTAATTAGTACATATACATAGCTAGAAATTCTCTTTCTTTAGGATGTGGAATTCACTAATAACAAGTTTTTATTGGGTCTAGGTTATCTTTGAAAAAGGAACAGGGAACCAGGAATAAGGAACAAGTAACTGGGAATAAGGAACCAACTTCAGCCTCATCCATCCTCATACCTATTGTAGCTCATTGTTAGGGAAAAACTCCACCGCACACCCGTTCATTTCTTGCAGGGGCTGGTTGAGAAACACTGCTCTAAAGCTTGCAAAGAACATGTTTCCCAACTGTTTAGCTGGTCTAATGAAAACTATCCCATCTACTCAAAGAACCCTGTCTGCATGTGTCCTGAGACCAACACAGCTACAACCCACAGCCCTGAACCCAAGGGGCTTCCATTAGGGCAGTGGGAGCAGCACTTCAACCTGGGCTCCAATTACACTTTGACTTTTGGGGGAGCCTGCAAAAAAAATTGGGTTGACCATCACCAGGCCCTAATAAAATCAGAGACCCCCCAGGTTATGATTTTCAAATCTTTTAGGGGGGTTCTCCTCTCTTACTGGGGGCTTAGCCCCCTCCCCACCCCCCCAGCTCCCCCATAATTCAGCCTAAACTGGTGGGTGTGCAACCCAGGGCCCGCTCTGTTTTCGGGAAGGGAACTGCTGAGATGCCACCCTGGATTCACAGTGTGCCTGTCAGTCCCTGTGGCATTCACTTTGTCAGCTACATCTACACAAGCCATGGCTGCTGACTGCAGTGCTATGGCTCAGAGCTGATTCTCCTTTGCAGGCTGGCCAGCCCTGGCCCCTCATCTGCTGGCACTATCAGAACTCTGTCTCACATAAGGTTTGGTTCCCCCAACACCATGTGGCACAACCAACTCACATGTTAAAAAATGTAAAGAAATAACAGGCAAATAAAAGGGTTTAGATTGTACACCTCGTTCTATGATGAACCAACATTTCTTCATATTACATGCCTCTCATTTATGGCAGGGGGGTTGTTTAGTACATGTTGCTAAGATAATGACTGGGGGCTGGTGTACATGCAGCATAGCTGGGGCTGGTCCTGCTTTGAGCAGGGAGTTGGACTAGATGACTTTCTGAGGTCCCTTCCAACCCTAATTTTCTATGATCTTTCACCAAAATAGCAACATCATTTTTACTTTGCAGCCATTCTTAATACCTTTCAGGCCCCTGTGTGGATGCTTACATAATCTTGTACCCAAAGTGTGAATTAAATTCAATACAGGTTTTTGTGCAAGTCTATGTGTAGAAAAGCAGGATCTCAGTTTTCCTGGTAGTATTTTCATACTATGTTTCAAGTGAATATTTTAATCTAATTGGTAATGCAAATGATATGTTTCAAGTGAATATTTGAATCAAACTAGTAATGCAAATGATTATATGTTTCATTCAAAATGTTACCTTGTATTATAGAAAAAAATCTTCATATTGGCAGTTTCTATCAAATATTTGATTTAAGGATGCAAACATTTCAAGCCCCAAAGTTTGTGTTATTGTTTGATGTAATGTATCTAAAATATTTTTGGTACAAATAATATTTAATTCAAATGAGTAAATATTTTTATGAGACAAATGAAAATTAAAGCAGAGATAGTCTAGTTTTTACTAGCCTGACAGGTCAAAATGAGAAGCCTCCCTGAATTTGTCAGTAGTGGAATCAAGTCCTAAGGGACCACTTCTTGCTTATGTTCCATCACAACCTTGCAGGTCAGCCAAGGGCAACCTTCTACAAGTACCATCTGTGCATCAAATTTGTTTGATGAAAAGATGTAGGAATCCATTCCTGGTCATTATAACTCAGCTCTTGAACTCCCTCCAACTTGCAGTCCATCTGAGCCTGAGTCTGGACAACTTCAGGAAGTGTTTTAATAGGTTTTCAGCAGGAGGGGTTACGTTTTGAGGCACTGTTTGTGCTTATTATTACACATAATAATACATATGTAGTTTTAACATTTGATGCTTTTTATAATTTTTTTCTTGTAAACCTCCCTGAACCCTTCTGGGAAGGGCAGCATACAAATCGAACAAATAGTCCTATCATTGACAACCAATACAGGGAAAAGTGGCATAGTGTCAATGAAAGCAGGTTTTTAAGTGCTGCTTAAGAAACACACTTCTTGTCACTCCAAGTTACTAGTGCATGCATTACTTTAATCATTTAACACAAGGGTGCTCAACCCCCTCCTGCATAAGGGCCAAATCTAGCACTCAGCACCTTGTAAATGTGGCCTTGCGTGCTAGATCTGGTGCACAGGGCAGTGGGGGAGCCAATCCCAATGCACAGTGCCCAACAAAGATGGCACCAAGTCCCGGGACCATGATCCTGGCACACAGGGCTGGGCAGCAGTGGCAAGGGGCTCCAGAGCCCAATCCGAGCACATGGGTCCTGGTAGAGGTGGCATAGGGTTCTGTGGCCCCAATCCCAGCGCACAGAGCCTGGCAGAGACAGCACAGGATTCTGGGGCCCATATCCTGGCACACTGCATCCCAGGGCCCCAATCCCAGCATGGGCAGAAGCAGTGAGCTGGGCAGTAGTGCAGGGTACTGGGGCCTTGATCCCAATGTGCACAGGCTGGTGATGGTCCCAGGGCCTTGATCTGAGCACATGGAGCCAAGCAAAGAAAGCACAGGGTTCTAGGACCCTGATCCTGGCACATGGGGCTGAACAAGAGTGGTATGGTCCAGATCCAGGCATGTGGGGCAGGTTGCAAGTTGCCCAGACACAGATATAAGGTCCCTTAAAGCAGTCTCCTGCCTGTACAAAATATTGCTGACCCCTGGTGTAACGTCATTAACTGAAAATGTTATCTGTAAGCTGAGAGGACTGTCTTGTACCTAAGGCATAACAAAGAAAACTGGGTTCTAGGCCGACGTGTACCATAGACTTGATCATTTAAGTGCTTTGGCCTGTTACTCATTCCATAAAATAAAAATAATACCTACATAAAAATCTCAAAGAAGCACAGTGAGACACTGCAATGGGCAAATTACATGAGATACTGCTGTGCAGTCATTACTGCACATTTATTTAGTACCTGTATTAGCAAGTACTAAATAAAAGTGCAGTAACCAGAGCTATTGCACAGTAGTGCCCATGAATGTCTTTTAGGTGATGCTATTACATAATAGCCTAATAGTTACAGTGCAGGAGTGTATTAGCACTGTTTGTGCTGTGATGCGCTACTGTGCAGTAGTTTTTAGCCACTGCACAGTCAAAATTTTAAGTAGATATGCCCAGCATATATTTGTGAGTAATATTTAGGTACTTTAGTAGTTGATTAAGGGCTTTTATACACCTGTTTCCTTCAGCCTTAGTTGAGTGAAATACGTTTTAAAGTAGGGACCAACCGGTTAGTTATATAATCCAGGTGGTAGAAAAGAAGAGGTTTCAGAGGTTGCAATTACACTCATTTCCCTTCTACTGCTGGTGAAAGTATCTGTTACCAATACAAACTGCTTTATTTTTTCAAGTTCTCATTTGTTTCTCTCTCCTATAGTGTCCAGCCACTTAATAGTTTCATAGTTGGTAGGGTCAGAAGGGACCTGATCAAGTCCAACCCCCTGCCATGGCAGGAAAGAATGCTGGGGTCAAATAACCCCAGCAAGGTGATTGTCTAGCCTCCTTTTGAAGACCCCCAGGGTAGGATTGAGCACCACTCCCCTTGGAAGTTGGTTCCAGATCCTAGCTGCCCTGACTGTGAAGTAGTCCTGATATCTAGCCTGAATCTACTCTCAGTCCACTTATGGCCGTTATTCCTTTTTACTCCCAGTAGCGCTCGGGGGAACAGGGACTTTCCCATTGCCTGCTGGTCTCCCTTGGCCAGTTTATAGAAAGCCACCAGATCCCCTCGCAACCTACTCTTGCAGAGGCTGAACAGGTTCAGGTCTCCTAGCCTCTCCTCGTAGGGCCTGCCCTGCTGCCCCCTGATCACGCAAGTGGCCCTCCTCTGGACCCTCTCCATATTGTCCACATCCCTC
>NW_017729031.1:60390160-60390732 GCF_001723915.1 Gavialis gangeticus
TTCCCTGACTAGGTCCTCACTGACCCTGGGCCTGGCTGCGCCTCCCCTGGGACCATCGGGGATTCCAGTGGGGGGGATCACCTAGTCCCTGCTTCAAAATACTTGAATCAGTGAACAGGCTCATCACTGTAGTAAGAAGTCTGCCAGTTCATGGACAGTAAAGTCATTTTAATATGTAAAGAAACACTAATGATGATACTACACTTGATCTGAGCCTTCAAGAAGCTGAGAAGTGATCTAGGAGGCCAAGAAGTGAAACTAAGAACAAAGAAAACACCAAACTGTAACTGTATCGATCCATCCTCAAGATTCTCCATATAATACCTTAACTCAAAGGTGACTTTATCATAAAACTATCAGTTAACAGTCTTTTCCCTATAATCTGGTTCCATTTTGTTTCATAGAATCATAGAATCATAGAAGTAGGGTCGGAAGGGACTTTGTAGATCTTCAAGTCTGACTCCACGCCTGGGCGGGAGAAAAGACTGGACTCAAATGAGTCCAGCCAGGTAGTCATCCAGCCTCTTCTTAAAGATCCCCAGGGTAGGAGCCAGCACCACTTCCCTAGGAAG
>NW_017729031.1:60390867-60397167 GCF_001723915.1 Gavialis gangeticus
GATGTCTAATCTAAACCTACTCTCTAATAATTTGTGTCCATTGTTCCTTGTCATGCCAGGGGGTGCTAGGGGAAACAGTGTCTCCCCTAAACACTTCTGGTCGCCCCTAGTGAGTTTATAGACAGTCCCCAGGTCCCCAGGTTTGTCTGTCCATGCTCTTTTACATTAGGGCTAAATCCTGCTATGTGCTGATTACCCACATCTCAGATTCTGATGAATTTTTCCTCAATAAAAATGTCAAGATAGTAACATAGCCTAATGCTTTTATAATTGTATCCATACTCACTTCAATAATTCATATTGACTTAAATGAAATTATGCACATACATATTTGGAGGACTGGGTCCTTAGATCAGAAGCTACTTGGAAAAGGGATCAGCATAGTAAGGGCAACGGAACCTACATCACCCCAGCATATAGTTCTCCCCCCAATTTTGTTAACCTCTAAAAATATTAGATTTTATTTGATTTTGCCAGTACCTAATGAACAAATATTAACAGAATACTGAAACACGAACTTTGACATAAGAGGTATTACAATTTTAAAAACACTTTCTCACTGACTTTACAACTGATGCAGTAACATTTTAAGAGGTTGCTTTTTTCAAGTATGCAATAAGATCTGCTCTCTCGCTGCTCTTTTTAATGCCAGCAAAAAGCATTTTTGTTCCAGGAATATATTTCTTAGGGTTCTCCAAATACTCCATCAATGTATTTTCATTCCAGATGATACCTGAAACATAATAAAGAATTATGTACTACTCTCCTAACAGCTGATTCAACATATAGCTAAGTATATCAAACATATTGAGAGTCTCAGGATATAGGGTATAGGCAGGAAAGGTTCTTTGGGTCTCAGTCTCCCTCTGCCTGAAGAAGGGTGCTTGTTTCTGAAAGCTTGCAAAGAACAGTTTTTCCAGTGATTCAGTTGTTCTAATAAAATATATCACAGTTACTCAAAGAACCTTGTCTGCCTATGTCCTTAGACAAACACAGCTACAACCTACACACCCAAAACATGTCAAGATCTAGAGTATGCATTTCTGAAAATAATCTTCTTAGACTGTCAGGGGAGTATACAAATGAATGATATATGACATCCAATTTTCAATAGTGCCTGAACACATTTCATATTTCACACACAACTGTTAAATTTACTTTGATTCATTTTAGTAAGCCAGAATTAAAAAGTGTAATCACTTGAGCATTTTGGAGAGCTGAATGTATTAAAGCCAGTTCACATTTTGAATATTTGCTACTTTAAAGTAATAAATATAGTTTCAGTACTGTACCTGGAAAAAGAGACCATACATTCTGGCAACACAGACTTAGTTTCTACCTAGGTTTGAATCCAAAGATTTTCTATTTATTATCAAATTAATTCTCAGACACTTATTTTCAATTTCTTCCAGCCCTGCCAGGTCCTGTGATCCTATCAATAATGGCTTCTTACTAACAGGAGAAGCCCATTAACTGAAGACCATTAACAGATCAAGCAGTAACAGCATCACTCATGTCTGTCATTCATTTTCAGCGTATAGTTAGTTAACATGATTTCTAAGATGAATCTGTCTTTAAAGTGCACTTAGATACCATACAGCCAGTTTATTTTTAAATGCATGTGGTATCACTTGTATTATTAGTTCACAGAATTACATTTTCTGAGTAGAAACTGCCATTAACTGCCAAGTATATATTTATTTGTATGAAGAAATTCTCTTCTCCTACCAATGAAGTCCTAGTATAAGACTGAATAGCCAAAGATTAAAGAAGTTTTGGAATTTATTTGAATAACTGAAACAAAATACTTGTGGTCAATATCTTTACTCCCAATATGAACACCCTTCTATTTAATTACATAAAAATACCTGTTTGGCTTTCAGATAATTCAGAATTATCTTAATTAAAATACATGAATACACTATCATATAATACAGGCAACCCTCGCCATTTGCAGGGGATACGTTCTTCAGATTCTAGTGAATGACGAAATCCGCAAATACGACACTGTGTTTATGAACATCATGAATGCAGTAGCCCTGGTGGCTGAGGGGGCACTGCTGTGCTGGCGACAGCAGGAGCCCAGTGGCGACAGTGGGAGCCCAGCGGCGGCAGCGGAAGTGTGGCAGTAGCAAGTGCGGAGCTCCCGAGGAGCTCCTGCAAGTGTATTTAAGATGCAGGTTTGGCATTCGCAAATATTTGAAACCGCGAATACCGAACCTGCGAATAGCAGGGGTTTCCTGTATTAGACAACTGAAGTTAATAAATGCCAGTAAGCATAATGAATGCAGAGCAGAGGAATACCAGTAGAGGGTGATGACCAGCTGTAACAAAATCATACTAAGAGCTATCACTCCAAGAAACTGACATTAACATCTTCAAAATTCTGGAAAGGATGAGAGATTCCAATCTCAGAAAATTGTTATATGCTGTAGGTTACTAAAATCTCATCTTAAATTAGTGGCTGGACAATAGCATTCTGTTTTCAACAATGTGGTTCAGGTTCATCTTATGAGTCTGTTATTCAATAGCTGTGACTGATTTTTTTTAATATGGTTTCAAGTTTACCTAAAAACAGAATCAGATTTCCTTCTTTATACCTCCTCTCTGGTTCCTCACCTCACTCATGTCACCCTTTATTTTTTACCTTTGTTCTTATTTGACTCTGAATAAGAGAATCCTGCAGCTTGTCCTGTTTTGCGACCAAATAAACTCCAAAGATTTGGGCCAGTCTTGTGCACTCCACCTTTTTCAACTGTGTGGCACTGAGAGCATTTCTGTACAAAGATTTTCTTGCCCTTTTCAACATCACCCATATCGATCTATTATAAAGCAAAATGCAAACAAGAAACTCAAAAATATTTCTGAAAACATAATGCCTGTTTATCAGGTATACCATCTACACATATATAATTTCCATCTTGAAAGATTAGTTAAGAGGAAAAGACAGTTTTGGAAGCTAGCTAATGGAATTGTTAAGCTGAACTTAATCTGAATAGGAGAATTTGTGGGACACTAGTAAACTTCAGAGTCCTTTGTATCATTTAGCAATTTATGACTATGAATAAAGTTTTAGAGACAACCTAATACTGAAATAAGTTAAAATGTAAGATGCAAGATACTGTGTTGCATCTTTAAAAGTTAAAAGACAGTTAAGAGTACTTCAAGTCACCACTTCCAGGTTGCTCTGTGGACTTGAGGCAACTCCGGGGAACCTATTAAATGACATTAGCCTCCTAGAATTGCATGGACAAAGTGCTCCACAGAATGTCTGGAGTACTGTGGCTTTGTTCCATTCACCCCCTACAACACGACTTCGAAGGACATGTTCAAAAGCCCTCCAGATATCTCTATTGTACTTTTATCATAAACATCCTGGCAGAACCTGAATCTTTAGGATCCCTTTATCCCAGTAGTTTCTAGCCTTTTTGGACTCATGGCACTCCTCAGTGGACTTGAGGGACCACTCCATAAGTTTTGTGAATTGAGTGGTGCACAGTTTCAAAATTAATTTATATAGTACAGTGCTTACCTCCTTCCAGAGAGGTTGGACAGTGGGAGTGAGGGGTTAGTAGACAAGGACAAACTTGAGTCTATCCTTATCTGCTTATCTCTTCATACCTCCCCTTGTGGCACCCCTCAAAGGATCTGGCAGCACCACCAAGTGCTGCCACACCCTGGCTGAGAATCACTTCTTTATCCTTTATCCAGGCTTTGCATCGGAAAGAAAATGAAGATGTTACTCCATGCTGACAGACGTTCAGTTAAAGGCATGATAGGATCTGATCCCCAATCCCAATGATCATGCCTCCTGACATGCCATCTGTGATTGTGGGATTGGAAATCATATCCAATGAAACCCTACTGCCAGTAAAGGGAGTCTGGGATCATGACCCTGGGCTCCTTCTGCACTGGCAAGTAGCATGCGTGGTACATGGTGCCCGTGTGGTTGAGAGTGCCAGTCAGCTGACTGGTGCTTCAGTGGTTGGGAGCTCTGATTAGCTAATTCAGATGCCTGCAACTGGGAGCACTGATCAGTTGATCTGCTCTCTCAGCCCAAGCCACGTGTTCAGTTTAAGGTGTGATAGAAATCAGCCCCAAAATTATTACCCATATTTTCAGTAATAAGTTTGTGGCTTATTCCCTGTTTTACCATGCCATTAATTGCATGAACATGTGGCCCTGTTACCACTTAAGATGAGATTAACTGGTTAATCATGTCTTAAGTGTAATGTCTGCCAGGGTCCTGTTTCCTTACCCTTCACACACTGTACAAATGCACTTTTAACAAACACTCAATTAATGCAGTGTCTATAGTTTGATGCAGTAATTCTCAACCAAGCATGGAGAGCCTGGAGATCCTTCCAAGGATGCATTAGGGTGCCACACAATGTTAGCACTTTTAGGGCATAAGATAAAGCCAACGATTTCATACAAGAGTCTAAAATTGTTTTAACTTGCTGTGAGCTTTCTGAGTTTTTTGCAATAGAAAAATTGCTCTATCATTTTTCTATAGTTAAAAAATGAGTGAAACCTAAGAATTGGCATTTTCCAAAGGCTGCCTTGAGTTTAATGAGGACTGTCTTAAGTGTAAGAAGTTGAGACCAACTTGTTTAATATATATTACCTCCAGTCCTTCATATAAAAGGAATACACACCAACAATGGATTTCCCCTTAAACTGCAAAGATGGTCATATCATGACAAGTACTTCTCTAGGGAGGGAAGCATGGAAAGTTGCAACCCCCTTTAGATTTAAATTTACCTCTATGTGAATTATTTTCCTCTTTATTAAACTTAAAAAACACAATAAACAGCAAGTTTCTAATGAAAGACTAAGAAGAATTGTAAGAAAAAATACTGTCCTTATACCCAGAAAGGATGTTAAAAATGAACGCACATTAAATTCTATATTCATGAAGAATTTTTGCTTTAAAAAAAGTGAAACATAATAGCATGCATATACAATAAATCATATACAGTAAGTACCCAACAGTATGATGTGAAACAAAAAACATAGGACATAAAACAAGACTGGCCTTAAAATTTGATTGCAAAAGGACGCAATATTCACCTGAATCAACACTTTTGCATTTACACATCAATATAAAATATGTTTCTAATTATCGTCATACATTTTCAGTACAGTGCCAAGATTTTCAAGCCTGGCTGCCAACACTTAGGCTCCCAAATACAAATTTAAACAACTGAAAAGGCTCAGAATTCCACAGGATTTCATCAACATTAAGCTAAATATAAAGATGCCTAGACTAAGAACTGGGAGCCTAATTTTAGGCACATAGATTTAAAAATGTTAGCAAAAGTCACTGAACTCTGGAGAATGACCAAGAGCTGGCCAGGTTCCAGTTTTGGGCAGAGCGCACTGCCTGTGTGTGCCGCGCTTCTTTTTTGCATGGTTTTTTTTAACCCAGGACCTCCTGGAGTCAACCCCCACCCCCATGCTACTACCTTGCAGCATGGAGAACACCTGAATTGTCATGCCTGGCACTGCAAGCAGGTCTGCGGCGCCATGTACCACCTGGCCGCCTGCACTCATCTGGACGTGGCTTAAGAATCCAGTCGTAATTGTATCCATCTAAAGCCAGAAACTGAGCCTAGACAACTAAAAAAAAAAGCCCTAAAAGAAACACTTTAAGTTTAAATCGGAAGGGAGGGGCGGGGGGACATGATATTTTGCTCAAGCAGTAGTGCATTTCCTGCTTGAAAATTTATTCCATCCTTTACTTCAAGTGTAGAAAAGGTGATCGCTGACTTATTTTAGTTGCTCATCTATTGAAGACAAGTACTACCTTCATGCTGGTGGTTAACAAAACAGTGAGTATAAGTAAACATTTTAAATATTTAATAATTTGCTAGGTTGTCAGCGTATGATTTTTCTCCTTATGTTGCATTAGGCTGGAAAAGCTTATGTAGACGTTTGTTACCTTTATATTCTATACAGGAGATGAATAGTTTGCATTAAGATAATTCAATGAACACATTACTGTGGTAAATAGTTAGAAGCAGGAGGCAGGGACTGGCTAGGTAACAGCAAGACGCGTGGGAGAAAACCGCAATTATCTACAAGCGTTGCAGGAGGAGGGTGGGTTATAAGGAGCTGTAAGACGACGCACTTAGCAGTGACTGGGTGGAAGTAGTAAAAATCGAGGCTCCCGAGAGAGAGATGCTGATAACAGCATCCCACGAGCAGCGGAGGAAGCCCCCTCCACAGCCTCAGCTGCCGTCCCGCCCCGCCCCGCCCCGCCCCGCGGCCACTGCCAGGAGGCAGGGCGCAGGACCC
>NW_017729031.1:60397439-60400716 GCF_001723915.1 Gavialis gangeticus
GGAGCAGGAGACGGCGCTTGAACCCACAGTGAAGTGCCCAGCCCCTCCCGCTAGCGGACCCAAGCCCGCACTGACCCGCCCGCAGCCACCCGCACTCTGCGCTCTGTCTCCGAGACAGAACGCAACGAAATTGTCCAATCACAGGTGGCAGTGCTCGACACCCCGCCTGCTCATTGGTTGCCGTGCTCATGGAGGCGGGCTTGGGGGGGGGGGGTGGAGGCGTGATATAGACAATACACCAGCGCTGCTTGTCAACGGCTTGGGAGTTCAGCTCCCAACTGTCCGCGCGAAACGGAACGATCCTATTGGCTCCGATTCAGCCAATAGAAGCTCTCCTCTCTCTCCTGCCCTTCCACTCCTACCTCACGCTCGCACTTGCTGGGGTGTGCTAGTGCCTAAGAAGCCGTTGCGGAGCCGGAGCTCCCTTAGTCCGTGAGAAAGGATTGACAGCGGCTCACTGGACACCCTCATCCTGCCGGGCTGATGCCCTGCCTCTGGTGTTAGTATGGATGTTGTAGGCTGCCCACTGAAAATTCTCCACCCCAAACCCAAACCTCACTTTTTACCCATAAAACTCTTCCATAAACCAAAGCAGACAAGGTTCTTTGGGTGAATCTGATATCTTTTATTAGACCAACTTAAATAGTTGGAAAACCATTATTAAGTAAGCTTTCGGGTTCAAAAACCCTTCGTCAGGCTGAGGAAGTTTCAGCAGTTCTTTACTTTTCATTCCTGGATGGAATGAAAAGTAAAGCCAGACTGGGCTGGTATGCATACAAGACAGGTAGTCAGTGAAAATGTCAATGGGTAAGAGACAGGCTAAGTGTGGGGGAGAGTAGGGGGATGAATAGTGGAGAGATACCTGGGGAGTCAGATGTCAGGCAAGTTATAATGTGTCATAAATCCAATGTCTATATTTAGTCCATGATTTTTAGTATCCAGGAGGTTGATGAAGTGCAGTTCATAGGCTCGTCTCTGGGAAGTGTTTTGTAAGTTTCCTTTGAGGATCAGGACTGAGAGATTGGAGAGAGAGTGGTTTTCTTGTGAGAAATGTGCCTCCACCGGTAATTGGGTATTTCTGTCTTTGATAGATTTCCGGTGTGCGTTCGTTCTGGTGCGCAGTTGTTTGGTCTCTCCTAAGTATTTTCCATCAGGGCATTTGGTGCATTGGATGAGATATGCATACCAGCCCAGCCTCTGGCTTCTTACTTTTCATTCCATCCAGGAAGAGCACACACCAATTGCTGAAACTTCCTCAGCCTGAACCCAAAAGCTTGCTTAATTGTTTTCCAACTATTTAAGTTGGTCTAATAAAAGATGTGAGATTCACCCAAAAAAACCTTGTCTGCCTATGTCCTTAGACCAACCTGGCTACAACCTGTTCCATAGCCCCTGTTCCATAAACCAAAACACTTCCAAATTTAATGCAGTGGCCCTACCACTCCAAACAAGCTCCCCACTAAGCTAAAAAGCTGGCACTCTAGTTGTCCAAACTGCTCCATTATGCAGTAGTCCAAAAGCTCTGAGATAAATCAAATGCACGCTCTTAGATACACTGCTGCTTCCTGAGACACTGTTCTATTGCACTATACCCTCAAAAGCACCATGTCCGTGCCCTCCTCCAGAGCAATGTTTCTTCTCACAGTGTACCAAAAACAGTGACCCTTTCAGAGACATTCGCAACTCATCACTCAAAATGTGTTCAAAATGCTGTATAGTGCACTGTAGAAAAACTGCTTTCACTCAACCTCAAAACATCACCAGAATACAACCTTGGGCTGTGTCCAGACAAGCACGGACATTGGTTACCTGGGGAAAAAGCAGCAGTAGCACATGGTGTGTCTGCTGCTTGTCCTTGGGGAATGCCTGTGCCATGTGCGCTGTAGTGCGCGGTAGGTCACCCTGAGGGGTAGGGAAGGCTGGGGCCAGCAACTTACCTGTGGGCCCTGGGGTTTGGGGAAGATGCAGCTGTGGCAATCCTGCAGCTGGAAACCTGGCCAACAGCTGGACCGTGGCTTGGGCTGGCCAGGCTTTGGTTTTGGGCTGTGCGTGCTGCCACCACATGTGCTGCCCCACTTTTTTCTGTATGGGTTTTTTGACCCCAGGATTTCCCTGGGTCAAAACCCACTCTTTGCACTGCTGCCTGAACATGTGGTGTGTGGTGCTGCAGACGGAGTCTGCTGTGCCACATACCTCAAGGCTGCACCTGTCTGGATGTGGCCTTGTTCATTCCCCAAACCCCAACAACTCATCCTTGCTTCTAGAAACTACGCATTACACCCCTGAAGCAGCAGTTCCCAAACTCTGACAGACTACACACCACTAACTTAAAATGATACAGCCTTAAGTACCACCAGCAAATTTGTCAGTTCAACCTTAAATACCACCACTAATTTTTTGTCATATAAAGTCATTATAATCAATCTGTTAAGGGTGTACCACTGACAGGTTGTCTGCATACCACTGGTGGTACCTGGTACCACGGTTTAGGGACTGCTGCCCTAAAGCATTGCCTCAAGACATTCAGAGAACACCTGTTATGCACTCGATCCTAAAATGCTAAGTAAAACACAGTCTTGAGTATGCCAAAATCTGCCACCTGATAAAAATACCTGCTATATAAAAGAAATAAAAAAGAAAAATTCCCAGCAAAATACCCCTCCAAAATACCCACTGGTGAGCATCCTGTCCCCAGAAAGAATCTCTAGTGCTAAGGCCAAGGGCGGTCTTGTGGGATCCTACCCAAAGGCCATAGAAGAACAGGTCTTTCATAGGAGAATTGTATGTGATGACGACACAGGAATAACCCAGGCGTTGCAATTCATGTTGTTTTGTGTGAAACAGAGAACAAAAATCATGTGAAACTGACTTAAAATTTAAGCTTTTTTATAGACTTCAGTCTAGTACAATCGCTGCATTAACAAAACAGGATGGAGACGAAGGCTGCATCTAACTTAGAGCCCCGAAACACATGCGATTGGATGGTGTCAGGTTTGCAACCCGATGATGATAACCGGCGGAAGAGCCGCGACGCAAACCCGCCTGCGGCTGCGTCTTTACGCTCCGTGCAGACAAGACAGTGGATAGAAAACACCGGGAAGGACAGATCGGGATCCTCGTGTTTGTCTCCGCTGTGAAATACGGGCTGTCTGGCCGGAGGCTTCACGCGCACACACGCACGCATACGGGGCGTGGGGAGGCGGGGCTCGCTGCGGCCGCAGCTGCGGGGGGCGCTGTGGGACGCCGCGGGCGTCCCCGCTGCAGTCGCGGCCACGTA
>NW_017729031.1:60405716-60435663 GCF_001723915.1 Gavialis gangeticus
AGCCGCGACGCAAACCCGCCTGCGGCTGCGTCTTTACGCTCCGTGCAGACAAGACAGTGGATAGAAAACACCGGGAAGGACAGATCGGGATCCTCGTGTTTGTCTCCGCTGTGAAATACGGGCTGTCTGGCCGGAGGCTTCACGCGCACACACGCACGCATACGGGGCGTGGGGAGGCGGGGCTCGCTGCGGCCGCAGCTGCGGGGGGCGCTGTGGGACGCCGCGGGCGTCCCCGCTGCAGTCGCGGCCATGGAGGAGGGCGGCGGGGCCGGGCTGGCGGCTGAGTGCGTGGACGAGCCGCCCAACAGCCGCCTGTTCGTGGTGCTGGGCAAGGACGCGGGCAAGGCGCTGATCCGCGAGCGCTTCGCGCCCTTCGGCGACATCCAGAACATCTGCCTGGTGCGCGACAGGCTCACGAGCGAGTCCCGCGGCGTCGCCTACGTCAAGTTTGCGCGCAGCTCGCAGGCCTGCCGGGCCATGGAGGCGCTGCACGGCCGCAGCCTGGCGCCTGACACCAAGCCCATCAAGGTACCGCCCGCCCGCCTCGCCCGGCCCCGCTGGCTGGTCCTGGGGCCGCCGCGATCGGGGTCGAGGGACGAGACGAGCAGGCCGTGGCCAAGGCGCGGTGGCTTTTACCCTTGTCAAGGATGCTGCTGCTTTCTTATGCACGTGGCAAAGCCGCGGTCCCGTCTGGGCAGATCGGGGTCCGGGGCTTGGAGAGCTGGCGCCCTCGCTTCCCGCCTCTCCATGAGTGCAAGGCTGGTCCATGCTGGGCCTCGGGGGGTTCAGACACTTTCCCACTGATCCGCATCACCCACCGTTGTTGCATGTAGCCCCTTGGAGCCAAGGCTTGTTCACGCTGCATTTGTTTCTGTGCATTGGACAGGATTTCTCCTGGCCTGTCTGTGGTCAGACTGCCTGTTTGCCTGTTCCTCAGTGCAGGAAGGGATGGGGGGAGAGAAACAGGGAGGGAAAGATGACCCTGCACCGGCAAGAGGAAGATAAGATTCCTGAGATGAGTTTTTATCTTCTTTGTTTAAATAGGTTAGGGCAGGGGTCTCAAACTTTCCACCCCATGGGACCAGCCCCTGGCACAGGGAGCTGGACTGGCTTTGGAGCCAGTGTGCAGGGCCAGTCTGGCTGGGTGCTGCATGCATGATGTGCCCTGGACCAACCCCCTGTGCTACATGAAGTGTGTGTGGCTGGTCCAGCCCTGCACACCACGTGCAGCATGTGCCGGACCCAGGGCTTGCTGTGCATGCAGCCCCCAGGGCTGGAACAGAGTGCTTGCTCCCTATGGTGTGTGTGCTGGATCCAGTGCTGCACAAGGGATTTGGGGAGCAGGCTGCATGCAGCACCCAGGACCATCTGCAGTGCATGCAGCATCAGGTCCAGCCCACACATCATGTGCAGCACGCAGGGCCCGAACATGGGGTGGTCCAGTGGGCTGTATATTTGATACCCCTGGGTTGGATTTTAAGGCCAGGGAATGCCTAGCTGATGAAGTGTGGCACTTCAGAAGCAAGATTTGTGGAAGTTCTTAAGACTCATGCAAGTGAGTGGAATCAGAGGTTTTCTGCCTGTTGACTTGTTTTCTTGTTATCTGAACAATAAATATAAATGAGCCTAAACAGTCAGGAAGGGTTACGTGTTCACAGCAAGTCATGCAGGTAGGCAGGATGGTTTTTAATAGAACTTGTGACTTGGAGTTGGAAGAACAGGGACTGGTCCATCTGCTACAGGATGACCTTAGGTGGATTTACTTCCCAGCCAAACATTTGCCTTGGAATCCTCTGAAGGATGCAATAGAAAAGAATAATGTTATTAGAAGTGTAGTTAAGAACAAGGCCTAATTTCTCCCATATTGCATGCGACATGCTTTTATTGTAAGATGCCCTGAGGCTTATGGGAAAGGTGGCATAGCGACTGAGCAATCAATAAATAAATGTACAGACTCTCATTAAAGTAAAAGGGGCATCAACACAATATTGTTAAATGTTAAAATCATGGATGGTCTTCAATAGCAGCACATTTTGTTACTGCAGCACATTCTTAGGGGGCAGCTATGATAGCAGTACTGCTGATAGTAAGTCAGCTTAGGCACTCTGTCCGTTCCCCTCTATTCTACCTAAAATGTACGAAGGTTTATTCTCTCAGCTGGGTTCCTGGCTGGAGGGGCTTACACTGGTTGCAGTAGCAGGTATTTTGTCATGAATGCTAATACTAGACAGTCTTTTGTGCTTTTTATTTTAGGAGTAGAGAAAATACGCAGCACATAAGTGCAAAGCTTTTTGACAGCATCCAGTTATTTGTCTTGCTTATCCATGTATGCATTTGTCTTTTTCTCTGATAGTTAATGCTTTATTTAATTCTTCTGTTAGGTATTAATTGCACAATCTAGAGCTTCTGGAAGCCACCGAGATGTTGAAGATGAAGAACTTACACGAATTTTTGTTATGATACCGAAGTCCTATACAGAGGAAGATTTGCGAGATAAATTTAAGGTACTAACTGACACCCAGTTAATTATTTTTTCTAATTGAATTTTTTTCATTTATTTTTTTTTGTCAGAAGAGAGTAAAAATCTGTTGTTTTGTCAAATGCTATATAATAACTATTAACTCTTTAAATATCCTAGATATATGGAGATATTGACTATTGCAGCATTATTAAGAACAAGAACACAGGAGAAAGTAAAGGTTTGGGCTATGTGAAGTATATAAAACCATCTCAAGCTGCCCTGGCAATAGAAGAGTGTGATCGAAGTAAGAGTGTAATTGTAATATTTTTCTATACACATTTATTGTTAGAAGCTGCATACTCATTGGTGTAGTTTTAAGTAACACTGGCCTAATGTCTTTGGTTGTTATTAGCAGAGAAATTATTTATGGTTTAACTCTACCATAGTATGTGTAACTTCTATAGGATTTAATCCCACAAACACACACACAGTTACAACCCATCTGACTAATCACCTGAATAAGTACTTTCAAGGTCTTTGATTAAAAATAAAAATAGTGAAATGACTGTATGAATGACTACAGTGATTTTCCTGATGCTGTATCACACATGTATGATGCAGTATATGTAGATTCAGTGCATTGGCTGAACCCCATTTTACAAAATTCTCAGTGTACACAGGATCTGTACAAAATAATGAGCATGATAATTTACAAAGATAAAAATAAACCGTATTATGATGACTTCTGTGTAAAGTACATATAGTATTGAAGGAAGATTTATTTAAACACTGACTTTTCAGACTGTAATAATGTGTTAAATATTACAATTTTAACTGTGTTGCAGTTAAAATTGTTATCTAGTGGTTAGATCATAGGTGTGAGAGTAAAGAGATGGGTGTTAGTTCTCATTTTGAACTTGGGCAGTTAATTTTTTTTTTTGTATCTTAGTTTTTCTGTGTGTAAATGGAAATGATAAAGCTCACCTTTTTGGAGTGTTTTCTGCTGCTTAGCTGCTGTATGATAGCTATTTGTTTAATCGTTTTATAAAGTAGCAGTATTTGACACTACTCCCTCACAAATGTGTTAAGCAGTCACTAGCATTAAAGTCCTTGTTGTGATTTTAGTAAAAGATATTCTTCAAATCTTCCGTCATGAGCCAACAAACAGTCAGATTGAATCTGCCAACAAATCATGATATATATTAGAATAACTTTGTTCTGAGTGGGTTGGAATGGAAAGATAACAGCTAACATTATTAACCCCAATCTGTAATAGTTTATAAAGACTGCACATGTATCCCAAAATATGAATGTGTTCATTTTTAATACAAAAGTAAATAAAGCTTAATGTAACGTAACTAAAATCAGTATGCAGAAACACATGCATTGAAATGCTGATACCCTGAACCACATTTAGTTACAGTGTAAAGAGTATCAGAATATGTAGGTCAGATATTAAGAAAAACTTTCTTCCTAGGAGGGTAGTAAAGAACTGGAGCAGGTTACCTAGAGAGGTGGTGGAATCTCCATCCTTGGAGGTTTTTAAGACCCAGCTAGACAAAGCCTTAGCTGGGATGATCCAGCTGGGGATGGTCCTGCTTTGAGCAGGGGGTTGGATTAGATGTGACCTCCTGAAGTCCCTCCAACCCTATGATTCTATGACACTGCTAAAAAATTAGTGTTTCTCTTTAAATCCTTTTTCACGTCTGGCCTGAGGTCAGAAAGAAATGAATTGGTGGTTTGAGAGCTGACTAAATTGTTTATGCAAGAGCAGTACCTAATTTTAAACATACTGTGTTCCGCAATAGTAATACTGAGCCTGCACGAATATCTCGCTTCTAATTGCCTTCTTCTGTGTTGTTTATGCCCAAAATAACAGTATTTCTTGATGCTATAAAATAGGTTCTTTATAGATTCCTTGTGAAAGAAGAGATTCTGAGATAACTTGATTAGAAAACTGAAAGCAGTTAAATTAAATGAATTGGAGATGAGGGTATACACACCATAGCCATACTGATTTACAGGCAAAAGGAGTCAGAACTTGTGGCAGAAGTGATATCTTTTATTAGATTAGCTATTTACAAAAGATGTCTTTATTTGCAAGCTTTTGGGCACATTCAGCCTTCTTCAGGCATAGGAGAATTCAGAGATTGTAAAATTTCTCTTAGGTGGAAATGAAAATTCATGTTTTACAGGAGAGCTGACGACGGGATTGTAAGATCTCCAGGTTGGAATAGTTCATTTTGTGCAAATTAGGTTCAGATAAAAGTTGGAACAGTCTTTTAACCTCGAAGTTGTGTGGTGGCAAGCGGGATGTAGAATTGTGTTTCTTTCTGGTTATGATGTTTCATATTTCACAGGAGAGTGGGGAGATGAAATGCTCTTCTGGGCGGGAATTTCTTTTGTGTTGAGGTGCCTCTAAGTTCCGTGAAAATGCAAATTTAGTTTGAACAACAGTCAGGAGCAGGGTGTCAACTTTCAAGTTTCCAGGTGGTACATTTTGTTTCCTTGTTATAAAATTATGAAGTTTTCAGTTTAAAAAATAGCTAAAATTTGATATTTTCCATGTTTCAGGTATACAGGTTATAGCTGTATCATACCACCAGACAACTTTGAGGTAAAAAGACTGTTCTAACTTATCTGAGCCTAATTTGCACAAAATGAACTATTCCAACCTGGAGATCTTACAACACCCTAAGCTGTCCTGTGAAATATGAATTTTCAATTTCACTTAGGAAAAATTTTGCAATCTTTGTATTTACCTAGGCCTGAAAAGGAGTGTGAGCACCAAAAAGCTTGCAAATAAGGATTTTTTTTTTTTTTTTGCAAATATATAGCTGGTCTAATAAAAGATACCATCTCTGCCACAAGTTCTGATTTTTTATAGATGAAGGGTTTTTGTTGTTCTTTCTTGTTTATAAGGTACATCTCTACCCTAACTACTACTTTATTTTTTTTGTATTTTGTTTTTGTAAAGAAGTGGTAACTAATTGGGCTTTCTGTCTCATACTCTTTAAATATGGTGCTTCATTAATGTGGTTATAGATGTATGAAAATGCATTGAGGAACTTGAAATGCATGTGGCTGATTTTTCAGATTACAGGGCCATTTTGGCTGAACCTAGAAAAAAGCCATCTGAATCCTCTGAACATGAAAATTACATTAGTTATGGTAGTGCTGAGCAGGAATCAAGAGGGAATATGTTTCCATTTGGTAAGTAACAACTTGATCATGTTAGTAATGTTTTGTAAGTCTCTTAATATGATCATAAAATAATGATAAGGGTGTTTCAGAGGGATGTTTGTGTAGAAAGAGAAACAACAAATAGACTCCATTAGTGTTTAAAACACAGCGTTTAGGGGTGCATCCACGCATGCAGGCATGTGTGCTTGCAGGAGCTCAAAGAGGAGCAGCACAAATTTGAGCCAGGGCTTTTTGCCTCGGCACATGTGCCCGGACATTCGCTCATTAAAATACCCTGAATCGTGTTTTTTTGCTATTAAAATGAAATGCCACTAGATATAGAGAGATCAATTGGGCAATTTTTTGTTGATGTATTTACGAGTTTAAAGCAGTTATGATAGAGGCACTGGTAGGCTTCCTCATAATAAAATAAATTCTAAATCTATATATTTTGGCATTTACTTTTGGCTTCTTTGTCATAGACAATTCAGAGCTGTCCCTACCCCCTTCATTCACCAGAATGTGCAGCGCTGAGCAGCACTGATATGCCAGTGCCATGCCCCTGCCCTTGCCCCTCACTCTGAACCCACAGCCTGCCGCAATCCCCTCACTCCTGACCCATGGGGCCAAGTATGTGGGGGAGGGGTGTGTGGGGTTTGTGGGTAGATTATAGGGGACTGTGGGTGTGGGGGATCATTCAGGAGGGCTGCTCAGGAGGGGACACAGCTTCCTCAACAGGGTCCACAGCCAACCGCAGGAGCCAAAGCCCCCCTTCAGGGCCCACATGCCCCCCTGCAGGGGCTACAGCTCCCCCACCAGGGCCTATAGCTCACCCCCACAGCAGCAGTGTCTGTTGGGGTGCTCAGGGACCCTCCTGGCACAGCCTCGCCCCATGTGGTGTGGGGCAGCGTGGCTCGGCTCCAGCTGCCTGGCACCTGGCGCTGCTTATGGCACACCGCGTGGGCCTGACTCGGCTCAGTGTGGGGCTGTGCCCCTTTGGGGAGCTCTGGTCCGCTCAGCATGTCACCTGGGGGCCAGTGCTGCTCGTGGGGATGGCCTATGTGTCGGGCTGGGTCCTGTGTGCACACATCTGCCTGGGGGCTGTCCTGGCTATCCAGGTATCAAATTTTGAGCCTGCACTGCAAATATGAAGCGCAGGGAATGGGTTTTTTTGTTCTCAGTGTGCCTCTTGCCATGTCTCAAACTGCTTTGAGATGTGGCAAGAGGCATGTGTGGGCTCATCTAGACACACCCTGTGTGTCTGGTTTCATTTCCAATTCAAATGCATAATTTTTGTATTCAGGCTTCCTATCTATTTTATTTTTTTTACATTTTGCCTTGTATTAATTGTTTGAAGAAAATAAGTATGCATTGATGAACTAAGCACATTGTCTTTACTTGACTTAGGTCCTAGACATTTTTAATATGATGTTTGACATTAAGACATAACAGTATCTTGACTTGTAATTTATTTTTATTCTTGTTTTTTATTGGCTCTTGAGGAGGGCAGACAGAATTTTGTAGTTTTGAAAAAAATGAGACCAGAGTTCAGAAATCAGTCTCCAAACGCCTGTCAGTGTCATCACGACTCCCCTTCGTAAAAGAGCAGCTGTTTACCCTCTTTGATCTAGTTCCAGGGCTGGAATACTGTGATGTGCAGCGAGATCCTCATACTAACTGTGGTAAATAGCAATATGCACAGAACCCCTTACATACATTCAAAATGTATGTCTCTGAAAATATTTTCCTTTTTTTTTCTTAGTTGCCTTTGTTCAAAAATGCATATTTCTTTGGGAATGGAGTATAAACTAATTTGGTACTCATGGGGTGCATCCAGATGAGTGTGCATGTGTGTTTTCCAGGAGACAAATAGCAGTGGCACATAGCTGTGGGGCTGCTATTTGTCTGGGTGGGGAATGGGAAGCTGGGACCAGCACCTTGGCTGGCCCCAGCAGCCTTACCTCAGGTTGTGGGGGCTTCCTAGGGCTCCATCCGAGGCAAGCCAGGCACAAAGAGCTTGGCTGTCAGCTGGAGTTTGGCTCTGGCCAGCCAGGATCTGGTTTTGGGTGGCATATGCTGCTGCCACCTGTGCTGCCCTGCTTTTTTCTGTCTCAGGTTTTTTTGACACTGGGATCTCCTGGCGTCAAAAAAGCCTGCCACGCTGCAAATTAGTACAGCGAATGCTGGCATGTGTGATTTGTGGTGCTGCAGATGGGTCTGTAGCACTGCAAACTACATGTGCACAGTCCTCTGGACATACCCATGCTGTTTTCCTCCTACTCTTTCTACTCTGTATCACCACATTTGACTAACCAGTAGGTCTGAACAGGTTATCTCCCTTACTAGATTCCTGAAAGTACTGATACTTTTCATATATGGGATCAGCTGACAACAACTCCTAGGGAAGTTTTTTACACATGCTCTGGGGGTGGGGGGAGTGGCATTTTAATTAAAGTGGCTCCAAGAGCCACTCTGATTAAAGTACTGCCATGCCTTGTGTATCAGCATCCCCATGCTTCAAAATAGCGGTGGGAGTGCTGGAATTCAATCTCATTTAGCTCTTTGAACTAAAGCCTGTCCAATGAGCTTTAGTTCAAGTGCCCCCACTGCCATTTTGAAATGTGGTGGTGCTGACACATGAGATGTAGAAGGCTGCTAGAGTATGGTAATTGCCATGGTTCAGTAGACTTGTTTAATTAAGTATGCTCTGTGATGTGCTGTAATCACAACACGGTGGAGCAGCCTCCACTCTTGTTTACAGGCACCCCCAGGTTTCAAATGCTTGGAAGCTGAAACCAAATGAAAGCTATTTCATAATAGACTCCTGTCATCAATAGATTTATGACATCAACAATAGCTAGAATTGTTAAATGAAATGTGTGCATGTTTTTTGTTTAAGTCACGTTCATCTTTTATACCTTTTTAAATTAAATATTGTATTATTTCTTCACTAAAATTCCACTACTGATACTGCTGTGGTGGAACAAGATAGATTAGTTTACTGGGGCATTGTTAAGTATTTTTTTTATCAGCAGTTCGGTTGGTATGATATGAGACACCAAGGTGTATTCCTTTTTAAGCTGCAGTTTATAAGAAAAGTTGGGTGGCCTTTCTTTGACAAATAGTAAATTCATTGAAAAACGGAGTTTGGGGATTAGTGAAACTATCTGCAAATACAGGTCATATTCAGTGAATAGTTTGGCCAATAAAAGAAGGGAAGGATTTCTAAAATGTTAAAAATAGAGTAATGATTCATTTGAAATTGGACCCTGCTGTATTGTTTGCTTTTTTATACCTCACTTTAATAGTGTTTTCAGAATGTTAAACTTACCCAGATACTGTTGAAAGTATATATAATTTATCCATCTCTAGGGTATGCTGTGATTCAGTACAGCAGTGCAGCATCAGCTGTATATGCTAAATACAAGCTACATGGTTTTGAATACCCACCTGGAAATCGGCTGGCAGTCACTTTCCTTGAAGATGGAAGTGATGGATCAGAGTGAGTAGCAACTCACGTAGGTTGTGACCCACACATTTTGGAGAGTCATGTTGCTCTTTAACAGTCATGTTTGGTATAGGGGAATAAAACCTAGCTACTGCTGCTGTACAGTTTCATGCCTATTACACAGTTATGTCCTCTTATATTTTGGGTGTTTCACCCAAACTTCCCAGGGAGGGAAGTTTTTTGACACACCAAACATCACTGCTTTTCCTTAAAAGGAAAAGGGAAAATATTTCTTTAATTTTAAGAAGACTTCTTGAAAATAAAAATTGGACAGAAATCTTCCAGTTTTGAGAAACTTTTCTTCATGACTGTAAAAACTAACAGGATTTTGGTTCCACGGGTATCAAAGAAGGGAACCTGAGTAGACATGGAGAAGAAATTTTTTGGTCAGATGTTACTTAACTTAAACTCTTTACAAATAAAATGAAAAAAATTTGTTAAGGATTCAGC
The DNA here is from genome assembly GCF_001723915.1 of Gavialis gangeticus. Taxonomy (NCBI): domain Eukaryota; kingdom Metazoa; phylum Chordata; order Crocodylia; family Gavialidae; genus Gavialis; species Gavialis gangeticus. The sequence goes on from NW_017729031.1 coordinate 60,415,319, forward strand.
AGACTGTTTTTCCATTTAATAATGTGGGTGAGCTCCTTTGTCTCAATTTTTTCCAGGAGACCATACAGAAAAGTAGAGAAGGCAAGGACTTCATCTTCCTGATATTTCTCAGATATGCATTATCAAAAAACAAAATACTCCCTTGAATACCCAGTTTATTTCATAAATCATCTTTAAGAGAAAATTCTTAAGTCTGTATATGAAGTCTGTATACTCATTATGAGCCAACATGCGATATATCGAAAGCTATTCTAAACCTTCTTTTAATGCTTAATTCAACAGTGTGGTTGATGGATAAGAGAATTATAAGAAAGGTGGACATTTAAAAATGAACTTGGTGCAAGAAATACTTCAGGCAACTCAGAACAGTTCTTAACTTGTGAATGGGATCTTTGTATGCTTCTGATGAAACAAGAATGATGATCAAAATACACTATATCATGGGTTGGCAGCTGAGGACTTTGGTGATACTTGGCAGCAGGGTGGTTACATTTTGCAGGCACTCTCCCTGTACTGCCAAGAGGACAAATGCTAGTGGCGGGTGCTGTCCTCCTGCTGCTGGGGAGACAAGCTGGCAGAGTCCTAGTGCCTGCCTGTCTGCCTGCCTCTGACTCAGGGTGGATCATTGTGGTCCTCTGCCAAAAAAGGTTGTTTACCATTTCACTATATTAATAACCAAATACAAAATATTGGGATACATGTAGCTGATTCTGGATATGAACAAGACACATTTTCAAGTATTTGTTTACTTTTGTATGTTCCTAAACCATGTAATGGAAGACTGAACAAACAGTTTTCTCAATCGGCTTTTTTCCTCCGTGAAAGCTTTGATTTAATAAGAAATATATGGAGAAAAGGAGCTGCTAATTGGCCACATCCATCCTTTACACAGTCCATTCTTGTGGCATCAAAGTATTACTTTCCACTTTGTGAAAATCATTTTTCATATGTCTACTAAAATTTCTGTCTGTCCCTTTTGTCTTTTATTCATTGCTTACAGAAAAGGGTGCATTTTTCATGTATCTGAAGGATGCCTTGTGAGGGCTGTTCAACTTCCAAGCAGCTAGGAGCCATGTGCTCTGCAGGCTGCACCAGCTAGGGTTACATGCCCTGCAGGGTGAGCCATGGCCACTGAGCTGCATGCCCCATAGATGCTCCTACCCACCACTGCATCATTTGTCCATGACCCTCCTCCTCCTAATACTGCACTTCATGCCCATGAACATTGCTCACCCATGTGGTCATCCTCCCCTCCCCATGTTGTGTACCTGCACAGGTCCTCCCCACTACACCTCACACCTGCAGCCTCACCCCCACCATCCTGGGATTGTGTGGCTTGAGATCGCTGTTGGCTCATTCTGCTGATGCACTGCCTGACCCCCTGGGGCAAGGGCAGGAAGCAGCAGCCAGAGGAGTGAAGGGAAGCATGTAGACTTTAACTGCTGTTGCAGCTGGAGTGATGGGGAGGCTGGGCAGGGATCCTGGGGGCCTCAGTTTAACGCCTCATGGGCCACATGTGATCTGTGGGCTGCCAGTTGGACATCCCTGTTTTATTACATCAAGATATGTGGAATTATTTTTTACAAAGTAAAAGAACTACATAGTGCATCCTACTTTGTCTAAGTTAAGTGCTAAAGTGATAAATATATATAAATTCAAAATTATGCATGGCAAAATGAAAAGCTTGACTAGATTTTATATTATACATATAATTTTAGGTGTGTGTTGGGATGTATCTTCTTGCATTGTCAAATTTCTTAAGACTGTAGTAAGGTGGCTTTTTTCTAAAGACACTTCTGTTTGTAGCCTTATCAGAAAAATGGCAACACAGTTGGTGACTGCACAAGTGTCCTCAATGGTGTGGAATAGTAATCTAGTTAGTCAGCAGCACAGGACATCTTCTGTAAGTAATTACCATGTATACTATTAATATTTTCTTCTCAACGTCCAATTTCTGTAAAAAATTGAAGTGTCTGATGAAAATCAGTATCCAAAATCTTCTTTTATCCCTTTCTGCCTTAGGAACTGTTTGGTTTTAAAAAAAAATAATATAGCTGATGGATTTGTAAATGTCTGTTCTTTTTAAAGATGATCTGGTCTTAATAGGATTTATTGCCCATGAAAAATATTGTCATTGAAATGTGCAAGAAAAATATATTACTTAAGCTTTGGCTATCAGAGAATCACTATATAATCCAGCACTCCAAAGCTCTAACACAGTTACAGAAGCCTTAAGTGGGAGGAAATGGAAATCTTCCTTTACCGTTTCTTTTTGTTTTACCAGGCTTATGGAGAAAGTTCTGGCTCTCAGATACATCAGCCCCAAACAGATGCTCTGCTTCCATCACACAAAAAAAAAGCTCCACCTGATACTTCTGTGAAGGAAAGGCTTTTTATAGTGTTTAATCCCCACCCTTTACCTGTACATGTATTTGAGGATGTGTTTTGGTAAGTTTCCATTTAAATAATTTTTATAAATAAAATAGTGGAATAAATTTTGCAAAATTTAGAAATAGTGCAAAAAATTTAAAAGATTAAAATCATGAAAATTCTGTCACAAAATGACAGCAGCTAAAGTGTTCAGTAAATCATAATCCATGTTTTGAGGACTTGTGTCAGTATTTGGTGAAAGCCTGAAAAAGCGCAGCACATTACTAATAAATTAACCTGCTCTGTGAATAACTTAATCTAAAGTGATATATTTAATTTCATAAGTTTTATTTGCAGAAAACAGTTGTATTACTGACTCCTTCAGCATTTCATTGAAATTTTCTCTTGCATCTATTTCATTTTGGAAATGAGTATTTTTTTTTTATTTGACATATGCTGAGATGCTTGCATGGTAACTTAGATTCCTGCACCTTGGCCAGGCAGCACCTTGCACCTTGGCCAGACAGAGCCAAGGGATCTTCTGTGGGCCAGACAAAATGCCTTTGTGGGCCAGACCCAGCCTGTGGGCCATATTTTGCCCACCCCTGGGTTGTTAGTACGTCATCCACCCATCTTTGACTTCCCATCCTAATGATCAGGACCTCTGCTGGACCTGGCCTGTCTGCCACTCCTCCTACTGTTGGGGGCAGGACCCATGTGGGCAGGGCATGCAACCGAGTGGATGGGATGGGGCCTCAGGCAGGTGGGGAGCTGCGTCCAGGAGCAGGATGGGTGAGTGGTGTTGGAACTAGAATCATGGGGTGTTGACAGTGCGGGGCTGGGACACAGGTCACAGCCGTGATCTGCCCCCCTGCACACCCCTGCCTGTGGAACTGGCACCCATTGCAGGGATGTGCAGGCTGCAGATCGCAGCTCTGCTGCAGGCCTTGGCCCCACACTGTGACTGGCCTGCGATCCCAGCCCTGGCCTACCCACCTGCCCCGCTCCTAGATGCTGCTCCCTGCTCCCCATCCCGGTAGTGTGCAGGGAGCACTTAGGGAGTTTTGGTGAGCTGTTGTGGAGGGATGCTGTGGGTGCTGACATAGCCTGTGACAGCTCACTAAAACTCACGAAGTGGCCCTTTAACAAAATAATTGCCCACCCCTGTGATAACCACATTGCTCCCTTGTGTGCAGTTGGCTACATAAACTGATATATCTAATCCACAGTAACTCTTTGGATCATCTAGTCTTGGGCACATATTTGATCTGAAACAGTGTAAAGTTTATCAATGTAATACATATTTTTTGGTGCTTTGTTTGGTGCAACTAGCATATCAGCCCCAAGACCTGAGATACAATTCTTGCTTTCAGTCTTTTAAAACCAATGTTAGTATTGCTTTGTCTACTTGCATTATTGGATTATTATATATTTCTGAAAGAATCGACATCTTCCCAGTCTGAAATGGGAATCTCTGATGCTGAGTATTCTCTTAAGGCCAAGTTGACCAACAGACACAATACGCCAGTGATTCAGTTAGTAAAAAATTAAGCATTATGTTTGGCATGATGCATGTGCTTCCACACATGAAATAAATGGCGTAAGTAAGAGAGAAACAATAGGCAACTTATTAGTAATAAACTAGGTGAAAAAGTAACATTAATAAACTGACAAAGTAATAGTGGATATAGCAATAATAACGAATACAAGAATGGTAGTCCAGAAAAACACAAATTTTTAAACAATGGTTTTTAGCAAAGAACCTACATAGTATAAAATGCAGCAGCAGCTTTAGTTTAATTATGAATACAGGAACACTATTTTATAACATTTCAAGATTGTTATGTTTAAGCAAAGTTCCTGTTCTTTTAGGTCAAACTCTCAGAGTGGAAAAATTCTGTTTCACCATATAGTTGTTCTCTAAGTTTAAGTTTTTGTAGCAGAACTTCCTGTCTACAGAGACAACTTTCTGGCATCTCTATTGGAGAGACTTAGAACAGGTCTTTAAAAATTTCAACTACTTTAAAGCAGGCAAACAGAAGAAACCAATAATGCTGAGTTACAAGGAATTTAAAATGTACCTCTTTGGGGTCTTGGAGCCTAGAGCTAAAGACAGCAACTCTTTATTGTCTTTGCATCTAAATTACAACCTAGTAAAAAGTACATCATATACAAGTGTTTTGTTTTTTTTGCCTCTACATTGTGACCCTGCTTTGGAACTACCTAGTAACTTACGAAGGGATGACACTTTTTTGTAAAAACTTTAAAATATCTTTTTTTTTTTTTTTTTTAGTCATTTTATTCTCAAAATGGAAATCATAAGTGAACAAACATCCATTTGTTACACTGGAGCTCAAGAACTTTTGCCAGAAATACTGCCAGTTATCTTTTCCAACCAAGATGTCAATCAGGTGTATTACCTAATATACTTTCTCTGGTGTATTAGGCAAAATGTTGGTAATTCATATGGTGTCGGCTTATTGTTGGTATGCTTAGACCAGGGCTCTCCAAGGGGCAGCCTATGGCCTGTGCATGGCCCATAAAGGATGAAATTGTGGCCTGCAGGGTTTGTCAGTGCAGATGCCAGGGTCACTGTGTTGGCATGGTTCTGCAACCCACAACCTCCCTGCTTGCAACTGAATTCAGGGTTTTCAGTCTGGCAACTCAAATCAGCATCAGCAGGAAGGGGCAGGGGTGAATGGTGCCAGCACTCATCCCTGGATTCTGAAACCGTGTCAGTGCTGCCTCCTGCTGCTAGAAGTTGGTTGTCTGGTCCATAAGAAGTGCTGGATTCATGGGGCCAAATAAGGTGGACAGCCCTAGCTTAGAGGTTCTGGTATAACAGTTCTTGCTTTTCTTTCTTCATCTTTTAGGGCTATTAAAATGGAGGGAGATATACAGAGATATGGGGGAGGGCAGCACAAAATCAGCTGCCAGGTCTGTGGAAGTAAAACTTACTGTTACTGTTAAAGTAGTATGCAGCTGATGCGGAATTGTGGGTATCATAGCTTAGCAGTGTTTACAAGTTGGTAATATTATGAGGTTTATAACTTCACTTGTTTTTTCCTTGTTGGTGTTTTCTAGTCGGTTTGGACACCTTATTGAAGTTTACCGTGTGCCAGGAAAAAATGTGGGCTATGCCAAGTTTGCAGACAGAACGAGCGCCAACAATGCTATAACTGCATTACATGGAAAGGTTGTGAATGGCGTCAGACTTAAAGTAAGACTGGCAGATTCACCTACAGAAGAGTCCAACAAACGTCAAAGAACTTATTGACACAGTGGGTAAGTAGTTGATCTGTATTATTATGTAAACTAAAATGTAGCTAGTGAAATTGATTGATCTCATTTACAGCAGTTTAAATTGGCTGTCTACACTTGCCTCATAATACATTTGGAATATAAGGTTATTGGCCAGAAAGAGACTCATTTTTTAAGTTAAAATGAATCGACATCTTCCCACTCTGAAATGGGAATCTCTGATGCTGAGTATTCTCTTAAGGCCAAGTTGACCAACAGACACAATACACCAATGATTCAGTTAGTAAAAAATTAAGCATTATGTTTGGCATGATGCATGTGCCTCCACACATGAAATAAATGGAGTAAGTAAGAGTAAGTTTATTATATGGAGTAAGTTTATTATATTTTTGTAATATACAAAGAGATATTTACTAGTTGATAAATAACTATCTTTTCATTCAAATTAAAATAATCACATTATGTACTTGAAAATTTCACTGTTGATTATACTTGACCGGGATGGAAGTATAAAAAAATAAAAAGTCTAATAATCAATGTGTCTGTATCATTCTTTCATTAAAGAACATGTCTGCTATCACAGTGGTGTTAAATAAGTGACAAAGAGTTTAGGTCCCAAAAAGAGAATAGAGGAAGGAAGTTCAAATTAGGCACATCTAAGGAGGAGAAGGCAACATGCCAGGTTAGAACCCAAATGTTTTGGAGAGTTGGGCCCTTTTTGGGGGATTATATCTTTTAAATGTCCTATAGAATCTCCCAGAAAAGAGAGAATGAAAGATTTTTCAATGGAGTTGGAAATGGAAGACCCATACAGAGTAGATTGGACTTGTTCTCATAAGTCATTAATGCACTTTGAAAGTCTTGCCCATTAGATTTAAGTTACATTTCCTGGGAAGAATGATTTTTATCTCCATATACAAAGATCAAAATTGGTGGTATTTTTTGCATTGTGCTTAGTGATTCTTCAGTATGATCACTGAAAATAAGAAAGTAAAGACTAGCAAAGACCATAATGTGGATATTTGAGAACTCCTGCTATATAGGTTAAATTGGAAATTCCATTCAGTGATATATCTTCCACAAGACCAAGAAAAGCAGTTGTTCTGGAGTTGCAAAATATGAGGTAACTGGTCTACAACAGAATCAATCTAAACTATATTAAAATAAGTAAATGCTAGATTTTACTTTCCATATTTAATTGAACATTAGTATTCCCTTAATACTTGTGCCACTTAGATTTGGTTAAAGGCAATGGTTTTCAAACTCTGTTCTGAGGAACTCTAGGGTTACACAAAAGGTCAACAGGTGTTCTTTAAGGAGATTGGAGGTAATAGTGTAGTGAGCTGGAAGGTGGTGCACCACCATTGCTGGCCTGGGTTACCTGGCTCCATGCCAGCGTTTAGGATACAGGTAGGGGTCTCTACAGGAGAAGTGATATGAAAGGGTTCTGTGATTTCAGGAGGTTTGAGGGTCTAAGATGGGCGTGGACAAAATACAGGGGTGGGGATCTGGCTCACCAAGGGATTTTGTCTGGCTCAGCCAAGGCATGGGGGGCAGCTCGGGCCATGGAGCATGAGGCTGGTTTCACCACCCCCAGTGTGCACAGCAGAGCTGGAGCTACGTGGTGGCTGGTGGCTCCTTCCAGCTGCTGCTGCCAGTGTTGCCTCCATCACCAGACCTGGCCCCGCTGCTTGAGAACCCCGGTCCATCTACCCCATACCCGCTGCCAGAGTTGGGACCCATGCAGGCAAGGCACATGGCCAGGCGCATAGGATGGGGCTGTGGCCAAAGGCGGAGCGGTGTCCTGGAGTGGGATGGGTTCGAACTGCCAGGCAGTGCCACTGTGAGGCCGGAGCTCAGGGAAGAGCTGCGATCTGCTTCTCACACACACAAGCTCTTGTTCCACGGGCAGGGGCATGCTGGGAGCAGATTGCGGCTCTGCCCTTTGCCCCAGCTCCATGCAATCACAGCCCTACAATCCCAGCCCTGGCCCCACCTGTCCGCTTCTGGACCTTGTTTCCCACCTGCCTCTGGCTCCATCCTGTCCACCTGGCTGCACACATTACCCATGTGGGTCCCAGATGGTCTTCATTGTGACCTTGGGATCATGGGATAGTAACAGCACAGGGCTGGGGCCTGGGACAGAGCTGCAGTGTGCTCCCTGCATGACCCTGCCCACAGAACTGGCGCCTATCATGAGCACGCGGGAATCAGATCATAGCTCTGCACTGGGTCGCAGCCTCACTCTGTCACTTCCCTGCAGTTCCAGCCTCAGCCCTATCTGCCCATCCCACTCCCAGATGCCGTTCTGTGCCTGTCTGTAGCCCCACCCCATCTGCCTGCGAGGGGCAGAGCCTCTTAAGGACTTTTGGTGAGCTGTTCCAGGGAAGTGGGGGTGCTGACCCAGCCTGCAACAACTCACCAAAACTCCCTGAGTGGCCCTCCAGTCCAAATAATTGCCCACCCAGTTGTACGCACTGGGCATACAGTGCATTGAAAACAAGCAGGATCTTTATCAGGGGACAAGGAAATATGCTATGTTTATTGAAAATACAAAAACATTAGAGCATCACATTTGCATTCACACGCATATACAGAAACAATTCTGCAGATGCTAAGATGTTACCAGTCTTGAGTTGCTTGAGTCAACTTAGTGGCCAGCTAAGCTGAGCATGAGGAGGGAGCTGGGCTTCTGTCAAATGCATACCAATGCTCCATTGTTGTTGTGCAGAACTTGCCCAACTTCTTGCTGCTAAATCCCTCCTTTTTATAGGGGGCATTAAGTCTTTGTCCAGCGTGTAGTAATTTTCCATTCTGACCAGGCTGATCTGTCATGGTCCCAGGTGCTGATTTTACAGACTTGTTTACTGATAGGTCTCTGTCATTGAAGGATTACAGGCACAGTCTTCAATCTTGTTCCTCTTGATGTGTTGTTCCTGTCTTTGAGGTCAGACTTTGCTGCATGTGCAGTCTTGAGCCATGGGGGCAAGAAATCATAGGGGCAAGAGGTCATGGTGATCCTTGGTTGTTAGAACAAGCTTCCCTTCACATGCATACCACATTCAAACAAAATGACGTTACACTTATGCTAAGTTACATAGAAACTAAATGATAGGGAGATACAAAAGGGATATCATAAAATGAATATAAATGGCTATAACTTTAACTTGACAACTCATGTAGGGGAATGGAAAATTGTAGTCATATATATTGATTATTACAGTATCGGTGACCATTGTTTATTAACCTATGTTTTCCAAGTGGAAACAATGCATCTGAATAACGTTTTACCAACAGAATTTGCCCAAGTTTGTGGGACTTGAAAAGCATGGTTGGAGTTTAAGGGAAATGACATAAAGGGCTTTCAATTAGATCTAATGGTTTTATGTTAAGTAACTACCAGGAGTCTTTATGAAGAATTTTATTATGTTCCTTGGGCAGGGATTGCTTCATAAAGACAAATGTCAGAAGACTATGAATATATTAAATAAAACCTTCCCTTTTTCATGAATAAATCAGTACTGATGATGGAATTCTTTGGTTGGAGGTTGGCAGTTATAGATGAAGTCCAGGCCTTGTCTGTTATAAAACAAAATATGCTTGGTTTTATGGTGATTCATTTCTTTATAGGGCAAGTGCGTTCTGGTGAAGATCTAGCTGATTTTTCCATCCATTAGATATTTTGACAGCTGTGAGACAAATTTCTGAGAGATTTCTTAGTTAATGAATTTAAAATCTAAATTGAGCTTAGATATTTAAAGGGAGTATGCTGATTTACTAGGTGCTTGGGAAGTCATTCTTTTCAGTTCAGATCTGCCACATAGGACAAAATAAGTCTATTGTATTGTTTTATTTATTACAGTGGTTCTCAGTCTTTTGAGACTTGAGGCACTCCTCAGAAAATGCCATTTCTTAGCTTTCACTTTTTAACAACAGAAAAATCATAAAGGAATTTTTCTGTTGCAAGAACTCAAGTAGATCACAACAGGTCAGAATGATTTTGACACTATGAATTCCTATTTGAAATCTCTGGGTTTATCTTGTGAGTCATGTATAGGTCTAATAGTATTAATATCTCATGTCACTCTGATTGAGACACTGATTATTAGGTAAATATATTGTATACGGTATTTGCAGGAGGCCTGAGTGATTTGAGAGAAACTGCTTAGTTAAAGCAAAGATTTTAGCGTAAAGATCCATTTCTAGGGGGCCATTGGAGTATAAAGCCCTGTTGTTCTGGTATGTTTGTTGTGTTGTAGTCAGAAACATACCAGCTATATTTCATCAAAAAATCCCTTTCATAAACCATGTATATAGCCTAGTGAGGAGAGTACGGTTGACCCTAGATTCCAGCTTGTGTAATGGTGAGGTGTGTGTAAAAGTGATTAATTACCAGATAATTTGAACAAAGTTGCTCATCCTTATCCCTTTGTTGACTGAATAATTAACATCCTCAGAGGATCAGGCTCAGACTTATTTCAAAGGTGTCACAATCTCTTAACTGCATGGGATTGCATTTGAGAAGTGGAGCTTATAAAGAGGGAGGAAAATGTGGCTTTCAGTATTTGCATGCATCAGGATTTTTACTTATGTCTTTGTTAACTGGTTCATTGTATGTTAGTTTAATCATCAGTAGTATTGAGTTGGCCGTTCTTTATTGCAGAATCTCTTGGAAACATGGAAGTTTCTGCTATGGAATTCTGGAACCCACTATCTTTTGCTATATTATCCTTAATTGATTTAATGGAATTGATTTTTCTAAGATACAGTTCCTCATTCTAAGGAGTTACTTCTCACATCCACACTTACATCTTTTTCTGTATCACATATTACATTTTTTCTGCCCAACAAGTCTCCAACCAGTTTTCTATCAACCAGTCTTCACAGGTCTGGTTCTGCCACTATTGTAAATGCAAAAAATTTTAGAATCTCTAGGACAAATGCAAGATGTAGCCCTTAATTTTTTACAAAAAAACAGTATCCTGCATAACATTTTAAACACTACTCTATTTGCATTGAAATAGACTGGAATATTTTAAAGGGCTTTTGATAGCTCACTTCTTTGAAAAACAGCAACACGGAGGAATGTGTCTTTTACAGCTAGTGGCCATGCTTTTCCCTTGCATCTAGACTCTTGCTTTTCACTTGAAAGAATAAAATTAAAACCTTTCTTTCACTACTGAAGAATCTAATAAATATTGATAGTTAAAGGATGGTCAGTCATATCAATGTAAGCTAGCGTATAGGTTTGTCATTAATATAGCCTATGTATACATGGCAAGTCCAAGACAAGGTCCAAGACACAAGGACAAAGCAGTTTGTGAAAGTTTGACTGCACTGTAGGTGCTACAATAAATTTTAAAGGCAGTTACCAAAGTTAATGAAGTCTATACATGACTCTTACTCCCCTCCATAACAGTATTGTTCATTTAACTGCATATTGCAATGGAAGTCTCAGCTAGATGTCTGTTGCTTCCAACAAATTTCAGTTATTTGCATGTCAGTTAGGTGCATAAACCACATGAAGTGTATACCTTTCAGTGTGTACATGAAGTGTATATCTTTCAGCCCTAGTGTCTGCTTTGTAATTTGATTTTACTCCAGTTAACCATGCCAGAAGTGGTGAATGGACAGCAGCTGTCAAAGGGTGTTAGAAGAAGCTTTGAAAATGATGGGAACTAGTCACTTTTGTAGCTGCCATCTTCCCTCGTTTTCAACTTCTAATAGTAGCCTGAGAGAGTCTATTAGAAACCCTGTGTATGAGAGGAATTTTAGGGCTGCTCATCCCACAGAGAGGACAGTGCTGCAGTTAATCGGTTTTGAATGTTTGTGCTAAATTGAAAAAGTGCATAAGGGTACATGCCTTGCCTTTCTAATTCTGAAATACAACATACATTGTAATTTATTTGTTAAAATATACCTCTAAAACAGGGGTGTCTAACCTATGTCACACAAGTGACACAGGCAGCTGTTGCATGTGGCACATGAGTCAGTAAAGGGAGGCACTGGAATGCTGACGGGGAGGAGAGCACTCCTTGGACTGGAGTGGGGACAAGATGGGACACAGGATGTTGCCAGAGGAAGTGTCAGTGTCAGGGCCAAGGAAAGGTGTTGAGCTTCCTTGGCCCTGCAGCTGTTGCAGAATTCAGGGCTCTGGATCCTTGCTCAACATACAAAACTGCAGTGATTGTGGGACCAGGGAAGGCTCTTGGTGGCGACACCTACTCTTGCAGTACCATCCGACCCATTTCCATTCTGCATAACTGTGGCTGAAAGCTACATGGTGCCCCAGGGTGCAAACTCTTCAGGTATACCTCAGGGGGTGGAGATCAGACCGGTGCTCTGGGACAGTGCGGGTTAACTTGTGGCACACCTACCATAAAGACTGGCTACCAGTGTACTAAAAGTAGCACTGCTGTGTTCCATTTTTTTCTCACTGTTCTTTTATTACAGGTAACTCAGTTCATAAATAAAACAACATTTTTTCTAACTTCCAGCTCTGCAGCCTCATCCTGAATCTTTGAACTAAGCTGGGATTTTTCTTTTCTTATCCCCATTACATCATTAGTAAAATAGTGCAAGCCAAGCTATGCAACTCCAAATGTAGGAGGGCATCACTTGGTGATGTACAAGAATGTACAGGTTTTACAACAGTAATAGTTAAAAGTAGCTAACCAGCAGCCATCCTAATCAGAATCATAGAAATAGAGATCTGGGAGTGACTTCAAGAAGGTCCTTTAGAAGGAGGTGCCTTCTAAAAGGAATACTAAAGCATGGCGACGTGTAGACACACCCAGAAAGCAGATTCTTTGAAGTCTTACTTTGCAATAGGGAATTAGTTATTAGGATGATAACGTGTGTTACTGGTACAGTTATAGAAAGATATAATTTGTTAGTGCTATGCTGGACTTGTTTTCACTGCAGTCTTAATCTCTAACTAGTACTTCACATACACACAATCATATAGTTTAAGTGGTACTTTAACTCAAAGTACTTAAGCCATTGGAATTGTGGCTTGAAGTTGGAGTGTTGTTGACATTTCTACTGGGAATGCTTAGGAGGCTCAGCATAACAGCAATTCTAAGTATTTTCTTTAAAAATAAACATATGAGAAAGTAGAGATTGCTCATCATATATAAATTATGCTGTGCTATCAAACTATAACTGCTGTTGTAAGTACTGGTTTCTATGGTAATACGTTTATTTTCTTCAACTAATATGTAATTTAGTTCTCTTGTCTAACAAGTTTTCGCAATTTCGACCAGATACTGAATTTTCAGATTTTCCCTTTCCCATTAAGCTGATTAGAAGCATGCCTTTGAGATTAATCTGTCATCCTGCAACTGCTCAGTTATGCTTTTGTGGAAGTGGCTTGTTCTTCAGAAGTGAAGTTTCAGATTAGATTTAATCCTCACGTGATTGTGTTACCATCCTGTACGTGGGATGCATTCTGGAAAGTAGTAATTCTGCAAGGGTCTTAGACCTTCCAAATAACCAACTCATTATAAGTTTCCCATGATAAAAGTAGCCGTGACAGCTGACATTCTCTTCGTACGTTTATGCAGGGAATGTTCAGTAGAGTTAGGGATGTAACATTATTTCCATATATGACATTAGTGAGATAAGAATAAGACATTGATTTTTAACATGGTGATTAGCCATTTGAACCATTTGCATAAGGGCAGGACAGGTACTCTATTGCTGAAAGTCTTTAAGATTGACACTTCTGATCTACAGCATGTTGTTTAGAAAGATATTCAGCTTCTTGGGCCAGATCTGGACCACAGGAGAATTGGGAATTGGACTACAGAGCTTCTCCTGGGCTGGGGGTTAACATGGCTGTTGCTCATCCCCAGTCTCCAACTCATGTCCCCAGTCAGCTCTGTCCCGCCCTTGAATGCCTAGCCCATCTGAGAGTCCCGCAGGCTAGTTTCAGGTTACAGGCCATACGCTGGACACTCCTACTGTAGATCAGTAATAGACTGATGCAAACATTACTGAATAAAATTCTGTGTCTGTGTTATTTAGGGCATGAGACTAGATCATAACTGTTCCCTTCCTTAGTATCTGTGAATCATCAAAGACAATAAAAAAGGAGACTTGTTAGTACCTTAAGCTATACCCTATCTGGTAGTGACAGTACAGCTGCTTTCTCATCATATTTAATACCCAATTGTGGAAGGTTTGAGCCATAGGGGTGGCCATGAGACTCCTGCCTGATTCAGTCTCCCTTGTTTGCTCTCCTGCCATGCCTTGTTCTTAATGAAGGTTAAATAAGGGAGGCTGCCTACAGGTTTTAGAGTGAGCCTCCATCCAATCAAGCCCCTCTCGGACTCTACTAGTCTTGCTTTGACCCTTAAGCTCAATGGACCCTCTCAGTTTGTTCATGCCCCTGTAAGGCACCTGTGATCTGAACAGCTAATTGTGCGTCTGCCCCTCCAGAGCTCCTGTAGCCTTAAGGGCTCATTGCGTGCCTCCATCCTTCCCTACACCACACCCTCATGGGTGTTGTTGTACTATCATTCACTCTGTAGGGGGCCTTATCAGACTCCTCCCACTATGCTCTTGCTGGATCCTTTAGCCAAGGCCTATGGTAAAGGACCTGGCTTCTAGGCTTCAGCCTCCTTGCCTGCAGAACGCTGACCCTGTCAGTCTCTGGCAGTGGCCCATATCACACCTTTGGTCCCTCCTGGGCCATGGCCCTGCTCCCAGGCCAGTAGGGATCTCCAGGCTCCCTGGCTGTGGCAGTTCCCGGCTGTTGTCCCTCCTGGACCTTTAGCACCTGCTGGGCTCAGTCCTGATAAGCAGGAAAAGTCTGTTTATCCAGATCTTCTTTGGAGATCCCTGTGGCAGGTCTGGGTAAGGGCTGGAGGGGGAGGCTTGGCAGGTGTTCTCAGGACTTGATGGGTTCATCCTGTCTGGGAATTCCCAGAGTTTGCAAGACTGGGCCCCTCAAACCCTGGGAGAACCCCATCGCTTCTTGTCCCGCACTATTAGTGGGCAGGACAAGGAGTGATATGCTTCACCCAGTGAAACAGATTAGCTGTGCTCTGACACCTTGTGGATTAGCTGATCCATTTCATTTGGCAACGTCTATTTCTTGCCTCATTCAGACAAATCAGGTTTATCATGGCAGAAAGCTGCACTGAGCTGACTGACCAGCAGTAGTTTTATTTAACTTTTGTAGTAAGTGATTGCTTGAAATCAGTAATGGAGAATACAATCAATGAATAATCTCTTGCCATTTACCTCTTAAATAGTGGAATATTGTGAACACCAAGCCTGGTGTTCTTACCAGTTTTCTTTCTGAGTACTTATAGACTGCTTACCTAAAATACCTTTGAATTTTCAGATAGAGAAATTGTCTCACTTCCCTCTGAAAAATATCTCCCACAAGGGCCCTTTTTGTGTAGCAGAACAGCTGGCTGTTTCTTTACGCCACACAGATGACTGGATTTCAATGGTGTTTAAAAATTTATATTGCGTTACAGTTCTTTACATTGACTGTCCCTAGATCTCTCCTTAGCCAATACCTTATCATTCTTCTATTATAATGTCATTGCTTTACCAAGGCATTTAATGCTGTATGCTGTAAAAAATGAAGGAAATAATCAAGTTTTTTTCCCAGAGAACTGTTATGAAATATTGACTTCCCTGTTCGTTGCAGCCTTGACCCACAGAATGCTTTCTAAAAGAGCAGGGTTTCATAGTAACAGGATCTTGAAAATGTATAAAACAAAGCGTCTACATAATGCAATAAATCTTTGCTACTGAATCCCAACAGCCCTATACAAAGAGGTATCATAGAATTATTTCACCGTTGTAAATGATAGTAGGGTTTTTGTTCTTGATTTTTTTGCCATATCTTGCTGAGTTACTGTTTTTATAAACCTGTTGTAGGTCCCGTCCCCCGCCCCCAGCTGGAGTCACAGAATCTCTTTTTAAATAGAAGCTCTAATAACCAGTGGTAGGAATCCACAGTGTGTTCTCTAAGAATTAACTTAAGCTTCATATCTTTTATTGTTCTTATTCTGAATAAGTTTTTTGTTTCATCAGTTTCTTTTGCATACAATTTTTAAAGTAAAAAAAATCTGTGGAAAGGGGGAATTTTATAATACATGCATATGTGTGTGTGTGTGTGTGTGTGTGTGTGTGTATAATTGTTTATTTCTGTATACATGTATTCAAAATTCAGTTATATCACATATGTTCCAAAATATATGAAAAACATTATATGAGGAAAAATGTTGGCTCCCACACCTAACTCGAGAGAGACAGCATTTCATTAGGCTATGTCAAGTAATCATAAATGGAGTACGGTATTATCTTTTTTAAGTGTATTGACCATATACAACTTTCTGTATATGATGTGTGGTGCCATTGTAAGAAATATCATTTTATATGTTTGTTTTTAAATAAAAATGGGTGTTTTACGTTTGATACAATTTCATACTTGTGTTCTTTCTACAGAGCAGAGATTAAATAATGACCTGACCTCCGACTGACTGACTGAAAACGTGACTAGATGACTTGACACGATTCCTGTGGACACTGACAGCTTTTTATACTGTTGTTAATTGTTGTTTGTATAAAACATTTTCTGTTTCAAAATTGAAATGGAGACATAGTATAAATTTAAATTAGTCAACTTTTTAGCTGTAAACTCATAAGTTTTCTGTATTAGAGAAATAAATAAAACGTTTGTTCACTAAATCATGCCTCTAATATGGAAATGATAGTGATAGGAGAAAAACAAGGGAGGCATCACTAATGGTTTGACTCGTTACTTGCCAGTGACTCAGACTGTACATACTAAAGAGTAATTGTAAGTGTAGACATTTTAACATAGTCAAAATGATAAAAAGAACTGGAACTATATAACTAGATTTTTTTACAAAATCTGGTATAGAATATTTCAAGGATTGCTTGCAGAACAAGCCCATGCACCGGTACATGGCTGGGGACTGCCTGGCTAAGCAGCAGCTCTACAGAAAAAGACCTGGAGGTTATAGTGAACAATAAGTTTACTATGAGCCAACAGTGTGCTCTTCTTGCAAAGAAGGCTAAAAGCATACTGGGCTTTGTTAGGAGCGGTGCCAGCAGACTGAGGGAAGTGATTATTTCCCTCTATTCAGCACTGGTGAAACCACATCTGGAGTAGTGTGTTCAGTTTTGGGTGCCCCAGTACAAACAGGATGTGGACAAATTGTGGAGAGTCCAGCCAGAGGGGAATGAAAATGGCTAGGGGGCTGGGGCACATGACTTATGTAGAGAGGCTTATTGGGAAGGAACTGGGTTTACTTAGTCTAGAGAAGACTGAGGGAAGATTTAATAGCAGCCTTCAACTACCTGAAGGGTGGTTCCAAAGAGGATGGAGCAAGACAGTTTTCAGTGGCAGCAGACGACAGAACAAGGAGTAATTGTCTCAAGTTGCAGCAAGGGAAGTTTAGGTTAGATATTAGGAAAAACGTTAGAAGGTAGTAAAGCATTGGAAAAGGCTGCCCAGAGAAGTTGTGGAATCTCCATCTTTGGAGGTTTTTAAGACCAGGCAGACAAAGCCTTGGCTGGGATAATCTAGTTGGCGGTGGTCCTGCCTTGAGCCGGGGGTTGGACCTGCTGAGGTCCCTTCCCACACTAATTTTCTACAGTTCTGTGAATACTCGGTTTTGTCCAAACTGAAACTCAGATACAGAAAAGATTTTTTTTAAGAAGGGACTATAAGCATGTGTTTAATTATTTTTTCTGAACTGGGGCTAAAAGAATTGCTTATTTTTTTTAAATGCCGACTTTAGACTGGGAATCAAGAGATCTGTATTACTATTGGTAAGTAACTATCATCACTTTGGTATTTTGAACAGTGTAACACACATTATCTATGAAATTGGCCACCTGAACAGGTCACTACTTTTTGGAGAATTATAATAATTTGTTAAACAACCCATTGTTCTCTAAAGAACCATGGCTGAAGGAATTAATAAAGATGGCCATAATGAAAATGTAAAGGCTGTATAGCTCACTGAGTGAATGCATTGATCTGTTATCTCTAGAACATGCAGTTTAGATTTTCAGACACATAGATTAAAATACTTGACACTAGTTCACTGCATGTGGAAATAGAATGACAGTCTGTACGCAACAGGGTTCCAATGTGGTTTAGATAAAGGTGCATTAGTACATATTTGTGTGAATAAGTTTAGGCAGTATCTAGGGGCACTGACAGACGTGAAAAAAACAAACAAACAGCACTTTACCAGAAGAGGAGTCATGTTAGTTTGACCCAGCTCCCCAGCGTCTATATCGATGGAGCACTTCAGCAGGGCTATTTGGCACTCTTATCTAGAGCTGATTCAATAAGCTGTTAGATAAAAGCACCAAAAAACCCTGCTGAAGCACAGTATCTATACAGATGTTGGGCGAGTTGGATCAAGCTAATGAAATGCCTCTTTTGGGCATTGCACTGCGCTCAGCATGGGGGTGTACTGAGCTGAAAGTAAAGTGCTGTTTTTTGTTTTTTTCCACATTTGTAAGCAGCCTAGATACTTTAAATTAAATTTAAGCATGGTTTAGTTTTCTTCTAGTACACTTGGATCACTTGTATAGTTTTGTTTATAAGAAGCTGACTGAGAGATATATGGTGTACCATGACTGAAACAGTTTAGGATGAGAGGTGAAACCATATCTTTAATTCATTCTGACTTCAGAGTATTTACAGGCCTAATACCCATTAAGGCAAAGGCCTCGTATTTTTGTAACTAAAATTTTTGTAGGGGCCATGCTTGCTCAGCTTGCCACTGTCTTTGAGCACCAATACCTAATTTGCCCAGTAGAGGGTGCCCAATAAATGCTACTCATCTGTGTGACAATCCAGTTTACAAGCCTGATAATGTAGTAAGTTTTCAGCTCTATTAGTTTAAAGTGAGCTAAGCTTGGCTTCAGGTCTGGTGGGGGCAGGGGTCCAGCAGGAGTTGCACACTCTAATCTTCCTCCCATGCAGACAGGACAAAAAGTGAAATGCTCCAAAACAGTAACTCATGTTCAGCCACTTCTGGTATGTTTCAGAGGGCTTGTATCTTTGTACATTTTAGAGGTGCCTGAATTGTTTTACTTTTTGTGTCTGTCCACATCTCCTGATTAAGGCAGTTGAATGATGCCCTGGAAAATAGAATTCTATCCCTGGCACTGCCACAAAGTTCCCAAATGAGGGGTCACAGCACTAAAAAGTAGACTCTTAAGCCTTACAGACTTTGCATTGTAATAGTTAGACTCACTCCAGAAGTGGATGTCATCTGCCAAGAAAAATTGTGAGCTACTGATTTAAATTAAACTTTTCAGATTTGGTTATTAATTGTGTACTTCTTCTTTTCTGGATGGCTGATTTGATCACTTGTTATGTTCTTTGCAGATATGCTGAATGCTGGAAGTAACTAAAGGTAATAGAAGCTGTTCTTTGAACTTGTAAGGCTAAGAATTCTGAAGAACTCGAATCAGGAGTGTCTTAGATTGGACACCCAAGGAATCAAATAAGAAAATGGTTTTGAGCAATAGAGGGGAACCTTGAGTTCTCTGTGGATGCTTCAGCTGTGCATAATATGGAGACTGTTCCCTTCCCTAAGGCTGCAACATGCCCCTGGCTGCTTGAAAGTAGAATATGGTGGAATCTTGAAGCATCTTGAGATGGGTTTTTCACTTGTAAAACTGGAATAAAAATGAGTGATCTTACTATATCCAGGGCTCTGATTGCACTCTGATGTAAAATCTTTTCCAAGCATTAATAGAAGGCTATACAAGTAATCGAGCCTGAAAGAGTTTATAAGATAAGACCCTTTTCAAGAGTTATCCAGGAAATTCTGAGAGCCAAAGTTGAAGACTGTATTTGCAAAGTTAAACAGTGTTTATAAAATGGATAGAATGTTACCATTTTCCAGGTTTGTTTAAAATTTTTGTTATGCAACTATTAGGCACATCAGGCCCTCTGAGTGGTGGTGAATTTTTTTGTCAGGAAGGCCACATGTTAGCCTCACGCTATCTCTGAATGTTATTCTAATGCTTTTCCACAATTTGCTGCTCTGCTTTCTACTTGCTGCCCTGTCTGCTGCCTTCCCCCTCCTCAGTCTGTCATGTGTCGCACATAGAGGCAGTCTGTGCCATTTGTAGCACATGTGCTGCAGGTTGGTCACCCTGATCTAGTCCATGCTCCTAGTAATGCAGGATTGTTTCCTGTAGGCATGATACTTGTACTATGACTTTTTGGGGGTGGGGGATCAGGTATCATTAAACAGGAATAAAGGGAAGCATGATACTTTATAATTTTTTACAGAACGATGTAGGAAGTGATCATGTTTAAGAAAACAATATTTTTCCCTTTAAGTCAGTACTTAGCCAGTGCCTCAAATGATTCAGGGACCCTGTATTGCCCTGCTTAACATCTTTCAGATGAAATTTAAAATCAAGGTAATGGTTAATCTTACAAACATTTGCATGATACTGTGACAAGAGTTAGGTATACTATACTTCTTATTAAATCCCAATTTAACTGCCATCTTTCTGTGCATTTTTCCTTGCAGTTTAAACTAATTTTTAAAACATTTTCCTCTAAATTATTACATAATACCACTTTTAAGAAGGGGATGCATTCCACTGTGTGTGTGTGTGTGTGTGTGTGTGTGTGTGTGATGGTAATAACATTGCACATCTTGGCTAGGGACAGACGTTAC
>NW_017729031.1:60440663-60452188 GCF_001723915.1 Gavialis gangeticus
TGGTGTGTGTGTGTGTGTGTGTGTGTGGTGCTTGAGGAATATGTGAGTGTCAAAGAGAATGTCAGAATGTTGGAGTTCTGGATTGGAACCTGTAGTCTTTATTGCTTTGTCCACCTTTAATTTCTCAGACCAGATAGCTTTAGACTTTTTATAATTTCATAGAAAGAATCACGGAAAAAGAAAGAAGACATAAAAATATATTTTATGATCCATAACAAAGAAAATATAGGACATCTGATGAAACAAAGCTGATAGACTTTATAATTACAAATTTCCTGAATTTTGCTTTTGTGTGCTTTCTTAATACCATCCTAATGCTAATAAATGCTTGTTACTAAAATGAGTACATCTATGTGCAAATGGCCAGTTTTTCAAATGAACTAAACAGTGGTAAGTGTTCTATAGCTGGGAGGGGAGAGCACAATACGGATATTCTAAATTATACTGAAAGATAGTAAGTGTAAGTGTAAGCTTATCCGTTTATTGAGCCATATCAGCTTGACTGACAGATGAGTCTTCTGTTTATCAAACAGGCAAAATATATACACTTATGGACATTCATATTCCACAACACACTTTTCTGCTCCATCCGGTTTGGAATGCAAAGGATTATCTATAGGTTGGCACAATGCATCATATACATTTTGCTGCTTTCATTTTAAAACCCTTAATCTTACCCAAGCAAAAGTATTATGGCAAAAAACCCCCCACCCTACACAAAAAGAGACATTTTTACTATAATGCGTATAATGATGCAGTAGTTCAAGAGTCTATGAATGGCATTAAGTCAGTATTATGTCAATAAACCAATTAATCTGATGTGCCACCCGGAGCAGCTAGGGTAGGTGCTGCATAGAACATGTCGCCTGAACTGGGCACTGCATGCAGTGTGGGTCCTGGATTTGGCCAGCCAGGGTGGGTGCCACATGCAGCCAGGGCTGGCACGCTGTGGGGGGTGTGGGTCAACTCTGAGACCCGGGGGCAGGACTGGGGGTGGATGATGGGGCTCCATGGACTGAAACTGGCCTGCAGGATGAATCTTGGACACCCCTGGGTAAACTGAATTACTTAGTAAATAAAATGTAAAAAATATATATACATATGGAAACTGCCAAAATTAGCTTACATGTGCCTGCCTTCTACCTGGCTGTCTCTGAGTTCACCATCAGGTGTAAACTTCTTGTCTCTATATTTCAGTACCCTGTACCACACAGTGCTTACTTGCCTTTATTGTTCCCCCTCTTCATGCTCTCTTCTGTCATTGATCTCAGACTTGACCTGCCTTTCATCTTTTACCTCAGGTTGAGTTGTGCCTTCTTCCTTGCTCATCCCTGTTCCTAGAATGCCTTCCTCAGACTTGGTCAGCAGGCTGCCTCCATTTCCTCTAATTGTATAAGTTTAAAAAATGGTTGCTATGCATGAGGATGAATGCCACTGATCAGAGTAACTGAGTACATTATCTTAAGTATCTGCTTCCTTTTCTTGCCTAAGATATGCTTAGCATATTTTGTCATGTTACTTTTATCCCTCTAGGCAGGGCTATGAGAAAAGAAAGATAGGAGACAGTGTTAACAGTAGAAGAAAAAGGAATAGTCATGTTTATGGAAGGTTCTGAGACTGAAATTTCTGACCAGTTCATATTTAAATTATTAAGGAAATTAATTTGCTGTACATTCTCAATACTTCGTGTATTTTCTAAGTCTTCCCCTTTTATTTGTAAAATATTTCTTTAATGTCTTGCCAAAGATTCTGGTCAAACTTTCCATAATTTTTTCAGATTGGAGTTGAGATCAGGTATGAACACTTTTTACTCAAGAAGTAATTTTTATGAAATTTAGAAATGGCTAAAAGGAGGGACTTATTTCAGTTTGGCTCCTGCTGTAGTGAGGGTATTTTAGAAGATGCATTGTTATAAGGAGGGCTATCATGCTCCAGCAGAGGTCACTGGTACCCCGGATGTGTGTGCACAATGAATTTTTCACATTGATATTGCATTTGAAAAGCCAAAACAGCTTCCACAGGCAACTGACTATATAAAGTAATTTCATTTCTTTAAATCAGGAGACCTCTTGGCAGATTGATAATGGTCTACTGCTGTTCTGGTAAGTGTTTTGATTTGCCATATAATTTTGTAAAACAAAAGTTGCCTCATTCTTTTAAATTAGGATCTTGTTTTCCCTTTTTATAGTATTTTTAACTTTTGGCTGTTCTACATATTTATGTTTTACATCGTAGTGTGTTTTCCTGTGGCCAATTTTATTGGAAATAGTTTAGCTATCTTTGCCTGCAGATCTCAAAGATCAAATATATTACTGAATAAAACTGATTGTCAAGGGAAATAGTAGTAAATTAGTAGAAAATTAGTTATCTGATTTGCAACAGGGAAAAAATCTTCACATTTTAATTTTTTCAGATTCTAAACTTCTTTTGATGCCCAGAATCACTTACCTTAACAGACACTGTAGAATAATCCAAGTAGAAATCCTGTTTTTAAAATAATACTATGCCTGCTTTTAATGAGAACTTAGTTATATGGCACAGAAGTAAAAAGTGCTGTGTCATTTCTTGCTAAATAACAAAGCAAATGGGCAGTAAACTAATGAGCAGGAAAGAGGTGAACAGGATAAGAAGTTAAAAAATAAAAAGAGAATCATAGTGAATAAGGGAGAAAGAAAAACAAGAGGAGGAGGAAAGGGGAAGTAGGAAAAAATAAAGGAAGCTATGGAAGAAAGTAGAGACAGTCTAATTAGGGACAGGCTAGGGACAGAAGTTACACATAAACTGGTTTAAATGGTCAGAAACTGGTTTAAACCTGTAACAGAACAGAAGTTCAGTGCACATAAACCAGTTTCAAAATGGCCAAAACTGGTTTAAGAGAAACCTGGTTGAACATAGTATCAGACTTAAGTGATTTAGGTCAAACCATTTTAAAGAACTTCTGTCCCAGACCCCTTCGTAGATTCATGTATATTTAGGGTTGGAAGGGACCTCAACAAATCATCCAGTCCGACCCCCTGCCCTGGGCAGGAAAGACTGCTGGGGTCTGATGACCCCAGCCAGATGCCTCTCCAGCCTTCTCTTAAAGACCCCCAAGGTAGGGGAGAGCATGACCGCCCTTGGAAGCCCATTCCAAATTTTGGCCACCCTTACTGTGAAGAAGTTTTTCCTGATGTCTAGCCTAAATCTGCCCTCTGTCAGTTCATGACCATTTTTCCTTGTTACCCCAAGAGACGCTGTGGTGAACAGAGCATCTCCAATCCCTTGCTGCATTTCCCTAATGAATTTGTAGGCAGCCACAAGATCACCTCTCAGCCTTCTCTTGCAGAGGCTGAAGAGGTCCAGGTCCCTCAGTCTCTTCTCATAGGGCCTGTCCTATAAGCCCCTAACTATGCGAGTGGCCCTCCTGTGTATCCTCTCGAGTCTATCAACATCCTTCTTAAAGTACGGCGCCCCGAACTGGACGCAGTACTCCAACTGTGGCCATGCCCTGGCTGGGGCCAGCAGAGTGAGATGGAGAAGGTGGGTTTAATACCCCCTCCCCACTCCCATCGTCACGATACCCCAGACAGGATCTGCCTGGGCTTCCCCCCTCCCCCACTCACAGCGCAACAAGTGGGAGCTGTGGCCGGAGGAGGAGCAAAAGCCAGGCAAATTCTGACTGGAGTCCTGTGCTGGTGGGAGAGGGGTGGGGAGTTTAATCCCCCTCCCTATCCCCCTTCACCTGCAGGGGGAGGCGGGGAAATGAAGCAGATCCCAACTGGGGTCCTGTGCTGGTGGCGGGTGGGGTTTAATCCCCCTCCCTAGCCCTACTTTGCCTGAGGCTGCTGCCTGGGGCGGGCTCTGGCCACATTCCCCACCACTCAAGCAGTGTTGGGGGGGAAGCCAGGCAGACCCCAGCTGGGATCCCATGCCAGTGGGAGGAGACGGGAGAGAGGGAGGTTAATCCCCCTCCCTGCTCTCCCTTTGCCTCAAGCTGCTGTCCAGGGCTGGCTCTGACCATGGCCTCTGCTGCTTGGGGACAAGCTTGGCAAGGGCTGCTTCCTCGTTCCCCCTTCAGGCACACCCTGGCTGGGGACTGTGCAGGCCAGGGTGAGGGTTTAAACCCCCCTCCCCAATCATACTGAGTGGCCGGGAAGGGCCTGGCCATGCACACCACCCTCCCCACCAGCTCAGCTTCCCTCTAGCCTTTCAGCCACTGCCTAAGGGAAGGGAGAACTCGCTCTAGCACCCCCTGACTTCTAGCCTGAGCCACTGCAGTCATGTGGCTGCATTTCTGGAATCAAAAGTGAATGTCTAGCCACTTGCTTTTCAGTTCAATCTATGCAAGTTAGAGTAACCTGTGAAGATTGAACCAGTTCAGGGTCTTGCTTTTTGAATGGCTGTTCTTAGTCACAGTACCTTTTGTCAGTTAAGGGCAGAAGAAGGTGCTTCCTTAACAGTCAGTTTAGGTATCAGGAAAGGGAGCAGACAAATTGCCTTTTTAATGCTATACAAATTTTGAAATAACTGATGGAGAGAGAGACTCATCTCATGTTTCCTTTGAGATTAAAATGGCTCCAGGTTTGTTTGTTTATTTCCAAATCTTTTGGGTGGATTCTTGCTACTAACAAACAGCCCAAATTTGTAACTTCCAAATCTATTCTTGGCTTACTTTGTAGTTTCTCCTCTGCTTCATATGTTGAAATTAAAGAAGTAAGTGGAGCTGCTTTACTAACCATAAAATGTGGTACATTGTTTTTTCATATGTGCATAATTAAATTAATGTACCAACTTTTACGTACATGCATCTTCACTTGTGTATGTCTGAAGCATGATAGTATTTATGTCATCAGGCACATAAAACCTCTTCCCCCATCTCCTTACTTTGTGGAGATTCTGTTTCTTCCACAGTAAACAGAGCTCCATCCCCCCCCCCATCCTTGGCTGTATTTAGCTCTGGCACAACTGGAAGTTGTGCCAGATCATATGTCATATGCACAATCCTTAACTTTGACAGGGACAAATGCTATCTATGGCAGTAGCTCAAGTTACAAACTAAGATCGAATCTTGTACAAATCAGCTTGGTATCTTATATCCTTTGAAAAATAAAATAATTCCATATAAGATTCACAATTCTCCAATAACTAAAGGGGTGGAAGACAATAATAGGAAAATGTAGGGATTGGTTGATTTAATTCTGTGCCTCAGTTAAGAGAAATATGCATTATAAGAGGTAAAACTCAATTTACAACTGTTCATTCATATACTGCAATTAGAAATGCTTTAAAGGAAGCTGCATTGAACATTGAAGTAATTTTTTGGAGGGAAGACAGCCATTTGGGCCTTGGTGCACTATACATGTCATTAATCACAGCTTGAAAAATACACTTCAGTACTGTACAAAACAGTATTTTGTAACTACTGAGACTATTAAATGGTGTACTGTGTAACTATATACTAGGAACATTGAAGAATATACTATGCTGTAATAGTATATGCTTTTATAATAAACATAGTATAATATGCTTTTATACTAAACATCTAAATTGGAAAATAGTTATGCCATTTATAAACTATAGTGAAACCCTGAAAATTTTCTATACTCAGGTTAGAGCTAATACAGGTTTCTATATTCAGGTTTCAGTTAATGCAGAATTTCGAACAATGTTTTTAGTCCAAAACAGAACAAGCAAAAGTGATGATTGAGCTGGTCACATGGTTCAATCTCCACCAAGCTTCTAAATCATATTGAAGGTCAGAAAAATGCAAAATATACTTTACTAGTATTAATTTGGCACACAAACAATTGCCATAGTAATAGGGATATTATGCAGTTGCAATTAGGACAGGAGGTGATCTATGCGACTGTGAATGAGGAATGGGATGATTCATGATGCAGTTGTTCTGTTTAAATATGATCCAAGCTGTGAACATTTGGGAACCACTTATTCTATATTTTTGCTAATATCTGAAGAGAAGTTATGAGAAACTCTAGGAGCACAGATCTGGAATAATGTAATACTGGTTAATAAAGTAAATATTAATGTTAAGACTTTCCCTCACCTCCACTTGGCAATATATGCTTGGCATCTTCTCAGTTTTTTAACCTAATCCGTCTTTAAACTTTACAAACTTCAGGAATATAGCAAAAGCCTGGGGGTCCAGTCCTCTTAGTTGCACCCTTGAGCAAGAAATAATGCTGTTTCTTGGAAGGTACTGTCATCCTGTCAGACCTAGCACTAAGGAACAGTGAGCCTATCTTACACAGGCAATTTGAAGTAGCTATCAAGGATCTCAAAACATCTCCCAAGTTCTCTTGAGGTTCAAAAAACTCTGACATGACTTAGGAACCCATACACATTTCCTCATAAGCTGTAAGACAGATGGAAAAATATTTTAGGTATCAGGATTCTGATTATATTGACATTAAATTAAATGATCCTTAATTTTCCTAATACAATTTCTTAATTCCAATTTATTAATTGAGACGAGTGTTCAATGAATATTCCTCAGACTCACAGAGATCTCAGACTCATAGAGATCTCTATGGTAATTCAGAATTTATGCTGGTCAAATTTATGATTTTCCATGTACAGAATCTAATGATTGGGAGGTTGTCTTACATTCAAAGTAGTCTTGGGTTCAGGTAAATATGGTGAGAGAGGTTTTTATTTCACTGGGGAAAATATTTACCCATAGAAACATTCAAGTGTCTACCTTGATCTACTGAAGTGATATTCACTTGATAAAGCTATTCTTAGTGAAGAATAAATAGATTTAGGAAGGATTTTTCTTCAACAGCCGCTCACAATGCTTCAAAACCAAGGTACTCCCTTACCTGCATCTAACTCGCTACATGATCTTCTGAGTTTGTTTATAGTCTCTAGTCTCTAGTTCCACAATACCAGGAATATTGATTCTTGGAATTTACTGCTGCCAGTAATCTATTAAAAAGAGGAGGTAAAGTTTATCTTTACCATCAATGATACCCCTTTTAAAAGAAGCTCGGCTCACTTTTGTCAGCCCCATGCTTTCAGTTCCATTTCCCTTTAAGGTTATTTCTTGATCTGGCACTTACTGCTTTTAACCATAGCTGTTTAAAATTAGTAAGATTCCTAAAGTTAGAAACAGAAAAGTTTCTGTATCTGAAAATGAGTCTCATCATTAAATCCATTTGTATATCTGGTATTTCTAATAGAAAGAGATTCACATAATGAAAAGCATATTCTGTATGTTTGTGTTCTTCCTTCACATATTGCTATGATTTAATGAATTCGTATAGCTATTTCCATTTTTTTTTGTCCGTTGCTACAATTGCAAACTACTGGTCCACAAGGTCTTCTGTCTCTGTAAGTCTGTCTTTCCCTAAATGGCTGAGGATCAGTTAAAAATATATCATGTGGAAGAATGCTGACCTCCTGCGATTTGTGACTCTTTCCACAAACCAGCTGCATCTCTGAGCTTTTATTAAAAATGTTGTGACCTGCTGCTAAGGGGTGTTCTTTTTTATTAGATTGCTAAGTGAATAGCGTACAAATCAGATGGTATGAGAGCTGTGTATGTACAAACATCCAGTAGGTGCAAAACAAGGAGGGTCATCAATGCATTCCTTTCCAAGAATAATAAAGTAAAGACAATAAAGCATAATTTCTGGGACTACTGATGACACTTGAACACATTACAGTTGTATTGTTGGTGTAATTCTCCACCAACAATACAACTGAGCATTAATTGAAACATTAATAAGAGCCGGGTAAAGAATAGGGAAAAGTGTAAAGCACCCAAGAATTAACCTTAAATACTGGTTGCAGGATTATGTTATATATGGATTTAGCCAAGAACTTTTCTAGTCTCTCACTGAACTAAAAGTGATAAATTGAGTTGAATATCTTCCAAAAAAGGAAAAGCAGTAGAAAAAAGGAATAGAAATGCTTGTACCTGTAGTTGTACCCCTCCAACAGCAGCCACAGTGGTGGGTGGATTCTCAAAGTGATCTCTGAAATGTTTTTAGTAAGTCGGGAGTGTGGATGTATTCTGCTGGTTCCCACATGTGATCTTCAGACCTGTATCCCTCCCAGACTTTCTAGTAGTGTTACTTACCCTGTCTCCACTCTGAATCTAAAATTTCATGGACTATGTACTCTTCCTGTCTCTGGATTGTTACTGGGATTGAGTACGGTGAGGGAAAGAAGTCTTTTTGTGCGGCTTGAGTAGTAACACATGGAATACCAGGTGAATCTTTAGTGCTTGTGAGATTTGTAATTCACAGGCTACCAGGTTGGTTTGGTGGGTTATGTGGAAGAGGCCAAGGAAACAGAGGTCAGGTTCCATGAGGGCTGGTCCTCGTGTTCAGTCAACAGCCATGCTTTCTGTCCCACACAGTAGGTGGGCCCTGGCTGTCAGTGCTGGTCTGCCTGCTGCTTATAAGCCTATTTTGTCCTTTCCAGGTGCTGCTTTAATTCTTCCTCAGCTTTATGAATGTGGCTTACCCATTCCATAGCAACAGGGCTGTCAGAGTCTGAAGAAGGTGGGATGCAACCAGGAGTGAAACTCATAGTTTGGGAGGAATGGGCTTCGCCTACTTAAGGCATGCTCAGAACTGTTGCATGCAAATTCTGCAAGTGCTAGGAATGAGACCTACTTATCCTGTTGAAAATTAAATAATAGCAAAAGCATTGTTTTAAGATCCAATTGGTTCTCTTGGCCTCGCTATTTGTCTGGGGATGGTAAACCACCTTGAGCTGGGTACCAACTCCCAGTGTGCATATGGCTTCACACCAGAAGCAGGAGATAAATTGGGACCCACAATCTGATACAAGGTGGTCTGAGAGACTGGAGGTGTACCACATGGTCCAACCACAACTGAGTTGTATCTTTGGCTGAAGGCAGGCCTATATATAGGATGAAATGGGCCATTTTTATGAGTTCAGTAACATGGGGTTGCATCTGTTGCTGGGGAGAGGGACAGAGTCAAAGGTCTAGGACTAGGACCTTCTGAGCCAGTCAAAGCAATAAACCAGGGGAGGAGGGTGAAGCTGGTGTTAAACTGCAGACTCACTCCCACTAGAGACAGCAAGCCTCAGTCTAATGAAAGCCTCCTGTGCTAGCCTGACCAGGTGACCAACAAAGGGGATGAGCCGGATGTAAAGACTGTCCCAGACAGCAAGCAGAGGGGGAGGACCAGCCCAGCCGGGTAGCCAGAATGGTCTACCCTTCTGAGGAAGAGGGGGAACACCCAGTGGCACAAAAACTGGGTCCCTGAACAGCAGGAAGTGGACCTGAGGATGTGGGGCTGCAGGGGAAGGCGGTGTGAAGTTTTGTGTTCTGGGCTGTTTGTGACCCAGAGTGGAAAGGTAGTTCTGTTAAGTTTCTTTTCATAACAATTGGTGGACCTGGTGCAGCTACAAGGGGAGATGAGGAGGCTGCATGGCAGAGCACCTAGGAATTGGACTCTGTGGTGATTGACCCTGGAAGGGTTGTGAGCCTGTGTCAGAATAGAGCATGCTTGGCTCTAAGGCCTAGGCTCTGATAGGGTGACTAAGGCAGAGAGCCTGAACGCCTGATCTAGGGGTTCATCTGTTGGCTGGTAGAGCCAAAGGCTGTGGGCTTAAGACCCAGGAGGGACTGAAACAGGCAAGGAGAGACTCTGTGGCCAGAGAGGCTGAGCCCTTGGAAGGGGACCTGGAGTTAATTGGCTGATAACAGGGACTTAAATAAGAAAAGGCAGACAGGACAGTACCACCTGGCCTTACCTCTTCATCACTTATCCCCTATGTGATGAGGCAGCCTCTTTGATCCTTTTAACAGCAAGGCGTGGCTGGCAAGTAAAGGAGGAGGGAGTACAGGATCAGCCATGAACCAAACCCCGGAGTCACCCACCAGTGGCACCTTGTAACAGTCTGTTATAATCAGGATCAGAGAACAATCATTTGAGACTGGCAGCTCTGTAATGAAGTTCAGGAAGATTGCAGACAATGGCCAAGGCAGGGTGGGGAGGGGTTGGAAGAGTCTGCAAGGCTTCTGAGGGGGTCTTCTGGTGTGGGGACAAACATCACGAGAGTGAACACAGGCTTGCACTATCTTGCACAGTTGCAGCTATGAAAAGTAGCAGGAGGGGAGGTGGTAGGTCTTCTCAGTTCCAGGGTGGTCTACTAGTGGGGATTTGTGGCTCAAGCATAGCGCAGTTAGTCTAGCCAGACCCAGGAGCATGTAGATGCTACCTCAGGTAGGTATGACCCCATCCTGGTTGCGGTATGGTTGCTGTTTGAAAATGGTCTGCTCTTTTGAGGGTATTTATTTTAGGGTGGCAACACTTTGCCAATCAGGGGCATTATATCCTTCTGGATATCGCAGGGTTTTTTTGCATATTGCTACCAATGTATGTAAATTGACTCACTCATTCCTTGCTTTCCTTTACCTTTTTAAAGTAAGACTTAAAATTGGAGTTCCTTTTTTTTATAACTGATTATTACTGTCAGCAACATCTAGATCTTCTAGTTTACTGCTGCTCAGCCAAGTGATGCCTATGTTGTGTCCAGCTACATTTTTCCTCATACTAAAGTCAATGGCAAATGTCAAACTACATAAGCAAGAGGCTGCATCTTTGCACAATAACAGTGTCTATTTTGAACCATTCACTTAAGTCTCCGTGTATTTTAACTGCACCCTGTGGCTTGAGATAAGGTCTTGATAATAATTACTTTTGTTGGCATAGCAAAATATGTCAAGATGTTCTAGAGTGAATCATAATGGAAGCTGTCAGTTATTTTCTTGAAAGCCATAAGGTTTATGATGATTATTCTTTGCCATTTCATACTTTCTTTGATAATTGTTCTTAGTGTGAAAAAATCTGATCAGCACATCATCTTCAGAGATTATACCAGCCTGCTTTTCACTTAATGTCACATCAGTTGTTTTCTGAATTATATTGGTCACAGGGCCTGTCAAAGATAATCAAGGAAAAACTTCTGAAACAAGCGGAACAAAGAAAGCAATAGGAAGAGAATCCTCTAAAGGTGCAGATCAGTATCATAGGCACTACTGACTTTGTCAAAGAAGTTAAACCCCTGGAATTGATTATTATATCTCACATCACAAACAAAGAAGTGAAAGAAGCCATAAAAAAAAGTTAATACTGGGCATGGTGCAGGTGAAGATCAAGTCCTTGTCATGTGTATGACTGAGATGTAGGGAGTCAGGGCTCAGGAGCTGAGGGTCTACAATACCAGAAGTCCAGGAACTGAAGCCAAGGATCTGAGTACCAGAGGTATTACACCTGGGGGTCAAAACAGGTCTGTGGTTGAGCCCAGGCCAGAGGTCAAGAGCTGGGGAATCCAAAACACAGAACGGGATAGGCCAGATGCAAGGTCCAAGGCAGGAACAAGGCAAGGTCAAGGCCAGAGGCAGAGCATGAAGGTCTGAAGCAGAGGTGGAACAGGAGCAAGGCAAGAACAAGGCAGGAGGATCCCAAATCAACACTGTTTTCAAAACAAGGTCCAAGGGGAAGTGTGTGTGTGTGTGTGTGTGTGTGTGGGGGGGGGTTACA
>NW_017729031.1:60457188-60465216 GCF_001723915.1 Gavialis gangeticus
AGGCAAGAACAAGGCAGGAGGATCCCAAATCAACACTGTTTTCAAAACAAGGTCCAAGGGGAAGTGTGTGTGTGTGTGTGTGTGTGTGTGGGGGGGGGGGTTACAGCCTTCCCATCAAGGGCTTGTGTCTTTCATTGGTTCCCTTGGGTCACATGGATCTGCTGCTTGGTGATGCCACAACTTAGGCCTGATCCGAGAAGACCTCCATTCAAACCCAGAGGTCCTGAATATTATTAGGGAAATACTTAAAGCTTAAGACTGCTGGTTAAATTGACATAAGTCTCAATAGTCTGTACTTGTTACATGTAATAGGGGAAGTAATTATTGCTGTATTGATTTTCTTTTTTATTTTCCCTGGAAATACGAGAGCCCATTCCAGCCAGAGTGGGCCATCAAGTTTCTGTAGAACTGACATAAAATTTTTGATGGGTTATGAAATACCTTTGTGAAATGAATCCAAACTCAAATGTTCATCAGAGACTGTATTAAATACTATCTCTGGACAGGATTTGTAAACATACAGCATGTCCTCACTGCAGAAGATGCAGAGGAACCCAACCATAATGAATGAGACAAGGTTTGGATAGAGCTGATAGTTTCACCAAGGAAGGGAAGCTTAGAGGGACATGTTTTGAGAATCAAGTTTGCTTAGAGTTTGAACAAGCATGCAGCTTAGATGCTTTTTGAGCAAAGAGAATATGTTACCTAATATCTTTAGTCTCAGGAGTTCTTTCTCTTTTGTTGTTTATAGTTTTTAGATTAAGAGACTTTTCTTTTTGCAGATTAAGAAGGCTAGTATAGGATTCCAGTTTAAGACTGGGGCCATGGGGACTCTTGCTGAATGCTGAAGTTGGGTATGGAATACACTGTCTTCCTGATAAATTGAGACAGCAGTCACACAGTTTTTGCTTATATTAGATTTAACCACTCTGGCTAATTTATCATATGTTTGGCATTGGGGATTCCTGGAGTTCTGCCAAATTTACTTTGGATTTGATTTAGCTTCTTAATATAGTTCTTGGAATTTGTTGCTGTATATGTAAGATGTTTATCTCTCATTTGAGTTTTAAATCATCCCCATGATCTCCTATTTTCATTTTCAGTTCCTTCAAAGGGGAAAAATTCACTTTCTCTTTCAACAATGTTCAGGGGTTGCTTGGATGTTATTCCTATGACAACTTGAGAAATCAGTCTATGGGCAAATGACAGATTCTTATTTGATTATATAAACTGCCCATATCCTTATGTCTATTACTGTCTCTTATTATTTTACTGTGTAGTACCTCATGGGGAGGCAGTGTTGACATGTCTGTCTATGAACAGGATCATGTTTAGGAACTATCAGCACCTGAATAGATCTTTCCAGAGAGAACAAGAGTGACAGCATCCTCTGGGAGTCCATTTTTTTCACTTATTTCAAGGGACAAGGAAAATTGAAAGCAAGAGGACAAGGAACCAAGGTATTGATGTTTCTGTTTAATATCACAGACTGGATGGGTCAGGAGGATTCAAAGGGTATGTCTATAATTCATTATCATGCAGAGACACTTGAGCTAGCCCTAAAGAAACTAGCTTGGGTACTGGAAATAATATCTCCACATGTTTGCATGGTACCATTCCCAGGTTAGTTAGCCATGACAACAGAAGGGTTTATTAGCTTGTGCAAAATACTGTGCTAACACAGGCATATCACTTTTGATACCTGAGCTAACTCATTAGACGTTGTGCAAGTATTTCTGCATTGTCTTATGTCCCGTAGATTTCTCCAGAGAAGAAACTAAAGAGGAGAGAGAAAAACAGGAGTTTATTTTGATAGTAGGAAAGTCCTCTTTAACCAAAGGAACAAGCAGTCTCAAAGAAATGTTTCTTGTGCGCATTTGTGCATGGGCACATGCACACACACACACATTATTCAGAAAAGAAGACACAACCTGCAAGGCTGTGACCTTGAATTCCCCAGTGTAAACCCAGCAAATCTATAGAGTAGCAAAGGAATTATTTATTTGTCTGGCCCTGTTGATCTTCTGTGTCAAGGTAAAGAATAATTAAGCTTGCAAAAGTTCCATGTACATATCACTTACTGTTAAAAAGTTTAAATGTAAACAGAGCACTTATGAGCTCTTGGAAAAGGTGTGCTAACCCCACTGAGAACAGTGGAGTTCTTCAGTAGTCTGAGTTTCTACAGCAGGGAGCCACACGATCCCATTTCTATGAAGGAATTACAGGCAGAGAGTCTGTGTCCAAGAAATGTGCCAAGAATAGCCAAAGAAAAAGTGCTACAACGTACTCAGATCAAAGGAATTTTTCAGGGTATATAGATCTAGAGCACTGGTGCTCAGCCTTCCAGCCCCACAGGCCAGATGAGTGGCACAGGAATGGTCTGTGGGCCAGATTTCACGTGGGTTTGGTACAAAGGTACAATCCTGTGTACTGGCTCTATCCCACATACTGGTTCGAGCTATGCACTAGCCTGACCCCACTCTCTAGATCCAACCGTGAAGCAATTCTGCATGCTGGCCCCACCTTGGAGCAGTGATCTAATTTGCAGGTCAGAGCTGGCCTTAGGGAAAATGGCACCCTAGCTGAACTTGTATTTTGACACGCTTCTTTAAGTACATAGTAATATTAATGAAAGTTTCAGAAACAAGGCCCTTGTGGGAACTGCTGGGTTGGATCAGGGAATTTGCTTCCCCACGTGCAGGAGCAAGGCAGGCAGACTGAAGCAGGCACTACACCTCACCTACACATGCCTGGCCTGGCTTCTCCTAAGCAGTAGCTGAAGGTGTGGAGCTGGCTGGGTTGGGCACCACTTCTCCTGCCTGGGGCATGGATCACCTGGGGTAGAGTGGAGGAGGGCACTGCTGTGAGTGCAGGCTCCTCACTTATGTATGTGCATATGTGGCAACCCCCTGACCATGGTACCCTGGGTGGTCGCCCACCCATAAGGCCAGCACTGATGCAGAGCTACACCCTTTGGTCCACAAGACTCCCCTTAGAAATTTGGAAGCAGGGAAATAGCAATTAATGTTGCCACCACTCCCCCATGCCAAATTTCCAAACCCAGCAGGAGCCCTGTGCACCAAATGACATGGCTCAATGGGTTGCATCTGGCTTGCAGGCCAGAAGTTGAGTGCCACTGGTCTGGAGTATGGTGCTAACCATACAACCACAGAGCACAGAGAGCTTTACCAGAGTTGTGACAGTTCCCCATCCCAGTCACATAATGGGCTCTGAGATTTCTCCAATAGGACTTTATAAATAAAGACTTTCTTTCCCAGGACACTAGGATGATAAACAGTGAAAATACATATGGTTGCCAAAGCACATTCTCAAGAGAGACAGAATCTGACAATGCCACTTTGTTCCTTAAAATGTTTGGTATTTACAGAAACCACTCAGATCTGGGTTTTCTATCTAGGAATGACCACTTTGAGCCAAAAAATGTTCCAGACAATTTAATACTAAGGTAGGCTCAATGACTAAATTTTGTTGCGTCTGATTGTTATTACCCCTGGAAGAAAAAGGAGTGTGAGCAGGCCTGTGGTTCATAATGGTCCTACTTGATGTCAATCGCAACATTTAGCTATTGCCCTCTTAACTTCTTGAAGGTTTTGCTCCTGTCTCCCTACTTCTTACTCCCTTCCACTTTCACATTTCTCTTTCCCTACCTTTATTCTGGATCCCATTCTTTTTAGTTCTTCCACTGTGACACTGTTTATATTCTGTTGTATTTACAATGTTTGTCTTGGTTTGTTTTTTTTAATTCATGCTGTGCCTCCTGAATTCTTACTCCTTCTGAGCCTGTACAGCTGTTGTATCATTGGCTATTTATTAATACATACAATTTTCTACTTTTCATCATTTGACTGTCTCAAAATCACGAGTGTACCCTCACTGCTGCACACTAGGTGCTGTCAAAGCAAAACCTAGCAAAAGCCTGTTTCTAAACACCAAAAGCTTCCTGTCTCACCTAAATAGCACTGATGCCAAACAAAACTATATACACACATACAAATGGAATAGGAGCAAATACTGTAGTATAGTTTCAGTTTCAGAAAACAGTATTTTGTAGCTTATTTGAAAATTCTACATCTAACATCCATATACATTTGTTGTCACGTGTGGTGAAGAGCAAGAGCTTTTGCCATTCTTGTGCAAACTTCCTGCCTTCTTGTAGCATGGTGATTTGAAACTTTAGAAGGACCCTCAGCTAAAATAGAATCGAAATAATGGCAAATGGGGGGGGAAATGAGTGGTTTCACAGGTTCTGTCAAAGAAAGGAATCACTTTTAACTTTTGCTCTATAGCCATTTGCTGGTAGAAATGGTTAACTTCATTTTATGGTATGCCCATCCAGATCTTGTGTTTGGAGAAACCATAATGCTATATTTTAAAGCTAGGCTTGGAAAACATAACTCTGGGTATGAAATTAAATCCAAGGTATTTAACATTAAAAGAACTGTTGTGCTTCTATTGACTGCTGTGACTAGTTTATTCAGACAGTGAAGGTCAGGACTGAACATAACAAAAGAATCAAAGAGAAGTCATTCCTAAATTTAATTTACTTAAAACAGGGTTTCTTTTCTGAGGTTGGATTGGGCTGGGCTGCAAAGTGACTGTGCCCCATTTAATACTGTTCACAGCCCTATATATAGCTGGCTGTTTCTTCAACAGTGATCAACAGTTGAACAATCTTGACATTTAAGTTTTCATTTAAATCTTTGAAAGTCTAGGAAAAGTTGTTCCTTCTGTTTGGTGGTCCTCAGGCTTGGGCCATGTTCCTATGTTGACCGGACAATGACAGTCTTTGGTGGTGGTGGGGGGGTTACTATTATTTTATCAAATGTTTATGTTCTGATCTCAAGTTTTAATGAAATGTTCAACATTTTGTTCTTGGCAGTTTGAATTATACACAGAAATCCTCAGTAAAAATACATCCTTATGGCATCAGGTAATCACCAGACAGATCTTTAGGTAGTTCATGAAACTGTTTAGGGCTGATTTGCACCCATCTTTTGATATATTCTCAACTGATCTACGTTAAATTTGTGTAACTTCCTATGGTTGATGAGCTATATTGATATAAAATGTTTATATCTCTCTGAAAACAAGATATACTGCTATAAACTGATAATATCATTCTAACTCCATCCACAATAGAAGTTGCTTTGGTACAAAAATTGTGTGTAGTCGCAAACCCTTACAGCCTGAGGAATAACTGCATACATGCCTTGGATTACTTGCTGCATCACAGGATTGAATAAGTATACAGTTTTGATAAAAAATATTCCATATACCTTCCTGCCTGTTTGTTTTGTCGTAACTACAAATAAATAAAATTGAAAAATGCATAGAAGTCTCCCAGTGGGTCTGATTGTAAGATCATTAGAGAAGTCATCATTCACAGGCAAGATTATAAGCCAGTTAATTCACAACATGGTTTACTTTGGAGTTTTTCAGTCACAACTTCCCTTTTGGGATTTCAAAATGATGCAGAGGAACAGATTATAAATTAAAAATTGTGTTGCTGGTCCCATGTTTCTCTGACTCCACCATTATTCCTGCTAAGGAAATAATTGTATAAATAAGTCCATTACTATCAGAATCTGACATCATTTATCTGTTTTGCTCTCTTCCATTTTACATGATGAGCTTACTGTATTAATGATAACTAATTAAAAATCCAGTCTGAGTATTCTTTTATCTTTTTTTTTGGGAGGAGGGGTTAAAGGTTGAAATTATAAAACAAAAATCTTCATCTGAATTGAAAATTAGATTGTCAGGTTCAGTTAAGGAGATAAAGAATAGTTCTAAGTAGCCTATTCCAAAGATACTGTTAAAGGACAGGCATTAAGAGCCTGCGGTAAGAAGGGCCCTATATGTTGCACAGCTGTGGAATTTTCCACACAACTGGGGGAAAGGACGGGGCCTTGCTGTGCTATTGTGTTTCAGAATAACAGCTTTTAATTAAGGAGAAAAACCCAAAAACTCTGGTTGTGGATATAACAACACCGCATACATGAAGAATATAAATCAGCACATTACAGCTTCCCTGAGGCTGCAGACCTCCTGAAACTAGAAGTGGATTGTTCCACTTCTCTTGGAGGTATTCCTCTGGCCTCAGTGACCTACACTTTTGGAATCTGTCAATTTTCTATGATGTAATTCGGTATTTTGCCAGTAAATTTACTGTTTGGCTTCAGCCTGCCATTTTGTTCTCTGTCTCTCCACTCCACTAGAACTCATCTGCGGCAGGTTTCTCTGCAGAGTAATTAGATCTTAGCACATGCTCCTTGCCCTATTCCCTTTCAGCAGTCAGCAGCTGGGTAGCACAACCAAAATTAGCTTGCAGACACAAAGCAGTGCTGTAGCAACAAAGTTTGGTGCCCAGGGCAAAGCCCACAGTAGCAAAGCCCTTACCCCATGCACAGATCTGGAGGGCATGCACCTCCGGCCATGCTTGCCTGGGAGTGCAGGCAGCAGTGGGAGCTGCCCTTCCCACATCCCGCATTCCCCCCAAAGGAGCCATTCATGGCTCTGTCCCCTGTCTAGGAGGTTTATTTCCACCTGAGCAGTTCCAATCTTATATTTTTATGTACAAATATGAGACACCAAATGGCAATCAGAGAGTTTGAACATAGGACCCAGCACTAAAGGAGGGAACACCTGTAACTTGAGCTAAAGAAGTAAATCCCGTAGCTTGTTTGAAGTAGTAGATACATATCATTTTACAACAACCAGTCAGCTTGATGGGAAACCTCCTGCAACTAAAACACTAAAATCTAGGAGAGAAGCCTGTGTGAACTTGATACCAGTACTATCAGAACATTAACAAGCAGAAGGGGATGATGGCAGGAGGGAGATATCTTCCTCCACGGCTGATTTTTACTTAGGCCTGCATCTTGCACTTCAGTCTTTGTGGGTGACTCCCATTCCTGGGAGAAGCCTGTGGCCACAGCAATCTGGTCTGCCCGCATGGCTGTGTGTGGGATGAGGCTTTAGGCCAGCAGTTCACAGCCTTTTTTAGCCTCCAGGCACCCCTGGATAGAGTCCAGTCAGAAAATGCCAGCTCTTAGGCTTTCACTTTTTTTTTTTTTTGGACTATAGAAAAGTAAGGGAGCAGTTTTTTCTGTTGCACAGAACTCAGAAAGGGCACAACTGTGGATTTCTATTTGAAATCTCCAGGTTCATCTTGTGAATCACGTTTGTACACCTAGCAGTGCTAACACCACATGACACCCGTGCTAGGATCCCTGGCTGAGAACCCCTGCTGCAGGCCTTGCCCGGCGCGGGGCTTTAGGCGCAGTCCCAGCCTCTGGCCACCCCCGGGCACAGGTGTAGCCTCTCCGCAGGGGCAAGGCACGCGGCCCCACCATGAAGCGCCTCGTCTCCCCGGCCAGCCGCACTCCGCACGGCTCGCGCCGCTGCAACCGTTCCGGCGCGCGAGACGGAGGGAGACGCGCCCCTCCTGGAACCACTTGGGCGGGCGGGCGCAGGCGTGGCGCTCTCTGCGTGCCCGGCTTGCCTTTGTGTGGGCCGCAGCCAGGAGGAGGCGGCCGCAGGGGCTCGGGGGCGCGGAGGCAGAGCCGGGCTTGCAGCGCCGCCTCCGCCCGGCACCGAGGATGACTTGTCACTGACTCCCGCTCCGGGCTGCCGGGTCTTGGCGGAGCCGCCCCCAGTGCGGCCAGAGCCGCCGGTGAGGACGGCACCGCGGCAGCTCAGCCCCTCCGCGCCCGGCCCGAGCCCTCTCGTTGCAGGGAGGGCCGCTCGTCTTCGCCGCCGCCAGGTAGGCGCCGCCGGCCGGGGCACCTTGGCCGGGGGGTGCGGGCGGGGGGGCGTTGGTGACCGCATCTCCTAGCGGGGGGTGGCCGCGTGGCTCAGGCGAGGGGATGCAGCTGCAGCAGCCGCCGTCCCCCCCCACCCCCGCCATACAGGCTGGGATTGCAGCTGGGTGGCGAGAGCTGATGCCGGTCCCTGCGAAACCGGGATGGAGCCGGAGCCGGGGCCTGGGCGGCGGGAGCGAGCGGC
>NW_017729031.1:60470216-60478025 GCF_001723915.1 Gavialis gangeticus
CTAGACAGACGTGCGCGCGTGCACCGCGACCGGCCCCACGCACCCGCCTGCGTGTCGGCCCAGGCTGGGCCCCGCCGGCCTCGCGCAGCCTTGCCCGTCAACCCGGACGAGTCCGTTTCGACCTGGTGGCAGTGATGTCACCGCATTTCGCGGCTGATATAGGTGAGAGAGGCAGGCACGGCGGGCGCCTCTCCATTTCTCAGCTCTTCGTGGGAAGGAGGAGGAAGATGATAGATAGCGGGGGAAAGGGTTTGCACGGCAGGATCTAGGTGTCCTGCATGGCGCATGTTGACACCGCGCGTGCAGCGAGACAAAGCTGGGGATGGGCAACAGGGTGCAACCCTGATGGGATCTGCAGGCGCATGCCTTTTAAAAGTTGTGATCTGTGATCTGATCATGTCACACCTGCTGTGATATAACCACCTAGTGCAGCTTCAATATCCTGCCCCACTGACAGCTCTGGGTGTTATGTAACTGATGAACTGAAAATAACTGGAGTGAAACCCTTCAGCTAGCTAAACTGGCTTTTCCCTGAAGTTATTAGGTTTGTTTTTTTCCCCCCTACAGAACAATTTAAAACACATTTGTATGCTTTGGGTAAGTCAAATTGTATTCAGTCAATTGTTATGCATTTTAATTCCAAAAATAAAAGATTGTGCTGTGTTGCAGTTTGTGAGTAAAGCTGCAAAATCCTACAAAGCTTCTCGAACTTGTGCAGATTTTTTAAAACAATATTTTGGGAATTGCCTCCTTCCAACAGTGCTAATGCAAAACGTGATAATCTAACATGGATATTATTGCTTCCCCCCACCGTCAACCTTTGTATTTTATAAGTACTTTGACATGATGCAAGTCTGCACAGTTGACATTCCTATCAAAAGCTACAGCAATGCAGATGCTATGGACTAATAACAAATGAAATGGAAGACCTTGCTGTATTTCTCGGGCTGAATTGGATTTTCAAGGTCGAGGAGCAAACTACAGTATTTGTGTGTGATAATCTCTCTAAACAAATATATTCATGAAATTTCTAGGGACTTTAAAAGAAAAGTTGGTCTTAGCTCATTTTTTAAAGTATCTTTATATTATTCATCTGCTACCAGTGTACTTTTTTGGATTATGTAATTGTTAGCTAAGGAGCAAGAAATTTGTTAATTTTAATGCCCAGATGTTTATAGCAGATTTTAACTTGTCTAGTTTATTTCATGATATGACTAACTAGTTTTTGTATTCACTAGGTAACTAACTTATAGGATGACACTAGCTCCAACATTAAAGTCTCATCAGATATCCAAAGGCTTCTGCATAATGTAGTTCTATTTGGATTGTGTTAGTTCTCTTCTTAAAACTACCTTTTGTCTACATGTCCACATTTACTATTGTTACACTTATTCTGTATAAATGACATGACCTTGACTTTCTGAGAGTAAGAAAAAGTAATTGGTATGATCTGAGTTGATTGTGGCATTTCAGCAATTCAACAGAATAAAATGGTAAAACTAGTTTAGTTAACCAATGAGTCAGTGGTACAGAGCTTTTTTTTTTTCATGTATTAAAAATTGACACAAACAGAGGACTTGCTTTTTCATCCCCATTTCAAAATAACATATATGTATATATGTAGCTTAAGTATCAAATGTGAGATTTAGTATTTAAAGGTATTCTAGTGATACTTGATAAAAGTTATTTTTCAGTACAAATAAATAGTAAGTACATTTATCTGAAAAAATGATTATTCCCATGTGCATACATAATGCAGACTTTTTGTGGCATCTGTGGTTGAATAGTGGTTTGCAAAACCCTCTCGAAAGTTTTCTCTTCATGTCTGTACTGGGAAAGATATACATGTATTCAAGGGAAGACTATTTTAATGTTTAGACTCTCAGTAAGAGGAGGCTCTTTCTCAATTTCATGAGTTTGCTCATAGAGATACGACTGCTAATCTGCATTGCCATTCCATGCTTGATGCTTCAGATGACGGTAAAATGTGTTTAGTTGTAGCACCTTCCTGCAGTTTCTCGAGGGGTGTATCTGCATGTAGAAAAAGTACTCATCTCTCAACCATTAAAGTGGTAATTTCAGTTCTCTGAGTTTTCTTCTGAAATAGAAGAGGGTCTCTGTTTGGTGAAAGTTGGTATCTTTCCTGTGGTTTTGTATGGTAGTTTGAAGTTGTAGCTTGAACATTTTCCCTTAGCTTTCTAAAACTTTGTGCTTTTAGCTCTGCAAAACTATCTCACAAGGGGTTCTGTTTCTTTGTGCAAAGTTAACAGTCTGATTTAGTACACCTGTACTATGCTAGAAGTGCTCCTGCTGTGCGTAGCAGGGCAGTGGTAAGGAAACTTCACTCAACTTCTATGTTAAAACATATTTTCTAGTGAACTAAGCCTATCCTAACAGAGCCTTATGTATGGGGGAAGCGATATATTATCTCATCATCCTTGCCCCACTCTGTATTTTAATATTTAGCATTAGTTGAATAATTTCTAGATCCCTTATCATTGCAAATCATCATGAAAGATTGAGGATGGGATATCAGAATTCCTTTTTCTGTACCCTACTTCATCTTTCAAATTTGTGCAGGTTACTAGTTGCCTGATTCATTTTAAATCTGGGGAAAGGTGGTTGTTCTGGAGATAAATTTTGGTGGGGGTTCAGCTTTGATTTAGAAGAATCCCCTTTTGTTTCCAAATGTAATCTTTTTCTTTCTATAGTTCCTAAGCATTGTGTTTTTTTTATTAAACTCAGTTTGAGCTGTTTCACATCCTTGAATGCACTCCTGTTTCCTGCCATAGAAGAATGCATCCTCTTACTTTGGTTGAGAGGATTTTTTTGCTACAGAAAGATTCATAACCTGTTGCTACCAGTTTTGAAGTTATGTCAGAGTGCAAAACTAAATAAGTTCACAGGAGATATAAAGTCTGTTGAATTGTTGACAAGTTCAAGATATGACTAGTTAATATGGTAAGAGAAAAAAATAAAAAAATTACAACATGATGGAAGAGGAGGCCATTAAATCAAAGCAGTAATATAAACTGAAATGTAAGAGAAAATAATAAATGAAATTGCAGCAGTTTTTCTGTTACAACTTTCTTCACCGTTGCATCTGGTTGTTCTTTCTTCAGAGTTGTAGTTTTCCAGTTAATAGTACCAGCTTGCAGCTTTCAAAGGATAAACTGTTGTGAACCATTACTATATGCTAGTTCATAAAGTCTGGTGAATGGCGAGCCTGGTTTTTTGTTTTTTTTTTGTCTTTTAGGGTTTGTCCTAAAAGAGTAGAAAATTCTTTTCGGGGAGCGTTGAGGGGGTAGGAGGTGGTGACCAGCCTGATTTTGTTTCTGGTATCTTAGGTATGAAATCAGTGCTGTAGCAATGAAGTTTGGCATCAGGGGCAAAGCCCGCAGTGGCAGCCTGCCCTCTCCCCACACAGGTCTGGGGGTAACATGCCCCCCCCCCCATGGTTGCCTGGGAGTGCACACAGTGGCAGAAGCCACCCTCCCCCATCCCCTGGCTCCCACAAATGAGCCAGTTGCAGCTCTGTTCCACACACTGCCCTGGGTGGGCAGCACCTGTTGGCATCCTTTTGCTTTGGAGCCTGGGGCAGTACCCTGCTTGCCACTCCGCCGCCCCCCTCCAGGTACACCACTATATGAAATACGGGAAGCAAAACTGGACCCACCTGAGTTACAAATTACAGAGAGCTGAATCACTGTGTTGGAGGAAAGTCTCTGGGCTACATGAACTAAGTTATTAGGAGAAACATAGATGAATAATATTACAACATACTGAACTGTTGAAAGAACAGGAAAAAGTGTTGAGGCTTTCTGGGGAAGGCCTGTAAGTAAAGAGGTAAGTAAATTTAATGAAAGGGCTTTGTCAGAAAGCCTGGAGTTTTGGTGAGGCAAAATTGCTGTCCGGAAGCTGGAGCTACTGAAGCTTACTAGGCTCCCTCTCTTAGTTTGTAAAATGTTGTTCACTGAATCTCACCCCTACAGAAAGTGAACATGGGTGGTAAAGGGAATCAGAGGGTTAGTTTTATAATATATCAGAAAATTAAGCACTTGTTCTTAAAATGGCAGGTCAGATCCTGCCAAGAAAGGGTTATATTTGTTATTTATTTGCAATCTGTTAGAAGTAAAGGTTGTCTAGTACTGTATTTTTAGAAACAAGCTTAAATAGTTTGTCTCTTGATTTCTGTAGGGATTAGTTTGTTTTAAAATTATTTTTTTCTGAAGAAATGACATAGTAATTAACTTTACTGGAAGGTAAAAATAATAAAAATAAGTGTGACTAGAGCAGGAACTCTAATCGGAGTTGGAAGATGCAACCTTCTCAGAGTAACTGATGGTGTATGGAATTTGTATTGTTGGGGCTTGACTCAAACTTATGATAGCAAGTAGAAGAAACCTGATGACCAGGGGTATATCTGAATGGTTCTGTTTCTATTTGGCATACTTATTAGGGCACTGTCCTGACAAGGAGTTACAACTTCTTGCCTTCTCCGGAGTGAGGGTAATGGTATTCCTACCCTGGTCTCTGCATGCTGTTTGTGGCCTCTGTCTTCTATAGCCCTAGGCTTAAAAAGATGGGCATGCAGCCTCAAGGCATATTATGTTTTTGCAACAACAGAGGAAATCAACTTGTGAAATAAGTATAGAGAAGATACTTCTATGAATGCCCACTTAAAGAGTATTCAAGAATGCCAGCAGTTTGACTGATGATCACAGTTTTATCTGAGAGCCTTGTAGTCTTCAAAATATTTGACCTCACAGCCACACCTATGAAGCAGTAAAACACTGATATCCTTAACTTGCAGTTGTGCTTGAGAGATGGGAAGACTCCTCATCTTAAAGTTCTATAAAAATAGTAGCTTTCTTGTAAATCGGG
This sequence comes from Gavialis gangeticus, assembly GCF_001723915.1. Taxonomy (NCBI): domain Eukaryota; kingdom Metazoa; phylum Chordata; order Crocodylia; family Gavialidae; genus Gavialis; species Gavialis gangeticus. The sequence continues at coordinate 60,475,101 of NW_017729031.1, forward strand.
TAGTATAGATGCATTTATTTAATACACAAAAGAGATTTCTTCATCATAAAAGCCACATTTAGACTGCCAGTTCATCACAGTTTGGCAGAGATGTTAAGGATTAGTCAAGGTGAACGAATTATCATTTAACTGATGAAGCAGAAGTTCGTTATTTACATCTAGGTAGCCCCCAAAGGCAGATATGGTTTAGTTGTGCTAGTTTCAGTTGACATACATGAAAAGACTTGGTCTGTGCTCTGAAGAACTTACATTCCTAAATGTTCACTGCATAAAAAAAATATACTGGTTTAACTACGTAGGTACAGTTAAGTGATACAGCCCCCTAGTAAAGACATAATTTTATTTATATAAAGTGCTTTATACCAGTATAGGTGCTGGCATAGGAAAACAAGATACACTAGTATAAGGTTCCTTTATTATCACTTTTAACTAGGGCTGTTCACTTGGACTTGTGCTGTTAAAACTATTTAACTAAAAAAAATTGCACTTCTGAAAAGCAAGTTGACTTTAATACAATAGCTCTTTGTTGATCTTCCTTCCTAATGTGATGCATTACTTCCATGTTTAGAACTTAAACTTTTGAGGAAGGGACTGTGTTCTGTGCTGGTAAAACTGTGCAGCGTACTCAAAGTACATGCGTATCAAGTAAGTTTATCAGGCAATGACAGTCCCAATTTGTTTCCTGTTATTAACATTGTATCAGACTCCCACTATCTGCATATCAGGTGCATCACCTGCTTAAGTGCATAGAAACTCTCAGCCCTACTGTCTGCTTTGTAACTTAACTGTACTCTGTTTAAGCGCATATTGGTAAAACTATGGGAGAGATCAATTTTAAGGTTTCTAAAGTAGGCTTGAACTGACTACATCCTGTTAATTTTAGTAATGCTATTAGAGGTAGAAGGGCTGTAACAATGTAATAGACCTTAATGAGGTGTGTAAAAGTTAGCAGGGTCTGTTCCCTTTGGTAATGAGCATTATTTACATTAAATGCATAGCCTTTTTCAGTGCCCAGGTTAAGCACTGGGGGGTGGGGGGTAAACAAAGTGAGTATGATGTAATCAGTTTGATGAGTGAATGCTGCAGTGTCACTTCAATGCAGTACAGTGGCTAAGTAGGAGAGGTTTTGGGGGTAGTGCTCCATCCTTTTTTTTCTCTTTAAATGAACCTTATCTTGAAAACAAATAGATCATTTGGGCAGAATTAGAGAACATTTTAACTCTATGAATACCACAATTGCAGTATCTTTCCTTTCAGAGGGGTTTAGATCTTGAGTTTGAACACATCTTCTGTGTTTGAATTTACAAATGTTAACAATAACTTGAATAAAAATAATAAAAAATTCAAAACATGATTTTTAGGGAGGGCAAAGGCAACAGGCAGGCAGATGTCCCCAGGTCAATGCAAAATAATGAAAATAGTCATTTATTATCAAAATAATCTGTTGGACCAATCGGAGGAGAGCTTTAAAAAGCTTAAGGTACCCACAGAGAAGACACTGAAAACCCTAGATGGGCATGAGTAAGGTGAGTTCGAGAGGATTGGAATAATAGAAGACGTGAAAAGGAAAAGATGACTTAGCATAAAAATATTTTCTCTGATTTATTGTTGCCTGAATATTTCATTTTTGAATATCTCTGATCTCAGTTGCATAGCACTTTTCAACTTATGTTCCTCCTCCTGCCCCATCTGGAAAATACTGTAATGAAAATAAAATTTCCTCTCACATGATGGTAATGATTCCACTTTTGAGTATATGCCACTACTTCAGCTGTGAGAGAAAAGAACCCAAATAGCTTTGTGCTTTTACCCACACAGTAAAAACCTCTTCAAGGTTTGGGTTGGGGAGGGGGGACAGAACTCTGCATAAATGTTGGGTGGAAGCTGCTTTTTCTTTCTTTTCCTAATATGCCACCTAACTAGTTGACTGTCAACTTGAGTAGCTTGGTGCAATGGGAAAAACAGGAAAGTAAAACCTTGGAGCAAGGGGCATAGAAATGTGTTAAATAATGCAAAAGGAAGTGAGAAAATGGGAACTCCATGGGAAAATGATCTAGATCATGGACCTATAGTTTTTGAGGACTGGTGGATCACTGTAACAGAGCTAAGTCTGATGTCAGTCCAGTGCTTCCTAGGGCTGTGTGAAGCTTTGGTCGCTGACTTGATTCGATGGAGATTTGGCCCAATTTGGCGGCTGAATCTCTGAATCTGAATCGAATCGGGAGACCCTGTAATCTCTCCAGATCAAATCAGAACCCTCTGTATCGATTCGGAAAGATTCAATGATTTGGACAGAGACACAGCTTTAAATGTTTCTTCTACATACCTCAAAGTACAAGGCAGCTTGTGAACGCTGATAAGCTGGGGTGGATGGAGTGTCCCATGGGAGCAGAGGGGGGTCCCCAGCATGCTCGGCAGCAGACCCAGAAGTGGACTAAAAGCACTTATGGTCCACCAGGGAGCGTGTGGGGGACCCCCCCTCAGCAAGTCCCCCCGCAGCTGATTGCTAAGCCAGGGGAGGTGCAGGGGGGTCCCCCATGCACTCAGCGGCAGACCTGGAAGTGGAGCGGAAGTGCTTCCAGTCCACTTCCAGGTTATCTGCTGAGCACGCGGGGGCCACTCCCACGCTTCTGTGGGATGCTTTATCCACCCCACCATCACAGAGTTCACAAGCCAGGCTTGGTACCTCGAGGTATGTAGAAAAAACATTTAAAGCCCTGTCTATGGCCAAATCAGCATTAAATCTTCAGATTCAGATTTGGCTGAATTGAATCGGGACAGTGATCTGAATCAATGAATCAAATCCCTGTCCCTGATTCAGGCCGAATCCGAATTGAATACAGCCCATTTCGCACACCCCTAATGCTTCCTTCCCCTTGCCTTATCTGCAGTGCTGACCTGTTGCTGATGTCTCCTGCCACTGAA
>NW_017729031.1:60483025-60496003 GCF_001723915.1 Gavialis gangeticus
CTAATGCTTCCTTCCCCTTGCCTTATCTGCAGTGCTGACCTGTTGCTGATGTCTCCTGCCACTGAATTGCTGCCAACATCTCAGGTTTTGTGGGCTGGATCCAGCCTGTGGGCTATAGGTTGTTGACTCCTGATCTAGATAAGAGGAGGCTGTACTTTGGGGTCTTGTCACTAACAATAAAGGTCTGGCAGATATTTGGGAGGGAGCCAACCTTTTTAGAGTCTGGGTTAGGTGCAATGAGAGTAATGATGTGTTTTGCTTATGTAGAATCTGTTGGTTTTTTATTTGCTAATCTGTATATATAACACAAAATCTTCAAAGGATGCCAGGGATCCAGGCCAGGGCCATATTGGTCTAGAGGCAAAAGGAATCGGGACTTATGGTAGAGGTGATATCTTTTATTAGCCCAACTCAAGTTTTGCAAAAAAAAATTTTTAATTGCAAGTGGTTTGGCACAAACACCCTTGTTCAGGCACAGGAGAAAAGATTGTAAAAGCTCTCCTGGATAGAAAAGAAAGTTCAGCTTTCATAGGAGGCTTGAAGGTGCGGTATAATCTCCTGTTTGCATATAAAATTAACTGATCCAGATTAGCCTCAGAGAAAAGTTGGAATAGTCTGTTTATCTCAAAGTTGTTTGGTGGTAAGCAGGATGTAGTCATATTTCCTTTTGGTTATGGTGTTTCATATTTCACAGAGGAGTAGATAGATGAAATGTTCTTCTGGGAAGTCACTTCTTATGTGTCAAGGTGTCTCTGAGCTCTGTGATGACCGATGAGGCTCTGTGGTGATGCAAATTACTTCAAACAAAGGCAGGAGCAGGGTCTCAGGTTTCAGGTGGTCTAATATGCTTCCTCCTTGTAAAATTATGAAGATTTCTTTTAAAAAATCGGCTAAAATTCAATATCATCCATGCATCAGGTATCCAGGTTGTAGCCGTATTGGTCTAGAGGCAAAAGGAATCAGGACTTGTGGTAGAGGTGATATCTTTTATTAGATCAACTAAATTTTTGCAAAAGAGGGTGTTTGTGTCTGAAAGCTTGCAATTTTAAAGAATTTTTTTTGCAAAAATCTAATTGATCTAATAAAAGATATCACTTCTAACACGAGTCCTGATTCCTTCAAAGGATGCCAGGATTTTTTTGCTTTTTGCTTTCTTTAAAAACATTCAAAAGAGAAATTACAATACCGTATATCACTTATAGAAAACAGAAAGATAGGCTTGCTATAAAGTATGGAGCCAACTTAATTTGTAAGATGATACTAGCTACAGAATACCATCACTGGAAGATTGGTTCTGTATTTTTACTGATTCCACACATTTGATGTAATAGTTGTTGCAGTATGAAATCCCGTATTTTTTTTATGCTTCTTCCTTTCAGCTAAACGAAACCTAGCTTTCCACATTCACTTATCTGAGAACCATATTTCACTTAGACATGACACTAGATGACTAACTCAGTAACTGCTGCCAACCTGCTTTAGTTCTGCTGGAGGAGAAGGATATGGTCAAAACCAAATACTTCTCTAACTGGAAAACATAACATTTCTGTAGCTGTCTAAAGCTATGTGCTGCAACTGTCGTTCTGACTGTGCAAATTGTATGGATGCTTATGCTGTACATATAGACACAAATGACAGTTTAAATGGCAGGCTTTTCTCAGTCTCTGATATAATCCGCATGTTAATACTGGTACTCATTTTGAACTACATCACTTACGGAAGTAAAAGATAATGTAAAATCTTTAGATAATGCACAATCTCTCTCTCTCTCTTTAACCTCACATTCTTAGAGGCATCCTTTCCTAATGGCAGTTATACTTGCATACAGTAAAATTTATTTTGTTTATTGGATATCCATATCATTGACTTGTACAGATATTGTCATGCGTAAGAGCCATCTAAATAAAAAGAGTTGAGTGACTTCTGTAGTGTTTCTCTTATTAAACAGTATTCACTGCACCGTCTTGGCAAATGTAACTCTAGGATTATTGGGAAAGGACTGAAATCAGATCAAAAGATTAGGATTAGAATTGAGTCCAGTTGGCTAACCCTGAGGCATTTGCACAAGTGTTTTAATAAATCAACCTGCTTGTGTGTTATAATTGGTTTTAGAGAGAATAGAATTTAAGCTGCAATTATCATATGTCTATTCATTTCTGTTTCTTATCATTGGTGTTTCAAAAACTTATTTTGAAATTTATAAAATGGCAGGTCACCCTTGTTTGCCAGAGACTAATATAAAGCAGACAGCTCTGCATCCATCTTCCTGAAAGAAAGATTGTGTACCCTTAGGTCTAAATAGAGTTTATTTCCATTGCTGTTGGTGTACTTGTACAAAGCAGGGACAGATTGTTTACTTTCCAGGTTCACAAGTCCCCCTATCACTTTATTTTGGGGGTATATATATATATATATAATTTTGCCAGATGCTTGGGTCTTGAATGCATAAACCAGTGATTCTCAACCAGGGTTCCACAGCCCCTTGTGGTGCCTTGACATCCTTTTGAGGTGCCAGGTACTGTTAGGCATGCAACCATGATAAATCCAGAGATTTCAGTAAGAATCCATGGATGCCTGTAGACATGCATGTTCATGTCCTAATTAGAACATGTCAGAGCAGGCTCAATTACTATGCATTGCCTCACCGTCATGTGCATTAAGCCTTTGCACGTTTCAGAATGGCTTTGGGGGCCCTTCATCTAAACTTCATCGAATACGCTTTAGATGAAGCCATTTTGAAACATACAGGGGCTTAATACATGTGATGGTGAGCCTTTTGAATTAGAGTGGCTGCCCAGGAATGACTTTAATTAAAAAGCACTCCCCTATTCCCTCCCCCACCCAAGCATGAAGCATGTGTATAGGCAGCCCATAGTGTTTAAAAACATTCTGACCTGTTGTGGTCTTTCTGAGTTCTTGGCAACAGGAGAATTACTCTTTCTGTAGTCAAATCAAGTGAAAAATAATACTGTAGTTTACATTTTCTGAGGTCTGCTTTGCTGGTAATGAGGGCTGTCTTGAGGTTAAAAAGGTTGAGAACCACTGATCTAATCACTACAGTTAAGTGAAGGTGGGTATTAGGTGGGACTCTGTCAATCACGTAGCTCTTTTGAAAAAAACTACAGTAATTTTTCCAGTGTTACAGGCTGTTAAAAGGTTCAACAGTATTAGGTCTCACTAATAAAAGTCTTGATATTTACCCCTTTCTTAATGTTGTTTTATTATCCCTATTTGCATCTCTTCCATGTTTCTAAATACTTACTTGCCCTCCTTAGTGTTCACACCCTTCAAATATTTCTAGTGTTATTCAGTAACTGAATTAAATATAGCAAAGGTATATACAGAAAGATTGTTATCTTCTGCTCTAATGCTTGTGAATATGCAGTTCCAAATTGCATTGTTGTTTTGTTATGTTAACTGGAAATTTTGTTTTGTTAACTGGAAATTTCTGTTTATCTTTGTCCTGTCACCTTTGTCTTTCAGCATAATTGTTTTCCAGATTTCTCTATTTTCATTTGGGTGTGGGGGTGAGGAAAGAGTTGCCTAATGCTTGCAAATCTTCTCAATTTCATGTATTCTGAATGTCTGTGTTTAATCCTTTTTAAGATAATTTTAAACAAAGGTATTGCATAAGATTAGGCACCAATTCCTCTACTCTTTCCTCCCAAGTTAATACGGCGCCACTTTTTCATTATCCTTCATTGCCCTTCAGCCAGCGTTTCTGCCATAGCCAAGTTGGAATATTTTAATTAAGCTTTGATAACATATTTTAATTTTAGTAAATAATATTAGTTAGCTTAAAAACTATATTCTTTTCACCCACTAGTGTTATTGTAATTTATTTTTTACTTCCTGATTATAAGTAGTGTGGTAGAAATAATATTGCTTAAACCCCACCCCCTCCCAGACAAACAATAAAAAAAAGACCACTTTGTAGACAATAGTAAGATCAGAAAGACGTCAGTGTTCCCGGAGGCAGAAAAAAAAATGTACAATAATAAGGCAAGTTAAAGTTGGTGGGCTAGATCCTTAACCCTCTTACATTAATGCAGTTCTTTTATGATCAGTATAGCTAAGCTGACAGAAGTGGTAGATCTGACCTGGAATATGGGTTTTAATTAAGAATTTTTTATTCTTTTGTGTACAACTTGCAATGCACTTTTTAACTAGCATTAAATCACACAGTAAACAACAGTCTGTTTTTTACATCAATACATATTTTCAGAGGTTAAACAACTTTCTCACTTAATCTGACTTGTGGATGCTTATAAGAGCAATATGCATTTTATGGCTGGCAGTACAATATTACTCCATTTCATGCAATACAACATTTTTCATGGCTTTCCCGTGTTGAAAAGATAACTGAAAGAAATTGCCTTTTATGTTGAGGGTATCCTGAAGAGCATGCAATGATGGCAGTTTGCTTTTATGGCCCCTGGTAGATGTTGCGTTTAAGATGCTATTAACTTGTCAATTGCATCTTAAATAATAACCCAGACTTGTGTTTAGGCAACTTAATGGCACAACAGAATGGGAAACCAGCCACAAAATAACTCTACACAATATTTATAATATTTGTGTGGCTGATTTCCAATGCACCTTAAACTGAATGTGTGGCAGGGTCTCTGCTCTACAGTCATGCTATCTGCATGGCTGAGTTTAACTGACAGCCATGGGAGCATGATGGCAGGCTGACAGCCATGTGGTGCAGCTGTGAATGGGGTACAGAAGTCACACCCTCAGGGCAGGAGGGGGAAGTTGGCTTGGTGTGCCCCCCCCCCCAAACTGTCAGGCTGGCAAGTCAAGGAGAGCTCATCAACTGGGTCAGGGTGCTGGGTTGCATAGAGCTGGGTTGTACAGAGGCAGGACTCCCTGTGTCCGGCCAGGTTGACTGTCTTGCCATGCAGCTTCCAGGGAGCTGCAGAGCAAGGCACTCGACACATCCTAACCACAGGGACCCTGGGATTCTTGAACAAGCTTTAGTTCAAATGGCCCAGCCACCATTTTTAAGCACAGAGACGCTGATGCAGAAGATGCAGGAGGCTGCTGGAATGCAGCAATTGCCACATTCCAGCAGACTCGATTAACTGAGTTTGCTCCCATGTGCTACAATTCCAGTGCTTTGGAGCAGCTTCATTTATCATATATAGGCACCCATCAATTACAGGTTGCTAGAAGAGATAATGGTCAATTCTGTGATCCTTGCTTAAGCACAGCTTCCTTGATGGGGTTTTTTGAGTGTTTTGAAGATTTACGTACATATTCCCTAAGTTATTGTAAGTTAACTAGATGGAGAATTACCAGTAAGAAAAACTGTAAAATGAGAAGTAGAACCAGAAAAGTTTTATTAATAATACTTGTTCACTTAGGCAGTGTTTGTACATACACTTTCTCTCTGATTAGGATGGTTTAGGTCACAATACAAATATTTCTTAACATTTTACAGATTATGAAGGAATAGATAACTGAATTAATTATTTGCTAGATAGTTTCTAATTTATTCAAATTACTGAAACATTTAGACATTGCATCACAGCATATCAAAAGTTCATTAACAAACAAGATTACATTGCATGTTTCCAAAAGTATTCACTTAATCCTCTTAAGTATATTGCACTTCTGAGCGTCAGTGATCAGTTTAAATTAAAATGATCATTTACTACTTCAGTACCACTTGGTGTGTTGGCTGTCAAAAACACACTGTACTCTTACAGTTGTCTGTGTATAATTCAATGAGGCTCCCATCTTTACAAATTATTGTAAAAATGCCATCAGGAGGATGTACAATTAGTCACAGCTGGAGTCTCAGGTGATCTAATCCAGGAGAGTCCACAAGTATGTCACTGCTGTAAACATGTCTCAGTTTTGATTTTCCTAGTCTGCTTTAGCTAGTCCTCTTGCAATTACTGGGTTTGTCTTTAAATGCTGCTTATTTACTGAATCTTTATAATAAAATCTGATTTCTGTGCTGAAGAGGCTTAATTTACTGGTCACTTTTCTGACATTTGCTACCTGTGTATTAAGCTAAATTGAATATCAAGATGCTAAATCCAAAAACAAAAAAAGTATAATGGAACACACACAGACTTCAGGTAGGTAAGTGACTGATCCGGAAAGGCACTCAGGGCCTTGTTATGCTCGGAGTTCCTTAACTCTTGGATTATCCACAAATTAACACCTGAAAATAGCTTTAAGCACACTTTAGGTAGCTTAAAATTATGCCATAGGGTGGGTTTATCTCTGATCTGAGTTATACAGCTCATGTTCCATTAATGTGTGGCCTTTCCCCACAGATTAGGTGCCCAAATTGCAGTCCTCTAGCATCCCAGGATGCAGTGTTCTCTCACCCTCCTGTTCTGTGTGGACAAGGTTTCCACCCCCTGACCTCTGTTGCTGGGGGGGGGGGGCACACCAAGCCAACTCCCCCCCCTGCCCTCTGTTGCTGGGGGGGGGGGGCACACCAAGCCAACTCCCCCTCCTGCCCTGGGGGGTATGACCTTCCCACTCCCAGGTGTGCAACCTCATGCAAACAGTCTGCAGAATATGTCAGCAAAGCTAGCCATGTCACGGCATGGATGGGTCTGGGAGTGGGGGGGTGTAGGGAGGGTGGGGAAACAAGGTAGGGGGATAGATCAGCTTGCCATAAGCTGTGACTTCCTTCCCAGGGCAGGGGCTGTAGCTCCTAAAGCACCTTCCGTCACTGCTCCCAGCCATCCCGAGACGCTTGACCACGCCCCAGAGACCTTATTTAATTTACTTCCTCTTTATTTCTTTTAAAATTATTTTTAATGACTTCTTTCTTTTTTATCCTTCAGTGACTGACTTCCTTCACTTTGCCACCAATCTTCCATCACCATTCCATTCCTCCGCCTCCCAGCTGCATGTTCCTGCCCCCACAACCTCTCTCTCTCATGGTCACAGACAGCCTGTTTTGGAAGCCTGTCCTGGCTCACCAGCTCTCTAGTGGTAGCTCATAGCTAAAGCTCCTAGTTAGGCTTCTGCTCACCAGCCCTCTGGCAAGTCACAGCTATGCAAGTTGTGGGACAGTCGGAAGGTTTTTAGTCTTAAGAGCTAAGTACAGACAGTCAAAGGGCCTGAGGATGAATCAATCTTTGCTGGTTAGTGTAGACTGCATAGATTGAACCATAGGCCGTGGAACAGGGTAGGCCACCCGGGCCATGGCCTGACCAACTTTTAGCACGTTAATTTAGCTAGCTATGCAGTTAAAAAAAATAGCTATACAACTTTAACTGGAATAACAATTGTGCATTTGTGGGTTATATAAATTAATGTGCTAAAAGTTGGTTGGGCCATGGCCCAGGTGGCCCACCTTGTTCTACAGCCTATGGATTGAACAGATAAGCAGGTAAACAGACCTTCACTTTGGATTCTGGAAATGCAGCCACATGCCTGCAATGACCCAGACCCAAAATGGTTGGGGGATGGACACTAAAGCATGTCTCCCTGAGAGGGGGGTGGAGTCCTGGGTCCCTGTCTTTGCTTCTAGGGTTTTTTCTGGGAGTCCTGTTGTGTTCTTTGACGTGGCATTTGTGGGCACCTACCCCCAGGAGAGGAGCTGGAGGTTAGGGTCCTGTGTGGATGGAGATATCTGCTGGAAGTGTTAAGTCAGGCAACTCTCTTTGGGGCGTGGGGGAAGAATGGTGGGAGTTGAGAGTTGTGATACACCCCAGTGCTTAGTGCTTTATATTGGCTAGTTCTGGGTGCCCACCTGCTTAGTGTGTGGGTCTTTTGGCTCTCCCTTTTGAGGTGTTTAAGCCTTAGTATCTATTGTATAGGGTACTGGGGTGCCTAACTCTAGGTTTTGGGTCCCAGGGCACCTAAAAGGTGTTGCAGAATCTAAGTTGTAGGCACTTAAGTCTCTTATTTAATCTAGCCTGAGCACCTTCTTTTAGGAAGGATTTAGAGCGCTTTGAAAGTCTCTTTTTTATGTTTCTCTTTAAATGCTTCATATAAACGGTTGCTGCTTATTTGTCCTGGGTGGTATGATATCCATGTTAATAATGATCCAGAACAGTCTTTTTATGAATTTGAGGGGTCATTTTTCAGTGTTTCAGTATTCCAGAAAAAGTATTCATTCAGTAATTTGCTAGGAATTTTTACACATGGTAATGATACAGGTAAATCTACTGAGCCATGGAGAAACATGGCCGTCTTGTGTAGTACTATATTAAAGTTTACGAGGGTGAATTCCCATTTGGCATACATAGTGAAAGTTAACTAGTATTACACAGATGCATGTACTTAAGTATAGGCTAGATTTACAGTAATATTAAATTTAGCTTTAATTACTTCATAGAAGTCACATAACTGTACCTCATTGGCTTGTGAAAAATCTAACTTCCTGGGAGCAATCCTTGTTAATGTAGCAGTTTCCTTGCTTTCCCTTAGCTAAGATACTGATACATTTTTATCATTTTAACTTAAACATTAGTTTGAAAGTAAAGATATTGCAAATACCCATGGAGTGTTTTTATTCATCCATAAAAAAATAGTTCTACTTGGAAATGTATAAAAAAAGTACTTGGGGTTTTGCCTGGAACCTCCTTGTGTGGGTGCCCATATTGGCATCACTTCTCTTAGGCTATTTAAAATAAACCCAACCCCCCCAAAAAACTTTCTAAACACAAAATTAAATAAAAATATATACTTCTGCCAAAAGTATACTTTTGATTTAGTGATATGGAAAAGATTTCATTGTAGTGTGTAACTCATGATCCAGACTGCTCAGTGTATAATGTTTATGGACAGTTAAACAAAAGTACATATATTCAGATAGTTTTGAGGCTGATGCACTTTGGATGTTACCAGATTACATATGTATATATGCTCACTGAGTATCATAGAAGTTCCTCTACACCTTGGAATGCAATAACTTTTTTTTGGAAATACAGATGACCTGTAAAAACAGGGCCAGTATATTTTCTCAAATACATCTCCTCAATGAATGCACCAACATATGCACTTTAACTTTAGTTCTGTCACTGTTGTATACAAACACTTGAATTTCTTTTTACAATTATTAATTGCTGTTTGTCAAGATTAACAGCATTTGTTTAAAGGAGCTTGTTACCCTGAGTAGCATATTCAGGTAGTTTTGTCATTTGTATTAAACATCTTTGCTGTAGTGTAGTATTGTACTAAATAGCTTGTATTTAACTTAGCTATCTAAAAAAAAATTAACCTTTAGAGATGAATCCAGTCCCCTAAGATGTATACAAAGACAGATATTTATCTTCCATGTAGAGTGCTTCTTTAATCCATGTCAGTGTTTATAGAAGAGCCTTGCATTCTTTCTGTGGGTGTGTACACAAGTGCAAACAGCTAGTCAGGGAGGCACTACACAGGGTAAATTGAATGCTCTTGTGGGAGGCTCAGAACCTGTCTGCATGAACCCTGCCCAGCAGGTGGGGGCATTCTTCCAGGTAATCTACCAGACAGCTACTGCCCCTCCACCCCAGCTCTGGGCATGGCAGTCTCTGCCACTGTCACGATGCTTGCATGGGGAGGTGTGGGGGAAGAGAGCCCACCTCCCTCCCCACCGCTGTGAACGCCTAGTGACTGGGGGGCTCCCTGAAATTAACCCTCATTATTTAAGCTTGGCCTTAGAGTGCTTCTGTCCCAAAGGCTAAATTTTTGCACGATCGGACATTTTAAAAGCACTCTTGCAGCCATGAAAGTTTGTTACGTTACAGTTGTAAAGTGCCTTCTGGGCCCTCATCATGTGAAAAATGTAACTTCTACAAGTGCCCTAAGTTATCTTTTCAGTCTGTTAAGTGCTCTTTACATCACAGAATAATTGTGAACCTTCTGTGTTTCTTCCTAATTTTATGGAACCTGCTTCGTGTTTCATCTTGATCTTTTTGTTAGGGTTCTGCATAAGGTGGACTATCTTCTATCCATCTCTGCTTTTAGATTTCTAATTTATTTAAAATTTGTTCTTAACTATTAGCTCATAGAAATTGCACTGTCTTTTAGTATTCAGAAAAGTTTCTCAAACTTCCAGGTTTGGAGGCAAGAGAAGATTTCTTTTTCCAACAAATTCTAAGAACTTCCACCAGATTTCTAAATATACATTTTTTACCTTCTATTCTGTAGAACAGTAATTTGATAAGAGAACCTACACCCCTGTTTCCATTACTAAAGCTTCTCAATTTTTTGACACCAGTCAGTAATTTTTTCAGTTTCTCTTTCCTCCCAAGCCTTTGGAATTTTAATTCTTGCATCCACTACAACAGGGTTGTCCAACTTCTGAGGGGTGGGGTACCACAAGACTTCCAGTCACGCACTGCACAGGCTGCATGCCCAGAGGCTGAGCACTGCATGACCTGCATGCTGTGGCACAAAAGCCCTGTTCTATCGCACTGCACTTCACAGCCCTTGATGTGCTGTGTGAGCCCCCTGCTGCATCACATGGAACCCCAGTGTGTTGCATGAGCCCTCCCTGCTGCACTTCATGGGTCCCCAGCACACCATGTGACCCTCCCGCTTTACCATGTGGGCTCCCAGTGTGCAGTGTGAGCCCTTCCTCCCCACACTTCTTGAGCCCCTGCCTCATTGTGCAAGTCCCTCTTCTGCTGCACATGGATCCTTGCAGCACAGACTTGCTGCCCTATGGAGTTGTCCTGCATGCCATGCACAGGCATGCCACACCTTGCAGCTCCCTTTCTCCCCTTTCTACTTTTCTCCGCTCCCCCCCGTCCAACCACCATGCAGCAGGTGATTCCTCTGTACCACACCTGTATGGAGACCTGCAGGGTCTCTGGCTGCACCCCCAACCGCAAGCCCTCTGGTCATAGGCATACTCAGCCCCACAGGCTGTGCCACTCTGTCCTACCCCCAGAGTTGTGAACAAGCAATGGAAAATGGAGGAAGAAGGGGGAGCCTGAGGATTCTGGCAGAAGCAGGAAAAAACAATGGGGAGCAGAACCTGAACCAAGAACTTGGTAGCCATAGTTTAATCCATCAGGAGCTGCTATTTGGATAACCCTGCACTAGAAGATGTGATCAGTTCTCAGTGAGACTGATTAAGAACATTAAGGGGTTATCTGATAGTTGGCATCTTTGTATTTCTTTTATCACAACTCCCAAGCCTTTTTTCAGAACAGTTTTATTTATATGTGGGCAGCAAACAAAATGCATTTTAATTTTTAGTACTTAGGGCTGATTTAATTATTTTTCAAATTTTTGACACATCCCTTTCAGAAATACCCTTTTAAAGTGGTAAGCCTAAATGAAAGAAAAAATGCCATCCTTTTCTTTTAAGCAAGCTATACTCTAGATTTCTGTTGTGCAGAGTTAACCAGAATAGCAAGGGACCATATGAGCTGAAGTAAAATGAAGGGTCAAATGTCAGGCATACAGGTTTCCCTTGCTAACTGCTGAAGTTATGTTCCTGAAAGTTCCATAGTTGGCAAAACAAAAAGCTTATGGGAGAAATGGCAGGTGGTGGGCTGATGCATGGCCATGGAAAACCGTAGTTACTGAAAACTGTATACTGGGGTAGCCAAAATGGTATATAGAATGTTAAGTGTGGATACTGAAAACCATGGTTGGTGAGGGAAACCTGTACAGCAAATGTCATTTTCCCCCTTTAATTCTGTTTTTTGCTACTAAGAGTATAGCAAGCATCTGAGCAAAATATAGTAGGCAATATAATTTTTCACTTGAGGAAACCTGAGGACTAAAATCCCTTAGGAAAAAAAAAACGGGATAAGCTTTAGCCCACAGCACAAGATGTCCATCTTTCTATGTTATTGCAGAGTGGCTGAAAAGCTGAAAAGCTTTGAGGAAAGGTACTATATAATGTGTGGTTTCACATGGAACTCCAAAATAGTTCCAGTCACATGCAATGTGAAAGATCTGCAAAGAACAATAGGGAATGTGGTTTCCCTGAAGATTGGGGGGAGGGGCTCCAGGGAAAAATGAAACTTTTGTATTTGTTTTTTACAAACCAGTGCACCATATATGTATAGTTCAGAACAATGTGTCACACACTAAGCCTCTTTGGCATACCTTTACATCTTCAGTTGCAACATTTATTCATGAGTTGTACAGCATCTGAAACAGAATAGCCAGTATAATTTGTTATGATATGGTTGGAAAAGATATGCAGGTATGTAACTGGCTATAGAATTCTTCATAGCAATTTTATTTATTTTATATGTATTTTATCTAGATATACCTGTAGATAGAGATGGATATAGATCTCTCTCATGCAGTTACTTCACCAT
This sequence comes from Gavialis gangeticus, assembly GCF_001723915.1. Lineage (NCBI taxonomy): Eukaryota > Metazoa > Chordata > Crocodylia > Gavialidae > Gavialis > Gavialis gangeticus. Next base: position 60,495,277 of record NW_017729031.1, read on the forward strand.
ATTTAGCCTCATACTCTAGTTAGAGCCACAGAAACCGTTTCCCTTTTTTATCAGTAACCAGGCTGAAGGAAAGCCAGAATCTGAGGGGCTATTTTCTAGTGCTGTTACTAGATACAGGAGAATAAGACCAGTTTTTAAACAGCTTCAAAGACTGCAGCATAAATACCTGGAACCTGCTCATACCAGAGTAAAAGGAGCAAACAGTAGATTTCAAGTTCATAATAATAATGAGGCTCAAGTTGCTCATTGCCTCTTTGAGTTTTCAAACCCTCACTGGAGTTGCAGAGAGTTTAGAGAAGAGTACTATTCATAGTTATAGAAATTCATAATAAAGTTGTGGCAACACAGTAGAGGGCACTATACGCAGAGCCACCCACCTCAGTGCCAGGCCCAAAATCATGCTTTGGGAGTATCCCCTGGAGAGCCTGCAGCTCGCTGGCCCCCTTCCTGGAGAACACCCGCAAGCCTGGGGTAATGCTGCCACCACCCGAGCACTGGTCTCTGTGTTAGGGCTCTGTGCAGTCTGGGGTGCTTTGCCCACTGGCAATATTTCTGGGTGTCTCTTTCAGCCCGAAGCCTCCCAAGGTAACCTCAGGTATGACTGAGGGAACATAAACAGCCAAGCTTTGCTGGCCAGGCAGGGAGCAAAAAGGCCTCTTCTCAGCCCCTTACACAGTGAAACATTCAGGCATGCTGTAACCTGATACCTTTATTCCCTCCCACCCCC
>NW_017729031.1:60496189-60502356 GCF_001723915.1 Gavialis gangeticus
AACCTGATACCTTTATTCCCTCCCACCCCCCCATCAATAGAACAAAGGAGTCAGAATACACTTTGAGCAAACCAAAATAAGTTGAGCCTTTACAGATATAGGATCTGGAGACGCTCTTAAAGATGTGACCATCTATACTTAGTTCTAGCTAGTTTCCAGGTCTTTACTTACAGGGATTCATCCAGGCAGTACCAGGAGGCATGTGGCTTGTGGTTTTTCCAAAATGCCACCCAGGGAAGAGAGAGTGCTCTCCCCTCCCCTCAGGAATTTATCTGGCAAGGTCACCTGGTTGCCCATCCTGAACCGAATAGCAAGTAAGTGAAAGAGAGAGAGGCACAGCTGGAATGACCCAAGACGGGGACAGACAGAGGGGGATTTCTTTACAAAAGTAATCTTCATATTCTCTTTATTTAGCACATGTGAGAGCTTTTTTCCTAAAAACAAAAAAAACCCAACCCCCCAAAAAAAATTTGAAAAAAAGCAGATGCAGAATTCCTCTTTCTTAGAAAGCTTGTCAACATAGAAAGTTTTCAGATATTAACTGATACAAAACTCTGAAGACTTGTTCTGAACACACACAGTGGAGTGTTGCCTACTTTGTGGAACTATTACATAAGACTACTTTTTAGAATGTACGTTCAACAAGTTGGGATCATCCTATTCTTTTACCGTCTTTCCTTTAAAATCTAACATTTGGGAAACCATTAAAATACAGTTAGAGCTGGCAGTTTTACAGATATCTAACAAATTTTCTTTTTTTGTTGTGTGCAGTCTTTAAAAAATGACACACTGTTGTTTTATGATGCTGATTCTTCTCAGGTGTTGCAAACAAAAACAATTTCCTTTCTACTTTTTTAAATCTATCTTTTATCTACTACAGTAGATTCTAAGGTGTCTCTGCCTGTGTAGTGGACATTGGTGTTTTGGTTGAAGTTTCTGGAAGAGGAATTTGTCTGCCTCTATTCAAAATTGGTGGTATAACTTAAATAAAACATATAACATGAGAAAAATGATGGATTTATTTGCTAATGAAATCTACATACTAGACCTTGAAATCTACTGCCATTTGGCAAATGGACAATGGTACTAATGAAATATTTGATGACAAAGGGATACTTACTAGTTTACCCTAGAGGATAGATTTGGCAAGTCATGAAGTGGTCCTTTTCTTAACAAATGGTGGGTAAATATATTTAGAACATTCAGTCAATAGCAAAATATGCAATATGGAAAATTGCAATGAAAATCTTACTGAATCATGCACATTCATTTTAGGACAGGAATTTAAAGCATTGCTGTCTGCAATTCTTCTTTATTTAAAAATGCACATTTAAAATTGTACAGATTCCTAAATATAAAAGTCAGATTGTTATATATGATGATACATAATACTCTATGCTGCTTTTATGGCAAAGCCTAGCTGCTTGCTACTGTTTTGGTATAACTTATGCATCATAATGAACTATAAATACAGTTTACATAATAAATGGCTTGGAGTGAATATAGCCCTGCAGTTTACTTTAGCGAAGTTGCTGATATCAAACTGAGCTCATCATTTGAGCTCGTAATGTATGAATGGGTTGCAAAGAGTCAATTTTATAGGTATGTTTTCATTTTTGGTATTTTTAAACTCATGGTATTTTGTTTTGAATATTTTTAGCATCCTCTTGCGTATAATAAATTTAGCATCCTTTTTGTATATAATACATTTCTTAGAATCAGCCTCATATACACAGTGGATGCTCTCAGATTAAGCCAGGAAATCCTTAATAGATAAGAAATCTGCAAACAGCAACAGAAAAGCTTAAGCTGAAAATGTTTCTTTATCATATCGATCTACAAAACTAAGACTAGATGTTCAGGAGGACTTCGTATCTATTTCAGATCTGAGTCAAGTATAAGCATACAATGACTGGTAGCTGTTCATCTCTTTGTGAAGTGAATTTGTTTTCAGCCATTATTTAAATACGAAAAATAACTATCCCATTTGTCAGTACTTGCAGCAAAGGCTAAAGCCAAATAGACATACAGACTGATTTAACCTTTCCTGTCTAGAAATGGTCCCTTCAGGAGAGGACTGCTACATAAGTAGGGTTGTGAATACAATTTGTTATTTCCTTATTCCTTGTATTTTAACATTGTTCTTACAATTAATAGTTCAGTGACTGTTTTATGATGGAATAGATAAAACCTTTCATCGTAACTGAATTTGTCATATGCAAAGTTATTATGACAAGGATTGCCTTGTAGCAGTATCTCTTTTCTGATCATGAGCAGAGAAGAAATGAAGCTGTGACAGAGCATATACCACCACAGTGGTTTGATACTTTAATTGCTACTTAGATGGTTTGTACTACAAATTTGTGCCACATCTGCTTGAAAAGCAGAGCACAGCAGCTCTATTTCTTGAGTATGAAAAAGAAACAGATCTAGTGGAGGACGATACCTTGGAAGGTGTAGGGCAGGAAAACCCTTTCAGAAAGTAGTCTGTCATGGCAGATCCCTTTACCATGGTAACAGGATTGATAGTGTACACACACAAAACTAGAGCCAGTTATCAAAGAAGGTTGACAACCTTGTTAAACCCTCATCCTACTCCTGCACCCCCCCTCCTTTTGCTCACTCCTAAATTAAAAGAGTGAATGAGCAGAAAGGAGACACTGTTCTCTTCTTACAGCTGATGAATGGCTGGAGATCAAATACCAGAAAACTTTGTTTTGCATAATTCATCTGCCCATTGCCCACCTTTCAAAACAAACTATACCATACCCAAAATTATATAGAGTTCTCCTATTCTCCCTCACATTAATGAACTGGTGGGGGACTAGTGTTGGGTCAGCAACAGTTTTCCTGTCTCCAGAAAAACTTTAGAGATTTTTAAAAAGTTTCCATCCTAAATCATGATGAAAAGTCAAACACTTTGGTTCTTTCAAAGTGATAATATAAAAATTCGGTTCAAGTCCATTAAAAGATTTGGGTTATATTTTGCCATTTTGGTTTTACATATTTTTCCCTATCCATAATGTTAAGTCTTGCAAAGTTGTTTCAAACAGAAGAATGGAGCATTGAGAATGTTGAAATGGGATATTTTTACAACATTGAACCTCTTTTCAAAGTTTTTTGAAGTAATAAGTTTCTCAAAACCAGCCCACCCTTGTGAAATCTTAGTTTTCTACAATGGATATAGACAGATGTTCTTGTGAAACACTTCAGTTTCTGCACCAATATGAGGTGCTGTAGCCTTGTACAGGCCCCTCCCAACTGAAGTGCTCCAAAATGTCCCTGAGTCCATGCTGTAGTAGAGCTCTTCAGTTTGGGGACTGAAACGCAGAGATCCCAGCATGCTTTTCAGGTCCACATCTCTGGAGGCCCTTTAAAAACTGCTGACTAGGAAGGACACAGCCCATTGACTGTTTGTCTTCCTGAGTTATTCTGCATGTTTCCTGCCATTGTGAGTCTGGCCACTTTCATCGGGGGGGGGAGAGGGGCTCATCAGCAGGCATCCTGGTTTTCTCTGTTTAAAAATCTCAAATTATCTGATTCAAACCCCCCAAATTCATGTTTTTCTGTGATTTAAAATGAAACACCACTAGATATATATAGGTATTGAACAGAATGTTTTATTGATATATTTACAATTTTAAAGCAATTTGGAAGCCTACAAGTGCCTCAGTCATTATAATAAATTCTAAATATCTATATATTTTGGTTTTATTTGTTTTTTCCATGGAAAATCAGAGGTCCAGCTGCCCATTTTGCTCACCAAGATGTGAGTCCAGCAATGGTTGTGTCCTCCCCTCCCCACCCCACTTTTTTTTGTGCTGAATAGCTCTGATAGCCTCACTCCTGACCCACAGCCTGCTGGCCCTGCCAGTACCCCTCACTCCTGACCCACTCCCCAGCCCCCCAGTACGTGAGGAAAGGGGAATGTGGGCACAGGTAATGCGTCAAGGGGATGGGGGGCAAATGCCCCCAGATTTCTGTTCCCACAGTGGAGTGTGGAGTGCAGGGTTGCAGCCTGGCTGGACCAGCTCTAGGCAGAAGCCACCTGTGTGGCCCAGTGGGTGGGACCTGGTGCAGGCGGGTACACTATGCTGCTGTGGCCACCAAGGTCAGGCGCAGTGGCAGCATCATAGAGTTGTGCCCCCCTCTGCTACTGGGGAGGAAGGGGGTGTTTCACCTTGGTAGCCATGATGGTGCAGCACTTTGTCCTGTGCCAGGTCCTGCCTGCTTGACCATGGAGGTGGCTCCTGCCCAGAGCTGGTCCAGCTCGGCTGCAGCCCTGTGCCCCACTCTGCACACAGAAATCTGGGGGTTCACGTGCCTGCCTGATCCCCTCCATGCATCACCTGTGCACCTCCTACATTCCCACCATATTGCCTGTGCCCACCCTGTCCCCATAGGCTTACCTGGAGGGAGCTGCAGGAGCTGCTCTCCAGCATACTGCCGGGCTGTCACATCATGCACATAGCATCCTCTGGCTCTCGTATCCTGCTCCCATCAGCCACAAGCTCTGCCAGCCTGCAAGAGGAAACCCGTGGTTTCTCTGAGTTTTTCTCCTTTAAATGAGAAAAGACGTGGCTTTCTTCTTTTAAGGGTGAAAATCCACATTTTTCCATGGCAAACAGAAAACCTGGATCCCTGCTTATCAGTCACAAGAGCCTGTTGCCCTCCAGGAGCCAGGAATGGAACCTGTCTCCTGTTATTGGCTAAGGGGCCCCGCTCCTTGCAACTGATTGGTGAAAAAGGGTGGGGCTGCATGACAGGTTGCTTTCTTAGCCAGTCAGCAGTGAGGGATGGGGGCATCAGCCATCTTGGGCTCCCCTGTGTGCCAGCAGCCCCCACTTCCCCCTTGCCTCGCGCTGGTGGGCTGCGTGGCCAGGCTGCAGTGCTGTGAGGGCTGTTGGCTCCTTTTGGGGAGCCAGCATTTTATTTTCAGTAAGCTTTCTTTTTTCTTTTTTTTTTCTTTTTTGGTAGATTTTTTTGGCCATTTCCTGCTTTTTTCCATGAAATCTGCAAAATCTCAAGTAGGTCCCTAGTTATGGCCTACATAGGCTTGCCTTGAATTCTCCTTCAGCTCACCTGCCAGCTCCTGGACAACGCCATGACTGATATCCTAGAAAGATGCCTCCTTTCAACGTGTTACCTGTTCTACACTGCCCACTGTGACATGTCAAAGGATGACACCATATAGGACATCATGGAAAAGGGCCTTCTTTAAGATCTCCTGCAGACCACATATTGGCACTTCTGGGCCAGGGAGATGAATGTGATTGGTGTGGATATGGGCAGGATGATTGGTGGTAGTAGGACTTTAGGAAAGCTGTACCATCTTTGTGGGATCTGGCACTTTCAGCAGCTGGGGGCAGTCTCTCCTTTAATAGGTTTCTGTTGCTGGATGAGACAGTTCTGCCCAATAATCTAGCCTCCTAGTGGTGGCAAGACTGCTTGGATGGCTCACAAGGTCCTGGCTGATAGAGTATTTCCAAAGGAAGTTCCAGTGTCTGTCCCTTAATGTCTTGGAGTTGATCTAGAATGCCATTGACTCGTTCCTGAGAGTGCAGCAATACCTCTATGGACACTGTAAATGCTGTGTGGGGCTTATGAGTAGGGCTGTGCGAAACTCCAGCAGGCATTTTGTTTTGGAGGTGTTTTAGCACCTGAAACACTGCATCCAAAACTAAATGGAAGGCTCCATTTCAGGAATGTTTCAGAGGTGGGCTTGCAGGGAAACAAATTCAGAAGAGGGATCCCTGATAGTCCCAAGGGAGGCGCAGCGAGGCCCAGGGTCAGTGAGGACCTAGTCGGGGAACTTCGGGAGGGATTGGACGTCTTCAAATCAGCAGGTCCTGACGATCTCCAACCCAGAATGCTGAGGGAATTAGCAGAGGTCATTGCGGGACCCTTGGCACAGCTTTACGAGCCCTCATGGTGCTTTGGCGAGGTGTCAGAGGACTGGAAAAGGGCCAATGTGGTCCCTATTTTCAAAAAAGGGAGGAAGGAGGACCCAGGAAATTATAGGCCTGTTAGTCTTACCTCAGTCCTGGGGAAGCTCTTTGAGAAAATTATCCAGGTGCACATCTGCGAGGGGTAAGCAGGGCAGATTATGCTTAGGGGCAAGCAGCATGGGTTAATCAGAGGCAGATCCTGTCAGACCAACCTGGTGG
>NW_017729031.1:60502605-60503277 GCF_001723915.1 Gavialis gangeticus
AGTACTGCATCCAGTTCTGGGTGCCGCACTTCAGGAGAGATGTGGACAACATCGAGAGGGTCCAGAGGAGGGCCACTCGCAAGATCAGGGGGCAGCAGGGCAGGCCCTACATGGAGAGGCTATGAGACCTGAACCTGTACAGCCTCTGCAAGAGAAGGTTGAGAGGGGATCTGGTGGCTTTCTGTAAACTGGCCAAGGGAGACCAGCAGGCAATGGGAAAATCTCTTTTTCCCCCGAGCACTACTGGGAGTAACAAGGAATAATGGCCATAAGTTGATGGAGAGTAAATTCAGGCTAGATATCAGGAGGTACTACTTCACAGTCAGGGCAGCTAGGATCTGGAACCAACTTCCAAGGGAAGTGGTGCTCGCTCCTACCCTGGGGGTCTTTAAAAGGAGGCTAGTTAGACACTTAGCCGGGGTCGTTTGACCCCAGTACTCTTTCCTGCCCATGGCAGGGGGTCAGACTTGATGATCTGCTCAGGTCCCTTCTGACCCTACCAACTATGAAGCGGGGGGAGGACTGCTCTGATATTGACACCTGTAGCTGGCCAGTGTCTGTGATCTGTCCCTGAGGTCCCTTTCAATGCCTGTGCTCTGGGGAAGGGGCAGCAGCCTGCCTTCATCCTGTGGTGCAGATCCACACCCCCCCCCCCCCGGGAAGAGCCTTAAA
>NW_017729031.1:60508277-60511217 GCF_001723915.1 Gavialis gangeticus
ACCCTCCTTTAAGTGTAGGGTGGCTGGACTGGGTGGGGGATGGGGCCAGGCAGGGCAGCCATGGTGGCTTCCCCCATGGCTCCTCTGGCTGTGCCTGCCTCTGCCTTGGCAGGGGGAGCTGTGGGAGAAGCCCACATGGCTGCCCTGCCCAGGCTCCTGGCACTTTCAAAAAAACCCATGAAAAGCCCTGCACTCACCGGCTGTAGTAGCCGTGATCACGGCTTCTGGTGGCTTGTAGCAGAGCCCCCCTGCACAGCACGGGTCAGTGAGGGGAAGTGGGGACTGCCCCTTCCCCCCCGCTTGGCACCAGCGTGGCAGCTGTTGCATCACGCAGGTGCAGCATGGCTTGGCAGGGCACCGTGCACTGTCTGGGAGCTGGGATAGCTCTAGCAGTCACCCAGCACTGCTCAGTCCCAGTGGCCCCAGCTTCCAGACATTGTGTAGAGCCCCGCAGTGTCCTGCTGAGCTGTACTGCACGTGCACCATGGTGGCAGCTGCCATGCGGGTGCCAGGTGGAGGGGGCAATCCCTGGTGGTCCCCACTGCCCTTTGCTCTGCCACAAGCCCTCAGAGGCCATGATTGCTGCTGCTGCAGCTGATGAGTGCAGGGTTTTTTTATTATTATTTTTTATTTTTTAAGTGCTGCGAGGCTGGGGCTGGGCGGGGGATGGGCCCAGGCAGGACAGACATGTGGGTTTCTCCTGTGGCTTCCCCTACCTAGGGAGAGGCAGGCACAGCCAGAGGAGCCACAGGAGAACCTGCAGCCACTCTGCTGTTCCTGCCTCTCTCCAGCTGATCAGAATCTCCAAATCAGCGCTGTAACAGATTCGACTGAATCGAAATGGAATAGTGATCTGAAACTCCAAAAGAAATCACTGTCCCTCCCAAACATCCAAGTTCAAAATGAAACATAGCCATTTCGCGCAGTCCTACTTATGAGCTGAATATATCACTCTCATCACGGCTCCAAGTTTCCAGAGGTCCCTGTTCACCAGCTCTATAAGACCTTCCTACTGAAGCTGTTCATGCTTCCCAAGGGAGCCAACTGAACCTACTACCACAATTTCCTGCGCCCCTGGCTCCATCCTCTTACTGCCAGTCCCCAGACACCAGATTCTGAGCAACCCGCATCTTACCATTGTCCAAACCATGCTTCCCTGAGCTGCAGCCAGGGAACGGATCCTGCAACATTTAAAACAGTTTCAATTAGTGAGAGATCTCTACAGGGACAGCTGGTGTGACTTTCTGTGCTGCAAAATATGCATGTCCCTTACCTCCCTGTGTCCACCCCCACCTTTGTTGCATGTTCTCAGTGATGCAGGAGAGTGAGGAGGTTGGGCAGGAGAAGGTGCTGCTGTGATTTTTTGTTTGGAATGTTGCTACTGGGTATCGTATAAAATTCACCCTGCTCTGAACCATCACGATTTATTGTTGCAGCAGTTTGGGCCTGGGAGTGAGAGGCCAGTTCCTCTGGGTCAGTGTGCAGCAAAGTGAGGATGCAGGGTGCCTTTGTGCCTACCTGTAAACATGTGAGGTCATTTGCCAGTCCTGTCCATGACACTGGAGCAGTGGAACTCACTGTGAGTCGGCTTCTCAAAGCAGGTTGGATGGGGGGTTGGAGGTGGGAGGGTGGGAAGTGAACCACTGCGGGATACCAGTGAGTTGACCTATTCCATTTCATTAGGCTGAAAGGTATAAAAGTAATATGAAGCACTTCATAGTTAAGTACTTCTAAGTTCAGAATTGATCCTAGTTTTCCTGGGGTCATTTCGGAGCAGAATGGCCTGTTCTGTGATATAATTTGCTGCATTAAGTCTACCTTTATTTTTGGTGTGCTTTTAAAGGCACTTGCAGTGCTTCAAGTATTGTGTGTGTTCATACCTAAATTGGCGTGTTTGAAAAGAAAAATATTTCATCATCAGAACTCTTGACTAGCTCAGGAGGGGTTTTGCCATTTCAGCCCCTACTAGAATTGGCTAAAATAGGGATGTTTCAAAGCACTAATCTTCAGTTGAAGGAGAATCCAAACAAGTGTGCTGAATATGGAGAGCCTAATCCAGTGATTGCCATACTTATAGGAGACATTCCAAAATCCTACATAGCCAAGGATCAGCACTTTATTATATTACAAGACAAGCTGAGTGTCTTTGTCACGACCAGCTTACTATCTATGAAAGTAATTTCCTTTATCTTAGTAACGGATCTTCGTCTTGCAAAATTATCCTTAAAATGTTAGCATTGTAGAGAGTTGCCTTCACTCTATGATCCTGCTCTGCTTACTAGAGTTGCTGGACCTTTTGCATTTTATATAGCACAATTTTATATATACATATTAAAAATAAAATTATTCTATATAGAATGAAAATAGTCCAGCAACTCTAGCAAGCACAACATGTTCACTGAGTAAAGGCAACCCTGTGTAATGCATCAAATTCAGTAATATAAGAAACTAGTAGTAATTGATTAATTGTTTGATCAGAGTTTATGATACTTGGTATGTGTTCTTCCAGCTTCTGGCCCAAGATCTTTATTATAATGTTATAATCATAGTTAACTGAGGTGGACATACAAGCAGGATGCAGGCAGTAGGAGGTTCTTGTAATGTATATGTGAACAGATATGATGTCATTCTGAAAAAATGTGCCTGGAATCCTTCCTCAAGAGGACAGTTATGTCCTTCCAGTAATAAATGCCTCTTTTTTCAAGTGAACCATGTAATAGGAATAAGCTTTATTTCAAGTATACATATATACTATATTTTTTGTTCTTAGAAATTGGGATATTACTAATAGAATTGATCAGATTTATTTTTAAATATTGTCTGCTTGGTCTTTTTATATCTTAATTAAGTAGATTAATTTGGATTATTTGTCATCTAAGTGGCAAATATTTTACTGATTGCCCCTGAACATGATCTCTCCTGCTGGCCCCCCACAGATGT
>NW_017729031.1:60516217-60518764 GCF_001723915.1 Gavialis gangeticus
TGATAATCTTTTGGTTGTGTGTGTGGGTGGGGGGTGCAGAATTGTTCTAGGGTTTAGATAATGCTCACCATATTTTGATCCAAAGTGTTACTGTTTTCTTTCTCCTCATGCAAGAATAGGATTGATTCCCTTAATATTAAAAGTCTGGATGTATGTCAGGGAAATATTTCTGGTAGTGAGCTCAATATATATTTCTAGATGTGATATATGTATGACATAGTCTTATAGAGGACATGGCTGAAGCACTCTAGAGTTTACCACATTTCAAAATAGTTTGGGCAAAGCACTAAAAATTTGCTGTAGTGGACATCCATGCCCTGGCAGTTTAACAAACGGAAATTCTAGATAGGAAAAAAGCTGATTATTTCTAGGATACATGCATAGGTGATGTTATAAGGCAGGGGTAGGCAACGTTTTTTGGCTGGAGTGCCGAAAAACACCACAATGCCTACCTTGGAAGGTGCCAGAGTGCCAGCATGGCAGAAAAACAAGATGAGGGCAAGGGGTACATGGCAGGATGCCCTGCTTGTGCCCCACAGCCCTACTGCCCCTTACCCCCCATCCAAAGCCCCTGCCCCACAGCCTAGGCTCTGTAGTTGCCAGCAGCCACCCCGGTTCTGGGTAGCTGCTGGAGCCCGGGCTGCTCCCAGCAGGGCTTGCAGCGTCCCAGCTGCCTGCTGGGAGCAGCCTGGGATCCCGACTGGCAGCAGCTACCCAGAGCTGGGACCGGCTGCAGCGGGGAGGCTCCAAACAGCTGTGCCAGGCTCTGGCACCAGCTCCATACCGGCATGTACAGGTGTGCCTTGGAGCGGGTGGTGGGAGAGGGGCCAGAGGCAGCACAGCTGCAGTCTCTCCTCTGCTTGTGACATGAAAGTGATGAGCCCGGTGCAGCTGTTTGGAGCCAGCATGGGCTCTGGGCAGCTGCAGCAAGCAGAGGGCAGCGTGCAAACAGCTCCACTGGGCTGCACAGCTCCGGCATCAGCTCTGTGCTGGTGGTGACTGTGTGTACAACTCAGGGCAGACAGCGGGGCAGTGCAGCCCCCCTGAGGTGCCCGTGTAGTTGCCACCAGCGCGGAGCTGATGTTGGAGCTGTGCAGCCCGGCAGAGCTGTTTGCACTCTGCCTGCTGCCTGAGAAAAAACCATTTGGGGGGCAGGGGCTGAGCATGTGTGTATGAGTGCATGTGCATCCTCCCCACCCCACCCAGCAGGTAAATTTGTGGAGGAAGGGTTGTGGGGGGCCATATCAAGGCTCCCATGGTTAGGGAGGGTGCCCAGTTGGGCCGGCTGGTGGGACAGTCAGAGCCTGGCTGGCTCATCCAGGGGCAACCGCCGCTGTGCACATCCTGGCGGAGGCCCTGGGGGCACATGCCCCCCCCCGATCTGTGACCAAGGTGGAGGTGGCAGCCACTGTGCTCTGCACGCTGCTACTGGTGCAACAGCTGTGCAATGTTATGTTATGTGCATCCTGCTGTGGGATGGGTAGGGGGCGTGGCGCAGCCCAGCTGCGGCAGGACACTCATGAAGTTGTGCCATTCCCGGGGTAGCAGCACCAACAGTGGCATGCAGAGCCCAGTGTGCAGTGGCAGCTGCCTCTGCCCCATGTACAGATCGGGGGGCATATGTCCCCCTGTCCTCTGCCAGGATGCGTGCAGTGATAGGAGCCCCCCTGCACCCCTGAACGAGCTGCCCAGGCTCCAATTTGTCCCACCACCTGGCTTGGCTGGGGCCCCATTCACCCCAGCCCCTGCCTCTGCCTCTCAGTGTGGGGGTGTCAGTCTGCTCCTCCCTGCCCCCCCAAGCCCGTTCCCCTTCACAGAATAGACAGACTGGTATTTGCCTGCCATGCTGGGCAGCCAGTCTTCCACATGCCGGGCTGTGATCCTGGCTGTGTGCGTGCCCCTCCTCACTCCTGTTGCACCTGCCTGGAGCCCATGGCCAGGCTGCCTTGCAGCCATACTTGCTGCTCTGTGTTTGTGGGGGCTGAGTCCCATTAGCCTCAGCCTTCTGCTGTCCATGCTTTGGCTACAATTCTGGAGAGTTTACTTGATCTGAAAAGTCTTCAATGTATTGAGAAAACTCAACTTGGATATTAAATCAATAGTCTCTGAATGTATCCAAACATACCTCTTGAACTGCAAAATCCAAATGAAAAGTTGAAGATCCAAAATTAGAGCCCAAGAAAAATGGTAGTGAAGGAAGCTTATTTTTTTTTCAGAATTAACTTAAATATATCAGTAGTGTTCTCCATAATACAAAACTTTAGAAGCCAGAATTTCTGTTTACAGTAAAAAAGGAGGAAAACAATGAGCCTGCAGAGAGAGAGAGAGTGGCCGATAATTTGGTACATTAGGGGAATAACTGGGAGACAACTGGGAGGTCTGTTGTTTGTCCAAGATAGATGACCAGTCATAATATAGTTAAAACTCAGATGCTGACATATGAGTGGAAGATTGCGGTGGGAGCATTAAGAGAATTGTTGGCCGAGGTATGCTATTTAGCATTCTTCCCCCGCACCCCCCCACCTTTTTTTTTTTTTTTTTTTTTTT
>NW_017729031.1:60518849-60532738 GCF_001723915.1 Gavialis gangeticus
TTTTTTTTTTTTTTTTTTTTGCCAAGTAAGAAAGATCCATTTTTCTCTGGTCTGTCTTATTAATAATTGCCTATACCTATGCCATCCATTTAAATGCCTTTTCTTATAAGGTGATGCAATTCTAAGGCCAGCAAGTTGTGCGCCTGGATGCAATAAGACTGTGAGGACATAACACCTCTACTCTTACTCAGCCACTATAAGCAGTCAAACAGATCTGCTTCTGAGTGATAATCTGACCCATATAGAGATGAGGACTTTTACACACACATCCTTCAGTTTATGTAATATAAATATAATTTAAAACATGAAAACAAAGGCACATAGAAGTATAAAAAGTCATTTTTTCTGTGCCCTTCCTGGGGTTGCCTAAGAGTATTTTAGCTTTTCAGCTAGTTTGATAGTTTCTCAGAAAATAAGTACATCATTGGAGGAACTGAGAATCAAGACAGTTCACCCTGTTTTATTTTAGCTATGATTCCTCTCCCCGAAATGACCATTTTGACTTAATGGGCTGTAGTTCAGTGTTGTTGCTTGTTTTAGAAAATGTATTATAAGGAAATACACAACTATGCTTTGCTGCTCATTTTAGATGCCAGGCTAAGAATAAGCTCTTTAAGTTACCTATTTTAAAAGGATCATTCTGAAATGGAAAATAAGAGTAGAAAGGGGTCTCTGAGGATGTGCTTTTGTATGAACAGTGGAAGCCACTGAGTCATTATTTTCAAGATAAGTGACCTCGCTAGTACATTAAGTGCTATTGGCACTGCCTCAGGAAGTTGAACATCCTAACAGTCAATTACCTCCAAGCTAAGACTCATCTGATGATCTTATTCAGGTGTTTTTTGTGGTGAAATCTGTCTTTATTTAAGGAATGAAGTACTTTCCTTGGACAACTAGGACTGGTTGCAAATTCATAACTAAATAGAAGAAAAGAATAACCTATTCTGGAAGTGTTAAAGGTTAGGAATATTTTGGCCCAGAGTATTCATAAATGCTTGCAAATCTAATGAAACAATAATATAACTGGGATTTCACTAAATTTAATTTAACACATAGGTTCTACTAATTTGGATCCCTGCAAAATCACTACTGAGTTCCTGTTCGACTGTGGACAGAAAAGAATGACCCTGATGTGAAAGAATGTATTAAGGCATCCTACAGACAGCTTCACATGAAAGAGTTCTGCGTGGATAAGAGCTAGATTTGATGATTTTGAGGGGGAAAATTGTTCCTAAAATTTACAGAGGCAGCATAATATTCCTTCCTCCTGCAAAAAGAATAGTAATGATGCATTCAATTATTTATGTGCTGCATGGTCAGTGCTATGCTATGTGTAATTTTTGAGGGAAACTCAAAGCAGATGAGGAGAAATATATAACAGTATGTTTTATGTTAATAGGTGCTTCTTTCTATTTATCAGGTTAATGGTTTTCTTATAATTTAGAATATGTAAATTGAGTAGATATATTTTGTGAGGGTGAAAGTAACTTGCAGGATTTAGAATTGTAATATACTTTTTCCTTTCTGTGCTTACATGTTAGTATGAATGAAGTTAAATGGAAGAGTGTAGACTTCAGAAGTATTTTGCAGGTATTGTATGTTTTCTGTGGAAAATCACAGTTTGTTACCAAAAAGAAAAAAAAAAGGAAATAAAATATCAGCTGCATCTAGTACTTTTTTAAAGTTAAGGCCAAAGTCATGTCTGTAAAATTGGAAACTGGCATCAGGAATAAATAATATGTTTCATATGTTCTTGGTAGAGAATAAAGGAAAGGAAGAGAGAGGTTTTGGAAGAAAGTGTGAATGTTAATATAAGTTTAAAAATACTTTTGAATAACCAAACTTCTTTTTCAGCAGTTTTTAAAGAGAAACTCCAGGATAAAGGAGTGTGCATTTTTGTGTTGGTGGATGGTTCGGCCTTTCTTTCTTTTCCTTTTGTATTTGGAGTAAATCTTTAGTTAAAGGATATTGAGCAAGTTCGACATTTTTTACCATTCTGATGCTGGCTGGTGGCTGACCACCAAACTGTAATGCATTTTTGAGCCTCATTTTTCCAATCTGTAAAATAATCATGAAGGAAAAGAACAATATTCCCTGCTGTAAAGCACTTAGCACATTTTACCAGTGGTGCTCTATATCAGAGCCAAAAGCATTTCCCTGCAAAAATCCCTGATGGGGTCTGTCCCTTTGACATTGTGTCCCTCTGCCTTTGTGTCATGTGTTTTAAGAAGCACAGAATTTGAATTTTGAATCTGTACTGGAACTAGAATATTTAATATGATATATTATAGAAAAATGTTAGGAACTACTGTGCTAAATATATTTATTAAAAAAAATCATTTTAATATCTCCTCCATCAATTGCCATTCATTGTCTTCAGCCGTGTAAGCACGTGAATGTGGCTGCGGGTGGGCAGGGTGGCTGCCTCATGGAAGGGCAGAAGCAATTTCCAGTTGCCCCTGCTGCTGCACTTGTATGCTGTGGCAAAAGCCAGTTTTTCATTCTGCATACCTGTTGGCACCTGGGGCTTTTGCCCTGCTGCCCTGCCCTAGTTATGCCACTGCTTGCCTTGAAAAGATCTCTCCCCTTTTTTAGTAGGTGCTGTGTGTTAGGATTAGGGCCTCTCTCTCACAGGCCAGATCCAGCCCTTGGCACCATGTCATCCAGTCCAGGGCTCCACATGGCTCCAGAAATTTGGCAGTGGAGGATCAGTGGTACCACTCTCCTGCTGCCATATTTCCAAACCCATAGAGAGCTCTGAGCACTGTGTGCTGGATAGGGTGCCTGATTCCAGCATGTGGAGCCAGGTGGGGGTGATGTTGTACCCCAGAGCCCAATTCTGTTGGGGGGGGAGTGGCTGGGAAGAGGTTCCCTGCAACTCAATCCCAGCTTGTGAGGGGCGGGATCGGGCAGCCCTGGGTGTCTAGTATCCAATCCTGGCATGCAGGGCGGGGAAGTGGTGGTGCCAGGCATCAGGACCTGATCCAGCCAACAGATTGGCCCTAGGCCACTGATCTGGCCTATGGGGCCAAAAGCGTGATTACCACTGCCCTAGCTCAAGTCTAGAATGGCTTAAAGATAGTCATGCCTCTTTTGGCAAGGGTTAAGATGCTTAGAAGGTACTTAGCACTATTTAAGACCTTTTAATGTGTAAATGCTCCTGTTTTAAGTGCCTTGGGTTTAAAGGTAACCTGTAACACCATCCTCAGATTTCAATGAGCTGTAACCAGATCACCTTGCTTGGGTGTATTTTAGGGGAATATGGATGAAACTGCTGAGGACAGTGATATTGCATGTTACCTGCTGCCTGCATACAGCTATTTTGATCTCAGCTTGTTTCAGTGATAACTTGTACTCAATACTAGTGTGATCCTTTACATAGACCAGAATAAAAATATAATTTTCCTAGCACTCCAAGATTTTACATCTTCATCAAATACAAAAGGGATAACTGATATGGCAGTTGGACCATTACATCTGAAATGACAAATTCCGTAGTGAAAACAGCAGACAATTCAAAGAATTTTAGCTGTGCTTTGCTGTCATCTGGATTCTGATGAGCTCTGAAATGGGAAGGAAATAAGAATAAGCAGTGGGGCAAAGAGAGCAGATAGTAATATATACATATGTGTGCAGCACCAGGGGCAACTGGAAATTGCTGCTGCCCTTCCATGTGGCAGCCACCCTGCTCCCTTGCAGTCACATTCACATTCTTACATGTCTGAAGACAATGAATGGCAATTTATGGAGGAGATATTAAAATGCTTTTTTAAAAAACCCCCAAACATATTTAGTACAGTAGTTCCCAATGTTTTTCTATAATACATCATATTAAATATTCTAGTTCCAGTACAGCTTCAGAATTCAAATTCAGTGCTTCTTAAAACACATGACACCAAGGCAGAGGTCAGAGGGACACACCTTATTCTTCAGTGTCAGGGATTTTGTAGGGACATGGTTTTGGCTCTGATATAGCACATTTTACCAGTGGTGCTCTAAGTGCTTTGCAGCAGGGAATATTATTTTATTTATTTATTTATAAAATAATATTCCCTGATGTGTATATATCAAATTAAAGCTATAGCAACCTGAAAAGAATGGCATAGGACATAACACTAGAAAGACAGAGACATTAAGCAGTTGAGAGGCAGTAAAACAAAACAAAACAAAACAAAGGAAATATTAGGCTAAGAACAGAGGGGAGAATTCGTGGAAATGTTTAAAGCAAGATGGAACATAGTGTAATACAGTAAAGGAAAGAAAAACAAGTGATGAAAGAAAGGGAAATAAGAATGGATGAAAAAATGAAGGAAACTTTCAGAAGTAAGGTAAAGTAAAAGAGTGTTAATTCAGTTATCCCTGTTGAAACAACGGGGAAATTTTAGTTCTTAGAGTAAGGACATACATTACTTTATCATAACATTCACTTTAGTGCACAGATATCTGAAAGCAAAAGGTCTTAGAAACTATGCTGGGACTGTGTGCACTTCTAGAGCCAGGAGTATAATTTTAAAATTGTCAGACTCTTGGTGTATTTTGGGACTCATTCTTTTCCTTAATATTTTTACTAAGAATAAATTAACCACCTTGGAGTTTGACACTTGAAATTTGGTTTCCTTATTTTTTTTTGAGTCAAATATCTGCCCAATCCCAAGTGGCCCTTCTTTTTTTCTGTAGCATAAATAAATGGGGGGGGGGGGGAGAAAAACAGTGAAAGCTAAGAGCTGGTATTTTTCAAGTGGTACCTCAAGTCTAAAAACCGTTGAGAACAACTGGTTTAAGGTGTGCCAGTTTCTATAGCCAACAGCAAGCAATAGTGACAGGGTTAGCTTCACGTTGCAAAATGCCATATTTGAGTCTCTAGGTACCCTTTTCTGAGCATTTGTTCAGCACAAGTCCAGAACAAGTCCCAGTCTCCCCTCTCTGGATCCTCAGCAGGACACCATAAGTAGTCTAAAACCAGTTGCTTCTTCCTTATGGAGAAGTGTTTCCAGTTTGTTGTATGTATGAATTATCTTTTGCAGGTATTGCTTCTGAGTTGGGCAGGATTGCTCTTGAGTTATGTAGCTGGTGTACATCCTGCCTCCCCCCAATTTTAGGGGTATTGAAGGGTTTGGTGTCTTGCTTTTTTTGTGGGGGGGGAGGAGGTTAGGAATTAAAGTAAAACTGCTTATATAAATTGAAGCAAATAGATGCTTAATAGGTTTCCATTAACATTAAGGAACCTTGAAAAAAGGATTCATTTAGAGCAAAAATAAAAAAAAAAGATTAGAACAACAAAAGAGAATGGAAGGGGAAATAAAAGCACTCTTTCAGTTGAATGCTTTGCAGAGAATGTTTTTCTTTGCCTACTTGTGTTCTTGTTGCTGTTTGTTCAGCCATCCTCACCTTCCTCATTTTTCTTCTTGAAGAACATCTGTTGTTACCCTAAAATAATTTCTATTCTCTTTTCACTGTGTGTACCCCTGCAGTGTTTTCAATCATATTTATGTAATTTCTGATGTTGTCATCAAGCTTTTTCTCCAGGCATGTAGTTCAGCATGATCAACAAAATCTGTTACTTTGACATCTCTCCTAATCCATTACAATCTGGAAATCATTGATTCCTACGTTGCCAATATAAGAACTGTTGTCAACCACTTGTACGTTGCAAAGAAATTCACAATTATTTAGAGAAATTGCACACACAATTGGGCTTAGAACCCTAGTCCCCCAATTTGAAAACTCCCCAACACCTGAGGTACAGGAACTGTAATCTCTTATTCTTTCTGTGTGTCTTTCACTAGATAGAAGTCATTTTTTCAGATATAGTTAACTGCTGTGCAGGTCCTTTTACCATTTAGGCATGCTCTAATTGACATTAGGATACAAACATCACAGGCTCATATTATTATATGATTTTGTGATATGAAGATATTTTATATATCTATCCAGATTCTTTAATGGTGTTGTCAAATATTGTGAAATTATTGCTTAAATATTTTTTGTAAAGGGCATGCATCAAGATTCTTTCTCCTGTCTTTAAGGTACAGTTTATACCTACACATTACCTCCTATATAATCTAACCTGATCCTACTCCAAATTAACTTGCATGTTTCTTGAGGAGGGACTGGGCTTTATTTGCTCCTCACTAATTGGAGTAAATCATTTACTCAAATAAGAAAATGCAGAAATAAAAAGTATAAAAGAAAGATCAAAGCCCAAAAACATGCCCATTGTATGGAACATGAATTTTCAGTGGACAAAGAAAAACAGAGTTTATTTGTAGCCCTAAATGTAGTATTCCACAGATAAGTCATGTTGCTATGAATTGGAGTAGATACTTTTCATTTAGGCCTTTGAAAGGCCAACCTACAGCAGACTTTCTGCTTTTAGAATTTTTTTTTTGGCTCATCAGCCTTATCTCCAAGGTAGTCACAAATTTGATGGTGAATGGCTCAGAAGCATTACAGACTTGACTGTGAGCTACTGAGTGTTCATCGCTGCAGTAAAGTAGACTTTTTAAAGACATGTCTACAAGTCTTCCAAGCTAGACTTGGGAGTAGCACCAAGAAATGCAGGGAGTCCTTGCTCACATTTGACTGTATGCACCAACTTCCAAAAATGTGGGCATGCAGCAGCCATAGAGTGGTGTTGACGGCACACACAGTACCATTCATGCTCTCTGTTTTAGGCCTGCTTATTGGTATAGTCTAGCACCCATTATGATGGCTACCTGGCGAACCAGAGTGAGTAGTTGGGGTGTGCTTCATGGCATTGTTCCCAGGTGTAACAGAGAGGCAGTTTAGACATGTCTTAATGAAATAACCTAAATATGGATCTCAGGAGGCTAAATTTTAGAACCTATTTTTTTAAATCTTGGCTTTAATCTTTCCATGACACTTGTGAGGTAGATAATAAACATGGTTCTCCATTTTATAGAATGGAGACAAACTGAGAAGTGTAATGGCTTGCCTATATCACAGGAAAGCTATGTCAAAATTGGAGTTAGAAATGAAGATATTTTGCTCAATTTAATTTTACTGCTTAGTATAAATAATATTCAGGTTGCAGAAAGAAGACTAGAAAAATGTGTCTTGTATTGTATAGTTCCTCTTTACTTTTTATTTTCATTATTTTGACTTGTTTAAGTTTAAAGGGATTATGGGCTCTTCCCTGGGCAGAGGAGGCGTGGGGGGAGGGATCTGGCCTAAACTATGAATTGTTCTGATTTTACATATTATCAAGTTCTACCAGCTCTGCTTAAAAACCTCTTATTTTTATAGACTCTGATATTTTATAGACTTTTTATGACACTTTTTTTCTGTACATTCTAGCATTAAAGCATCCCATTATATGTAAGGGAGTTTAATCAGTTTGCATATTGTTTTATTTTCTTTTATCAGTTTGCATATTTGTTACAGAACTCTAGATTTTCATGCGTTATCCGTGTTACTGTATTTTACAATGATGTATATTTTAGCAGTGGTATAACAAATTTGTGTGTCTTGTCTTTGAAAGTCTTGTATTTGAGTTAGTCATTTCAGGATGATACTGGAGGAGTTAAACCATCGTAAAACTTTTAAAAAGAGAAAATGACCATTTCGTAATTGGAGATTTTTTTCCCTTCCCTCTTCTGCTCACCTCATCTAGTTATAATCCATTTAAATTTAGAGTTCCAATTCTTCTGATTCATCATCAGTGTTATTATTTCATAAAAGATTTTTATACTTATTGGATTAAAATGGAAGTCCTGGAGCAGATTTTCTACACACCTATTTTATGTAATAGGAAAAAATTTTTGAGACCCATTGTTTTTTTTTACCTGTACCCATATGTTAGAGTGCATCATTGTAAGTCAATATGAAAGTCAAGTGGGTTGGTGAATCACTCTGTTACCTAACATGCTATTTTAATTTTTTCAAAAACAATTTTCTGATTAAATCTACCCTTAGCTGTTTCTTTCTCCATATTGAGTCATATTGACTCATTCCTTTCCCTAGCAGAATAAATTTTTACTACTTTTTATCTTATTAGCCCTGCAGAAGCAATACAGCTATGGAAGAGCGAGGTTTTTACTGATGTGTAAATCATCAACAAAAGTGTTAACAAAATTCCAGTTATAGGACCTGTATTACTTATGGATTGTGCATTGTGCTTACAGCACTGGCCATTTTGTTTTGGAAATTAGTGACAAACATGGGACCTCACAATGCCACGTATAAAGAGTCAGTCTTAGGAACAGGACTTTATTATGAGATACAGTGAGGAATTAACAGTACTGTAAGACAGAGCCATTATGATAATGTTTTACCTACTTCAAAACCCAGACCATAAACTTTACCCATAATTCCTGTATCAATCTCACAGTTTCCATTTGAGCTAGGTTTCATCTTTTTAGAAAGGCACCCAGTCTTGACTTAAATCCACCCAGACTGTAAGTGAGTTGTTGCATGGTTACAACTCACCAACTCTGATTGGTTGAGGAGCCCCGGCAGTCTCACCTATCCCCACAGATTGCCATGTGGCCCAAAACCGCAACTTAATTAAGCCTGGGGAAGCCATTAATTGATGTACTATTAAGCATGGAGTAATGGCATCCCTGGGTTTAATCAGGTTTATTTAGCCACAGTCTTGGGCCATCCCCAAGTGGCAGGCTCATTTGCAAAAAAAAGAAATAAATTACTAGCAAGCAGAGAAAAGTGTGTGGGAAGCCTTTCTGTTTTAGAGCATTGGGGTGGGGAGGGGAGGATGGAACAGGTAGGGTGGGGCTGCTCACAGCAGCCTGCTACGAGCAGTCTCGCCCCAGCCCCCCTCTATTCTTCCCCCTCTGCACTCCCTCTCTCCCTCATCCCCCTCCCGTTTTCCACCCCCATGCTCCAAGACTGCAGGGCTTCTCACATTCTTTTCTCTGGTTGTCAGCAAGTTTGTTTGCTGTCTTTTTGGGGTTTTTTGCAGCGAGCCCATGCTTTTTCACACAGCCAGCCTGAATCACAGTTTTCCCAAAAATTGTGCAATTGCAATTTCAGTAGGTCCCTACTGACTTGTAAATCTGACCCTCCAGTAGAGACTTTGGTGATCAGGGTAGAAGACAGTAAGCTATTTGGACAGGTGGCCATCCTTTTCTTCTGTTTTAATACATTATGTAGCACAATGAGGTCCTGCACCAGGATCAGGGCTCCTGAGTGTTAGTGTGTTAGAATTCAAAATGTTTCATTAAATGAATGCGCCTCTTGCTTTAAACCTTGAAATGTATTTCAAATATCAAATATTTAAAATATCAAGAATTTGTGGGTTTTTTTCCCCCTCCAGAACTTTAAGTTTAGAACAAGGTCAAACCCAAATCTATGTAAATCAAGCTGATTAAAGATAGTGGCAACTGGGATAAAGCTGTGTTAGATGTTAAGCTTCAGATACATGCAAATTAAATTAACTTTTTTATAAGGAAACTATGATGGCTCTAATGGCATTAGCAAAATAATTGTAAGCTATGAATTGTTTAAATTACAAAGCAGTAAAAGGCATTAATCAATTTATAGCAGGTGTGGCCATCCTGTGTCACATGTACCACAAGGTGCATGTGGCCTTGTGTGCCACGCAGGCCCTGGGTACTCAGTACAGGGAGATGCTAGAATAGAGGAAGAAGTGCTCAAACCTCCAGCCAGCTGTGCAAAGCAGAGCAGGAGCAGGAGGCTGTTCCATAGTTAGGGACAGAAGTTACACATAAACTGATGTAAGTGATTGGAAGCTGCTTCAGATCTGTAACACAACAGAATTTCACTGCGCATAAACCATTTTCAAAATGTCTGAAACCAGTTTAAGATGAACCTAGGTGGATGTAATATCAGACTTAATTGATTTGGGTTAAATTGTTTTTTTGAATTTCTGTCCCAGATCCCCTCAAAAAAAAAAAATCAAATTCATCATAGCAGCAGTTGGGCTATTTGCAGAATTTGTAGTGATATGGTTTTTAAGCTATGATAACCAAAATGGTGAAAGTGAAGATGGATAAGCTATCTATATTGTGGGAAAAATTAGGTAGTATTTATAATAATTAGCTAAGGTAATTTTTTTAAACATTTTTTGATTGGACTGTAAATGTTTTTTCAAAGTAAATCATGCCATAAATCATTGCACCTCTAGCTGATAATCCTTCAGGTTTACCTGCAGTTCTGTCATAATGTCAGTTCCTCAGTATGTTAAAGGATAAGAGTGATTATTTAATAACAAAAAAAGTAGGTTAAATTTTAATAGGAGAAATAAGGGGAAGATATGCAGTCACTTTAACTGTATAATCTATTGACTTAATTGTTTTTTGGATGCAACCTTAGATGCTTGTAGAGATTCAGCTTGCTTGACTTTTATTGAGATTTTTTAGAGACATGTTCTATTTATGTCTCTAGTGGGATTTTTTTTAAAGCTCTGTAAATATGTATGCAATATTAGGAACTTTTAAATTAAAATCTGTACGTATGTGCAACCTAATTCTGTTGCTGAAAGATTAAATTTATGAGCGTAACATTTTTTTCAAGTTTTTTATTTCTTTATAAGCTCCACATGAAACTATTTACCTTTTCCATCAGAAGCTATAAACTTATTTTTAAATATTGTAGAACTATAGTTGTCCTATCTATATAAGAATGTTTCAGAAATTAATGGCAATTTCACAATAATACCATTTTGTGTGCAATGATCATTACTTGGACCACATCTCAGTTCTCTACATAGTTATAAATGATAGGTGAATTTGACAGTGCTGCCATCAGTGTTCTCCACTCCTGTGTAGTTTCCCACTTTGCTTGAGACATACAGTATGGGGTAGCCATTTTGCTGTTAGTTTTTAAAACAACCTTGTATGTTTTCCTCTGAAAAAAGAAAACTATGTACTGTGAGTCATAACATTTTCTAGTTCATGATTTATCTAAGGTTCCAGGTGGTTCATAAAGAAGGGATTTAGTCATCTTGGAATTAAAATACTATCCCTCAGAACTAACAAACCAACTCCTAAATATCTTACCGTAATTTGCAGAAGGAATGAAACATGACTATATATGTGACAAAGAAAGACGTAATCTTCAGTATTAATTCATTCTGTATGGGATCTGTTACAGAGTTTCTGAATTGTATGGGTCTGTTTAGCTAAGCAGAGGTTAAGATGTGCAAGGAGGAAGTTTTTTTCTATTATTAACCCAACAGCTTCTATTTAAAGACCATTAAGAATTGATGCCAGAATCATGACCCCTCTGGCTTTGGGGTGGTTTTAACTTAAGTATGATAGATCTGTGTATAAATTGTAGCCAAAAAATAATTCCTCTTTAGTTTCTTGTCCCAGTTAGTTGCTTGTTTTAAGATCACTGCTGGTCAGCCTTGCTGGTCCTGCATTTCCATATGGAGGATCGAGCACATGCCACAGTGAGATGTACCTTTATAGTAGTCAGTTGGTATACAGGAGGAAGCATGGTGTGCAAGAGATCAATTTAACACACAAAATCATGAGCAGATTGGTGTTAATCTTTTAATGCAGGAGTGTCAAACACAGCTGTACCCCCAGACCAGGGAGCTCCTTATAGGCTGGATCTGGAGCATAAGGAATTGTGAGCTGGATCTGGATCTGGATCTGGCAGGGGTTAACATACCCTCCCACCATTAATGTGCATGCCCAGTGGTGCTCCATAGCTGGGAATTTCATGGCAAGGGCCGCTCCTGAATTCCCAGTCCCTTGGGGAGCCTCACAGATCATATTTGATACCTCTGCTTTAATGTTTCTCACATAAATGTATCACTTGAGATTCCATTTACAGATATAAGCATGGTGTCCTAGACCTTCACCTACAGCTGAGCAGTGAACAGTACAGCATGAAAAGAGGCAGGCGTTTGTGGCCTTGTGTTCCCCTGAGCCTGGGGTGATCTGTTTGGATCAGTTTCTTGGAATCATAGAAAGTTAGGGTTGGAAGGAACCTGAGGAGGTCACATCTAATCCAACCCTGTGCTCAAAGCAGGACCAGCCCCAACTAGATCATCCCAGCCAAAGCCTTGTCTAGCCAGGTCTTAAAAACCTCCAAGGATGGAGATTCAACAACCTCTTGGTATGACTTAAAGCAAATTGAACACTGAAAGCAGACAACAGCCATTGTTGGAATTTAAAGGATCCCCAAGCATGCTCTTGTACACTGACCAGCAATGGTGGTTGTGGTAGCAGTGGACATTGTGGCACTATGGCTGCTCTGAAGCTGGCATAGCTGTCCAGTATGCATCTTATTTGTGCCTACTGTCTTAGCAATCTAAAATGCTTAATGGAAATTCTATGTATTATACATTATATGTGTTATTTGCACATGATTTCAGAAAGCCCTGAAACTTCTCAAGTATATCATTATTCCTGTATCATTCATTCAGGCTTTCTCCCACAGAACATACATTAAATAAGATTGCTTTCTCCTTTTTATATGTGGTAATACTATTAGAATGGATTGATTTTATTTTTTTCCCTTTCATGTTGTGTTACTGTTAGTGTTCTTAATAAAAGATTTGTATCCATTTTATTTATCTTTGAGAATGATAAACAAAAGGTCATATTAGAGTCTCTTATTGTGGTAAAACACATCTATGTTTGCATATAGTATCCTAATCATTCTAATGCATGGGGAGGTTTTTTTTTGTAATAGTTTGCTGTATTACAGGATAACCTCTTTTCTCAACAGATTTTGTAACTGGCTTATTGCTTTTTTAGACTTGTCTGAAAAACCTTTGGTATGCGTAGATTTGTTGTTCCTTTTGCCCTTTTCTTTCTGTGTGTAAATTAGGACTATCATACATAGTAAATATATAAACTGGTTGTATTACAGTTGTTAGACATAACATAAGTATTTTTTCATCAAGGGTGTAGGTTAGCAGGAGATATTATGGAGTCAGACTATTCCATTGTTGCTCATTTAAGTCAGATCTCCCAACAAAGGATTGCAGATTCAGGATTTCTAAGTTGTAAAGCTTAGGTCAGTAGTAGCCTTTTTGGTATGTGTGCTACTGGTTAAACATTGCCCTGCCCTCCATGTGCTCTGATCCCTGCCCCCCAGAGGCATGCTTGTTAGAGTTTGTACCCTGGGGGGGCTGGGGTGGACATAGAGGGCTTGAGCTTCCAGCTGTGTGGAGCACAAGTAGGGGCAGGATGCTGCTGCAGGACAGCTGTTGCAGTCAGATTCTAGGTTAACCTTTCCCTAGCCCTGCAACTACCAGTTTTATATGGTGAGCAAGGATCCAAAGCCCTGAATTTAGTGGTGTCTGTAGGGCTAGGGAAGTTAAACTGTCTCTTGGTGACACCTAACACCTCTTCTCCCAGTAGCGTCCTGCCCTGTCACTTCCCACATGACCAGAGGCCTGAGCCCTGCCCCCTCCTCCCGCCTTCTTTCCAGCACATCCCTCTACTGAGCACCGGGGGCTCCCATGTCACACAACAGCTCCCAGTCCCACCTGTGGCATGTGTGCTGTGGGTTGGCCACCCATGGCTTTGGTGTTTTCAGTAAAAATATTTCTATAGGATTCATTATAGTAAAATCTAATTCTTTTCATCCTATGTGGTGTTATCTAGGAGAATTATAGATGCCTAGCAGTATTTGTGCTATTATATCGCAGGGCAAGAAGGTAATATTTAAAAAAATAAGATATTTGATACCTCTTACTACAGATAAATTATTCCTACTTATCCACAGAACAAGTTCTGTTGAACATTGACAGCATCAATGTATTGTTCCAGCTATGGTAAATCTAAGCCTTGTGAGAGTAATTTAGGGAGGGGCGCTAATTTAATTTCCTTGCATTCTCCAGCCTAGACTTCTCTGTTGGGAATGCAGTGCAAGACAGGTGGCAGGTTGTGATTTCATAGATTTCATAGATTAAGGGTCGGAAGGGACCT
>NW_017729031.1:60532749-60537499 GCF_001723915.1 Gavialis gangeticus
GCATTGGTGTACAGGCATTTAAGGCCTTGCAAGACTGTGATGGAGACTTTGGTTTGCTAGAAGATGCACTGGAATCAGAAACTCATTTTGCTCATGGTAGAACAGAATATAATACCAGCTAGCAGCAGCTTTTGGTCATCCTTTAACCCTAGCTGACTTCCTGCCCCTTGGGCAGGGGGCTGGACTTGATGATCTTCGAGGTCCCTTCCAGCCTTAATGCCTATGAAATCATTGACCAAGTCTGATTTTAAACCTGTAACGTAGGGCTGAAAGTTTCTGACTCCTGCTGTGACTCCTATTAAATGAACAGAACAGTTCCAAGTCAGTTGTATTGGAGTGAAATTAACAAGTAATATTAATAGTACGTAAGTTTATCTTGGAGCACATCAAAAAGGTTCAAATTTAGGAACTTTCTAATAATTTCCCTCATCCCTTTAATTTCCTTCATCTTCTCTCCCCTTTTCTGGCTATATCTCTGAAACCTAAAAGTGATGATGTGTTTACTGCTATAGAATTGCAGGTTAAAATGTACTTTGGTTGGTGCAGAGGGTGTTACTGTTTTCAGCCCCTTTTTCCTATTGCATTGCTTCACTTCGTTCAAGTGATTGACAGTGAAAAATATGGATATTTACATGTTTACAAATATATGAACATCTTCTCTTGTTGTGGCTGGATGACAGGTGGACACAGTTCAGTGGCTTGATATTGTCCTATCATTAAAAGGCAATAAATAAATAGCTGAGTTGGGAAAATGCTGCATAATTTAAGCATCCTGCCTATTTGCAGCTCTGGTTTCTCTTCTGTGAGATTAAAATTTAAACCTACTAAATTCAAACAATTTCTCATGTTAGCTATTACTGCAATATAGAAATTTAATTTCTTGTTGATACTGTGTTCTTGGAGTAATATTTACCACTCGAGGTGAATTTTAAAGGAACAAATGGATGAATAACTCAACTACAAGTTGATGCAGGAGTTGACTCTAGGTTAGGTGGCTCTCTCCATCTTCCTCTTTCCATTATTTCCAGCACACTTGCTTTAGCTTTACTGTAACATGGGTACTTTGTGTCTGGTATGACAGTTGCCAGCCATGTGAAAAAAGGGGAAATCCTTTTGAGTGCTGATAAGAAAAGGGTTTCTTGCTAAGCTGGATAAGCATCCATACAAAGGACGGACAAGCAACTGAATGTGACAGAATAGTTGCTGAGCCAGGCACAGGACAGGCCTCAAATCAGAGCAGAAATTTGATCTATTGACCTCCAGTGAAGCCCAGCTTCTCAGTAAAATGGACAGTGTTTTTTGCTTAGGTAACAGGGATTTTTTGCAACAAAATCAGAGAGGAGATACCTGTACTTTTAATGAGATAATTTGATACTATATTTATGAAGATTTCATTTTTATTAACTAAGAATTCTGACAAAGGTTTCTTCTTGATTAACAGGCTTACGTCTTTTCAAGTGAGTCTTAAAGACCTTAGTCTTTACTGTAGTTATGCTAGTTTTAAATTGAAGATTTGGCTTCCAAAAGTAGAGGAAGAGGAGGTTATATAATGCATTTTGAAAGGTGCAGGTTTTCTCTTCTAAGACTGTACATGGCATACGAATAATGGTGACATTACATCAAAGTTGCTACTTGGGGTCACATAGTATTATGTAGCACAAAGCTACAGTATTCCAGCTATAGGGGGCCTAGAATTTTAAATGTGGTTAGTTGGCTTGATTCTGACCTAGCAGAAACAATTTTTATCTGATTATTTTTAATTAACAATGACATGATAAAAAATTGTAAAGCAAGAAATAGAAATTTGTGAAGAAGCTTATAATTTATGTCCATTTTGAAATGTATAGAAACTGGACCTGGAAGATGGTATAAATAATGGCACATCAGGATTTTTTTGGATTTATTTCAGTTCATTGACTGTCAAATGTTAATGTGAAGAATATTTCACCATAATTTAGGTGATGAATCATTTCTGACTCATGCAAAAAAAAAATCAAATAACATGAATAAAAGGTCAGCTATGAATATATAGATGCTAGCCATCGCTTAAAAGAAAAATAATTTGGCATGGTGGCAAATTTTTTGCTGGTTCTGGGTAAGTGAGCCATATAGCTCAGAAGTTAGAGCACTGGCCTTGTAATGAAAGGGTTTATAACTTCAAGTCTTACAGGTGCCTTGTTAAGAGAGCTGAAATTAACCATGTGTGGCTTGTAGCTCACTTATCACACAGGCTGCTTGCAGGTTGCAATCTCTGCTGAAGATGTGGGTTTTAAATCGAGCTCCGACAATGGACTGAGATTGTTTTGGGATTTGATAAATTTAAATGACCGCCTGATATCCCTTTCTACGATATAGGAATCCTCTGACCTTTCTTCAGAAAAAGGAGGGTTTTTAGGTTTGGATAAAATTATGAAATTCCTTCTCCCTATAAAAAAGCGACCTTCAAATAATGGTACTTACTGCAGTTGAAACCCTTACCTTTGAGGAAAGAAGGACTTTTTTATAAAAAAGTTTTTAAAAGTCCAGAAATGGAGAGAGACACCTTTATTATTGAAATATTAAAAACAAATGGTGAAAGTGCAAAGGTATGTGTCCTTGCAGGGGCCAAGTATGAGACACTTGTTAGCACCAAAAAGCTCCAGTATGTCAAGATTGAAACCCCATCCCTCTTACCCCTCATGGGGTTACACATGTAAGACCAGGTGTCTGACTTCCACCTTGCAGAAGGCCCTGTCAGTGGCCCAGAGTGACACAAATTGGTCCATGTTTAGCTGCAAGGTGAAGTGTCCAAATTCAAATGATGACCTGCACCCAAACCAAAAAGTGGAAGAGTTGGAGGGTGTCATCAGAGCTGGCGCCTGCAACCTGGTTTCTTTGGCTCTTCAGAATTGCCATCTTGGCCTGATCCAGCAGGAAATTGGCCAGGAAAGTTGCTCACCCCTTGGTTGCTCAGTACAGGCTAGATAACTTGTATATAGTCTCAGAGAAGTCCAAGTCCTGTGCACCAAATAGAGTGCTCAGGGCAGCAAAAAACTGCTGCAGCTGGGAGTAGTACAGGAAAGTGTGAAGGAGTCTCTTTCATCTCCTTCTTGCAGAAAGAGGACACCACTGATGTCACTAGGTCTAAGTGGTGGACAGAAGTGTCTGTGGCCAGAGCCCCATGCAGCAGCTGCTACTGGAGGTCACCAGTTCTTTTGGTGATAGGTAGCGTGTACAGGATGTGCCAGGCTGGGCAGGTTTGGTCTGGTGTTGCTGCCACTAGGTGCCACCTTCAGCTCGTGTCAGGGCAGGCAGTGATGCACTTTGACTGTCCCACTTGTGGCGTGCCTTCCCGAACAGGATCTCAAAGGAAATTGCACCACTTCTTGTTCTCGTTGGGCAGGGTGCCAGGCCTGCCATTCTCATTGCTGTCCACAGTTGGAGAAATTGTGATGGGTTGGGGGAGGGTGTCAGTCTAGTGAGCTGCCACTTGGGGAGTGGGCGGGGGAGGGCAATGGGAGTGGGAAATGGGCTCTTCAGCCTTTCTAGACTCAAGGCACTTCTAAGAAAATGCCAGCTCTTAGTTTTCACTCTTTTTTTGACTACAGAAAAATAACAGAGCAATTCTTCTGTTGCAAAGGACTCAGAAAGACCACAGAAGGTCAGAAAGTTTTGCACTGTAGATTCCTATTTGAAATCTCTGGGTTTATCTTATGAATGATGTTTGCATGCTTAACAGTGCTAACATCATGTAACAACCCATAGCACCTTGAAAAGAACTCAAGGTACTTCAGGGTGCCATTGCACCCTGGTTAATAATCCCTGTTAGACCCTGTCCTTCATGCAAATTTGGATGATTTTTTAACAAAAGCCCTAGCTTGGGGCATTGCCAGTATGTACTGAATAGGTTCATGCCCAGTTGTTGGCATGTCATTTCACCAGCAGGAACAAGCCCAATTACACATCTGAGGAAGAATCCTTACTTTTTTGATTTGGGTGATATTCATCTGAAAATTCCTTCTAATTTGGTAAAATGCTCAAAGGGGAGGGGGGGCAGAAATATGCTCAAGCAAACAAATATTATGCCATAATTCCATAAAATATGGGGGCAGGGGTAAGGCAAACATTTTCAGTCAACTACATATTTCATAATCTTAAGGCTTTCTCTTTAAAGTCTTTGGTTAGCCATTTTAGAGACCAGAGAACATTAACCAGATCTGAGAGGAAAATATTTACTGTACAATTTTGCCTGATATTTCTTTGGCTGTGAACTTTAATTCATCATCCAGTACAAAGATGTTGAGACTCTGAGGAACTCAAAGTGATTTTGGTCCTGAGAGTATTTATAATCATGGACTACTTTGCTTGAAGCATTTAATACCCAGCTTAATGATAGCTTCAATTTTCATAGTTTCATAGTTTCTAGGGTCGGAAGGGACCTGAGTAGATCATCTAGTCCGACCCCCTGCCATGGCAGGAAATAGTACTGGGGTCAAACGACCCCAGCAAGGTGTTCATCTAACCTCCTCTTAAAAACCCCCAGGGTAGGAGCCTGCACCACTTCTCTTGGAAGTTGGTTCCAGACCCTAGCTGCCCTGACCGTGAAGTAGCACCTCCTGATGTCTAACCTAAACCTACCGTCTGCCAGCTTGTGACCGTTATTCCTGGTCACTCCTGGCAGTGCTCGGGGGAACAGTGACTCCCCCAATGCCTGCTGATCCCCCCTGACTAGTTTATAACAGGCCACTAGATCCCCCCTCAGCCTTCTCTT
>NW_017729031.1:60537551-60539966 GCF_001723915.1 Gavialis gangeticus
GGGGAACAGTGACTCCCCCAATGCCTGCTGATCCCCCCTGACTAGTTTATAACAGGCCACTAGATCCCCCCTCAGCCTTCTCTTTTGGAGGCTGAACAGGTTCAGGTCCTGTAGCCTTTCCTCATAAGGCCTGCCCTGCTGCCCCCTGATCATGCGAGTGGCCCTCCTCTGGACCCTCTCCATGCTGTCCACATCCCTCTTGAAGTGCAGCTCAGTCAACTATAGACATTTCTTATATATATAACAATACTTGGTGTTGAAAACTACTGGAACTTCCCTTTAGATATGTTGCAAAATGTAAGGAATGAAACTACTTCTTCCCAGGACCTCATAAGCACTGTTTAATTTTTTATCATGTGAAATTTTCTGTGATACTGTTCATCTCCAAATACAGTGGACACTTAAAAATTTGATAATTACCATTTGCAGATGCCTTAACCTTATTGTAGTATCTCTGGCTTGCTTGTATTTGTATGGATTTAGACTGGAATAATACGGATTCCTGCAAATATTGTGGTGGTGACACCGTGAGTACTGTAGTGAAGGTTAGGTTTCTAATGGTGACCAATGTAGATTGCAATGTACTGTTTAAATAAATAACAAGACCATGTAGGTACTTTACTAATTAATATTAAAATGTTTGATTTTTCCATAGCTTCCTTTTTCAACTTTAGCAATGAATTAGAAATGGACACTGCAGAAAAACAGTAGTCAAATGCAGCTTTAAACATGAAAATCTTTTTTTTTTTATTGTGCGAGAGGAAATACTGGTTAGAAGACCAGGATTGTCCCATTTGTAAAGTGTTGTGGGATCCAACTCCTAATGAAACTTCCTTCAGAGATGGGGGAAAGTGTATAGGTTTAACATTTTGCACAAGGGAATGGTTGAAACAGTGCAACATCCAGCTAGTGTTCTTTTCTTAACTGTATAATACAGGAAAAAGCATTTTTTTTGGGTCATTGTGGCTGCATCCAACAGATTTCTGGGCTGAAACAATGGCATTTAGTTTTAACATTTTTTGTTTAATTTCTGTTACGAGACTAGAGACGTAAAGTCAACTTTAAAGTCAAACAGTTACAGGGCTAAAACTTTGGGCTGTGATAATGGTGAAAGTATCCCATCTCTGCTGTTCTTGGGGAAGGATGCTATGAAGCACACCTTGGCTACCCACTCAAATGCACTGGAGACAGAGCGCTCAAAAGTGACCCACTGGGGAACACTCCTAGCACAGCTTACTGTCACACTTCTGGGTTTGTCTTCTGTGAGCAGAAGCTAATGAGTGAGATGTTCTCAGAAACATCCCACACTGAGAGTCCTGGGAATGCAGTGTAGAAATACCCATTTGTTTCCTTTGTCTGTACTCTTGTCTCTGGACTGCTCTGGGTGGCAAGTGATGGGGTAGGAGCATGGATGGTTTGAAAGGTGCTCTGCATTCCTGGGCTGGAGTGCTAGCCTGTTGAAAGCAGCTGCAGGCAGAAATCATTCAAAATTACTCTATAAGCATCATCTGTATTAAGCTATGGAAGATCAAGTTCAAGGTCTAAAGCCTTTCTGAGCCCAAAAGCATATGAGGGTAGTTTAATGAAGGCGTATCAATTTCTGTGGTCAGTGGCACCAAAAGGAAGGGTGTAGCTAATGGTGCATTTGGTCACCTTTGATCCTTCACAGGGTCCCTGGGGTTGCCAGGGGCAGTCTTTGGCACAAGTCTGGAATAGGGCTTGAACTGATACCTCTGGACCTGAAGTGAACTGCCTTAACTGCTCTACTACCTCTCCCCATAGTTATATAAGCTGAAAAAACATAGTCAAACATAACACTATCACTCAGGTAAGAAATGTGTAGGAGATTTCACAGATAAAACGTAAAACCTTCAAAGACCCCCCGAGTGCCCCCCCCCCGAACATTGTAGCTATAGTTGTGAAAAATGTAATGAACTAATTTGTAGGTGCAGAGGATGGTAGGGGAAGATTCCTAAGATGGGCTTGCCATTTAAGAAAAACAGATTTCTGAAAACTTGAGAGCTCAGAAATCTTATTTTTGAAGTGTATCAGAAAAAAGAACATAAAAAATAGTTACCCTTCAGCAGGCCTGTACTTGATGGGCACTTCTTTGCTTCTATGATATCAATAATAAATCGTCATATATTTTCAGTTGAAATTAGTGGTAAGATTTAAACAATTTAGGTACAAGAAAACTACTCAAGAAAGTGGTAGTTGGAGAATGCAGGGCTCCTGTACACTAGAATGTGTTATATTTTATGGCAGGCCTGCCATATCAGAGGTGAGCATCAGGAGCTAGGCAAATGACTATTCACCAAAGCGCCCCAGGGGAAATCCAGGAGCAACGGTCATAAACTCTTAGAAGACCGTTTCAGACTGGATATAAGGAAAAACTTCTTCATGATTCATGTGATC
>NW_017729031.1:60544966-60547035 GCF_001723915.1 Gavialis gangeticus
ACGTTTTCAGACTAGATATAAGGAAAAACTTCTTCAAGGTTTGTGTGACTAGACTCTGGAATAGACTCCCAGGTGGAGCTGTGCAGGCATCTACCCTGCAGATCTGCAAAAGGAGACTGGACGCACATCTTGCTGGGGTTA
This sequence comes from Gavialis gangeticus, assembly GCF_001723915.1. Lineage (NCBI taxonomy): Eukaryota > Metazoa > Chordata > Crocodylia > Gavialidae > Gavialis > Gavialis gangeticus. The sequence continues at coordinate 60,545,108 of NW_017729031.1, forward strand.
TTTGACCCCAGCAGTCTTTCCTGCCCAGAGCAGGGGAACTGGACCTGGTGATGTCACAAGGTCCCTTCCAGCCCTAAACTTCTGTGAATCTGTAGACCAAAAGCAAGGAGAATTGAAAGTCTCTGGGGTTTTGTGGAAATAATGTGAACAGTTTTAAAATGACTGTGGAGCCTGGCAGTGTATGGAGAGGGGAGATATTTGAGAGAGCACATGCCAACGTTCTTCTACTCTTGAAGGCTGGAGTAAGCCTGTTTTGTACTTCGTTGGTGATTGAAGGACAGCTGTACATTCTGGGAGTAGAAGGAGGACCATATTTTTAGTTCTTATCTATAGCTACTTCAGATTGCAAATATGTGATCTGATTATGAAGTCCTAGAATAGGTAGAGTGACCGCCTTTTCAGAAAGCAAAGGCGGGATGCATGTTTGCACGCCCACACATCCCAACCCCACCCCATGGGTGGCATGGCTGGAGCTTATGGGTGGGGAAGGATGTAGACTGTCCACTGCAGGGCTTGGGGCTCCCCATCTTGCTGCTTTTCCCCTGGGGTCTCCGCGCCCAGCAGGAGGGAGCTGGCACAGGAGGGTGGAGAGGCTGGGTGCTGCTGCCACCACCACTGGGAGCCCTGCCTCACCATGGTGAGGCACCCCTGCCTGCCCAGCAGCAGCAGGAGGCACAACTCCTTGCCACCGCCACCATCCCTATTAGTGCCGTGTGGGCTGGAGGCACCTCACCATGATAGCACAGCTGGCATGGGGCTCCTGACATTGGCGGCTGTGCCAAGCCTCCCTGCCTTGCTCTACCCTCCTGCTCTGGGTCCCATCAACTGGGCTGCGGAGGCCTGGGTAGAAGGGCAGTTGGGTGGGGAGCCTCAAGCACCACCTGCGGGCATATCTGGGTGAGGGGTGTCCCCCATTTTACCTCCCTGGGAGTGTGCACAGCAGTAGGAGCCAACCCTGCCACTGCCCCATGGATGAGCCACTAGTGGCTCCGTCCCACTCCCCCAGCTGGGCCCCATGGCCATGCATTCCCACCCTGCTCACAAGCCTCATGCGCCACCTCAGCTGGACAGCACTCCCACCCACAGCTGCCATCCGTGCCCCACTCCCTCCCTCACCATGGGGGGCTCAATCTGCTCCCCCTTCCCTCTCTGCCTCATCACCTATTCCCTCCCTCCCCCCCAATTGACTTATCTGCAAGCAGCTGGGGGAGCTGCTCTTAACTGGTGCCTGGCTGTATTGCTGGCCCATGTGCATGTTTGTGCACGCACACATGTACGTGGCACCCCCTGTGTCCCACTCCTCTCAGTCCCAAGCAGCCCTTGCAGGCTGAAACTCCCAGCCTGCAAAGGGAAACCCATGTTTTCTCACATTTTTCTCCTTCAAGGGGGAAAATCCATGTTTTTCCATGGCAAACGGAAAACCTAGATCCCTGCACATGATACTGGGACGACAGTTAAGTGTGTTGAGGGGAATCCAGGACAAATGCTGGAGCCATGCAGCCTGGGACCGGAACTTGATGTTTATATTTCAAGATTGTCCCGTGCAATTAGGGACATGTGGTCACCCTAAAGGTTTCTTTGCAAACTCTAAACAATTGATGCATCCTTTTACATTTGGTGCAATAACTTTATATGTTTAGGAACCATAAGCTGCTCAGTATTAGCTCCTGTTGGGAGTTGAGGGTAATCACCACTCACGTAACGCCCTAAATATGCCTATAATGCAAACTGCATAGTCTGTGTACATGTATCTGCAGTAAGCATTCTGCTGAAACAGTTCTGGCATACTAAGAATTAAGCAACAAAATGACTTTGCTTCTCTTAGTTTAAAATCTCATGTCAGTGAAATGTCTCTAAATATTTATTTGCCTTACAAATACACCTCTTCCCCTCCTCTCCCCCCTTCCCCCCCCCCCCCCCAAAAAAAA
>NW_017729031.1:60547266-60548720 GCF_001723915.1 Gavialis gangeticus
AAGGAAGTTTAAAATGCTGCAGACTCATCCTGAGTTCATTGTATCTGCAGCCAGCATGGTTTGCATTGCTAGCTGTGTTAATGCAGATATGTCATTTTATGAATAGTGTTGCGCAATAAATTTGGCTTTGAGAGTCTTATTTCTGTAATTCTTTTTCAAAAGGGAAACCAAAATGAGGTAAATTACAAGTGTTCTGTATTTAAATACATTTTTTGCAAATTGGTTACTAGGTTAGGTTTTAAAAATCTCATTCTCCAAATTACACTTTAAAAACTGAGCTGCATTCTCATTTATATTTTAAGGTCAATTACAGATAACTGTGGGTCAAAAAAGTCATGTATCTTTTCTTCTTGCGTCTGGTTGGCTACTTAATTTGGTTCAATTAACCAGGATGGAAATGATAAAGCACCATTTTGAAAGATGATAATGGAAGAGCCATCCAGGCATAGAAGACTGGGGGGGGAGCACGTGCCCCACCTGAGATTAGCTGCCACTGGCTTCTGCTGGTGGTCACTGCTTGCTACCCTTCCCTCCTCTGCCCCCGCCCCCCCGTGGTCACTGCTCACCACTGTTGCTGCCGGCTTCTGTGGGTAGTTGCTGCTCACCACCCCTCCTTCCTCCCCTGTCACTGATGCCACTGCTGGCTTCTGTGTTTGGTTGCTGCTCACCAACCCACTGCCGACACTGCCACCCACAAACTGTGCTCCCCCCACCCCCCGGTCTCAGGAGGCATCAGTCACCCGTGCATCCAGATTTTGTTCAGACAGGTTGATGCAAGTTCTTGTGCTTGCTTGTTTGTGTTCCTTTTCAGAGTGCTGGGAAGTACTCATGACACAGTTTGGAGTAATTTGTAGAGATGCACTGATACATCAATCCATAAAATATTGGCACTGATAGAAGGAAACTTGACACCAGCAATCTGCTTTTTTTGGCCAATATGGCCGATAAGGTCACAGATAAATGCCGTGTACATGTGCACAGCCGCAACATGCATGCAGCCAGGAGTGCAGCCCATCAGCTTGGAGAGCAGTGTCTGGCTGGTAAGTCTATTGGGGGCAAGAGGCATGGGGTGGCAGATCGAGGCCCCCATGCTGGGCTGTTTCCAGCAGGGGGCCTAGGCTGGGCTTGTGCTTGGGGTGGATGGTGTGGTGGCACTGTGAGGGTAAGCTGTGTGGTGGCTATGGTAAATTTTGGGGTGGCTGTAGCCCACCCCATGCGCAGCCCCAGCCCAGCCCTCCCCCCCCACCACTGGGAAGAGGCTGCAATGGACAGGTTGCCCTCACCCTGTGCATAAATCTGGGAGGCGCATCCCCCCCATGCCTCCCTCAGGGTGCACACAATGCAGGGAGTTGCCCCCCCAACCCCTGTGCCCCCCAAACAAACCACCTGAACCTCCATCCCATGCCCCACCCTGGCTGGGTAGTGCTTGCCCCTGCCCCACTCCCTCCCTCACC
>NW_017729031.1:60548731-60553438 GCF_001723915.1 Gavialis gangeticus
CCGTGGGGGCATCTATCTGCTCCCCCCATGCCCCTCCCCCCCCAACTTACCAGGCAGATGCTTCTCTCCAAGCTGCCAGGCTGCATATCAGCAATCGGATCAGTATTGGCCAATATGGCCATCAGTATCAACCAAAAAATTTTTTATTGGTGGACCCCTAGTAATTTGTGTATACTTTAGCATCTGTGCTGAAAGCTGGTGGGTCCAGCTTCCTAAGCCTATACCCTACTATGGCCGTGGAAACTGAGGACTGTTGAAGTCTAGAATTCTAGAAGAGGGAGTAACAGATTCATTCTAATTAGTTGCTGTCTTCCCACTTTATACATAACAGGAAGAATAGCCCATCATGTGGCAAGAAGATTGAATTTAATTTAAAAATACGCTAAATACTGTTGTTTTGGTGCAGCATTTTGTTCTAGGATATAATTTATGAATACAACCTGCTCTATTTTAATTTATAAACGGATCAAGCAGCAGAGAGATTGGCAGTAAATCTCCATTAACTACTGTGTGTGTTAGAGGCATGTAGGGGTTTAACCATTATGGTAAAGGAATAGAAAGACTTGTCTCTAAAGCTATGATCAACCTTGTCAGCTGAATTACAGGTGCTGAAGAGCTCCTTTTTCATTCTGTGCAGTGCAGAGGTACTGTTTAGTAAGAAGCTTTTCACTGAAAGGTTTATTATTGACATTTTATATACTACACTTTAATGGGAGTGACATGAAATAAGAACTCCTAAGACCAGACAGTCCTTAAATAGTACCACAGATCGTTGGTTTAAATATAGGTGAAGTAGTGCCTAGTGTATAATTAATTTATCACCCCCAGGTGATGTCATCAAAGGCAGATTTCTCATTCCATTTTTTTGTGCATGTCTGGAGGTGGCAGAAGAGAATTAAAGGGTACAATGAATGTCCTTAAAGCTTGTATACCTCAAATTACTTTATCTGAAAAGTGACTGTACTACAAGAAGTTAAAAATAAAATTATGGGCTGAAAATAGGGTTGTGTACTTGGAAGATTTCTGAATTGAAAGTGGTCCTCTACCACTGCCACTTTATCTATGTTTGGGTGAGTTATTTTCTTTGTTTTTCTCTCTCATTAAAATGAGAATTGGATTACTTAACTTTTGTAACAATCTCTATTAGAAAGTCAACATTTTTCAACATCTGTTATACCATAGGAGATGATGTAATTCAGCTATTTCCTGTATTGAGTTTTTGTGGTGGGTGAAGAGGGAGAAATGCTTCTGCACTGAGAGCATCTTTTCATTGGCTTGAGTGAGAGTATCAAGCCCTCCTTGTAGCATGTATCAAGCCCACCTTGTAGCATGGTATCACTTGGTCACTGTATGTTATCTCACAGAGACAGTCAAAGTTTGTACTTTAATTTGTATTAAGTTATTATTAAGCAGAAATCCTAATACCTACCCAATATATTATATGATTGTTTAAGGAAGGGATCAACAACCTTTTGGACTGCTGGGGCCATGTTAATGGAGCTTAGATCTGAGCATGGGGCCCCTTCTAACCCAACCTGCACTGCTGCAGCTACAACCAACCACATTTACTGCCCCCAACCCCTTCACTTCCCCTTTCAATGCCACCACCACCACTTCTCCCTGCTGCCTGATTGCTACATGGGTGAAGCTCTCTCCTACTGGAATGCTGCAGAAGGCCCCTGACTACGTAAGTCTCATCTGGTCCATGGGCTGTAGGTTGCTGACCACTGGTTTAAGGAGTCTTGATGTATGTTATGCAACTTAATTATCTTGAAAATTAGGGAGCACCAGACAGGTTTATATCAGGTCATTGAGGGAAATTTCAATATAATTTTTAGAGACTGGGGTTCATGACCCTGTATTAAATGACATGGAAATTTGAATTAACAAGGTTTGGATTAGAGTTTTTTCTTCTGCTAATTCTTTTTGCATAATTTATGAAAGGTGGCATAGCCAGTAAGCATTGTGCTTTTTTCATGTATTACTCATGGTCATTATTCATGAAAGGTAATCACTTGGCTTGTGACTGATGACTCATTGAGTATATAGGTAAAGGAGTATGCGAGTTTTAAAAAAAGGTATTGCAGAACAGTCCTCATCCAGACATATATGTTACTTTCACCAGACTTCTGATGGTTGGATTGTGCATCTTGGGCCCTTGCACGTTACATTTGTAGTGTTACATGAGATGTTTTAGTGAAACAGAAAATGAGCAACCATAAGTTGATGCTGTTTGTCATGCTAACAATGGCTGACTTGACACAAAAATGTTACCGGAAACTTTTCCACCATAAATTTAATGTGTGTACATATTTTCAGGCCCCCCTTTTCCCCCCGTATCCCACAATGCTCCATTCCCCCTTCCTCCTCCCCTAAGAGCAGGTGGATCCCTACTAGCCTGCCTAGCCAGCAAACCATCAGGGAGCCGTGCAGGGACCAGCTTGCAGGAGCTCCATCATCTGTTGCTGCTGGGTGGTAAGTGATGGGGCTGCAGTGGTAGCAGAGGCAGATGGGATGGCAGAGACTGTCCAATCAGCCTTCACTGCACAGATGGCTTGTAGACACTTCCATTAGCTGGTGCTGTAGCAGAGGTGGTGATGGCACTTCTTTAGCAGCAGCAGGGGTGGTATGAACAGTAAAAGCACCAGCACCATTGCAGATTAAAGTTCTTCGTTCTTTAAAGGGCTGCTGGTGCTTGGGCACCAGGAAATTTAAACTGTAATGGTGCCAGTGCTTAACTATTCTTGCTGCTGCTTGTGCTGTAGCAGCAGTGTCATCATTGTGAAGGGCCACTAAAGCACCAGGAACAGATACAGTACCCATTGTTCCTGTAGGAGCAGTGGCAGTTGTGGTCCTGGTAGGGACTGATCAGGTGGCAGAGGCCATATGATAAACCTTTGCCACTGTAGGCAGCTTGTCACTGACTCATTGTGCATACTTGTGGGGAGGGAGCAGGATGAAAGCAGAAAAATCAAATAATTTTGTCCATCTTCTATGTTGTTCTGCCCTTTCTTTTTCTTATTTCTCTATCCTCCTACTGAGATGTTGTTATTGTTTAGATTTTTGCAAGGAAATTTTATTTCAATCAGCAAGATCCAGTATACATATTTTCCTGTTAGTTCAATGTATTATTTATTGCAAATTACAGAGATTTTCTTTGCCTGGTATAGACACAGCTTGAAAGAGTCCCAGCATGTTGCCTATATTTCTTAGTGTTGAGTTGTTCCAATGCACTTTACATATGCAGTCTGCTAGGTGAGACATTAGAATCCATGAGGTTCCTATCCTAGGCTTTTGTTAACCTCACCAGACCACCTCTCTAACATAGGCCGTATACAGGCATTACATTTCTACTGGGAGAACTATTTCTTTCCTGGTATAAATTAGAAGCATACAAGTGTTCATTTAATTTCTTTCAGGGAAAACATGCCCCTTTTGGGGGAGAGATTTTTCCGGGTGCCAACCTGCAAGATCTCTCATGCGAGAGAGACTCACAAGAGTGAATGCTTGTATGTTGCCCTCTAAGTCTAGTCTGGGATGGAAGGGGAGCAGCAGCTGGTGCTCCCTGCCTCTTCCCCAAATCAGATAGTTCCTGGCTTGGGAATGGAGCAGGCAGCTTTGCCCTTTTTTGCTCCCCCCGCTTCTCTCCTGAGGGGTGTGGGTCCTAATTTTGAAACTGTTCCCCCCCCCCCGAACACTTCGAGATCTGCATGCCCACAGCCCCACTGCTTTACCCTTTGTAGAGAAACCACACACCGCTGGCTCTGGGAAGAGGTTTCATCTGTTAACAAGAAGGAGTGGAGTAGTTGGTGCTTCCCACCCTTTCTGCCACCTGATCCCTGGTCTGAGGAAGGTGCAGGGATGAAGGGACAGCTGCAGATGGAGTGCCTGTCTTGCTCCCTCTCTTGGAATGACTTTTAGCAGTGAAAACTTCTAAAAACAATTTCTGCCACTAGAGATGAATGCCTGTTTGAGGCCATAGTTCAGGGGTGGGCAGTTATTTCAGCTGGATGCCACTTAATGAGGCTATATAATTTATTTACAGAAGCTAATTATCAAATTTGATGCAGGTTTCATCTTCAAAATACCAGCCATAAATTGAAAATATGAACATTGAGGTCTCTAAGATGTCTCTGAACTATCCTTTTTCTCCCAAACACCACGTATTGTAATCCACTGGTTGTGATTTATTTATTTTACTGCCCATTATTATTTCAACTTCAACATATTGTTTGCTGTCTCTGTTAAGGTCTCTTGGTATTCATTTTTTTCCTAAAATAGGTTGAAAAAATACTTTAGAATATTAATTAATCACTGAGTAAAACTAATTTAAATTCTGCAGTATAGAATCTTTTAATCCATATGTAATAGATGGTTTAAATTTGAAATGTCATCATGCAAAGATGAGAGCAAGAGGTAAACACATTATTAAGAAGTTAATATAGTAAGCCAGTATATTAAAACCTTCATTTAGATCAGCTGGGCTAATCTGGGGTTATATATAGGGGCTGTTGTTGGCAAGACTGGAACCAAGGACTGTCCATTAGAAAGCTTAGTAGAGAACAATCGGTCTGTCTGTCTGTCTGTCGATCAATCAATCGATCTATAGATATAGGTACGGCCAGCGGGTACTGCTACTTAGTTTTGTGATGGTCCTTACTGGCCAAAAGGAAGCAGTAGTCCAAAAGGCTGCATATATATATATAT
>NW_017729031.1:60553449-60563968 GCF_001723915.1 Gavialis gangeticus
TATATAGCTATAAAAAAAAATGCAGCCTTTTGGACTACTAGTTCCTTTTGCCCAGTAAGGACCATCACAAAACTAAGTAACAGTACCCTCTGGCCTGGAATGCACTGTGTGAATGCCAATATTGTACTGTCTCTTTCTGACCTCAAGGTAAAGAGACCAAAGAATTGAGTTTATATTTAGAGCATCTTTACAGTGGAATATGTTGCCTTTAGGTAACTGTGCTTGCTCTAAAAACTTTTGAAGAAAACAAATAATTGTTATTAACTATGTTTGTTAACAGATGACTTGGGAAATCGTCAGTACCACTAAGTTCCCATACAAGATGAGGAACCAATTTCAGCTAGGCGTCCATGCTGAGCAGTAGCTTTCTCTGCCACTAACCCTATTAAAATCAATAAAGCTTTTTCATTAAATAAGACCCAACTTAAATAACAATGGTAGGATTTAGTCTAAAGGTTCTTAACAGACAAAAGGGTAAAATCCTGGGCTACCTAATCAATGGGAATCTTGCCATATACTTCAGTGGAGACTGAATTTAATGCAAAATGTGAAAAAAGGATAGTACATGACCTGGAAACACACGTCTGGGTTCAGACATTATTTTAATAAAACCCCAGGCTGCTGTTGGCATGATTTGAGGAACTGCCTGTTGCCTCCTTCCATTAGCCAAGGTCAGACTTGCCAACCTGTATGTTGAGTGAATTCTTTCTCCTCAGGTTCTAGGAAGAGAATAAATAAATGCTTAGGCAGACAAAGTTCTTTGGGTGACTGATATCTTTTATTAGACCAACTTAAATAGTTGGAAAACAGTTATTAAGCAAGCTTTTGGGTTCAAAAACCCTTCGTCAGGCTAAGGAAGTTGTTGTTTTCCAACTATTTAAGTTGGTCTAGTAAAAGATATCAGATTCACCCAAAGAACCTTGTCTGCCTATGTCCTTAGACCAACACAGCTACAACCTACATCCCTGAATAAATGCTTAGTGCTTTTACGCCCTCATTTTCATGAAATTTAAGTTCCAGAACAACCAGCATATATGCAAATCTCTCTCTGTCTCTCTTCCCCTCCCCCCCCCCCCCTTTTTTCTTACTGGAAGTGAAATTGAGATAATTTAAATGAAAATATACAGAAAATGTAAAGGGGAAAATATTGAGAAAATGCAAATCTACTTATTTTTATAGCATTCTTTGACTAGTAAAATATTATACTTTATATATTCTACCCTGTGCTTCTAAGTCTTACATCATTTATATAGTGCTGTAGGGCATATGACTTAAATATTTGGCTAAAGTAAATATTATATAAAAAGTATTACTGGAGATATAGGACAGTTTTTAATTACTGAGTGTTAGAAGAGTTAACTAAAATAATATTAAAATGTACATAAAGTATAAGCAAGTTTTACGTGTATATCAACATTTTCCTAGAATTACAAGATCTTTTATGTGTATGCTTGTAAATAGCTTTTAGTTCAGATTAGATGAGAACAAATACAGAAAAGAATAATTTTGGTGAATCTTGAGCTTGGTGAAAATTTACCCATGGCATTGCCATAAAATATAACAGAATAAGAAGGATCTTGCTTACATACCTGGTAAGCTGGTGACATGAAGAGGAAATTAACAGAAAGAAGTGACTTATCTCTGCCGCATATGAGCAGTTTAATATCTGCCTGAGATTATCCGCAGCTATCCACGTTCCAGGAATAGGTACTGACAGTGTGGACTTTTCTAGTGTGGGTGCTGTTCACACTGTTCATGAAACTCAGTTGTTGATGGCTTTCCTTCATTGTGCAGATGCATTGCTTCACTGCTAAGGAAGACATAGTTATGTCAAGTTGAGCTGTATTTTTAGCATGTATACAGTACACTTTCTTCAGTGAATTTTGGGACTTACTTACACTTTGTTTAGGTCATTCCTTTCCCAGTGTACTCCCCTCATATATTTCATATGAAAAAAGTTACATTAAAAAACATTCTTAAGATTGCAAAGTCAAGTAGCCGGAAGTCAGAAATGCTTGGACTATGGTTGCTTGTACAACCTAAATTCAGTCCCCTTTTGCAAATCTATTTTGAAAGTTATTCACAAGTTCTCTCACACTTTTTTTTTTTCTTCCAGATTTTCCCAGTCTCATTCATTTAGCAGAGTGGAGGCTGTTCAGTTACTGAGCAGTTACTGAGCTATGCATTAATTTGTTTTCTCCCCCTTGTTTAACATGAACCTTCTAGTCTTATTTACTTCAGACTGTTTGAATCTTGTTCTGAAGGCAGAATTCTTAATTTCCCCCTAAGGTTTTGGTTTTAAATAAATTAGGGGTCCAAGTTCCTTTCAAGTTCAGTGGGTGTTTGGTGACTAATTTCCCTGTTTTCTTTAGGAATAGCAGGTTTAAAGGTTTGAATCAGAACTCTTAATTAAATCCTCTTTAAAAAAGAAAAAGAAGAGGATTAAGTGAAAAGTGTGGAACATTTATGGCCTATGTTCTTAATGGTTTGTTTTGCTTAATTAGTGGGCTGCATGGTGCGTTGTGCAGGCTGGAAAGTTGAAGTGGCCTTTACTTCAGCCCTAGCTTGAAAGAGTTTGTTTTTTCTTGTTTTGAGAAATAGTCTTTTGACTTAAGTTGCATGTAGTTCAAGTTTATGATCTCCAACTGAGCTTAACACAAGAATAAGCAAGGAGGCTGCTGCAGATAAAAGTTGTTACTAGGCTTTAATCATTTATTTAGTTTTAGTCAGTCCCTTGTATAATATTAGCAGCAGAATAATTCCATCACCATTTCTGAGTCCAACTGGATACAACATGAAGTAACCACATGCGAAAAATTGTGCTCTGGGAAATCTCAGATTTGTAAATCTCAGATTTGCAGGGCCTGGGAAATCTCGGGCCCTGCGGTTACTAGAAGTACACAAAACAGACAAGCTATGGCAGATTTAACCTTTCTTAAGATGAAGTCCGTTGTGACAAAAATGGTAATAGTTTCCTTTTGGTAAAAAAGGCATGGTGTCCAGGAAACTGAGGGAGGGAGCTGTGAATATAGTACTTGCATTGTAATCCCATTGATGCCTTATGTACCCCAGGGTAAGTCTCTGAACTTTTCAGTTTCTCTGTTTATAAAATGGTAAGATAATTCCTGTATTTACTTGAATCTAAAATGACTTTGTATTTAAGATAATCCCCAAAAAATTAGCTATTGTACATGGAAAATTATACATTTATTATAATTTCTATAATTTTCAGTGTATAGAATCTAATTAGTGGAAGGCCATCTTAAATTTGTTTCCTCTCCATTTTTTGGAAGGAAAGCAATGGTGGGGGGACAAAGGGCCAGATCTCTGCCCCTTGTTCTCCTGCCCCTTTTTTCCCCCATGCTGATTAAGGAAAAATACTAATCTTGGTTTTCAGTAAATATGGTAGGTCCCTGTCTTCCAGAATTGTTTGAGTATTTATTACTTAATATTTGAAATGCTTTTTGAAATATGGATCTCTAAACAAATACAGTGTATTAGAGTTCCACATTTGTAATGAGAAGGTAAGTATTATGAATATTTTTTTCTTACAGTTTTCAGATACTTTTATTTCTTTCTCCAACTGGGCTTTTTACTAGGTTACCAAGTTTGGACTGAGGGTTGGATAGATGTTCCAAGATGTGGAATATAAAATGAACTTAGGGTCAGATCCTGTTCAACCTATTAAATACCTAAGTGGATTTAGGTGCCTAACTATGATCCTGATCCACATTTCTCATGTCCCTGGAAAAAATGTTAATGTGTCTATTTTTGTAATGCGTCATTATGTTACAGAAATCACAAAAAAGCAGCAAATAGGCAGAGGACCCTATCTACCTTTTGTACTAGTCTTTTTCAGGAACTTGAATGGAATGGAATAAAATCATGGTTAGGTTCCTGTAAGAGACAGGAGAGGGCCCTTTTAACTCTGTTTCTTCCTAGAAGTAATCTTCTCTGTGTTTCTGTCTGCCTTCTGGCTGCAAACTACTGTTCCCCCAGCTTGAGTGCTTGCTTTCTCTCCCCTTGTGCTTTTAACTGCCAGGTAATCATGAACACCTGGCCTCAGAGCCAAGGACAATCTGCCCCAGATAAAGGGTCAGACTGCCCTGTTATGCATCTCCCCCACAAGAGTGGAGTCTGAGACTTAGTCTTCCATATTCAGTCCTCCCCACCCTCTTCTCCCCACACGGCAAGAAGTCTGCATTGGTATGTGCTGCTCTTGGGTGGTGGCAGATATTGAATTAATAGGGCTGCAGCACTAAGTACCGACACATGAATCAGGGATTGGCTTCCTTCATTGTGTGTAGCTATGTCAGGGTTGCATGATCTGCGACTAGAGTAAAGGGGATCCTGAGGATGTGGTGGAGGGTCTAAATCGCCCATCTTATTGCAAGACACTCTTTTCAATAATCGAATACTTTTGGTCTGGAGGAAGGAGTTTTCAGCTTAGATATGGGACCAGGTATTTCCCATCCTCAAAGTCGTGGGAATGCATGGCTTCTAGGCCTTGTTCTGAAGCATCTGTTTGTAGGATAAACCCTGACTGAAATTCAGACTGTGTAATACTGGTGTGGTACACAGAATTTCCTTTATCTTTCAGACAGTCAAGCTGTGGGTGACCACTGCACTGTTTTGAATGCTCAGTGGGGTGTTTATCCCACAATATTCAGTGCTTAAGCAGAAGTAATAGCTGGCTAAGCCTAGAAAGTTTTGCCTTTTAGTTTTAGGCATGAGAGACTACCAATGCCTATACCTTGTCTACAGAGGATCTAATCTCATTCCTGAAAGCATACCACCAAATACTTAGTCTCCCAACACCTGAGCAAGCACTTAGCAGATTTGTCATTAGACCTGCAGCCCAAAGAGGTTATAGCGTGACCCTGGCCAGAGAATTATGTTTCTTCCAAGTGCTAGTGAACACCACCACATCACTGAGAGACACTGCTGTATACTCACAGAATTCTGTCCACCAGGTGCTGGAACATGGTCAGGGCACTGTGGAGACTAAAGGGGAGGGTCTTAAATTGATAGAGCTTTCAAGGTGTTATAAATGCAGTTACCTTGCAGGATCCTGGAGCAACGGGGATTCGCCAATATTCCTTCTTCAGATCAGGTCCAAATGTGTACTTGACCATCTCCAGCTGTTGTATCAGTTCAGTGACTTGAAGCATTGGGGATGTATCAAAATTCATGCTGCATTTAGTTTGTAGAGCCAATGAAGAACTGGATCATTTTGTCCAGTTTGAGAACTAACACAACCAGGCTGTGAACTAACACAACTGGGCAGAACCTCTTTACCAGACCATCTGTCTCGGGATATGGTAAATAGTAAATGGACGGTCTGCATGGGTGGACTTTCACAAGTGCACATACTTCTTGCAGAAGCCAAGACATGAAGATGGTGCTTTGGTCCATTAATATTTCTCATTGGAGGTCCACCCTTAAGAAAATCTTTAGCAGTTCTGTGGCCACTATCTGACCATGATCTTTTCTGAAAACCAGGTAGCGTAATCTTCAAGGACCGAGAGCAGTGGTACCCGCTGGTACTGGGTTCCAAGGGTCCTACAGTATCTGTCCCAACCCACTCAAACAGGGTACTCACCAACAGCAACAGAATCAACAACACCTGATGCTGTGGGCATGGGACCATCCAGTGGCACTTGAGATATGAGGAACAATAGTCCTTAATATCCTGGTAAATTCAAGTTCAGAAGAATCTGGAGAGCACTCCTTCTTAGGTAGTCTTTGTCCCTAAATGGCTGGCCTACAGTATGTTCTATGCCAGTTTCAAAGGGTGATTTGGTATGATTTTGGCACCTATAGCTGGGTCCTTCTGGTCCCAGTCATTTGGTCCCATAAGATCTTCATCAGGGCATTCCTCTGCAGCTTAAAGTGGAGTCTTAGGTAGCTAGGTGAGGATATAGTATTTTATCATTCACCTGGGCCAGTTGGCCATAAAGCAGTGCTAAGACTGGTTCCCCTCTTTGCCTTTGTATAAGGCCAGATCTTTCTTCTGGATGTCCCCATCTCACCCTCAGGTGAACTTTCTATGGAGTCAGCTTCTTTGGGCCCACTAAGCTTACACTGGACACCAAGTCTTTTCTTTTGCCTCTTATTCAATCTGTTCTCTGTTCTACGGCTGTCTTCGTAATCTGTCGGTGCTCTAACGGGGCATAGCTCAGGATCCAAAGACCTTAGGGTCAGAAGGGAATATCTCCCCTATTTGATCCCCACACTGCTCCAGCAGCTCCCAATTTCCCTTCTGTCATGCGGCCTGGTATAGCAGTTTGGTTAGTGAGCTCCAATTCTGACCCACCACTTCCAGGTAGGAAAGGTGGCTGGCCACTACTGCAGCCAGATCGGCCATTCAACCTCTAATTGAGAGCTGCACCTTTGTAGTGGGATAGGGCCAACTATCCCTATGTATGCACGTTAGATGTACACACTCCACAACTGATAGCTGGGCAGGTCCACAAGCTGCCAATGCACAAAGGTCTGGATTGAGCCAGAGTCCATGGTGCCCAGGACCTGGACATCTCCAATTGTCACAGGGAGTTCTTGGGTTCTCTGTTCAGGGTTTTCTTTTGGGACCTCAGAGACCCCAGACTGGACATAACTGTAGTCCATGGCAATCCTAGTGCCAGTGTCTGGGGTGGCAACTTGAGAAAAAGATTGAGGGCTGCCCTTTTCCTGGGTTTAGTACTGTCTCTCAGTTATGATCATCTTCTAGCCCTGACTCCATGGCCCAAGGTTGCTGAGCCCACTACTGTTATTTTGGGGAGTGAGGTAGGACTTCTTGGCCAAGTGCATGCCTGGCTTTACTTACTTTATTCAGGCTGTGGTGGACTTGTCCCTTTAACCTGAATGAAGACTTTCCACACTCTAATTCCAACTCTAAAAAGGTTTGTAATGAGAAAGTTAAAATAACAATTCCAACTCCTAAGGTTCGTAACCTGCTGTCTATAGAGGCCCCCCACTGGCAACACCTGTCTGAACTGTTTGACTGGCACCATTCCACAATATTTACGAGTGAGTTGAAGTCTGGTTTCAGCCACTGGGTGCATAGTTCATTAAGGCACTGCACCACTGCTTGGGGCCAAGAGTCCTGGTGAAAGGGCTGTCCCAGAACTGGTATCCGTATGCCTCCTTCATGAGCCCCACTCTATCCATCTAAAATGGTGGACTTGTGGGTGTCATAACTGGGCAGTTCTGGTATGCTACTTGAGCTTCCCCTGTTAAGTAGGGTACCAACTTGATAACCCATTACACCCAGGACCACTGCATCTCGTCCATCTGCTTGAAAATCTCTAAAAACACTTTGGGGTCATTGTCTGCTCCCATTTTGCTAAGCATTCTACAGTTCCATCCCATTCTGCCTGCTTTGGAGAAGCCATGCCTACCCACGTGCTGGGCTTCACTTGTTCCAGAAACTTAAGTATAACAGTTGCATTTCTCTTGCCATGTTCACTGAATCTGCTGCTGCTGCACCTGAAGCTTATAGAACTCCTGCTGTTGTTACTGTAGCATTTGTTGCTGCAGCTGATGCAACTCCTCCGTCCATTTCAACACAGCCCTGGGATCTGTTCGGCTGGTTTATGTGCCAGCTTCTGTGCAGGAGGGTTTTGCCCTGTCAGGGTGCCCTCAGCTAGTCCAAACAATAGTACATAAGTGGGGTTGAGTGCCTGCAGCCTTGCTGCCTGGCTTTGCTACCCTGGGAGACTCTTGGGCAGCCTCATAACACAAACAGTAACACTTGCCTGAGACAGGTGGAGAGGGCCCTTATAGCTCTGTCTCTTCCTAGAAGTGAGCTCCTTCAGCTTTCAGTCCATCTCCTGGCTACAAACTGTTCCTTACCAAGCTTGAGTGTTTGCCTTCTCCCCTTGGGCTTTTAACTGCCAGCTAATTGGCCACATCTGGGCTCTTACCACAGGGCTGTCTGCCTGCCTTAAAGGGCCAAACTGCCCTGTTACAGTGCCTAATAGATGAAATTGGATCTCTGTGCATTTCAGGCTAACACTTCTGTATCATTTCTGTTCCCTCTTTTTTTCTGTTTTACTTGAAGGGTCTATGCTGTGTGCTCTGTATTTGAAACCTGACAGACTAAACACTCTTTGGTGATTGATTATCTTCTCCGGGAGCTTAGCACATAACTACTGTGACATGTAAGGAGCAATAGCTCCAAAATTCTGGCAGCTCGCTTCAAGTGGTGGAATGGCAGGGATCCAGCTGAATTCTTGCACACAGTGCAGCTTCCCTTGTGATCTGAATACTGTATTATAGTGGGCCTAAAGTAGAAATCACAGCAAGTACCCTTAGTTCTCTAGGGGATATTTAACCAACAGGCTCAGCGTCCACTAGTCCAGTGCCCACTAAGCATAGGGTGTCTTGTTATCAGTGTTATTTGATTCTTGGTCTCTTTAGACCAGAGCTTAAGCACTGAGCTCATCCTGGAACGAAGGGCCCAGCCCGCTCTACAGCATAAACACGTTTAAAGACTTGCTGCCCTAATGAAGCTCATCTGCTACTGCCTCTTTTAGGAAGGGCTGTTATTGCATGATGCCTGGATAAAGCATTTGTTTTTACTTCCCTACATGAAAGCTTAGTTTCTTTCTCCATTTGCTAGGGCATGATGTGCACACCCTGTCAGACATGGCCCTTTGTGATGAATCTGCGCTGTTGTTACTGTTACTCTTGAATACCTTTCTAATTAAATCTCAATTTTACAATGGTAGTATATCATTTTCTGTTTGATATCCTATCCTCTTACAGGTAAGATTTAACTTTACTTTAAGTAAAGTAATCAAATGAAATAGATTCTCAATTGTTTTAATACTTTTATCTTTGTATATTTCTTTTGTACAAAAAAAGGCACCAGGGTAAGCTGACTTGGAAGGCTCATAAAATTTAATTAGAATAATATGAGTGTAGGTTTGCCTCTAAAATGTGCTATTGTGTTCATGAAATCTTAAATCTTTAAAAAAAAAAATAAAAATTGAATTTCTTGTATTTGTTTCACAGACTGTTGAATCAAGCTTTCAAAAATTTGAACATGAGATAAGGTGCTGTACATTATTCTTTAAAAACCTAAGCTACTTTTTAAAGATTTAATGGCAATTTACAAGATACTTTATCCAAATGGATTTCTAAAACCTGACTTAAATCTGTCTATCTTTGACAAGAGGGAAGGAGTATTTTGGGCCCGCTTATAACATCCTTGAAAATAGGCAATTTGTGTTTTGTTTCTACTTGCTTTCCTGTCCTGAAAAGCAGCTTGGAATTTGAAATCTGGGCGTGTGTGAAAATGTGTTTGATTTCTCAGTTCTTTGATGTTTGTCTATTCCATAATGCCAACAATTACTTGGTACAATTGCTAGTCTCTTTCTTGGAGAAGCTTAGGGCTTGAATAAAACAAATTGGAGGGGTTATAGGAAAACTGATAACAATATACAGTCTGTCTGCATTTGATGTAACTGAGTTGAGTCTGTGCTAGGATTAAGATTTTTTTGTCTTTTACTCTGAGGTGTGCAGATGAGAAGTAAAATGCTAGTGCTAATATTGAGGACATTTTGGTATTTTAACTTTCTCATTACAAATTGTATAACTGAGGAAATTACACATCTGTTTGAGATGGCATGACTTACTACCACACTAATATACAGAGGGTGCACTAACAGCATCATGAAAAAAATGTAGGAGATCAAAGTAAACCAGACCAGGAAATTCCACCACCAGACTGGGAAGTGGGGAAGAATTGGGAAACTGGCCATCTTGGTCAATGTGACTACACAGCTAAGAAATGTTCTATTTTCTTCTAGTGGAAGTAAGAGATCTGTTTTTTCACTTTGGAATTTAATAGTTTTCCTGGACCAAACTGAAGACTATCCCATGCCTCCGCCCCCTTAACTTGGGCAATGGAAGAGAAACTAGAGTTCCATAACATGGTTAGGAATAAAAAAGTATCTGGTTCTTTTTTCTTTTTTTCTCTTCCTTCATGAATCTGAATCTGCTGGTAAAGCCACATTCATGCAAAGCTACTTAAAAAAAATATGCAGACAATACTTTAAAGTGCTTTAAAACATTTTATCAGCAGAAACTGAGCTCCTGATAACTTTAGGCTATGCTTTTCTAGGGCTGAACAAAAGTTTGGTCATTAATGGAGGAGGAATAGAAGGTGGAAGATTTGATTCAGAGGTTTGAGATTTTCAAACTCCTGAAAATTCTTTTAGACTAATGGAAAAACAGGGTATGGTATAGTATGGGGCAGACAGACATGGGAAGAAGAATGGGGACTACAAGGAACATGAAGTGTGGGTTAAAGGGCTGATACTAGGCCTGTGCGAAGCAGCTAATATTTGCTTCAGATTCAGCTGATTTGGGGACAGTGATTCGATTCAGTGATTTGAATCACTGTCCTGAATTGATTTGGTGGAGATTTGGCCACTGCTGAATCTCTGAATCAGACAGGCCCCATCTCCTGCCCGCTGTCCCAGTCCAGTCAATGGTTGCCCCCCCCAGCCTC
>NW_017729031.1:60568968-60575047 GCF_001723915.1 Gavialis gangeticus
AGACAGGCCCCATCTCCTGCCCGCTGTCCCAGTCCAGTCAATGGTTGCCCCACCCAGCCTCAGCTCCCGGCTCTAAAAAAAAAAAAACCAAAACAAAATAACAAACCTCCCCACCCCCCGGCTCACCTGCTCCTGCCAGGCGGGGAGGAGGTGTGATTTCCTGCTGCCCCCCACTGGCCCACACTGCATGGGGGGCTCTGACATGAGCTGCCAAATGCCCCAACAGCTGCTGCAGCAGCTGGTGAGTGGGTTTTTCTTTGTTTGTTTTTTTTTAAAAGAACTGGGAGCTGGGGCAGGCAGGACAGCCATGTGGGGATGGGATGGGAAAGCAGTCAGGTGGTGCTCAGGGGGATTGGGGGAGCAGGCAGGGGATGGGGCCTGGCAGGGGTCCCCCCATGGTCCCCTCCCTCCTTTCAGCCCCCCACCCCCCCACTTACCAGCATGGAGTTCAGGTCCAGCTCCCTGCGGTGGTGAGCACGGACTGCCTGAATTTCCAAAGCTCTCTGAATCTTTTCTGAATCGATTCAGAGAGCTTTGAATCAATTCAGACCTTTCTGTTAGTCTCCTGATTTGATTTGGATTCAGAGATTCAGCTGCCAAATTGAGCCAAATCTCCTCTGAATGGAATCAGTACCCAAAACTTCTCACAGTCCTAGATGGTATCAAATGTAGAGGTGGTGTGAAGCTGTAGCCATTGGTTTCTGGGTACGGTATTGAAGGGGCTGAGAGTATGGAGCTGGAATTCAGTGCAGGGGTGAAGATTGAGCGCAGGAGGGTAAACGTATATTTTTAATAGGAACCTGGAGACAAGATATTACAGCTGCATTTTGACATTTTTGAGGCTGTTCTTCATGTTTATCTGTTAGCATCATTACTCTTCTCTGCTGGGGAAAGCCTATCTTGTTTGTTAGGTATCTGGAAGATGACAAAGTATCATATATTGCATCAGCTGTTAGCTGGGTTTGGCAAACCAGACTCTGAATGTTAAGTGAAACCACAGAATACCCCTTTTCTTTGACCAAATACAGTTAACGTTTTTCAGTTAACTGATTGAACATGATGCTCCCTGTTTACTGATAAATGGGGACCTACTTAATTCACAGTTTCACAGAAACTGCAAAATCTTCAGTTGTCCATGACATCAACTTTAAAAAAAACAAAACAAAAATAATTAAAAATAAAATGCTGGCTCCCCAGTGGGAGACAACAGTCCTTGCTGCCTCGCAGCCTGCCAGGGAAGGGAAGGCAGTGGCTGAAGGGCAGCTAGTAGCCACCCCTCCGCCCTCCTGTCCCTCCACGGGGCCTGTCCACCAATCAGTGGAAGGGGGAGGGACCAATAGAAAATGCCCACAAAATTGGCTCTTCAGGCTATGACCAAGCTGCAAAAATTGCTTTGTCTGGCCATGAATTAAGTAGGCCCCTACTGATGAAATAATCCTCAGAACCTGTTATCTCCCATGCTAGGTCTATGTGCGAACTCTAGCTTGTCATAAGCCAGGAAGAGGAAAATGGATTTCATACCCAAAAAGCACAGCTAGCCCAGAAAATTGTTAAATTGTTAAATAATTATAATTTCTCTGTGGTGTTACATATTTGTGCAGGTGAATCTGCCTAACCTGGCGTGCTTGAAGCAAGATTTTCAGTTGGGTCTTGTAAACCTAGGGCTTTCTTTGAAACACTAAAGGGCACATGAACGTTAATGCTCTGGCTCCAAACATGAGGAGCCTTTAGGGGGATTTTCTTTGTGTTGTGTATAAAGAAAAGCATCCTTGACACTGAGCAGGGAGCAGATTTCATCCATATTACTCCAAAGACCTAGCAAGGTTTATTGTACTGTTGCATTGCTGTACTGCAAAGTCTTGATTTTAACAGAGAGCCTTTATTTTTCTATAGATTCATATAGCTTTATCACATAGTGTGAATCCTCCTTTTTTCATCCTATTACTCCTTTTTACACTTACAGATGCCTATTTGCATATAAATGTGTAGCTAATAACCTATGTAGTCAAATATCTTTGTTTTATAAATTTGATATGGGAAACTGTATTTTCATTTGTATATTTAGCATATGAACATCGGACCTGTGTGAGATGCTGCAGTGATCAGAATAATAACCCGTCATACATCTATTTAAAGCAAATCATGCTGCAAAATGACTAGTTGTATAGAACTCTATTCAGCAGAAATTGTACTACAGAGGACACTGCTCAAGCATGCCAGTGTGAGCTATTCAGCAGGAAACCTAGCCAAGATATCTAGCCATTTTGGACAAGATTTGGAAAGTTTGCTGATAGAGAGTTGATAGAAGGTGCAAAATATCTAAATTACTTTTTCCAAAGCCCCTGTAAGCTCTCTTTTTAGAAGAATAGAAAATAAAGCTGGAAGGGCTGTCAGGAGCCCATCTAGCCCAAGCCCTTGCTGAAAGCAGGATCATCCCTGTCTAGATTGTTCCAGATAAGTGTTTATCTAACCTATTTTTAAAAAACTTCCTGTGTTAAGGATTCCATAGTCTCTGTAGGTAGTCTGTTTCAATACTTACCCCTCCACATAGTGAGAAAATTATTTCTCATATTCAGTCTAAATTTCCCTCATTGCAATTTAAGTTGGTTTTACTTGTCCTGTTCCTGGTGGTAACAAAGTAGTCTATCTATAATAGTAATGTATAACTATCTCCTTTATAACCATACTTCTTCATGTACCGGAAGATTGTTATCAAGTCCCGCCTTAGTTTTCTCCAGGCTAAATAATCATAGTTCTTCCAACCTTTTCTCATAAATCGTGTTTCCTAGACCTCTAATCCTTTTTATTTCTCTCCACTGGGCTCTAATTTACTCATGCCTTTCCTGAAACATGGTGCCCAAAACTGGACACAGTGCTCCAGGCGAGAACTCACTAGTGCTGAATAGGGCAGAAGATTCCTTTCCCTTAACTTACACACTACACTCCTGTTAAAACAACCCAGAATGCTCTTGGCCTTTTTTGTAACAAGAGAACACTTACCACACCAGAACAACTGATGGTCCATTCCCCAGTCATTTTGTTTTGTTTGTTCCCTGTGTGTTTTATCCATCTGAAGTACAGGACTTATTGAATTTTATTTGATAAATTTTGAACCATTTTCCCAGCTTATCAAGGCCATTCTAAATTCTAGTCCAATCCTCCAAAAAGTCTTCAACTACACCTAGATTGGTGTCATTTGCAGACGTGCTGTGTACTCAGTCCCGTCCTCAAAATCATCAATGAAGACATGAAAGTGTACTGGAGCCCAAATGGACCCCTGGAGCATTCAACCCAATAGTTTTTGCCAATTAGACATTGAGCCATCAATGGCAGTTCTTTGAGCAGGATGATTTAGCCAGTTATCTACCTTATGGTATTTTTGCCTAAACCAGGGGTTTTCAGCCTTTTTTAATAAGTATACCCCCAGAAGCTGGATGCGGAGCAGGGAGGTAGGGAGTGGCAAGCGGCCAGATATGGAGTGGCGGCAGTGCAGGGTGGTGGGTGGCGGCAGGTGCCTTGTGAAAGCTTCCCCCCCTCCCCCCTGTGTCCGGCTGGCCATGCGGCACCTGTGTGGCTCGCAGAGGGGCACCACTGCCCTTGCCCCCCTCTCCCGGCCCTGCTCCTGGGAGGCAACAGCACGGGGTGGTGAGTGGTGGCACTGTGTCCCTGCCCACCCATACATACCCACTAGGGGCTTCCCAAGTACCCCCGGCAACTGGACAAGCCCTGGCCTAGACTGTATTTCCTTAGCTTCCTAATATTGAAAGCCTTGCTAAAGTCAAGGTATATCACACCCACTACTTTCCTCCCTTCCATAGAACCTGTCACCTTGTTATAGAAGGAAATGAGGTTTGTCACACATGATGATTTTTGATAATTCCATGTTGACCGCTCACTTGATTTGTCACTTCAAAAAACTGGCTTTCTGAGCCATAGGCAAATTGGGATTTAAGAGAGCAGTTTTCATTTGGACTTCTCTGGAAAAACTGTGGAGCCTATGCCAAGCTGTTGAAAATCCTATGACGTTTTAGAAATGCATTTATACATATTTATTTGTCATTTCTGAAACTTGTGTTTCCTTAAAACTCCCCTAAAGGCTGTTTGGAAGGTGTCCCTTAAGACTCTGGGAGTAGCTCACAGCCTGAGCAGGAATATTCTTTTAAATTGCTCATTGTGAGCCACAAACAGCACCATAGGTAGCTAATTTCTCCTTATAGACACTGGAGGAGGGAAAAAAAGATCACATAAGCAGAAACTGATTGAAAATCTTGATTTATTCTTATGAGAGGAGAGCAACAGTATTTTTTTAAGCTGGCATTAGGTGTATGTGGGTGCATAGTACATGAACAATTATATCTCTTTTTTCTGTCTGGCACCTGCAAGCTTTTGAATAGCATTGTAGACTGTCATTGTGTATTTTGAAAGAGAGGGTGAAATTGTTTCTTGTACAGGTGTAAAATAACTCTAAATCTCCTTGCTATTCCAGTTAAGCTTTGACAAACTAGTGTGAAGAGCAGATCTGAAAAGCGTCACTGGCCTAGAAAACTCAAAGTTAAGGCTCTGTTTCCATTCCTTTCTTCTCTGTTGCTTTCAAATTTGAGGGGTCACTATCTGGACAATTTTACTTCCTATTTCCTCTTTTATTTCTTATTCTCCCTTTTTCCCTTCAACTACCCAGTTTAAGTTGTACATACTTCTCTATTTTCTTTGTACCGTATGATGTCAATATTTCTATAGTTAAAGTAGAAGTTCAGGCAGACGTTTATGTGCATGAGATCCTTCTGCAGTGACTGGATTTATTTGAATCCAAGGTGAGGTTAGGATTACCATATTTCCAGTATCAAAGAAGAGAACACTTGTGGGGGCAGGCGGGGGGGCGAGGTGGGACAAGGAGGAAAGGTTATATGATTGTGTGTGTTGGGGGGTAGGTGATACACCCATGCCCTGCCTCTGCTTCTCACTCCTAAGCCAAAGCCCCCCAGCCCTGCTGCTGCCTCTTACTCCTGACTGACTATATCCTGCACTTCAGCCCTGCCAGTGACCTGCATGCCCAACCTGCCAACCCTGCAAGTGCTCTTCATGCCTAACCTAGGGCTTCTATCACCCACTCCCAGCCCTGCTGGTGCCCTGCAGACCCACAGCCCCTGCTTTTCCCCAGTCCTTCTAGTGCCTCTCACTCCCAACCCATAGCCCCCAGACCTGCTGCCCATACAGCTCATATGCATGAGCTGTCTCCCTCTCCATCTCCCTTTTACCTGTGAGCAGCTGTTGGGGCCCGTGTGCAGAGCACGATTCCCCCAACAACCAGTCACCTTGCCCTGCTGCCCCAAGCAGCCAAGCTGAAACTTCCCAGACAGCCAGAGCAAAAACCTGGACATTTGCTTGCGCAGCATGGGGGGTGGGGAAGAGGTGGGGGAGCCTTGTCTTGGATTTGAGTACCAGCCTGGGACAGGCATCGTCTCAGCTCCAGGTTTGTGCCCGAGCTTGGGGCTAAAGCCAGAGCTGAGCCACCACCTGTCTTAAGGTGGAATGGCTCATATGATGTGGGAGGGGACATGCAGGTAGTGGGGGGTTGCAGATTGGCAGGGACTGGCACAGGCATGAGGGGTAAAGACCAGGGGGTGGAGAGCAGGTATTGGGGGCAGGCACAAATAAAGAGTGGCAGGTAGCAGGGGGTGCATATGGTGGGGGCCTGGTACAAGGGGACAGGCACAGGCATAGGGAGAGAACGGGCAGGGGTCTGACCCCTCACTCCCTGCCACTGCTTTCCCCACCATTGTAATGGGAGGGATGAATTTAAGATGACCTTCTATTAATTTGAATCTATACATGGAAAATTATACCATTTGTTATAATTCTGATATTATAAAAGCCTTAATCTGTGTGTCTGTCTGTCCGTAATGGCTTTATTCACGCTCTGATTGGCTGACAAACAGCTAATCAGAGTGTGAAGAAGCGTTCCGACAAATGGCAGTGCGCTGTCATGATAGTGGGATACAGGGGACAGGGGTGAGGCCAACACAGCTGGCCTTGCCCCCTGTCCTGCTCCCTGGAGGCAGCAGCAACAAAGCGGATGGAG
>NW_017729031.1:60575159-60594924 GCF_001723915.1 Gavialis gangeticus
CCAGCAGTACTGGCTTCCCCCCCCCCCCCCCTTCCCTGCTCCCTGCAGGTGGCAATGATGGAGTGGAGGGTGAGGGGCGAGGTCACTGGAGCTGGCCTCACCCCCCCTTTGCAGGTGATGGGAGCATCGGCGGCCTGGGTGGGAGTGGGGTTGGGATGTCATGGGAGACCAAGGCCACTGGCACTGGCCTCGGCCTGCCCCTCCCTCCTTCTGTTGCTGTCACCTGTAGGGCTGATGCAACAGCAGGGAGGAACAGGCACGCTGTGGCAGTGGCAGTGAGGGAGGGGAAGAGTGGGCCAGGGCTTGATGTGGGGAGGAGAAGCGAGCCTGAGCGGGAGGAGCCCAGCCTGAGGTGGCAGCAGCTAGGGGAGGGGAAGAGCGAGCCTCCTTGGACCCAGGCCCACTCCCTCCCCCTCCCCTCGCGTCAGATCCAAGCTCGCTCCTCCCACCCCCTCCCTGCCACCAGGTTGGCCTGGGCCTGCTGCTCCCCCCTCCTTCCCCTCCCCTTGCGTCCCTCCACCACAGTGGCCTGTTTTCTCCCCACCCTTGGGCCTGGTCCTCCCCCCACATTGGGCCTGGGCCTACTCCTCCCCTCTCCCCACCGCTGCAGTGTGGGGGGGAGCAGGCCCGGACCCCAAGCAGCAGGAGGGAACTGTCCTGGATTGGGGGGAGGGCATGGGGCTCCATCCCCGCCTGTTTTCCGCCCCCCCCATCATTCTTGATGGGCAATTGCCTAGCTTTTATACATGGAAAATTATAACAATCTAAATAGTAGAAGGTTGTCCTAAATTAATTAGAATAAATACTGTAGTCAGGGTGATGAAAAGCAAGTGTCATAGATCCAGACCTGGTTTTCTGAATAGTCTGTATTACCTCTCAAGCTTCAGACTGGCTCTGTGGATGCAGGAAGAGCAGTGGATGTGATGTACCTTGACTTTACCAAAGGATTAAAAATTCATGGAAGAGGTGATATCTTTTATTAGACCAACTAGATATTTGAAAACCAATTATTTTATTTATTTCCAAGCTTTTAGGCACACACATCCTTCATCAGGCATAGGAGAGAACAGAGACTGTAAAAGTTCTCCTAGGTAGAAATGAAAATTCATGTTTCACAGGACAGCTGGAGATGTGGTAAAGTCTTCTGTTTGGAATAGTGCATTTTGTCCAGGTTAGGCACAGAGAAAGGTTAAAAAGACTTTTTTACTTCAAAATTGGCTGGTGGCAAGCAGGATATAGAAGTATATTTCTTTCAGGTTATGATGTTTCATATTTCACAGAAGAGTGGAAAGATGGAAAGCTTTTCTGTGCAGTAATTTCTGTTGTCGTGAGGTATTATTAGACCAACTAGATATTTGCAAACAAATTCTTTTATTTATTTGCAAGCTTTTCGGCACGCACACTCTTCCTCAGGGTGAGTGTTTGCAAATATTTGTTTGCAAATATCTAGTAGCTCCCTTGGTAACCCTCCTCCCAGCACATGGCCACCTGCCCCAAGCACAGCCCTGGCCCAGCCCCACTGCTGGGAAGAGCCTGGTGCAGCCCTTGGCCTGCCCTCACCCCACACACACATCTGAGGGGCATGTGCCCCTCATACTTTCCCCAGGTGCACACAGTGGCTGAAGCCTCTCCTCTCTCCCTGCATCCCCTGGATGAGCCACTGGCGGCTCCATCCAGTGCTCTGCCCTGACCCTCCTGGGCAGTGGCTGCCCCTGCCACAGCCCCAGCCCCACTTCCTTCTTCAGTGTGTGGGCTTCAGTCTGTCCCCCCAGCCCCTTTCTCCTCTCTCCAACAGACCAGCCAGACACTGCTCTACAAGCTGCCAGTCTAGCCATGGCATTTATCAGCGACATTATCAGCCAAAAAAAGCCAATTGTCGATAATGTCAATTTTCCTTTTATCAGTTCCAATATGATATGGACCGATGTATCGGTGCACCTCTAGTTTAAAGCAGTTTCTGCTCACTTAAACTAGTTTATGTGTAACTTCTGCCCCTAGCCCTGAGGAGAGGCTTCTCCAGGCTTATTTAGCCTGGAGAAGAGAGGACTGAGAGGGGACTTAATACCAGCCTTCACCTACCTGAGGGGTGGTTTCAAAGAGGATGAAATTAGACTGTTCTCAGTGATGGCAGGTGACAGAACAAAGAGCAATGTTTTCAAGTTGCAGCAAGGTAAGTTTAGGTTACATATTAGGAAAAAACTTTCTCTGTAGGAGGGTAGTAAAGCCCTGGAACAGGTTACCCAGAGAGGTTGTGGAATCTCCATCCTTAGAAGTACTTAAGACCCAGGTAGACAAAGCCTTGGGATGCTCTAGTAGAGGATGGTCCTGCTTTGAGTAGGACCCTAGATGACCTGCTACACCTAGATGATCTGCTGAGGTCCCTTCCAACCCTAATTATCTGTGGTATTATGCTTCTTAGTACTTATTTTCTGCGAATTGTGTCCATTTTTAAAGAGATTGAATTCTTGGGAAAAGTGGGTGGTGTCCGTAGTTCAGCAAATGGGTAAGAGATCCAGGGAAGCAATTACCTGTTGAAGACTGACAGTAAATGAAAATATGGACTTATTGAAATAAACATAATGTTTTGCATGCTATTAAAAAAATCTAATGCTTGTATGTACATGAGATGCTCTCTCCAAATTAAATCCAGTTGGAGAAAACAATTTCACTTTATGCTGGGAACAGTTGGAGAGAACAGGCAATTATTGTAATCATTCAGGGTAATATCCTAAACTTTGCGCCTTTTAGTGAAAACAATGGACTAGGTCATGTGGTCTCTGGAGGGTATTTGATCACAGCTGGTTGAAAGTTGTCTTTTATTTGCCATGAAAAATTGGCATGCCTTTTCTTTACAGAATTTCTAGGTTTTAGTGAAAATTTAACCTTGTTATAATCACTTGGCAAAATTTAAACAGTTTTATCGCTTGATAATCTGATTTCTTTTTATGAGAACAAATTTCTTAGTTGCAAAAGCCAATTTTTGTCAAAAAATACTTGTCAACAGTGTATATAATGTGTATATATTTGTATATACATGCACACTTCAGTTTCAACATATTTCAAACTATTTAAAAATAGAAAAACGTCACCTATGCATGTGTACCTGTGCCCATATTTCGACATTTATATATATTTAACCAGGTTTTACAATGGATTGGAAGTGGCATCAGTCATCTCAATCTCTCCTGTAATCTCTCTTTACCTTTAAATAGAAAAATAATGGGAGATAGTTAAAATTTTACAATGGCTTGTATTTAACTCTTCTCTCCACACCCTGCCCCATCACAGGCAGCATTCCAATGTGTACTATGTGTAAATGAACTGCTACTACAGTATGTCACAAAAAATTCCTACCTCCAGCTTGTGAATCAGTAATATCAGTGCAACATCATGAGCAAGGAGGAACAACAGATAAATCCTAGGATCCCTTCAGCTGAGTCAGTCCTTAGGGAATGAAAATGAACTAAAAGCTCATTTCCAAAATATTGACTAAGATGCAGATTTGAATGCACGGGAACTCCTATAATTACCATATATATGCTTCAGGGATTCTGAAAGGGTGGAAAACTATGCTTAATCATGTAGGCAAGCAGAAAATAGAAAAGGCAGATGTTGTACTGACCTCTCATCAGAATCTGATTATCGGTTCTTTGACCTCTTTCGTCCATTTGAGGTCACCATTAATGATGAAGTCTGTGTTAGCTATGTATTTTAAAGCTGTATAGGCCTGCAGAATTAATATTCCTTATATCTTATTGGAATACATCTGAGCCAGGATACGATATATCATTGTTATAGAAATTTTGTTGAGAGGAGTGTTTTGAGAATATGCAGGAACTGTGAGTACCAAGTTAATAAAATCCTCTATAAGATGTCATTATAAGCAAAGTAAACCTTATTGATGCTTGCTTATGATTATGAGATCTTTTGTGGTACTTCATATTTTGTGACTGACTATAAGTATACTTAAAAAAATCAGTGGATTAAAAGGTGAAGTTTTGCCCACATCTTGAGAAACATATATTAATTTTAATTATTTTAATAACCTTTGTGCAACTAACAGCAAATGTCCTGTGGTACATTAGGCAAACATCAAAAATATTTTCCATTTTGTCACCACTTTGAGACAAGTATTAAGAGAAACTTACTAGTCCTTGAAGCATTTTGTGCCTGTGAATGGTTTTGAAATAGTCCTTAAAATATTGATTGCTACTCAGTGTAGCAACTTTTCTCCAGTTCCCTTACTGTGTTGCTGAATATCAGTCACATAACACTTTTTAGTAGTTTCACAAAACTTAACACTGATGTTAAATTTTCTGTAGTTCTCACTTTGAGCAAAAGTTGTTGAATGGGCTATAAATTGTTGCTGACCTTAACCATTTCTTTGTCCATCTTGCTGGGGTCATCTGACCCCAGCAGTCTTTCCTGCTCAAGTGCAGGGTGACTGGACCTGATGATCTCTAAGGTCCCTTCCAGCCCCTAACAACTATGAAAGTATGAAAAACAATAATTTTTGCAGTTCTGTAGAACCTGATAATATGGAATAAGGAAAACTACAGGCAAAACTGTAAAACTGTATTTTATGGTTTGCCTGGTCTTTGCTTTATGTGGGTTCTCTATGTGTGAATTAACTCTTTTTAAACCAATGACTCTTTTTAAACCAAAAATTCATTATATGCAAGGTAAATTCTCTCTTATGTGATTGGTGTGGTGGAAGCCCACAGTCAGTTGCTTTATGTGGTGCATTGTGGGAGCGATGTGCACCAAAATATACTCTCCCATGCGGCTCTGTGCTCCTCGCTCATCTGTGACACGTGTTTCTGTACTTGCCATCCCCATTATGGTTTCTGTGCATCCTGCTAGCTTATCTCCTACCCCTCTCTGGTGTTGATGAGTACCAAAATTGTCTTGTAAAAGTGGTAGAAATGAGTCTGGGGGTCAGCACAGTCGAGGTCGTGGAATGTAGCCCTATTTGTTACATTGTAAAGTGGGTTCTCTTTATGCAGATTTAAGTTGTGCCATTTTCCAGGAACAGGTACAGCATAAAGCGAGGAGAAACCTGTAACTTTTTTCCAACTGTTCTCTCCAGTGCCTACTATGTACTCCTAACTGCCGCATTGCAATGAATGCCTATAATTAGAAACTAATGTTTTATACTGCTCAACCTTTGGCTTTTATAGTAGCTGAAATGTATTACTAATCAATTGACATGAATTTTAATGTTTGGCATCTCAACAGCAATCGGTGTTAAAAACTGATTGGCCCTCCTGCTAGCACATCATTTGTTTCTAGCTATACGAATTTAGGAAGATTTGGTTATTTAAATAGTCATTGGTCCCTGAAACTAATATTGCCATTTGGCACCCATGCAGGATTTTAAATAAAACACCCATCTCTGATCCAGGACTATTTTTTAATCCTTGCTTAAAATCTTAGCACCATCAGACCTCCTTATACCACTGTTATCTGTTCTAAGCATGAGAAATTGATTTTTTTTTATTGAGACATATTAAAGTTTGTGACTTATTAAAGAGAGGATTGATGAGGGTTTTTTTTCCATGTTACAGATATGCCAAGAATAATTAATAGTTCTGTAGGACCTTTGTTCTCCAGGACCTTTGTTATTTCTGACACGGGGCCTGGGGGTAAAGCAAATTCTTATAATGCCTGAAATAAATCAAGTCAACGTTAGTCAACATTTTCACTTCAGATTTTAATATCTGCTGTAAAGATAAATGTATCTAGGCAGTCAGAGGATTAATTTTCTTTTTCCCAGTTTTAATTTTAATGTTTATATTTAATGTTAATGCTTAGTTTTAAAAAGATACGAGTCCTTTGACTCTTCAGCTCAGTGAATGTACAGAGAAATTTGGATATCTATTTCTCACTGCATCAAAAGCAGGAATTCTTGTAGAAATGACAGACAAACAATAAGTCTCCTGTAGATGTGGGCTGGCTCACTGTGTAGGAAATAGCACTGTTGTGGGGGGACAGATGCAGAAGCTGGGGGTTGTGTTCTATGTAAAATGTAAAAAACGTTAACTTTGGTGACTGCGTGTGCTAACAGTCTATAGCTTTCCCAAGCAGCAATAGCAGACTGAAAATGATATAATTGTTATCACCTTGCTTCAGTGCTCAGTATAACGTAAATGAGAGAGGTTTGTACTGCACCTTAGCAAACCTATGAACAGCAACAGTAATGGAATTGTCTTTGTCTAGACATGGGAGAGAAGCAGTGCATTATATTCTCTGCAACTATAGATGATTTTGTTTTTCAAATGAAAACTAAAAATCTAAAGATGTTAGTGGTTATCATGCTTCTTATCCCTCCTTACCTTTGCCCACATACACATACCAGGAAAGATTTCCTGTTTCCAAGTAGTGGGTGGATAAGTGGAATTGTTAAGCTCTAGAAGGTCAAAATTTGTACTCTTTGTATATATGATTTACTGAAAATGTTTTACCTGAGTAAGAACTGTATGATTTGTTCCATAGAAATTATTTCAAATGCTTTGGAAGAAATGAAATTCTTAAAGGAAGACTACCAAAGTATTTAGGCCACTGTATTGACCTTTTTGACCTAAGTCCTATCTTCAGTCGATAGGTTGATAGGACATGATAAGAAATGGCAAAAGGATTAAAAAAATCAACCTTTGAGTAAGCTACCATATTTAATTGGATCCAAGATGAGGTTTTTTCCCCCCATTTAACTAGGGGTGCACCAATAACGATTTTTGGGTTGATACTGATGGCCAATTATTGACCAGTCAGATCAGCTGATACTGATCCAATTGCTGACATGCAGCCCAGTAGTTTGGAGAGCAGGGTCTGGCTGGTAAGTCTGTTGGGGGAAAGAGGTGTGGGGGACAGAAGGGACATGTGGGGAGCAGATGGAGGCCCCTGTAGTGAGGGAGGGAGTGGGGCAGGTGCTCCCCAGCTGGGTTGGGTGGCATGAGACAGATGTAAGCAGCTAGTCTTGGGGGTGTGGAGGGGGGAGCAGCTCCTGTCACTGTATGCACCCCCGGGGCAGGCATGGGGGGGTGCCCTTCAGATCTCTGCTCAGGACTAGGGGGACTGCTGCTGCGTCCTTGCAGGCTCTTCCCAGCAGCTGCGCTTGGGATAGGTGGGAGTGGCGCTGGGAGAAGGCTATGGGTGGGCTACAGCAGTAGCTCTAGACCCCCCAGTAGCTCCCCTTCCAGCACCACCGTCACCCACCTCGTCCCACCCAGCTTGAGCACAACTTTTGGGAAGAGGCTGGCTTCCCTCTCCCCTATCGTCTCCCACCCCTGCTGCTTACCCATGCTTTGGCCTCTGGCTCCAGCAGGTGCCATTGCTGCCCCGATCTGGGGCACAGGGTATATGTTTGTTCTGGCCCCAGCCTAGCTCTGTAGTAGCATCAGGGGCAGCTCAGGCTAGGGCCTCGAGGCAGAACTGCTCTGCTACTGCTATGGGACCAGTCTGGGGATGAAGCAAACACATACTCTATGCCCCATGTTGGACCATAGATGGAACTTGCTGGAGTTGGAACAGAGGTGAGCGGTGAAGGGGTTGGGGAGAAGGAGGACCTGAGGCTGTGATGGGGGCAGGCAGAGGGTGGCAAGTGGTGGGCAGAGGACAAGTGGCACATGGTAAGGTGTGCAGGGGCAAGAGGCAGAGGTCAAGCTGCTTGACCCCCCCCACACACACTGCTTCCCCCACTGCCTGCCCTCAACAGCCCTGCTCTTGCCTGGCCCCTACTTCCTGCCATCCTAGTACCTCCCTACTGCCTGGTCCTCCCACATGCCCACTTCCAGTCCCCCGTGTCATTGCTTTCCCTGCTGCAGTAGTATGGGGAATGAATTTAATATTACTTCTCAATAATTAGATTGTATACATGGAAAAATTATAAATTTGTTCAAATTTTCCATATATAGAATCTAATTAGTAGAGGTTTGTCTTAAAGTCAGGGTCATCTTGGATTTGTGTTAAATATGGTAACTACTGTCCGTTTTGCTGTTTCTGTCAAGTGCAAGACCTTGAACACATCAACTGTTCAGTGGCCCATATTTTCATTTGCTGATTTAATGCAAAGCTAGTGCATAAGGAAGGTATTGTTGCCTGTCATTTGATTATGTATCTCCAGAATGTCTGCTTTTATAACTAAGACCTCTCTGAGTGAGGCTGCAGGCTCATATATGCAGTTCAGCAGATACTAGTTAGATACTCAGTTCAGAATATATTGAGAGAAAGGAAGGAAGAGTGGTTGTGATGTTAGCATCTAGTCTCAGGAGCAAAAGTTTAAGAGCTGTATAACTAAATACTTATTTAATGTATAGTTTTCCATTTAGGGAAAGTCAGCTTCTGGTACCTTTTTTAAAAAATGTCTCAAGAAATAAGTGTACTTAATATAGTTAAGTAAATAAAGTTAAGTAAATAGCAATATTCACAGGACATTTTCCAATTATTAAGTACACATTCTAGGTATTTAGCCTACTGCTTTGGAATGTCAGACTAAGTTTATCTCCATCCACTTGTCTGAAGTAAACTAGATCTGTTTCTGATGTAAAGTAGTTGGTGGTTAGACCTGAAGAGAATCAAAGGGGTAAAGCTTAATATATATGTTTTTGCTGCTGTTAATAATTACAAGAACTAAATAAAGATTATTAGTTTAAAAAGCAACTGTGATCTTGTTAAATGGATTGAGCAAGAGATCGTAGACCATCCTGAAAGGAGAGCATAGTCCCTAGACTTTATTTATTTGCAGAACAATTAAAAAATGTTACCAACATTCCATGTGCATTACTATTTCCTTTTTCTTATGGTTTGCAAAAATGAAATCTGGAGAATACACATTCCTAATTTTAAATCAAGCAGGGTTCTGCTCAGAGTTCTCTCTATCCTCTGTTACACACTGATCTCCTATTTGTTGGTGCTGAGATATGAGACCACATAGAGACATTGGTTCTCTTGGGAGCAGTGCTGCTTTTCCTTTAGAAACCACAAGTATATAGATGATGGTCAGGATTTTCTGCAAGAGCCCCTCCGGGAGAAAAATAGCCTGGGGATGACTGGGGTTAAATTGCTCTCTGGAGAGTTTCTCCTTAGAGAGTGAATGCCTGTACACATTTCTTTCTGAGAGAAGCCATAACACAGTCCTCCAGCATCCCAGGTACTTTGCCTTTGCTCCCACCCAGGAGGCAGTGTGTTGCTTCAGCTGGATTCTACTGCTCCAGCCAGGCAGGTAGCAAGCAGATTATATACCCCCTGCACAATCTCTACATTGTGATGAGGCAGGCACAGGCTGACACTGAGCTATCTGAGCTGGTCAGGGCTGCCCTGTACACTGTTGCCATCTGTCTCCAGGCAGACTGAGGGAATCTGCAGAGCACTCTGAAATGTGTGTACAGGGCCCCCTGGATATGCAGCATCAGTTCTACAAGTTTTATGCTCTTTAGGGGCTCAGCATTCAAATGTCTATTCAGGGATCTCTGGGTGAGTCTTTCTACCAGGAAAACAAACCTGGGAGAATTCTCCAAAATCATTTGAATGTGCATACACAGCCTAAATGTGTTTCTCTCCCTCGGGCAGAGAGAGAGAGAGAGACAGCTGGCTAGCCATGTTAATCTGAAGTCAGCCAGGGTAGCACCCTGCCTTGCCCTCTTCCTCAAATATATTGGCTAATGCCCTGTTACCTTAAGAGGTACTAATTTACATTTCTGAGATCTCTTAATTAACATTTACAATAGGAAATCAATAGTAATGGAACTCCATTGACAGGTATAATTCTCCCTCTTTTTTTCTTAGGTTCAGGTAAATTATTAGACGTTATTCCCCAGCTCTGAAATACATTAGTTTCTTGTGCTGTCTTCTCTTCTTATCTGTATAATTTTAGGTTCCTTTAATTGCTTAGGATTTTTAGTCAGTTCACCCTGGATTTTAACTGGTGTTGTAGAAGCCCAGAGCTTTTCCCTAGAGATTAACCCTAAATGTTGATGTGGCTGATCTTGAGTTGGTGGCTATGAAGAGATTGATTCTCTGTTTAATAAAAAAGACAGATAGCTCATTTCCCATAAGCAGGTTATTAAATCACCAGCACTTTGCTACATTATTGAGATCTATTGTTTTTATTGTATTTTTCATATGCAACATTTATAACCCATTGCCTTTGGTCATGATGAAAGCAGGGTTATGAATTTATTGCATGTAAAAATATCTGAAATATGGGTGGCAGTGGAACATTTTAGTAAAGTATAAAGAGCAGAGAGGTACAGTGGCTAGTGGCATAGACAGACAGTTCCATACAACCACAAAACAACACATAAAAGCTCTTCCCTCCTTTACTGATAGACCACTATGAAGAAATGCAGAGGTCAAAATGATTTAAAAATTTTGTGTCAGGCTTATGCATTTTTAATTTGTTTATGTCTACATCCTTACTTCCATCCACTAAATTGTGTTATCAAATTATTCCTACACTACCTAAGATATTAATCAACCAATAAATTATGTTGAGCAACCACGTGGAAAATAATTCATTATAAGAAACAACTAGACTTTGGGGAACAATACACTTTTTTTTTTTTTTTTACAGAAAAGTGTCTTAGATTTGACTTTATTTGGAGCAACTCAATGAGAACTTTCAAATGCTGCTTTTTCAATAGTATACAGGGTATGAGGTATTTCTGAAACTGGATAGAGCAGGCATATATTGTTGCCTTATCAACATGGCTTACAATGCTTTTGGGACTGGAGAAATTCTGAGCCTGGTACTTCATGGGAGCACATGCTATTCATAGATGCTGGGGTCAGAAGGGACCTCAACAGATCATCGAGGCAGGAAAGAGTGCTGAGGTCAGATGACCCCAGCCAGATGCCTATCCAGCCTTCTTTTAAAGATCCCCAAGATACGGGAGAACACCACCTCCCTTGAAAGCCCATCCCAAATTTTTGCCACTCTTACTGTGAAGAAGTTTTTCCTGATATCTAACCTAAATCTGCTCTCTGTCAGTTTGTGACCATTGTTCCTTTTTACCCCAAGAGGTGCCCTGGTGAACAGAGCATCTCCGATCCCTTGCTGCGTCCCCCCTAATGAATTTGCAGCCACAAAATCACCTCTCAGCTTTCTGTTGTGGAGGCTGAAGAGGTCCAGGTCCCTCAGTTTCTCCTTAGGGGCTTGTCCTGTCAGCCCCTAGCCATATGATTGGCCGTCCCCTGGACCCTCTCGAGTCTATCAACATCCTTCTTGAAGTATCCAAACTGGATGTAGTACTCCAACTGTGGTCTGACCAATGCCGCATAGGGGCGAAGTATCACCTCCTTGGATCTATTTGTCATGCATCTGCTGATGCATGATAAAGTGCGGTTAGCTTTGCTGAGGATTTCATCACATGGATGACTCATGTTCATCTTGGAGTCCACTATGACTCTGAGATCCCTTTCTGCTTCTGTGTTGCTGAGCTGGTCACTTCCCAGGCAGTAGTTGTGCTGGATATTTTTGTGCCCTAGGTGCAGCACTCTGCAGTTGTCCTTGTTGAGTATCCTGTTGTGTACTGCCCACTTTTCTAACCTGTCCAGATCGACCTACAATCGTTCTCTACCCTCCAGAGTGTGCACTTCACCCCAGATAATTTAGTATCTTCCACAAATTTGGACAGGGTATGCTTCACACCCACATCCAAGTCACTGGTGAAGATACTGAGTACAGGTCCAGGACCCCACTACCCACATCCTTCTAGGTCAATACCGACCCGTCTGCTACTACTCTCTGGGTGCAACCACTAAGCCAATTTGCCACCCACTGGACCGTGTAAACGTCTATATCACAGGCTCTTAATATATTTATGAGAATGGGGTGAGATATCGGATCAAAGTCCTTGCTAAATTCCAAGAAAATGACATCCACTTCTATTCCTGTGTCTTAGCATTTTGTGACCCTGTCATAAAACAAAACCAGGTTGGTCAGGCAACCTGCTACGAATCCATGCTGGTTTCCCTGCTGCATTATTTTTCCCACTGGACTCCCATGATTATGATCCTTCATAATCTTTTCAAAGACCTTTCCAAGGATGGAGGTGAGACTGACTGGCCTATAATTATTCGGATCCTCCTTCCTCCCCTTTTTGAAAAAAGGGACCACATTGGCCCTTTTCCAAGCCCCTTCCTCCCCACACACACTCTCCAACGGGAGTAGAAAAAACCCCAGACTGAACTCTCTGCTCCCTTTCTCCCCTCCCATTCTGAAAACAGCTCAGAGGCTGGCAGGCAGACAGACACAAGTTACAGAATACGCTGTGTTTTGAAGTGTCTTCATCTGATCCCTCATGCAATGAGGGTTCAGATTTTCACCTGACCATCCATTTTTTAAGCAGTCTGCAACCATGCAGGCATGCACTTGTTTGGTCATGGCTATAGACCACTTTCTGTGGCCAGATCAGCTGAAAATTGTGACTTCTGTCTGCAACCTTAGTCAAGCTTTCAAGCCTGAGCTACTCATCCTCAGGTCTAAAAAAGAAGAAGATGTAACCTGAGTTAAGTAATGAATAGAACAGTGGCTTATGAAAAGCTCTCAATGTGAATAAAAACACTCTGCTAAAAGGAATGCAGCAGAGCTGAAAAAAGAGAAGAGACAACATAGGGATAAGCAGACAGAGAAGTGAAGTAGGAGGGATAACCTGATAAGTGAAAGATCACAACAGTTCAAAAAGGAAGAGGATGCTAGAGCAATGAGATATTAGCAGATAGATTATAACGAGCCAAACATTCAACGTTTGTGTGTTTATTCCCTGTGTATTTGCCTGACTTTGTGGAGCCTCTCTGGTGGCCCTGGAATGGGTAACCAGGGTCTGCCATGGAGGCTGCTCCTGCTGCTGTGATGCTGGGTTACGCTCTCCCCAAGGGATACCCTGATACTTGCCTGGCACATCTTGGATATTTCGTTCAGTAGTAGGATTCCCTCTTACAGTGGGGCGCGCGCCAGGCATCATCACTAGTGGATGTTCCTGAGGCTCCACTTCCCCTACACCCCAGCCGTGTGCCATCCTCTTGGGACAGCCGAATGATGGTCAACTTGACTACACTCAGGTGTCGCCTCCTGTCCCCTCTCTGTTCTGGCCCTTGGGGTTCACAACAGTTTTCCTCTGTCGCTCAGGTGTATTCAGGACAGTGAGGCAACCCTGATGATGGGTCGGGTCTCTGAGTGTTGGGGTCCCATGAACGGTCCTGGCTCACTCAGCCCTCCGAGCATTGCTTGTGGGTTTTTTCTTGACCCAAGGACTTAAAATGAATCAAAAGAAAAACAGATAACTGAAATTCCAGGGAGGGGCCTCAGCCCGCCCCCCACTCACACATCCTGCATCTGACGACCTCGCTGTCCCTTGATGCCCTCCTCTGGCCCAGTTCATTCGCTGTCCAAGGTGGCGTGTCCTTTAATTAGATGCCAGACCGCACAGATAAAAGCGGCTGATGAGCCGCAGAGGGGCTGGTTTCACCCATATAGTTTCCATGAGGGTATTTCATGCATTGGATCTGATGTGCCAGTTTCTGGAATACACGTGTAGGATCTGTGAACTCTGATGGTTTTCTTGTAGAGACTATTTTATAGTAGTAATCAAGATGAATTAGCAGGTTTTACATTTCTTCTTAAGGCAGGATTGTGTTATATTTGGTGTGTATTGATCAGTGGGGAGTTTGCTTCTGAAGGTGAGTTGGGATAGATAAGGGTTTGTTTGAAGGACAGAAGCAGTGGGGTTGGGAGTATTTCTCTGAAGGGTTGTAATTGTTTGCTGGGTGAGGGCAGTTTTCAGGTAGGCAAGGTAAGTGTTACAGGTATTCTGCTCAGAGCAAATGAGGTGGTATCTGGGCATCTGACTGTACAATACAGCTTTCTTGGTATATTTGGGTTGACTGCTGGTTTTGTGGATGTAAGCATGGTGGTCTGTGGGGTTTTTGTATATACTGGTTAGTAGAATACCATCCTGGATTGTAAATTATTGCATCTAGAAAGCTGCTGATAGTATAGTAGTTGGTTCCAGAGGGAATTTGATCAATGGGTGGCAACCATTGAAACTGTAGTGGAAATCGGTAAGCAAGTCCACATGGTCAGTCCACATGATAAAAAAATATTGTCTGTTTAGTGCTGGTTTGGTGGTACCTTTTTCTAAAAATTCCTCTTCCAGAAACTGCCAGAGGGTTTTTCTTGCATTATAAGGAATACTGTTTTTGGGGGTTTTTTTGTTAAAGAATGTCCTTTTTTGAAACATCAAAAAGATTGGCCATTTGAGTGCTGCTTTGACCCAGTGAAGTCCATTGTATTCCTGAGGTTTATGTTTGTCAGTGTTTCCCCCCCACCCCCCCAAATCCTTATTCGCCAAGGTCATTTTCTTTGTATAATCATAGCCAGCCTTAGGAAAAATGGAGCCCTGGGCGAACTTGCATTTTGTATTCTTTAACCAGAGTACAAAACAGAGTTGATAGGGGGATATACTGAAAAGACCTTAGAATTCCAGTACAAGAAAAATGGTAACTAAAACCAAGTGGAAACCCATCACAGAGTGAGCAGAATATACTTAAATCCAAATGTTGAATTAAGAGTAAAGGAGGTTCCACCTATATACATAGCATAGGTAACCAGCACCTCCCCACAGCTCCCACTCTATAACAAAACATTTCCCACTTACTATAATCCAATTTAATTAGCTGTTACATCTGATAAATTCTCAGTATTATAATTAAATTAGGAAAGGATTGTAGTAAATGCATATAATAAAATTCCAAGTAGTAGAGTAAATGTCACCTCCTTTAAGCCTACCTACCATATTTCATATCCAATTTAAAAAATAAAAATGAATTAGCAGTGGAATGCTCAAGTCAAACTAAATATGAATTCCCTTCAGGAATTTGTAAATAAGTGATAACTGCTGCATAAAATCATTGAGGTAGGAAAACTGGGCTTATTCAAAGTACAGGTGACAGCTATGAAGAAAGTAAGCAGAAGAAAAATGAACTAAGAGGCTAAATGATTTCATAGATTTCATAGACTTTAGGACTGGAAGGGACCTCACAAGATCAGATCACCCCAGCAAGTTGAGCATCCAAGTGTTCCTTAAAGGTATCCAGAGTAGGTGCTTGCACCACATCTGGGGGAAGTCTATTGCAGACTCTGGAGCCTTGGACAGTAAAGAAGTTTTTCCTTGTGTCCAGTCTAAAATTGTTTTCCAGCAGTTTGTGACCATTAGACCTGGTCTTCCCTTGGGGTGCCCTGGTGAACAGATGTTCTCCCAGTTCCTGATGCATACTCCTTATACTTATCGGCTGCCACTAAGTCGCATCTGAGCCTTCACTTCTCCAAGCTGAAGAGTCCCATGACTCTCAACCCCTCCTCATAAGGCCTGCTCTCTTGGCCTCTAATCATGCGTGTGGCTCTCCTCTGGAATCTCTCAAGCTTCTCTACATCCTTTCTAAAGTGTGGAGCCCGTAATTGGATGCAATACTTCAGCTGTGGCCTCACCAAGGTCAAGTAAAGTGGGAGGATGACTTCTTGGGTCCTGCTTGAGATGCATCACTAAAATACAAGCCAGAGTTTTATTTGCTTTGTTGGCTGCAGAATCGCATTGGTGGCTCATGTTCATCTTGTGGTCAATCACGACCCCCAAGTCTCTTTTGGTTGTAGTGCTAGTGAGTGTAGCACTGGTGAGCCTATAAGTATGATGTGGTTTTTTTCTCCATGCATTTCTACATGTTGAATGTCATAAGGTTTTGATCCGCCCACCTTGCAATCCCAGTTTCCCTACATGCAAAATGAGGCAACATTTCCCTATTTCATAGGGATGTTTTGAAGCCTAGATAGATGGTTTAAAGTTGTTACATTTATTAAGTGTTCTTTAAGTTTAAAACAAAATATTGAGTCCAATGAGCAAAGGTGGAACTAGAACTCCCATCTCTGTGGTAATTCCTCTAGATCAGAGGCCAACAACTGATGGCCTAGGGGCTGGATCTGGGTTTTCAGTTGATTTATCTCTGGTTCATGAATCTGGGACATCAGCAGCAATTCAGCAACAGGGGAATTGGCACAAAGAAGGCCAGGTTGCAAGTGGCAGCCTACTGTTGGACTAAGCTCTACCACCTTTACAAGGTTGCTAGCCCATGCTAGGTTTTCATAATCTCTCCAGCACTGTCACTTTCTTGTTTTCAGAAGTCTGCCTTGTCTTGTTCCCAGTATCCGAACTACATTTTGTGAAATACATGTGGTATAAAGTACACAGAACTTACCAAGGTCAGAGTAAAGCCTCTGTGCTACCCAGGATTCCTAAATTATATGGTGTTTTTGTGCAGTGCAGAAAGACCCTTTTTTGTGGTGTAGGCTTAAAAGCTCTACAAATTCCCTGAGATTACAGTTCTGACGTTACAGTTAGAAGTACCTTGCAGTCAAAAGGGTGTTTATAAACCGGGTTGAATAACCAGTGGCCTCTTTTAGCCACCCGTTATGCACATCGAGTAATATTGTAGCCCAGGGATGGGCAATTATTTTGGGCGGAGGGCCATTTACTGAGTTTTCACAGGCCATGGGGGGCTGCATGACAGGCAGCTGGGGGCAGATAAATATTAATTTTCTAAATTTTTTTAGGGGCCACACAGGCCGGATAGAATGACCTGGTGGACAGTATCCGGCCTGCAGGACACATTTTGCCCCACCCCTGTTGTAGCCCTTGAGTTCTCCCATTGACTTAGGTACTTTCCCAGGAAGATGCATATTGTATGATATTAATAGCAGAATTGGATCTACATAATTCTGCCAAGAAACCTCCCACAACTGGTTAAGGCCTAGTTTTTATCAAGAAAAAGGATTAAAACAGAGCTGCAATTATCACAACTCAAATAAAGCTAAAACATGTTTAAAAACCGAGACTATGTTACTGTTTTTGG
The DNA here is from genome assembly GCF_001723915.1 of Gavialis gangeticus. Taxonomy (NCBI): domain Eukaryota; kingdom Metazoa; phylum Chordata; order Crocodylia; family Gavialidae; genus Gavialis; species Gavialis gangeticus. The sequence continues at coordinate 60,592,059 of NW_017729031.1, forward strand.
AATTCTCATTTCCTGAATTTGTCTAATTTCCCTACTGTTTCTACCTTGGCCTATGTCTTGACCCTTCTCCCACTGAAGTCACTGACAAAACTCTAAGCAGCAATAATGGAAGGAGCTAAACCATGTGTGATGTTTTAGTATAGCTTTGATAAATTTAATAGGATGATCAAAATTAGATTTCTAAAATAAAGTTGGCTTAGCTCTTAGCTGTGGAGAGGCAGTAGTATTTCCAGGAAGTTTTTAAAGTTTATCTCTTTTGATATGCTTTTAAGAAGTTTGATTGCTTCAACTTTCAGGCAACATTTGGAACATAAGACATAATATGAAGAAACAGAATCTAAATTCAATGTACCAGAAAAGGAAAGCTCAATTTTGGGACATCCTTCCTCAGATTCTGTGTTATGTTACACTGTAAAATAGAGATATTGGTCATAAATTCATTAATAATTTCTCTCATGCTTACAATGTCTGCCTGTTTTTTTTTCAGTCACCTTTTCCTAATTTTGTCTATAATTATTTTAAATCATTAGGAAACTATATACTAGAAATATTTAATTTTGTTAATGCTTGTGTTATTGCCTGAAGTGTTTTCACTGAGCAGGTACTGAGGTACTTGAAAATCTGATGCATCAGAAAACTCAGATTGAAAGCTGTATCATTATTGTAAAGTTCTTAGGGTTTTTTTTAATGGAATAAGAAGCGGTGTTTACATCAGTATTAAGAAAGATGGTGTGGTTTTCCATTTATTTCTTCATTGGCAAGAAAACAACCTGATATTGGGTTCAAACGGTTTGAGAATTTGGTTGTCTTGCAACCACAGAATTTAGCTCAAGTGTCAACAATTTAATTGTATTTTAAATGAGAATAGGAAGCACTTTACAGTAGCTTGGGACTGGAGAACATTTATAGCGTTGCTGTTCTGGAAAGCTACTTGCTGGCCCATAGCTTCGTTCTAGCTACTTACCCTTCCTGGACACCTTTAGAATGGATTACACTAGAAGTGGATAAAATATGGCTGAATCTGGCTTGTCAACTGATTGGAGCCGGCCCAAGGGCGGGTGCCCACCAACTGATTGGACCTGGCACATGGCTGTTCCCACAGCACTCTTCATGGGGCTGAGCTCCGCCGACTTCTGCCCAGGGTGGCCTGTACCACACTACCTCCTGTGCCTGCTGCTGACCCTGGCCAGTGTGCACAGTTTCCTGGTGGGGCCACTCCCACTGTTGCTGCAGCCATCCGGGTACTGATCGGCTCTCCCCACCTCCAGTGATGGCTCCTCTTCCTCCCCCTGCCCCTGCTGTATCATTCTGGGCAGCAGGTAATGTAGGGAAGCAGCAGCAGTTATGGGGATGCATTCAAGAAACCACATAACCAGCTAGGCAGGGGGAAACTACAGCCAGGGGACTGCCCCGGTGTGTGGGGCTTCAGCTCTCAGCTGCCTTCCATTCATTTAGCCACCTGGAGGTGGTGCTCATCATGCTGAGTGTGTGGAAGGCCACCTGGTACTAGAGCTCTGGATGCTGGGGCAGGAGCCACCCAGCTGCTGGTCCCCCCCACCTGGAGTGGCGCAGCAAGAAGGGGCAGGAGGAGCCATTAAAGGCAGGGGGAGCCAAGCAGTACCTAGGTGGCTGCAGCTGCACTGGGAGCAGCCCTGCTGGGAAGCTGTGCTCTCTGGCCAAGGGTGGGGCTGAGACTGGGCGGGCTGCTCCAGGTGCGAGCAGGTGAGGCCTAGTCTCATGCAGACCACTGCAGGGGCAGTCACAGGCCAGACTGGAATAGTGGGCAGTGGAATGCTCCTATACCAGCACCACCCTGGCAAACTGCTGCACATGCCCTCTGCCCTCACACACTCCCTGGGCCTACTCCTGGGACCTAGTGTGGTAGCCTCCAACACACCAGCATGCATCCACTCCACATCCCCACCCCCACCCACAGCCCTCCACACACCTCTCCCATATGCACATCCATACCCCCATCCCTCTTCACACACACCTACACCTCCCTCTACAGATCTCCCCCCACACACAATATACAAGAGTAAGAGTCTATTATGTAATTGCCTCTATATATGCTACTCAAAAAATATCAATCAGGACAAAAAAAATTTTGAGATGAAATTAAAATATGTTATAGTAGATGTTTGATTGCTAGTATATGATTTGTTTTTAATCTATAATATTTTAAAATGATGTCTTCTAAAATATTTTGTGTGTGGCTCAGCAGCTCATCAGAACTTAAGTGGCCCTCCAACTGGAATAATTGCCTACCCTGGATTAGACAAACATGAAGTCGCCATACTTCTGTGCCAACACTGAATTAAATTTTTTCCACATATTTACAAAATATATTTGTACTATTTGTATTGTATAGCAACATTATTAAAATGGACTAGCCATCCTCAACCTGACACAGGAAGAAGGAAGGACCTTAATTGGAATCTCAATTTATTACCTTTTCAGTGTGTGGGTTGACATGGGAAGTGCACCAACAAGTGCAAAGTGATGTACCTGGGGAGGAACAACTGGCACCATACCTACAGGTTGGGGAACTCCCTTCTTGTCAGTACAGAGGCAGAAAAGGATCTTGGAGACATTATTGACTTGAAGATGAACATGGGCCGGCAGTGTGGGGATGCAGTCAGGAAGGCCAACCATACCTTGTCATGCATCCACAGATGCATCTCAAGCAGGTCCAAGGAGGTGATCCTCCCCCTCTATGCAGCACTGGTCAGGCCGCAGCTGGAGTACTGCGTCCAGTTCTGGGTGCCGCACTTCAAGAGGGATGTGGACAACATGGAGAGGGTCCAGAGGAGGGCCACTCGCATGATCAGGGGGCAGCAGGGCAGGCCCTATGAGGACAGGCTAC
>NW_017729031.1:60595295-60596557 GCF_001723915.1 Gavialis gangeticus
TAGATGTACACCTTGCTGGGGTCGTTTGACCCCAGTACTATTTCCTGCCATGGCAGGGGGTCGGATTCGATGATCTGCTCAGGTCCCTTCTGACCCTAGAAACTATGAAACTATGACAAAGGAGGCAAGAAGCACTGTAGAGATCTGTGTACTCTGAAATTATGATTTCAGACGAACGGACAAAAATAGTATGTGGGAGGGCGGATTATGAAGAAAAGTAGTCTTCTGAAGTTCTGAGTATCACTTTCCCCTAGTTCATCTATAGTGTAGAAGGGTACACATTTATTGACTTGTAAAGAGTTGTATTTACTTATACCAGGGTAGACTCTGGCCCCATACTGTGTATTTTTAAAAACTAGGTGTTTTCCCCTCCTAGTATTCATGGTAACAGTGCTTTCAGGATAAGAATATACCATAACAACCACAGATACTCGAAACATTTAATACTGTTAATGGCTGTTCCTCTACATTTAAACAAATATGAATAGTGATAACAAATATAAAAAGTAATAAGTTATGAGGAAAAAAATGAATCAGGTGTGAAACAAACACTGGTTGGTTGTTTACATTCAAGATTGCAGAGAGATTGGTCACTTAGGAAACTAGCACAAATCAAGAAGATGGCAAGAGAGTATTCTAGTGTAGATGGAAGAAATGGTTGGAAAGTTTGAGAACTCACTTGTTTAGGCCAGCCCTCCTTGGACAGTGCTCTATGGAAATTTAGCACTGGTAGCATTCATAGGTATGGTAGTCATTTTATAAGCACCACATACACAAAATGACTTCTTAGTCCCAACTACAGTATGTTTTTAAATATGATCTTGCATCAAATTTAACTGACTTGTCATTTTTCTTGACAGGGTGAATTTGCAGCTCTAGGGGCAGATCTTGTTTTGCAGATCAAAGTAGACTAGGACTGGCTATACCTGCAAAAATGTAGGGTAGCTAGCCAGTTCATTATGCCTCCGGTAGCTGAAAGAAGGCTTTATTATTACTAGTTCTCTTTCAGGCTAAGTACAGAGAGTCAAAAGGCAATCTTTGTAGGTTAGTAGAGAGTCAATCTTTGTAGGTTAGTCTAAATTGCATAGATTGAACCAATAAGCAAGTGAAGAGACATTCACTTTTAGTTCCAGAAATGTAGCAACATGCCTGCTGTGGCCCAGGCCAGAAGCTGGGGGGCACTAGAGCATGCCTCCCTGCTCAGCTGGAGAAGATAGCTTGGGCCAAAGTAGCCAGCCCACTCTGTGGGGGGGGGCGGGGAG
>NW_017729031.1:60596719-60600763 GCF_001723915.1 Gavialis gangeticus
GGACGTACAAAGCATCCTGGGATGCTGGGGGACTGTGAGTTAACTTGAATCTGGGGCAGAACTGGGACAGAAGATAAACTGATTTAGCCTAAATTAGTTAAGTCTGATACTACATCCATACAGGTTTATCTTAAATCAGTTTCAGTGATTTTGAAAACAGTTTCTGTGCACTAAACTTCTGTTATGTTACAGGTTTTGAACCAGTTTCTGATCACTTATACCTGTTTATGTGTAATATCTGTCCCTGGTCTCAGAAAGCAACAGCAAAACAGAAGAAGCAGGAAGGGTGGTGGTGTTTTTTGAGGCCACAATGGCCTAGGAAATTTGTGAGAAGCAAGGTTTTTGGGGGTGACCTCTTTTATTGGATATCTTTTATTGAAAAAATATCACCAAAAAAACCCCTTTCCTTCAGGCAGACAGGAACATTTTCCATTCTTTATCTACTTGGTTTATCAGATGCTTGGCAGTCTCCAGTTATTTATGTGCAGGGGTATTATACCAAACTTGATGAAACCCTCAGATGCAATGGTAGCTGGCTGCAGCAGCTTCCAGAACAGCATGTCTGTGGAGGTGTTACTTGCAGGAACTCCTGACAGATAGCCTTAGGAATAGACAAGTTAGAATTCTGAACCCTTTCCTGATGGACTGTCCAGACCCTGCTCTGTCTGCCAGGCAGCAGTGTCCATGCCAAGATAATGGCATGGATACTGCACATGCTGTCATTCTTCCCCATCCATTGGGTAAGAGGACACTGTTTACATGGAAGCTGTCATGACTACATACCTAACTAGTAGAATCCTGCTCTCTCTGCTGACCTCTTGCAGGGCTAACAGGACCCAGCTCATATTGCAGGGCATCCATGCCTCACTGCTCTGTCATTTATCCTTTGTTAGGCCCAATCCTGGAAAAACAAGAGAACGGGCAGAAGATCCTGTCTCTGCCTGCATCCCCATGCCTTGTTCCAGACCATTTCCCTTAATGACATCTGTGGGAAAGGATGTGAATCACCTCCTGTATCTGGTGTGGTCACTGAAACAATATCTGCTGTCTGTGCAGAATCATAGATTCACAGAAGTTAGGGGCTGGAAGGGACCTCATGAGATCATCAGGTCCAGCTCCCCTGCTCTTAGGCAACAACGGCTGCTGGGGTCAGATGACCCCAGCAAGATGTGTATCCAGTAGTTCCCCCATCTCTTACTACAAAAGGGTTTTAGGAAATGCCCATAAAATTCAGGAGTCATTTCAGAAGAATGACCCTTTCCAGGTATTACACTTTATTTCTGTAGTATAGTAGCAGTTGCAGTTCTGTCAGGTTCCCTGTTGTGTGATATCTTAGCAATAGCCGTTATTGTCCTAGCTGTTATTGTCCTATCGTCCAATAGCTGTTATTGTCCTACCTGTTCTAAAATGAAAAAGGGAAAACCCTTTTAGTTAGATTATACTCAGTGTCAGCCTCTTGAGAGACTAATTTCTCTTTCCTTCCACCTGTAAATCTGAGAAACTGGAAAAGAAGATAAAAGGTATCAGACTCTACAGATTCTGATTCTCAAGGTCTATAGGAGAACATCTCCATGATTCAGTTTTCGCAGTAAAACGAGGTTCAGGCAAATCCAGCATAATACAGATCTTTTCCAGTGTAAAGCCTTCAAAAGGGACCAGAGAGCTTAGGAAATACAACGTGTGCTGCATATGCTCATCTTCCTTGGAAAGTAGGGCAGGTCTTTTGGACATGGACTTAGGCCCAATGAAGAGTAAACTCAGAATGCTTTGTTTTGAGGAAGAACTGTGCTTTGAGACTATTTTAATGAGTATTATGCAGACTCTGTATGCATCTCAACTAGTCCTTGAAAAAGAAGCAAGTCTACTGCAAGGAAATTTGTCCAAAATGATACTTAAAATGGTAGGGGCTTTTTTAAACATACAAGCACTACAGTGCCAGGTGCTTTGAAAAGCTCCCAGTGCTGTGATGCATGCAGCTGTGTAAGTGGCGAAATGTGCATTGGCACAAATAAAATGGCGGCGAACTTTTGAACTAAACACCTCAGAGGCGCTTTAGTTCAAAAGCGCACCACTGCCATTTTCTGTGCACTGACACTCGTTTTGCCACTTATACAACTGCATGTGGTGAGCGCAATGGGTGTCAGCTCACTTGCAGAGCAGACTCAATTAATTAATTGAGTATGCTCCAAAGCAGCAGATCTCTGGCACATTGTGGGATGAAAAGGTACTTGTATAAACCCCCATAGAATCCTAGAAACTTAAGGTTGGAAGGGACCCCAGGAATTCATCTAGTCCAACCCCCTGCTCAAAGCAGGACCATCCCCAACTGGATCATCCCAGCTAAGGCTTTGTCTAGCTGGGTCTTAAAAACTTCCAAGGATAGAGACTCTACCACCTCTCTACATAATGAGTTCCAGTGCTACACCACCCTCCTAATGAGAGAGTTTTTCCTTATATCCAAGTTAAACTCCCTTGCTGCAACTTGAGACCATTGCTCTTTGTTCTGTCATCACTGAGAACATCCCAAATCTTTGTTTTAAATGATGTATTATTGTAAATAATAAAATTAACAATTCTAAATTCATCTTTTACCACCACATCAGTGTTAAGCCAGGCATCAGTGGTCAGTCTGGCTATTACTTGCTGTGTTATTTTAGATCAGAAGATCCTTTGGACATTTTTTAGAGAGATTTTCTTTCCTTCCTGTTGTCACAAGAGATGCTTCCTCTACCTATCTCAGAACAGCCTGAAATGAAGCCATGAGCTATATATAACTCTGTGGCAACACCTGTTCCGTTTGAGGTCATGGAAAACTGATCCACAGAAAAAGTAGATACTTGTTATCACTAAATATCCATTGGGTAGACTCATTGCTGAGTGTTGCCATGGAAACTTCCTTTCAGTAAGCACTGTATTTTCTCACATACAACACACCTGTCATAAAAAACACACATTGTTTTTGAACAATAAAATGAAAAAAAAATCTTTCCTTCAGAGTAAGTGAATAGCAACAGCTAGGAAGCCAAACCTGCTTATTGTTCTGCTCCCTGTAGATTGTGTGCAGTTACTTTCACTTTCACCAGACAGGAGCTTAGACAGCAGAAATCGTTGTTACTGTATTTCCTCATGTATAATGCGCACTTCAATTTCCAGCAGCTACTTTTTGGAAGAAATGTTTGTTGTATGCAAAAATATGGTAAATCCAAGGACTAAGTTGACCTTGCAGCTCAAAAGGAAATATAGATTCTATGGTGGATCTTGGTATTCTTTTTGATCCAGATAATAACAATTATATAAGAGACATCCAGTTAGCTAAATGACATGAATCAAAGGCATTACTGCATGGAAACCTTCTTTATCCCTCAAGTAAACTTAACTACATCTGCTGTGTGGTTCTTCATATTGAGGGAAGTGGGAGGAAATTTTGAAGTGTTGGATCAATGGTATAACAGAAGCAGGAATGTTAGGCAGAGCTATCCAGCCCAACTTAATACTTGGACTTAAGTGCAATTCCAAAATCAATATGGCTGATTTTTTTTCCTTCCTCTTCCTGTCATTTGAAACACTTGAGTGTGGGAGTATGAACATTGCAACATGCCACCATCTTCAAGCCAGGAAAGCTGATCTTCCAGGAACAAGAAGTCTCTATTTTATTCTATGCCCAAACATTCCAAAGGCAGATTCACACAAACAAGAGATCAGGATGGAGATCCTAAACCATTTCCAAAGAAGATTTCCACCCCCACCCCTCCTTTGTTATTTGAGCCACTGAAAATGTAGGTACATATTACTAGATAGACATCTTGTAGAGTATATTTCAGCTTTATATGAAAAAGACATTTTTACCAGTACGTTGTATTATCTTCATCTCCTCTGCCTTCCTAAAGGTACAGTCTAAAGTAGTAGTTCACATTTTGCTTGCAGAGTAATAGTCATCTACATGGATGTTTTACAATAACTTGCTCTTTTGAGCGGGGGTGTCAAACTTGCTTGGCTCCTTGGGCTGTCTGAGTGTGGGGCCAGTTCATGGGTTAGGTTGGGCTC
>NW_017729031.1:60600928-60602532 GCF_001723915.1 Gavialis gangeticus
TGGGCCCATGAAACCCCCCCCCCCCCCTTCCTCTCCCACATGCCAGATCCAGCTCATGTAGTGCCCACTCCATCTGAACCAGGCTACACAGGCTGGTTCAGTGTGTGCCGTACATAGGTGAGCTCTGAGACCGAGAGCAGGACTGTGGCCCAGACAGTGGGGCTGCATGTGTTGTATCTCTGACATCTCTGCTTTAGAACGTTCTTTATAGAAAATGTTCACAAAACAGCTAGATAGTTTTTAATATCCACAGATTCCTACTTTTTAATATTGATAGTACAGGATTGAGAAGTGGCCACAAGGCATGATGTTCTCCAGCGTCTGGTGCCCTGCATCAGGATGCTAATCTCTTGTTAATCTGTTGCACTAATGTACTGTTGTGAGTGAGGCTCTACATGTGTCCTCTCCAGGTTTCCTAATTTCTTGACTCATCTGATTCTTCCTCAGTACCATTGTCAGGGGTTATTTGAAGGACCACAGAATCTGAAAATGTTATTGAATGAGTAGAGAAAGTAAATGTCAGCTTCAAAACAGGAAAGCTCATTCAAGGACCAGTTTTATCCAAGGTTAATGGAAAAACAGGCTGTCAACACAGTATTGGATCTATGTTTATATTGCACCTACTTATTAAAAAGAATGAAAGGAGAAAAAAGACACGTTTTCATGGTTTACTCTTTGTTTCCCTCCATCGTAACACATTGGTATTGGATCTGTCATTGTAATGAATTTGCAAACTTCAGTATGAAGTAGAATAGGAGAAATTGTCTGAATTTACTCAAATGCCCAATGAAGCATTCTTCTAAACCAATAATCACCAAACAGTGGATCTCAATCCACCGGGAAATCTCGGAGCCTCTTGCGGTAGATCTTGGAGCCTCTTGGAATTGATCCAAGGTTGGGATGGGGGCTGAGTGCTCATGTGTATGCACACACATGCCCCAGCCCAACAGGTCCATGGGGGAGGGAAGAGGTGAGGGCTAGGTCAAGGCCCTGCAGTGAGGGACACTGCTGCAGAGGTAGGAGCAGGGGTAAATTGAGTGGGGCTCTGGTCGGGTGGGACTTTCCTGCTGTGGAGGTGTGCCCCCAAATAATTTTTTCTCCCTCTGCCTTGATCTGCCCCGCCCTTCCCTCTCCACAGACTTACCTGATGTGGGGGAGGGGGGGCGTCAGTGGTGTACATTAGATCCTGGGTTGCTTTTAAATGCCGAAGGTGATCTCCTACATAAAATGGAGATCACATAAAAATGCCACTGTTCTAAAACAAGCTTGAAAATTCTAATGAAAGCTAAACTGTCACATCCTTTTCAAGTTCATTTTTGGCACAGTGCACAGATGTAGTTAAAGTTGGGGTAACATTTGAAGTTGCTCTGTAGTCTGCTGTATATGTGAATCTTTTGTTCCATTTAATAACCTGGGAATTGAAGTTTAAAGGAAGGAATTCTGAAGTTGCATCATAGAGTTATCTTAAATTAGCTGGATCTTTATACACGTGGCTACCAACCTGCCTTGATTGACAAGTCTAGCTCTACCACGAAAGTACTTCAACTAAGGGTAAAATTCCCTTGTAAAAGTTCTGTAGACTTTTTTTTTTTTTTTTTTTTTTT
>NW_017729031.1:60603093-60603459 GCF_001723915.1 Gavialis gangeticus
GGGGCGGGAGGGGCAGGCCTGGTCCTTATGGGGGTGGGGGGAGGGCAGGGCCCAAGGGTGGGGAGAATCTGGGCTGCTGGGGTGGCGTGGTAGCAGCACGCCCAGGCCAACTGGCGGTGGGGGGTGGGGAGGGGTGGAAGGCCAACCAGATGTGGGGGAGCAGGGGTGAGGGAGGAGTGGGCCCAGGCCTGAGTTGGGGAGGAGGCTTGCACCTCCCCTCCCCCTGCAGCTGCTGTATTGGGCTGAGCTGCACCTGCTGTCTCTCCTGCCCACTGCTGTGGCAGCCCAGCTTTTCCCTTGGCTTGGGCTCGCTCTGCCCTTCCCCGCGTTGGTCCTGCTCGGGGACAGGAAGAGCAGGCTTGGGGC
>NW_017729031.1:60604676-60605800 GCF_001723915.1 Gavialis gangeticus
TTTTTTTTTTTTTTTTTTTTTTTTAGAAGAAAGGATTTTTCTTGTAAATTACAAAGACACTTCTCTTCAATTATTTTAATGTTACTGCAATTGCAGGTAAAAAAAAATGCTAACCAACTACACGTGTAAAAAATAAAATAAAGACGAGAACTGTTAAATGTATTCATGAAACCATATTATAACATAGCAGCCAAGAGTCCTGGTGTAAATAAAGCTGATCTTTCTTCTGGTTTACTTGCAGATGAACAGTGAAACGTTTTAAGGGTGAAAGCTTATTCATTCTTTCTCTTTCTTCCTTCCTTTCTTTTTTTAAAAATTAAGGTGAATTTTGGATGCCATCTGAGTTCATCTCCCTCCTGCCAGTAGAGGATAAACTGTGAAACAATTCTGTGGAAAAACATTCAAGTCTCCTTTTGTACATGAGTTTCAGAGACGATTGGCATGGTTTTAACACCACCAGATCATCACTAGGAACTAGCTGCAGCCATGAGTTCAGAGGAAAAGGGTATATCTCCTGCTCACAAAACATCTACTCCATCACATAAGAGTGCCTCCTCTTCATCATCCCAGAGAGACAGTAGACAGGTAAGGAAAAGATTCTATACTGTTGATTTCCATCATAATTTGTAATGTCTGATGGTTAGACTGATTTAATACTTCTTCACAGGAGGGAGGCTTCACGATTAGTTGTTTAATTTATTTGATAATAGTGTTGGGTATAGCCTCTGCAGGTAAAGTTTGTCAGTGTTTCAGTAAGGTTTTCTTCCTCTTATGTTGTGATTAGGAAAAGACACAAATGTAGAAGCAGTTTGGATGCTCAATTCAAACCTAAATAAAACCATAGTGTAATATGCAGGAAGAAAATATTATAAACTATAAAATCTTAAATATTCTGAAAACTCTGTACATGAATATTTCACTACACAGTGTGAAATTTTTTTTTTTAGTGTGGTAACATGCTATATGGAAAGGTTCTACTTGAATGTAAACCGTTTATAGAAATAAAAATTATAGAAGAATGAATGTATCAGGTTTTCCAGGGTTTCATGTAAAGTGTCTGGATGTTATATGCTAACTAGCCAATTGCCCATCAAGAATGATGCGGGGGGGTGGGAGGAGCGGGC
>NW_017729031.1:60606773-60608763 GCF_001723915.1 Gavialis gangeticus
GGGGCGGGAGGGGCAGGCCTGGTCCTTATGGGGGTGGGGGGAGGGCAGGGCCCAAGGGTGGGGAGAATCTGGGCTGCTGGGGTGGCGTGGTAGCAGCACGCCCAGGCCAACTGGCGGTGGGGGGTGGGGAGGGGTGGAAGGCCAACCAGATGTGGGGGAGCAGGGGTGAGGGAGGAGTGGGCCCAGGCCTGAGTTGGGGAGGAGGCTTGCACCTCCCCTCCCCCTGCAGCTGCTGTATTGGGCTGAGCTGCACCTGCTGTCTCTCCTGCCCACTGCTGTGGCAGCCCAGCTTTTCCCTTGGCTTGGGCTCGCTCTGCCCTTCCCCGCGTTGGTCCTGCTCGGGGACAGGAAGAGCAGGCTTGGGGCCGATGCCGGGGTAGGGGGTTAGGGAAGGAGTGGGCCCGGGTCTGAGGGGAGCAGGAGACCTGCTCCTACCCTCCCCCAGCCACTGCCGTGACCACATCGGGCCAGGCCTGCTGTTCTCCCCCTCCTTCCCACCACAGCGGTCTGTCTTTTCCCTTGCTTGGGCCCACTCCCCACCCCACATTACCTGCAGGGAACAGACCTGGCCCCCCCTTCTGTCCACTCTTGCCACCATGTCCAGGGAGTGTGTGTGTGGGGGGGGCGAGGTCAGCTTTGCTGGTCTCCCCCCCCCCCCCCCGCTCCATCCCCTGTATCCCCACCATCATGGTGGCGGGCTGCCTTCTGTCAGAGTGTGAATGAAGCGTTACAGACAAGCAGACAGGCAGACTTAGGCTTTTATAATATTAAAATATTGTAGTTCTATTGGTTTTCTATGGCTAATATGCTGCCTCTTCCCTAGACCTAATATGTCTCTCTCCCAGGAACTGTGCAGTTAGGAAACTTCACACCAGGTCTATTCCATGACAGCCTATTACCTCTGTCAAGTTCTATAGATATTTATGTTGTAGAATTTGCTTTTTGCCTTGGCTTTCTCTATGGGTTTTTCTGGTTGGGAGACAAAGTTGGAGTGTGGCTTCAGGCAACTAGGAGTGAACATCACATAACAATGTGCCTAATGCCCTGGGTAAATTCATACATGTGATTTTTATTAGTGCAAATTGCTGCATGCGTAGAATTTAACAAGAATAGAAAGGTATTTGGAATTCTGGCCCAAAGATAGAGTGGACACAGCTATCATCCTGCATCTAAAGTGATTTAACATCAACATTTAAAAGAAAAATTATGTTACAACAATATTTTCATAGGGTGGATACTGGATACTTTTCAGTTTAAGGAGCAGTGCTATCAAAAATTGTGAAATAATTGGTGGTAGTGGGTATGCATGTTGTCACGGGGTGGGGCCTATGGGCGGCCGTGATCCTGCTAGGCCCCCCTGCCGTGCCAGTTAGGAGATCCAGCACCCTCTAATTCTCGCCCGCCACGTCTTTGATCTTTATAGTTATGATGGGAGGCTGCCTAGGATCTCCTGTGATCTCAGGGTGACTTGGTGCACCCCAGCCTTATGGGCTATGTGTGCCTCCTACCTCCCCTTTAGCACGCCCCAAGCCTCGCAGCTATTCTGGACGTTCTTGTGTCTCCAACCTTATACTAGCCCCTCCTGGGCTTTACTCTTGCAGGCTGGCTCCCCTTGGGCCTATGCCACGCGTTTCTTGCGCTCTCGCGCCCTTGGATCTCTCGAAGCCTGCTTCTGCGCTCTTGCCCCTCACGGGGCCTGTCTCGTGCCAACAGCCGTACCTGGGGCTCAGGTGGCACGCAGCCAGGCCTGGCCCCTTGCCCCTTCTCGGGGTCTTTATGCCACGCGCTTCCCGCGCCTCTCGCGCCCTTGGCTCTCTCGGAGCCTGCTCCTGCGCCTCTCGCACCCTTGGCGCTCTCGATGCCTGCTCCTGCGCCTCTCGCGCCCTTGGCTCCCCTGGTGATTGGCAGCTCAGGTGCGGGTTGCTGGAGCAACCAGGTTGGTCACGTGACCAGAAGGGGGCAGGGCCGGGCCCTTATAAACAGCTAGGCC
>NW_017729031.1:60609056-60610188 GCF_001723915.1 Gavialis gangeticus
GGGGCAAGAGCGCAAGAGGCGCAGAGACAGGCCCCGGCGAGGGGAAGAGCGCGGGAAGCGCGTGGCATAGGCCCAAGGGGGGCCAGCCTGCAAGAGTAAAGCCCAGGAGGGGCGAGTATAAGGTTGGAGACACAAGAACGTCCGGAATAGCTGCGAGGCTTGGGGCATGCTAAAAGGGAGGTAGGAGGCATGCATAGCCCATAAGGCTGGGGTGCGCCAGGTCACCCATAGAAATTAGGAGATCAAAGGCAGCCTCCCATCATAACTATAAGATCAAAGACGTGGCGGGCGAGAATTAGAGGGTGCTGGATCTCCTAATTGGCACGGCAGGGGGGCCTAGCAGGATCACGGCCGCCCATAGGCCCCACCCCGTGACACATGTATATACTTGAGTAGCCATAACTCAAAGCACTTTCTTCACCTATTTGTACCTAGGCTTCCTGTTTTCCAAGTTTCAGTCTGGAATATTTTTTTTTCTGCCTGATTTATAAAAATCTTTAAAGTAGGCAACTATGATGTGTTAAGTCCAGTAAAATTAAATTGGGCCCTGTACCAGATATTCATTCCAAGACTAGGACATGGTTACTTCTTAACCAATAATAAATTAAGCCTTTAGCAGTTACAATTCTATTACTGTGGTTAGTCAAAAAGTAGTATAACATGCCCCCTGCTGCAAAGCACAATGAACTTGACAACACCAGGTGATCAATCTGTGAAGTCTTGTCCGGGGGGCTCCCATTTCCTATGTCTGCATAGAGTAGAATTCTTGGATTTTTGTCAGGATCTCTTTTGGAGGGACTCTGGAGTGCAAGCTTGTTTTCTACTTACATACCACGTTTCTTATCATATCTTTTGGAAGTACTAAAGCATGGCGCACAGTTAGATTTTGCCACTACATCGTTGTAGTTTCATAGTTACTAGGGTCGGAAGGGACCTGAGCAGATCATCAAGTCCAATCCCCCTGCCATGGCAGGAAAGAGTACTGGGGTCAAACAATCCCAGCAAGGTGATTGTCTAGCCTTGTCTTAAAGACCCCCAGGGTAGGAGCCAGCACCACTTCGCTTAGAAGTTGGTTCCAGATCCTAGCCGCCCTGACCGTGAAGTAGTGCCTCCTGATGTCTAATCTGAATCC
>NW_017729031.1:60611514-60611803 GCF_001723915.1 Gavialis gangeticus
GACCAGCTGATTTAAATACATCCAGTCCCTCCAGAAGTTCCCTGACTAGATCTTCCCTGACCCTTGGCCTAGGTTCTCCTCCTCTGGGGTCTAAGGGGGGCCCAGAAGAGGGATGGCTGTTTCGGCTGCTCAGGAAAATGAAGGCAAAGAAGTTGTTAAATAGGTTAGTTTTGTCATCTGGTGTGACTACCAAATTTCCTAGCATGCCTTGTAGGGGCCCCACGTTACCCGGTACCTTCTTTTTGTCCCCTATGTTTTTAAAAAAGGACTTCTTGTTGTCCTTGATCTG
>NW_017729031.1:60611897-60616159 GCF_001723915.1 Gavialis gangeticus
CCCCTCCCTTCCATTGGGTGTACGCCTCCCTTTAGCTAGGACACGTTCCCGGATGCTTTTTTTTGTGAGCTATGGGGGCTTTTGCACCCTCCTGCTCCCTTTAATTTGTGTTGGGATTACCTCCCTTTGGGCTTGCAGGATTGTCTCCTTGAGGAGCGACCACTCTTCTTGGACCCCTGGCTCCTCTCCCCTCCGAGACCTCAGTGCCTCCCTGACTATTCGCCTTAGCTCACTGAAGTCCGCCCTCCTGAAATCTAGGGCTGCTGCCTTGCTGCAGGCCTTTGTCGCCTTGCACTGGATGGTGAATTCCAGCAGGCAATGATCACTGTCGCCCAGGTGGTCGAACACCCGCAGCCCCCTCACCAGGTCATCACCCGTGGCGAGCACCAGGTCCAACAAGGCATCTCCCCTGGTGGGGCTGTGCACCTCCTGTGTTAGATGGAGGTCCTGCATTTTGGCTAGGAACCTATGTGAACGGTCAGACCTGGCTGACTGCTCTTCCCAGCAGATGTGTGGAAAGTTCAGGTCCCCCATGATGACCATGTCCTTTGACTTAACTACCTCTGTGAGCTGACTTAAGAATTCCTGGTCTAGCTCTTCCCCTTGGTTGGGTGGCCTGTAGTAGACTCCCACCATTAAGTCCCTTTCCCCTCGACTTCCTTGTATTCTAACCCAGAGCACTTCAGTGTGCCCCTCCTCTGACTCTGTGCTACTTGATGAGGATGAGTAGTCCTCCTTAATGTAGAGTGCCACGCCCCCGCCTTTCTTCCCTGTCCTGTTCATCCTGTACAGCCTATAGCCCTTGGTATTCACTGCCCAGTTGTGCGTTGGGTCCCACCACGTTTTAGTGAGCCCTATGTCTGGGTTGGTGTTGGCTAGCAGGAGGGTAAGTTCCTCTTGCTTGTTTCCCATACTACGAGCGTTTGTGTAGAGGCATTTGAGGCCTCCTGAGGATGTGTGCACGGGCCCCCTAATCTCAGCATTGCCCTGACCCCTGTTGCTTACCTGTGTATATGTTCTGCTCATCGGTCTAGGCTGTAGTGATGCACTATAACAGGGGAGCGTGCCACTACAGTGACATAGTTGCCAATCATGTGTAGACCCATGTGATCACCACATCACTGTAGCATGCCATATGGCAACATAGCACATTACTACGTTGCTGTTGGGTGACATATAGATATGCCTAGTAGGTGTAACAGTTGTGCATTTGACTCCTGATGTTGCTGTGAAGTCAAACACCATATGAGGGACATCCTTTAGGATGGTGCAGCATGCTCGCTTTGGTATGGCTGACCTCTTCTGAGAACTGGTCAGGTCAGGAGGTGTTGTGTCCATTCTCTTGAGGCATATGACTAACTAGGGACATGCAAGAATACAGTTTCTGCACTCTAGTGAGTGTAAGCACAGCAGTTGTTACAGGTATCTCTTTGGACTCACAAGTAAGGACAGATTTTTTTTTCCACTCCCACATGACACTCCAAAAAGACTAGTCATAATTTGCTGCTTACCAAGTCAGAAAACAAACCAAATTCCTGAAACATCATGAAAACATACGCTGTTTATTTACATTGACAGCTGTAAGTTCATTTTAAGTACAGGAGACTTATAATGAAGTACTAAATGTACAGTCATATGTTATAGAAATAAAGATGTCTTTGTAATATGTTATGTACTCTCTACAACAGTCTGGTAGTAAATCTTTGCTATGAAGGCAGAAAGCCACTTACATAAGCAAGAAACCTCACATACTTACACATATGGTTAATTCAGTTAAGGTTAGTAACACTCAGAGTTGACCCTAGGGGTGTGTGGGGCCCAGGGCATATCAGCCTGTGTGGGTCCTTTGCAGGCAACAAGCAGCCACAGCGCAAAGCCAGCGGTGCATGGCAGCCACGCAGAGTGCTGGCACCCTTGACACGTGCCAATGGCGCTGTCCATGGGGACTGTGCAGCACTGATCATGGGGCCCCCTAAAGTGCAGGACCTGCGGCAGTCGCCCCAATTAACTCCCACCCCTCCCTTCCCCCAGACTGCTCTGGTAACACTGCTCACTTGCATAAGTAAGTCTTATGTGTAATGGTTTCCAGGATCAAGTCTAGGAGATGCACGGATGTTAGCAGGATTCTGCTATATCATCTAGAAATAAAATATAATCCAAGATTTTTAGAAGTGGCTAATGATTCTGGGTGCCCAGTTTCAAACCCCTGAGATGGGCCTGATTTTCAGGGGGAGGGAGGTAGAACTGTATAAGAGTCATCTCCTTTTTATAGTGTTTTAAGTTTGGCAACCCAGAACTGAGACATGCTGAATCACCCATCACTTTCTAAGAATCCTGTTGTGTCTGTGTATTGCTTTATACATTAAAAACTATATTTAAAATATTATTAAGACTTCAAATGCCTGGGTCCTATGCACCTAAGGGATCACCTCTTTCCATATGCACCATCACAATTCCTAAGGTCAGCTGAGAGCAACCTCCTGCAATACCGTCTGTGTGCACCAAATTTGCTTAGCCAAAATATGTAGGAGGTTATTTTTTGTTGTTGTTCCTCAGCTCTGGAACTCCCTTTTCCTTGAGGCCTGCCATAGCCCAAGCCTGGTTATCTTTCAGAAGGGGTTAAGGCCAGTAAGGGTGCCTGTCCCTATGCATTATGGTACCTTCTTTAATTATCACATTACTGCATTTTCCACAGTACTCCTGCCTCATTCATTGCACACAGTAAATTTGCTCTGGAGGTTAATTCAGAACTGGGTAGTAAAGAAGGGTACAAGAGGCAGAAGGCTGCAGGAAGAGAAAGGGATAGTCTTGGGATTAAGACTGTTATCTGCTTATAAAACAGATCCAGCTTAAACATTGTTGGTACAAGCTTCCCTACACTGACATGCTTTATGTCTTCAGCATGTCAAGGGATATTTCAGGGCTTGTAACTCTTGAGACCTCAGCCAAAATTGTCACTCAGAATGCTGTAATTGTGATCGGCTCATGGATAGAGGTGATATCTTTTATTAGACCAACAAGAAATATAAATAAAGATAATAAAATATATCATCTCTGCCCATGAGCTCAGATTGCTTTTTCTCTAGACCAATACAGCTACAACCTGGGTAATTGTGATGGTGCTGTTGAGAATGCCGTTAGACATGGTAATTGTGGCACTGAGTTTGTGGTGTATATACTTGTCCACCATCATGAATTTGACACCAAACTGACCAGAAGAATTCAGTCTTCAAGAAGTTTAAGTCAGGTTTTAGAGCAAAGTAGCTTCATTCCAGTTGAAAGGTAAGCTGAACTCTTTGATGTTGATTTTGCTGAAAGCTGGTTTCAAAGTGAAAGACAAACTTCTCCAAAAGCTTGTTGAGGAAACATGCTGTAGATACTCACTTAGTAAGTAAAGAAAGATTAAGGTTTGTTTTTTTTTCCCAGAAGAAATAGCATAATACTTGATTAGTTTGCTAGAAAGAGGCAGAGGTGGACGTGGAGTGCCAGAAGATAGTGGAACATGAGTCATCTTACTAAACTTCAAAAGGACTGCTTGTTACCTTGAACATAAACATGTTCTTATGCACTATATACTGAATTGAGAGCCCTAAAGGGAAGAGACCAGGGAAGTAGAACTGACAGTTATGATTGAAATAAAGATGCAGTTTTCTTCATAGCAGTGATCAAAGACCCTGGTTTTCTCTGTTTAAAAATCCCAAATACTTTGATTAAAAAAACCCCAGATCTGTGTTTCTCTGCTATTACAATGAAACACCACTATATCTCTCTATATGTCTATATATTTTTATTATAATGGTTGAGGAACCGGTAGGCTTCCAAACTGCTTTAAAATTGTAAATATATCACTAAAACATTATGCCCAACTGATACCTACCTACCTACATATATACACACATACGCGCACGCGTGTGTGTATGTATGTGTGGGTATAACTGATATCCCCCCACACACACTTTTTTATATATATAAAACACACACGTGTGTGTAGGTATTAGTTAGGCACAATGTTTTAGTGATATATTTACAACGTTAAAGGAGTTTAGAAGCCTACCAGTACCTCAACCATTATAATAAAATAATTTTAAAATACCTATATATTTTTGTGTTTGACTTTGTTTTTTTACCATAGAAAATCAGAGCTGCCCCTGCCGCCTTTGCTCACCAGGATGCGGATCCAGCTGTGGCTGTCCCCCACATTGCTTTGTGGTGCTGAGTAGCCCTGATATGCTGTTGCCCTTCCCCAGCCCATGCCATTGCCC
>NW_017729031.1:60621159-60626948 GCF_001723915.1 Gavialis gangeticus
TTTGTTTTTTTACCATAGAAAATCAGAGCTGCCCCTGCCGCCTTTGCTCACCAGGATGCGGATCCAGCTGTGGCTGTCCCCCACATTGCTTTGTGGTGCTGAGTAGCCCTGATATGCTGTTGCCCTTCCCCAGCCCATGCCATTGCCCCTCAATCCCAAGCCACAGCCTCCATGGCCCTGCCGGTGCCCGTCACTCCTGACCCACAGCCCACCAGCTCTACTGCTCCCAACCCAATGCTCCCCAGCCCTGCCAGTCGCAAGCCTCTGCCCTCTAGGCCTACCAGTGCCCCTGATTCCCAACCTACAGCCCTTTGGCCTTGCTGGTGCCCCTCACTCCTGATCTATTGACCCTAGCACCTCATTGTGTGAGGAAAAGAGTGGGTGGGTGGGGAATGGGAAAGGAACTGTGGGCACAGGCAATACATTGCAGGGTGGAGGGGCACAGGCAAAGCAGAAAAGGAGGTAGGCGGGGGCTTTTTGAGATTGCTGAGCCCACAGTGGGGCATGGGGCTGCAGTGAGGCCAAACCAGCTCTGGGCAGGAGCTGTCTCTGTGGCCCAGTAGGCAGGATCCAGCACAGGAGGGAGTGCTGTGGCCACCAAGCTGAGGTTCCCACTACCCACCCAGCAGCAACACGGGCACCTCATCTCGGCAGTGATGGCAGCCCAGTGTTCCCTCCCATGTCAGGTCCTGCTCCTTGGGCCATAAAGGCGGGTCCTGCCCAGAGTTGTCTGACCCAGCTGCAGCCCCATGCTTCACGTCCTGCTGTGGGTGCAGAAATCTGCCTCCTGTCGTCTGTACCCCCCACAACACATTGCCTGTGCCCCCTTCCCTTTCCCCTTCACCCCCCAGCTACAGGGAGCTGTTGTCAATCGCTGCTTGGCTGCCACATGCATGTGCGCGCACACAAACATGTGGCGCTCTCTGCCTACGATAGCCCTCCCCCACCCCCGCAGCCCCTTGCAGGCTGGAACTCTGCCATCCATGTTTTTCTCTATTAAAGGAAAAAATACGCATTTTTCTGCAGTGAACAGAAAACCCAGATGCCTGGTGATGATGAATGAGCTCCAAGAGACACGGATGAAAGAGAGCTGCCCAATTGTAGGTAGATTATTGAGTTTGAAGGGAATAGTAATTCATTCATCTTCTTGCTTTGTTAAAGCTCCCATAGTACTTGGACATAGGATTCTACAAAACAACCATTGCGAATCATGGGTACCCTCCATATAAATTAAGACACAGAAGTGGGTTTTGCAGCCTTCCAGGGTGTCATGTAATTAAACAGTGAATTATGTTTTCCCTAAGTCCTAAGTTTTATTTTTTCACCAAATACTATATCACTGAGTTTACCTTGCTGATCCATGTACTAGAGTAAGGGGCTGGTGCAGGAGGAGAAGTGAGCAGACAGAAGTAGAGCAAATGTGTTGAGCAGTGTAGAAAGTAATAGGTATTAACTTACAAACTGGGGGCCTAGGGTAGAGGAAAATGATAAAGTGAGAGAAAGTTCAGCAGTCCAGAAAGGAATCTAAAAGACTGGAAATATCCATCTATCCTTTAGGATGGTTTTTGTGGTTTGCCCTTAATATGGAGTATTTCCTAGGTGGAGCCAATACGCTGCACACCCAACCCACAGTCATCCATCCCATCCCCCATGCCCCTCCTGACCCACAGCCCCCTGCCCTGCCCCCAAGCCCTTCCAGGTTCCCACACTCTGGACCCATCTCCCATGCCCCCCTCCCATCCCCCATGCCCCTCCTGACCCACAGCCCCCTGCCCTGCCCCCAAGCCCTTCCAGTTTCCCACACTCTGGACCCATCTCCCATGCCCCCGTCCCATCCCCCATGCCCCTCACTCTCGACCTGCAGACCCGTGCCCCTCCCAGCCCTGCTGGGCTCACTTGCTCTCTCTCTTGCTGGCTTGCTGGAGTCCATGCAGGGAGCATGGGACACCTGACAACCAATCACCTTGCCCACTGCTTCCAGCACAGCCAGTTTGGGACAGCAAAAAACCTGGATGTAACAGGCTCGAGCAGAAGCCCTGTTACTGAGTAAAACCCAGGATGCTGGTGAATGGGAGAGCCAGAGCACCGCGCGGGGGGAGCAGAGTTAACACTGCGCAGAAGTAGTTAGGGATCTTCTGGAAGGGCTGGATGTTTTTAAATCTGTGGGCCCTGATGCCCTCCACCCAAGGGTGTTGAGAGAGCTGGCGGGAGTCATTGCTGTGCCCTTGGCCCAGCTGTACAAGCGATCATGGTCCAGAGGCCAGGTGCCCAGAGATTTGAAACTAGCTAATGTGTTCCCCATTTATAAGAAAGGGAGAAAGGAGGACCCAGGAAACTATAGGCCCATAAGCCTCACATCGGTGTTGGGGAAAATCCTTGAAAAAATTATCAAGGAACATACCTGTGAGGGGCCAGCAGGGGAGAGCATGCCAAGGGGAAATCAACATGGGTTCATCAAAGGCAGGTCCTGCCAGACCAACCTGATGGCCTTTTATGACCAGGTAACAAAATCCCTGGATGATGGTGTCGCTGTAGACATAGCCTTTCTGGACCTTAAGAAGGCCTATGACACTGTCTCTCACCCCATTCTCATTAATAAATTGAGCGACTGTGGCATTGATGGGTTGGATGGGTCAAAAACTGGCTGATGGGGTGCACCCAGAGAGTGGTGGTGGATAGGTCGTACTGGACTTGGTGGGATGTGAATAGTGGGGTCCCCCAGGGCTCGGTCCTGGGGCCTACACTGTTCAACATCTTCATCAGTGACTTGGACGAGGGGCTGGAAAACACTTTGTCCAAGTTTGCTGATGACACCAAGGTGTGGGGAGAGGTAGGCACGCTCAAAGGGGGAGAGAGGCTGCAGTTAGATTTAGACAGACTATAGAAGTGAAGTGGGTGGATGGTAACAAGATGGGGTTCAATGTAGATAAATGCGGAGTGCCGCACCTGGGGAGAAGGAATCCACAGCATACATACAAGCTGGGGAGCTCCCCCCTTGTGAGCACAGAGGTGGAAAGGGATCTTGGAATCATTATTGACTCCAAGATGAACATGAGCCGCCAATGCCAGACCGCACCCAGCAAAGCCAACCGCACCTTGTCATGCATCCAAAGATGCATCTCAAACTGGTCCAGAGAGGTGATGCTCCCCCTCTACACGACATTGGTCAGGCCACAATTGGAGTACTGCGTCCAGTTCTGGGCACCGTCCTTTAAGAAGGAAGTGGCATGCCTTGAGAGGGTTCAGAGGCGGGCCACCTGCTTGGTTGGAGGGCAACAGGGCAGGCCCTATGAGGAGCGGCTGAGGGACCTGAACCTGTTCAGCATCAGCAAGCGGAGGCTGAGGGGGGATTTGGTGGCTGTCTGCAAACTCATTAGGGGAGATCAGCAAATAGGAAGGGCCCTATTCCCCCCAGCAGCACCTGGGGTGATGAGGAACAATAGCCAGAAGCTGCTGGAGGATAGGTTCAGGTTAGAGATTAGGAGGCACTGGTTCACTGTTAGGGTGACCAGGATCTGGAACCAACTTCCTAGGGAATTTACTTTGGATAAATTCAAAAAGAGGTTGGACGAACAACTGTCTGGGGTCATGTGATCCCAGTGTGTGCTCTGGCCAGTGGCAGGGGGTTAGACTAGATGATCTGTTTAGGTCCCTTCTGACCCCAAACTACTATGAAACTATGAAACACACTGGGGAAAGATGAGGGTAATTGCGGCTACTGCCACGCATAAAAGGGCGGAGTCAGGAATCCCACATTTGCCCTCAGGGCATTGGAGAAGAGCAGAGACTGACACGGAGATGGCAAAGCAACAGAAGGCTCTACAAGCAGAGGCTCGGGAGATCAACATTGGACCAGTGAGGCTATGGGCACCCCCACTGACGGTGAGCGGCTGGCGAGACCCTCAAGAGGCTGGGAACACTGCCCCAGACAAAAGATCCAGAGTTGATCATATTCCCTGATCAGGATGGCTGGGAGACCGCTGTGATTAGGAGAAGAACAAAGCAATCGGCTAAGCGGTAGAACAGCTGCTTTCACGCTAATGAGGCAATTAGCGCCATTAGTTACATTGTATCGGTCACAATAAAGGCCAGCACTTGGTAAAGATAATACCTGGGTGGTCTATTGCTTATCACCTTCTCCTTCAGGGAGTAACATCCAATTCTTTTTCCATCTCCTTAGTTGTGGCAGGTGAGTCCTGAAGGGAAGAGGGGCGGGTAACCAGCACCCACTGGACATTAAAAACCTGCTTGGACACAACACGGGTCCAAAAAAGAGGACATGTCCAGGAAAACCCAGATGTATGGTAACCCTACCATAGGTGGTGGTGGGGAATTGGCAGTAATTGGCATCAGGGAAAGTGGTAGTGGGGCAATAGGTGTGAAAGTGGCCAGTTTTTCTCGGATGGGGCATAAACCCAATAAGTTTGTGAAAAACTACATTACAGTATCTTACAGGAAGGGAGCAGGAGAGACAAGGTTACCATTAGCGCATAAGTAGCTGCAGAGAAAGGAGTATTAGGTAAAATAGGAAGTGGACCATGTTGCCCACAACAGAGGAAGGCAGGGAAACTGAAACTAATACCAAACAATCCTTTAGTCCGCAAAACACAGTGTGAGAACCAGATCTACCAGTCAGGTACATGAGAGGTTTAGGAGCCCTTAGGCCAATCTTCAACCTTTAACAGTGTCCAGTGCTTCAGAGGGAAGCAGTTTCCCCCCTTCTTTTTTAGGAAACCAAACCATGCATTCAAATGGGAAAAAAAAAAAAATCTTTCTGGCCCCAGCAGCAAAACTTTGAAGAATGGGATTAATGGCTGAAAGGCTTGAGGGGAGAAAGACATTCAGGCAGGGGGAAGGAAAGAGATTTGGTGGTACTAAAATACATACTTTGTTTCCTTGTGTTCCCAGGCATGGGTCATCTCTGATTTAATAAATTCCATCAATTGAGCCATTTTAGTTCTGGGAGTTCAAACACTTAGAGTACTTGTACACATGCAATTAATGCGACACAATAAACTCCAGAGCTGTTTGAACCGGAGTGAACTGCTCCTGGGCACAGTGTCTACACATGCACCTGGGACAACAGCAATTTGAGCTGGGCTAGAGCACCCCTGGGCTGGCAGGGGGCACTGGAGATCAGCCCCAGGCTCCAGGCAGCGGTGTCAGAGCTGGTTCGGGTACAAGGGTACAGAACATGTGGAGTTATGTGGGTAGCCAGTAGGCAGGAGTCTGGCCCCAGTGATGACACATAGGGGGTCGCACATGCACACCCTGAGAGCGCCGGTGCAGCCCCTGTCCGGCCATGCTTCCCACTCAGGTGATGGGCAGAGGCGGGAGTGCCAGCACTGAATGTAGGCCGCAGCCGCTTCTGGAAGCCCTGCAGCCATTTTTGGGAGCAGCGCAGCCACTCACCAGCTGGTACGTTTGGCAGTGGGGGGGATTCCCCCCCCCCCCCAGTTGGTGCAGTTGGCCACGAGGGAACCCCCCGGTTGCTTACTGGTCGCTGTGGGGGCATGTGCCCCTCCTGACTAAGGCAGCACCAGTTGTCCATGTCTGGCCTCCAGCTGGCTGGGCTAACTGGATGCATTTATGCTTATGGTCAGCATCTACACATGTCTTTTGTTGCAGTTAATTACTCCACCTTAAGATAGTACAGTCCCTGAGTTAATTTACTGTTTCCTAGTAATGGCTAGAAAATACTATCCAGAGGTTTGCTTTTAGGAATTGACTTGTAGGTAGATTAATAAATAGAGGCACTAAAATCAAGGGATGTAGTGGTCATGGGCGAT
>NW_017729031.1:60627941-60651447 GCF_001723915.1 Gavialis gangeticus
TACCTGGGGTCCTGGGGGCCTTGGGGAGCTGCAGCCATGGAGATGCTGCAGCTGGGAGTCTGGCTAGCAGCCAGAGCGTGGCTCCAGCAGGCCACACTCCAGTTTTGAGTGGCGCATGCTGTTGCCACGTGTGCCACCCTGCTTTTTTAAGGCAAGGGGGTTTTTGACCCTGGGATCTCCTTGGGTCAACAAAACCTCCCACACTGCAAGGTAGCACCGTGGGGAATGCCTGCATGTGCAGTGTGTGGCACTGCAGATAGGTCTGTGGCACCATATACTGCATGTCCGTGCTTGTCTGGATGCAGCCTCTTTGTAGTAAGGTCTGAGGTGTTTTTCTGAAAATATTTCTTTTAGAACTGGATCATGTTGTCACATAGGATTATAAGAAGGTAGGGCTGAAAGGGACCTCATAAGATCATCCAGTCAAGGTAGGAATATCCCTGACTAAACTATCCTAGCCAAGTGTCTGTCTAACCTGCTCCTCAAAATTTCCAGGGATGGAGATTTAACACTTTCTTCAGGAAGCCTGTTTTAATGCTTGATCACCCTGATACTCGGAAAGTTCTTCCTCATCTCCAACCTAAATTTCCTCTGCTGAAGCTTGAGACCATTACTCCTAGTCCTGTCCTCTATGGTCACAGAGAAAAGCCCACCTCTATCCTCTCTGTAATTGCACTTCTGGCTGTCTTAATATAAATAATTAAGAAGTTCCTAGATTAAAAATTCAAACTTGCAGTAGGTTAATTTAAAATAATAATATTCAGATATTGTGGTTCTTCCTTTTCTATTTTTATTTTTTTGGTGTCTTATTTTCTTCTTTCCACCGTACGCATATACTCACTTGTCCTTTCTTCTTAAGGCAATAAACATGAAGAAAGCCTTAAAATTTGATATTCATAAAATCATGTGTCTTAACACATTGGTTGAATGTATCATACTGTACATTAACTTTGTTGGCAGTAAATGGAATGTACATGTGCAGTTACTGAATTTTAGATGTGATGTATGAAGTGGGGTATACAGTATCTTCCCCGTTCCACTTTCCAAATCAGAATTTTTCTTGTTCTATATTAGATGAAATCAGCAACTTCCAATTTTTTGGGGGTGAGGACAGATATGTACATATGACTAGTCTGGTTTCTGGGCACTGTCCTGGAGTTTGGGAGATTCAGGTTCAGGTCCCTGTTCTATATGAAGTAGTATAGTGGTCACCAACTGGTCGATTGGGATTGACCGGTCAATCCTGGAGCCTCTTGCAGTTGATACTGGGCTGGCGGGGTTGGTGTCAGCCTATGTGTGCATGCATGCACGCACATGCCCCCCTGTCTCCCCCCAGCCCAGCAGGTCAGTCAGTGGGGGAAGGGAAGGGGTGGAGGCCAGACAGAGGCCCCCACAGTGAGGGACAGAATGCAGCAGAGGTCTGTAAGGTGAGTGGGGCCCCGGCTGGGCAGGTAGTGGGAGTATCAAATCCAGGTGGCTCATCCAGAGGTCGGGGAGGGGGGTACTCCTACCGCTGTGTACACCCTGGTGGAGGCCCCGGAGGACACATGCACCCTAATCTGTGCACAGTGGAGGCGGCTGCTACTGCAGGCTGGGCTTTGTGCCCCAAGCCCCTCTGCAGCTGGCCCAGGAGTGGCCCAATGCCATGTGCATCCTGGTTGCTGGATGGGCAAGGGACAAGGCTCAGCCTAGGCCGGGATGCACGTGGTGTTAAACTACTCCCAGGCCAGCTGCAGCAGGGCTTAGAGCGCAAGGCCCAGGCCGCCTCCACCACACACAGATTGGGGGGCACATACCCCTTCAAACATGGGGCAGTGTGGGCAGCTACAGTAGCTGTGAGGTAGGGAGTGGGGCAGGGGCAAGCCCTGCGCATCTAGGGTGGGGCAGGGGATGGAGCTGTGAGTGGCTTGTTTGGGGGCTGCAGGGAGGAGGGGGCACACAGCCCAGGAGAGCACGGGGCACATGCCCCCACATCTGCACGGTGGGTGGGGCAGTCTGGGACCAGAGTGGCACTGCACTGTTCCTGGTGAGGGTGTTTGATTGTATGGCGCTCAGGCTGGGTGATGGTGCTGCTGGGAGTGGGGCCACGAGCAGGGACTGCAGCCACCCCAAAATTTGCCGTAGCCCTCCCTGGCACCCAGCACCATCCCCATCTGGCCCAAATGCTGTGTGACCAAACACCTCCACTGGCAACTGTGTGGCGCCACCCCAGCCTGGAGCCTGCCCCACCCCGTGCCCTCCCAGGGTGTGCCATCCCCCCCTCCCTGTACCCACTGGATGAGTTGCTTGCTGCTCTCTCCCCTGCCCCACCTCGGCTGTGCAGGGCTTGTCCCTGCCCCTGCCCCCACTCCTCCCTCACTGCCGCTGTGGGAGGAAGGGGCAGATCGAGGCCCCAGCAGTGAGGGAGGGAGTGGGGCTAGGGCTGGGGCCTTGATCTGCCCCACCTCTTCCCCTCCCCCCTTCCCTCCCCCACAGACTTACCTGCTGGGGTAGATCTTGAGTTTCTTTTAAATTCCAAAGGTTATCTCCAACTTAAAAAGGTTGGAAACTGTAACAGAGAGCTAGCAAGCCCTGTTACTAAAAGTGGAGAGAAAAAGGCAGGATGTGTAAGAGACAAGGCGAGCCAGTGACATCTGGCAAGACTACAGCTGGGAGAAGAGACTCACCTGTAGTCAATAAGGACAAACACTCTGAAATTCTCTGCATCTAAAAAGACAGATCTACAAAGGATGGAGGACTGGATCCACCCCCAAAGAGGAATACTGTGCACTGGTCTGGACCGGCAGGGGACAAACCAGGAAAGCCAAGGCTGCGACTGAACTCCAACTAGCTACAAGTATCAAGGACAATAAAAAGTCCTTTTTTAGATATGTGGGGAGCCGGAGGAAAAGCAAGGGCAACATTGAACCCCTGCTAAACCAGATGGGACAACTGACAACTGATGCCCAGGAAAAAGCTAACTTGCTAAATGGGTACTTTGCATGGGTCTTTCACCAGTTCCATGGGATGCCCCTGCCCATTACAGGACAGGGAGGCCCAGGTGAGGGAGATTCCTTACCCTCCATCAATGCTGAGCTCGTGAAGGAACACCTTGAAAGACTGGATACCTTCGGGTCAGCTGGTCCTGACAATTTACACCCCGGTGTACTCAAGGAACTGGCAGTCATCATAGCTCGGCCCCTGGCATGGATCTTTGAGAACTCCTGGTGCTCTGGTGTAGTGCCGGAAGATTGGAAGAAGGCCAGTGTGGTGCCTATGTTCAAGAAAGGGAGGAAAGTGGATCCGGCAAACTACAGGCCCATCAGCCTGACCTCTATCCCGGGAAAGGTCTTAGAAAAGATTATCAAAGAGGCCATTCTTAATAGACTGGCTGATGGCGACATCCTGAAGGATAACGAGCATGGGTTTCTTGCGGGTAGGTCTTGCTTGAGCAATCTCATTTCCTTTTACAACCAGGTGACCTATCACCTGGACAAGGGAGAAGAGACTGACGTCATATATCTTGACTTTAAAAAGCCTTCAATCTAGTATCCCATGATCACCTCTTAGCAAAATGCTGGCTTGCATCCATAGATGCTTCTCAAGCAAATCCCAGGACGTCATTCATCCGTTGTACTCGGCCTTGGTGAGGTTGCAGCTGGAGTACTGCGTCCAGTTTTGAGCTCCACAATTTAAAAAGTATGTGGAGAAACTTGAGAGGGTGCAGAGGAGAGCCACATGCAGGATCAAAGGTCAGGAAAACAGACCTTATGATAAGAGGCTGAGAGCTATGGGACTCTTCAGCTTGGAAAAGCTCAGGCTCAGGAGTGATCTGGTGGCTACCTATAAGTTTGTCAGGGGTGGTTACCAGGATCTGGGGGAATGTCTGTTCACCAGAGCACCCCAATGGATGACAAGGTTGAATGGTCACAAACTCCCCCATGACTGCTTCAGGCTGGACATAAGGAAGAACTTCTTTACTTTCCAAGCCCCCAAGGTTTGGAATAGACTGCTGCCAGGGGTGATTCAAGCACCTGCTTTGAACGCCTTCAAGAGACATTTGGATGTTTATCTTGCTGGGATACTATGAACCCAGCTGACTTCCTGCCCTTGGGGCAGGGGGCTGACTCGATCTTCTGAAGTCCATTCCAGCCCTAATGTCTATGAAATCTATGAAGCGAGAGCAGAGATAAAAGGAAACAGCTGCAACAGATCAGCCCCCAGAAGGGGACATGAGAGAGAGAGAGAGAGAGAGAAGTTTGGAATCTCCCTGTACAGAGGCACAGAACGGGGAGTGCCTTGCTGCCATGAGCAGAGAGACTGCCAGAGAGGTGGGTGCCTACCTAACTACTTACTGGATGAGACGGTGGCATCTCTATGGAACAGAGGGTCAGGACTGACCCTTCCTAGGAAAGGAAAAGAGAGATAATTAGAGGGAGCCTCAATAGAGGCTAATCACCTAATCTAAAGATGTATAGAGACTGTGCATATCTGGGACTTCAGTGTAATGATGGTGCTATCAAAAAGGGTTAAGATAAAAATATCAGTGAGACTTTGTTTGTGGCTAATCTTTATGTATTTTCCCATCAAGGTGTGGCAGGAGAGTGCCTGAACGAATCAGAAACCCACAGGAATCCTCCTATAATAGAGACCACTGAAGTAGAGCATTTGACAGCCAGGCTGTATGCTAATCTGAGGTGTCTCTCTTTTCTGAGCTTGACCAGTAGTTCCATCTTATAGCTGAGAGACCATTCCTGATGTAAGTTTCAATAAAACATTCATGTTTCAGTGAATAAGTACATTTTTGAAGAATCATTCTTACAAAGCAGTAAGGATTTTAATAAACTTATAGTAGTCTAGGTAGGTGTAGTTTACATGAGAAGGAGCCCTAGGAAACTTTACACCCAAACGTTTTGAAATGGAAGTCTGAGAAACTAATCCCTAATCTTAGTAACTGTTTATTCTAAGCACCTTCATTCCTGCTCTCAGGGCATGTTATTTTTATTAATTTAGACTCCTTATGTCCTCTCATTGATGTATAAATTACACATGCACTGAATTTTGCTCTCTCACATTTCTAAAATGTTTAAATTAATTAGTGAATTAGCACATCAAGGGATAGTTTTCTGTCATGCATGGAATTTTATTTTTCCATCTCTTTCAGTTAGTTCATCAGCATTAATGAAATTCATCAGCTCAAAACTATTAGGAAAAATACTATTCATCCATTTAATTGTCATGAGCTAGTAATCATAATAAAAGCTTCCTCTTGAGCCATTATTTCAATGCTCTTTCATTCCATACTTGACAACTTATTCATTTGTTCTCTTTTGAGACACCAAGTCATCTAGACCATAAAAGAAGGAAATTGTTACTGGAGGATCAAATTCTGTTATCTGTAAAGCATCCTCAGCCAACTGTTACTTAAGCCATTGGTTTATTGCTATTTCTGAGGCAGGTGCTTCTACTCTAGTCTTTGGTTCATCTTGGAGGCTGGAGTAGAAGCCCCTGAAATAAACCAAAGGCTCAGACTTATCCCAGGCCCTGGGACCACAAGGGTTTCTCCTAAGCTGGAACTGCAGGGGTACATTTGGACAGCAGCATGGGTTTGGGCTGGGCTGAGAAGCAGCGCACTTCTGTTAGCTCACCAGACCAGTGGTGGGCTGCGGCTGTAACGGTTCCATGGGCCATATGTTTGACACTGCTGGTTTATTTGGTTCTCCTAAAAGCTCTCCACGGGAGCAAATACTTAACTCTATTATATGTTCTTCTGGGAGAAATTATTTTAAAAAACAAAAGATTCTTTCCCCAGAGCCCAGCAGCATTACCAGTGAAGTAGCACATACTGTACAAAATCAGTTCCACAAAGGGCGGATAAATGATACTTGACTAAAAAATATGTGTTGTCTCTGTAATTCAAGAAGCATTTGTTAGCATGTGCAGAAATATATATGTGGATATTTATCTCTGTTCTGTACAAATGTGGCTGGCAACAGGTTTATGTTGAAGTACAAAGGTGACAAGGAGAAATCATTTAAGGGTGGCAGTTTTGTTGTTTAGTGTATTTCCATCATGTGCTACAAGAGGAAAAAAGTACAAAGGACATGTATCACCCTGTTTGAGAATCACTGCTCAATTGGTTGATAATGCATATTATACTCAAAAGTTCTGGAGTTAGATAATACCAGGTCAGTAGAGGAGACTGAAGGTATGAATAGGACAAGATAATAGAAAGGAGGAGTAGAAGAAAGAAATTGATGAGATGCAGTTATGTTGCTTCCTAGTTTCCCTTCCCCCACAATGACTTTCAGGATTGTCTGTCTCTCTTTGTTCTGACATCAGCAGAAAGAAAGCCAGGGCATGTTGAGAATTGGTGTAAGAAGATGGAAGCAACTCTCAAGGTTATCCTATGCACAAATATCATTTCAGACTAACTCAGTTTATGTAATGCCTCTAATTAAAAAAGATAAAGACAGAATACCTGCTATTATAGTTTTCTTTCATTATTACTGCTCTGCTTCAGATGACTGGAATGTTGGGTGCGTGCGCGCGCGCGCACACACACACACACACACACACACACACACACACACACACTATTTAACCCTTCCTGCATAATTTAAAAAAACCCTAAAAGTCTAAAAAAAATTTAAATTCCCAGTGCTAAGAAAAATCCTATGAATAATATGCAAGTATCCATCAGTTACTTGACTAGAAGAATAATACCAACATATACTATTAATGGAACCAGCAACAAAAGTCTTATAGAGATCGGAAAGGAAATTCTTCCATAGTTCTGTTAGACACAGTATCTGTTATATTTCTCGTATACGTAGCTCCCTGGGGTTATAAATGCTGTTTTTATTTGCAAACTTCAGTAGCAATGGGTTAATGTGGTGAAGAGACAGAAAGAGAGCTGTCAGCTTTCCTCTGTTAGTTAGCTGACAGCTGAATTTTTCTGCATGTTGTTGAGCTAAATCGTGAATTGCTGAGCTTGAATGTGTGTGAGCAAGCGACCGGTGCTTCACTGAGCTCTTTCTCTCTTGAAAAATTTAAGTAATTAACACAGATTACATAAAAGAATGAATTGTGTTAAACAATTAAAGAACAAACCTGAAAGGAAAACCAGACTGGTCTCTTCTGGATTCCCTGCCTTCCTGCACACAGAACATTACTATGAGAAAGGAGCCTCTGCTTTCTGTAAGATTCGTTAAGTCATACCCAGGTAAGATAGTTTCATTGACTCGTGGATTTTCCTCATCTCTCTCACCTGAAGCAGGTCAAAACCTGAACTTTTTGGGTTTTGTTCTAGGTGTTAAAGGACTGAGTCACTAAACACCAATGTAGAAATAAGGCTGTGCAAGATTAAAGGGGATGCAATAAGATATGTTTGCCAGCCTTAATTTTCCAAAGCAGATAAACAGATTTTCCCTTGCACAGAGGGAGCAAAAAAAGCACCATGAGGTTATACTCTTCACCAGCATTCTTCTCTTTATGGATTTTTTTCTGCCAAGTGTCGCACTAAAATGTTGAGTGAAGGGAGGTCCTGTGATGGGAAAGGTGTGGAACAGGGGAAAATGCTGCTGGAGTATATATGTATAGTATGTGTGATGGTAGGAATACTTTTGAGTGTCCTTGTTGTCATAAAGATTGTAAGTTGTAAAAATGTTCAGAAAATTATTCTTGGGATCAAATAGGAGGGAAGGATTGCTGGTATGGAGAAGTGGCTTTGTAAGTGACAATGCAGAAACATCTTGAATTAATCTTTAATTGCCGAAACCTGGCCTATTGAATGTGATTCCAAAATCCCCTTGGCTAGGATTTCAGTTCTGGATTTGAAGTGAATTAAAAGGATACTGTGGGAGGAAGATGAATTGAATTGAATAAAGGAAATACTATTTCCCAGTATAAGGTAGGCATGAGGGTGCCAAGTGAACTAATATACCTAAAAATACAGATAGTTTATTTGTTTATGCTCCTATGACTACTTCAGGTCCAAATCCAGTAATTGTGTTGCTCCTTTGCCTTAAGTAGCCTCTTACTTCCTGCTGCTTCTGTTTTTATTTTACTTTTGGTGTCTGTTTCTTGAATAGACTGATTTTAGTATTTTAACCTAAAAATCAATAAGGTTTAGGGCCAAATTTTATTCCTCCAGATTATCAAATAAAAATGAAATTGAAAAAGCTACTTTGTCAAAAAGTCTGGCTTCCCCCCCACCATGATTTTAAATATCTACATAGTTTTTAGCGATAACTTTGAAAACTAACATACAAAAATGTTTCTGTTAATGGAAGTATTCTGTACTATATAAGGATCCTTTGGACTTTATCCTCACCACAGCAAGAAATTAGGTGAGATTGTTTTGTGTTGGTATATAATAGTCATGACAGAAAACAATAGGAAAAGAAAGATTTAAAGGAGCACAAATGACGGTTTTTAAAATAATGAATCTCAAGAAGGCACTTTAGTTTGAAAAGTGTCAATCTTCTTGTTTCCAAACAAACACTTGAAAGAATTAGCCTTCATTAGAGTACTGTTGCCCTCAATCCAATATGTGCTTCTCTACCTGAGTGGAGCTATAAAGGCAGGGAATGAAAAAGACATGATTAAAATACATGATGGAAAATATTAATGGACATCTCACAACCAAAGGTCTGCTGGGCTTCTCCACTCTAAATATTGTGTAAAAATTAAATTGCAGTTATGTAGCAACATACTGCTTTGGCTGTTACAAACAAGACCTTTTGAACATCTGTGATAGGCAGTGTTCCAGCTCAAGATGGAAAGATCCCTGCCTGCCAAACCAAGCTGGCAGTTAAGAAAGTGGGAGAATAATCTTGGTTATAATAATCAAATATATAATCAAAGCATTTGCTGCTTCTTTGAATGAGTAGACTTAAGTATTTTAGTTTATTATCTCAAGTTGATGTCACTCACATATAAATGTATAGTTTCAGAGGTTTCGCTAGGAAATGTTACCATTATTTTAGCTCTTAAAGTGCTAAACTCCAGTCAGCACATTAAGTTACATACTACATATGTAGGAACTTCCATTAGCCCAGCAAAACAAGTACACAAATTTTGGTTATGTGTAGCTTTGGGCTTTAGGCTAGCAAGGATTAGGTTATATCTGAAAAACTAGATTTACAAGCCATGGTCGCCAGAGGTCTTGGTGATCCCTGGAAAGGGGGCTGGTTACAACAGTGCTGCTTCTCCTTTCTGTTTTTAGCTGCTAAATGATATTAAAAGAAACTGCAGATGCATTAAGTACTTTTCTTTTCATGTGGCTTATTAATGTAATTGTCACAGGGATGTTTTGTGAGCATGCATAAGAATGAGGACAGTCTGCGCACCTTCCCACCTATTTCTAATACCAGTTGTAAAAAGTGGAGGTTCCTGAGACGGCTTCTCTCTCAAGATATAATTTACATGATGGAAAAAATATGAGAACCCCTATGGTATAAAGGATGAAGGATGATCTTATTAAGACAGTGGAATAGAATTTGGAAGAGCTGACTTCAGTTTTTGACTGCCATAGCTTCCCTGTGACTGAAAAAACCGTTTCTTTATGACTGAGTTTCCTATCTACAATTCAGGGCAATGGTGCTATGGTAGTAGAGGATGGGTACAGTCTTAAAGTAATTTAAAGTATTATTTAATTCACTGAAGATTCATTAAACAATTAAGGAAATTCTTAAATTCTTCAGGTAGCTCAAGTTGAAATAGATGGAAACGTTTCATATGGTAGATGCTAAGTGCAACACATACGTAAATTGAATTTAGCTTTCACAGCTAAACTTCCTAATCACTAACTAAATGTACAAACAAACCTGAAAATCCTCTTAAGCAGAAGCTTAAAAGTAAATCAAATGCTGTATATAGGCAGTAAAAAGAGAGCCAGTTTTAAATGGGTGTGTTTTTTGAGCATACATAGTGTCTCTTTTTAGAGCTTGATCAAATCCCTGCTACGTATGAGCCTCTGGATTAGGGTGTTGGATCAGGTCTTCAGCATTGTGTTTCCAGGCTGATCTGTAGTACGTAAGCAGAGGGAATAATTTATCATTAGGCTTCTAGAAATTCTAGATGAAAGTCCATTCTCTTTGGCCACAGCAACAACTGAAGAGCAAAAAGAGCCAAGCTGCCACAGGTAGTGGAGGGGAACAAATTGGAAAAGAATCAAATGATCATCCTTTAATTCAGTAAGTTGCTTATCT
Organism: Gavialis gangeticus; assembly: GCF_001723915.1. NCBI lineage: Eukaryota > Metazoa > Chordata > Crocodylia > Gavialidae > Gavialis > Gavialis gangeticus. The sequence goes on from NW_017729031.1 coordinate 60,638,135, forward strand.
ATGTTAATAGTTTTAAAGTAGGCATTTATTAAGATAGAATATGTAATTGTTTCATAGTTTGTGAAAAAACAAAAACAGACGCTGAAAACATGTATTTTTTATATTTTATTTCCCAAACTGCAACGCTTCCTCAGAGGCATAACAGAGTGGTTTTGCACCTGGGTTTCTACATGCAGAACAAGCCATGTGTTGTGGTTTTGGGAATGCGATAGAGATGTCTTCAGTAGTTCTGGCCCCTTGTAGCCCTTCTGCTCCATGGCACAGAGGGGTAGATTCTACAGTCCTCCCATAAGAGACAAGGCTGTTCTTGTCCTTACCTCTGTTGCTGAGGGAAGAGTAGGAGCCAGATTCCTAGAGATGTTACAGCAGGATGTTCTGGACAAAATACATAGGAAAATGTGTGTATGAATGGAAATGCAAAAGGTACAGGCATGGTTCAAGGTTTGGGAGACTGTTGCTCTGAAGTTCACAATAGGACTGATGGCTAGGAGCAGATGGGATGTACCTGGTTAATATATTATTTTTTTCCTCTTCAGGATTCTAAAGAAAGTAGGAAGTACCTTTTTAATTTACTCTTGTATCCAAAGATCTGTCTGCACCAATATGCACTCTTCTTATTTGGGGAAATTATTTTTAAAAAACAAACAAAAAACCCCACCTGCCTGACACCATATGTTTTGGTTAATGTTAAAGATGAAGCGTTATTCATGGATTTATAAGGGTATATGTGCATGTTTCTAATTGTGTTCCTTTATAAGCTCAAAGTCATCTGAAGAAACTATTTTGTTGTACTCATTCTGTGAGTTAAGTTTTGTGTGAGAACATACTACGCTAATTTTTTCATTACCTGTCAATTTCTACTCTCACTTACGCTGATGGAATCTCAGCCTCCAGTTGGCATAAACAGACTTCACTATCTTTTGCTAAAAAGGTTATCCTTCTCGCAGAATGTTTTCTTGGAATAATTTGCTTTTTTTAAATTAAGGATGAGTCCTTACATATGGCGGGACCAACAATAGAGTACTACTTGTTTAAAAAAAAAAAAAAAGAGACAATATTGCCATGTTGTGGTAGAACTCTTATCAATTTATGTGGGAGAATGCGATGAAATCTTATCTTAAAACAAAATGCAAATATGAACAGACAAAAATTAGCCATTTTTCCTCTCAGGAAAAAAAATGCTGTTTGCTTGCAAAAACGTACTTTAAGCTTTGCTGAAGAACAAAAAAAATTTTTGATGGAATTGTTAAATGTTTAACTTGCTTTGTTATATTTGTGTTGTTTGTTGGGAATAAGGTTATATATCCTAGAAGGTTATTGTTAGGTTAGTTAGTTCACAGGTATAGGGTGGTTTAGAGATGTGCCATGTTTGTGAAGTGCCAAAGATATTAGTAAATTTCACATGCACCGGTGGGAAAATGTAATCTATGTTGCTAAGAGTACAAGTATTTCACTTTGAAATTTTTATGTGTAAGAGAAGTTGAGGTAGTATTCTTCCTTTTCTAGCATTAACAATTTCCATTTTTTTCTGAGTAAACCAAAAGTAACTGATCTAGCAAGCGGTAATATTAAATTAATGTAATGCTAGATAATGTTGCAAAGAAAACTGGGCATCTGTCTATACTGAAAGAATTTAAAAAAAAAAAGGAATTGTAATACAGAAGTATCAGAAAAATCGTGTAGTGCCACCATGCCTGTATACATTTAATATTTAATTTGGCTGGTTACAGCAGTACCCAGATATCTATACCTCTACCATAAAGGGTGTAACCATTCATTAATTCATACATTTTTCAAAACATGTTCTGTAATTGGGAACTTATTTGGGTTTTTTTTGTTGGTTTTAGAGCGTTCATATTTTGGAGCGGAAGGCTTCATCTGGAAGCACTGATCAATCTATAAGCAAGCAACTACTGGAAACAGATCCTGTTTCTCTATCAAAGGTAATCAAATGAATCTGACACCTGTGTTTCAACCTTCCGTACTTCTATAATAAAGGCTTTAACTATCAACTTTTTCGTGCTGGCTTTAGTAGCTGGGCTATCGAGTATGTTCCAATCATAGCCCTACAGTTTCTGGTTCCTCAAATGCAACTGGATTCAAGTATGCCTTAACACATTGGAAGAGATTATTTTTGGTAGAGTTTTTAGTAACAAAATTGAAGGTTTTTATTTCCTTTCATTTCAAATGGAAGATATCACTAAGAACAAGTACTCAAATTTGTTACTAGGAATAGTGTCCTAAATCACCGATAGGAACTGGGGGGTGGATTTAGTGGGGGGGGCACTGATGCATTTGCACCTGCTCCCTCCTCCACCTCCTTCCCCCTGCTTTGATTCCTGTTCTACCCAGAGTTTAAAACCAACTCTTGGCAGTAGCAGAGCATTTCTAGTCAGGCAGTGCTGAGGAGATCAGTTGTTGTTTCATATGTGATGATGTACCTCATCATCTACATCTCATTTTCAAAATTCTAGATCTGTCCATGCTGACGATGTTGTTCATAAAAACACAGCAGATTTGAGATTCTCCTTTATTAGGCAGTTTTAGCAGGGGGAAGTAGTTTTACTATGGATGGCTAGGACTGCCCAAAAAGTCTTGGGGGAGACCTGTCTTCCAGGGTAGTATTGGCTAATACAGCTGCAGAGGCAACACACACAATCCCTGGAAGAGGAGATTTTTGGGTGTATAGCTTTACAATAGACCTCTCTCCGGTTGACTTTGAAGAAATATTGATAAATTCTGGAAGGACTGCAAATACAGCTGGGAATCGTTGTTTGACAAGGGCATTCCAGCCATATCACTTTTACTCCAGTCACACTTCTTTTTTTTTCTCTCTGTTTTAGCACCTGGAGGGTGGAGATGGGGATAGAGTGGTACAAGAGCCCTTTTGGTAGTTTCCTATTCAATGTGCACAGATTATAGTGAGCCTCACTGCAAGAATCAGGATTAATGGTCTGATTATGGACTTTTTGCACCAAATATATATCTACCCATACTGCACAGGCAGTCCTTGACTTGCAACGTTTCGAGTTACAACGTTTTGCACTTACAGCATTTATAAATTGACCCTCTGTTTCAACTTTCTGACATCAGTTTTGACTTTACAATGCTTGATCCGATGCGATGCAATGCCATGCTAGCGAACAAGTTCGCTGTATCACCCATCTCCCTGGAGGACATCTGTCCAAACTTCCTTGGACACTTTCTTTAAGAAAGCAGACAAGACTCCAGAAAAACCTGCAGCCAAGACTCCTGAGAAGACTCCAGCCAAGAACCCTTCAAAAAGTTCAACCAAGAGCCCTTCAAAAAGTCCAGCAAGGTCACCTCAAACAAGTCCTTCCAGATCAATATGATTGCTATTTACAATATAAATACATTAAAATACTTATCTATAATTGCTTGAGTACAAAATTCTGGGGTATTTTTGGTGAAAATAGGGTATCAGGCCTTGGTTCAGAAAACAATCCCCCATTTATAACATTGTTTCTTATGAGAAAATTGGTTCTGAGTTGCAAAGTTTCGACTTAAGACGCAGTTTTCAGGAACCAATTGTGTTGTAAGTCCGAGGGCTGCCTGCATACATATATGTATGAGTTCTTGTTGAAAAGTACTTCTTGCTGATGTGACCTTGGAGATAAAAGATATTTCCCTACAGCTAATCTTGTAAAGGAGAAATTAGTGCTGTAGAGAATCAGTAGATACAGGTTCAGAAATTCTGTACTTACCTCCTCAGGATTGGTTTAAATCCCCACCCCAACGTGTAAGTGTGTATTAAGGAGAACTTTTGCAAAATAAGAGTTTGGTGATGGGAGAAGAAGGAAGAACCATCCCAAAGTAAGCATATAAAAACAAACTGCTGCTATTCCTCAAAAAGTATGCTACACACAGGCAAGAACTGAGACATGCTAGTTAGAGTTTCTGTAGAGAAAGCTGAATTGGGAATACACTTGCAAGAAAAATTTGCTTCTTTTATTGCTTTTTTGTTTAAATGAGTGGTATTTGACCTTTTTTTTTTCCCAGTGAGCCATATGGATAGTGACTGGTGCATGCTGATCCAGGTGGTGGTCCTGGTCCAGCACTAGGGGAGGGCATAGCAGGGACCCCTCTGGGTGCATGGAGGTGGGCAGGGGGACAGCCTGACTATAACCTGGCCCTGCAAAGTGGGGGGAGGACAGAGGGTGTGACCTAGTTTAAACCTGGCCCTGTTGGGGGGAGGGGCATGGCCTTGGCCCAGCCTCGCCCTGTGTGGGGAAGGGGGCATTACCTGACCCCAAACCCACCCCATGGGTTGGGGGATGGGGGCAGGAGGGAGAGGGATGGAGGTATGGCCCGGCCCCAAACTGGCTCCAAGGGTGGGGTGGAAGGGGCATGGCAGCCCCAACCTGGCCCCATGGGAGGCGGGAGGTAGCATGGCCCAGCTCTGACTTACCAGGGTGCTTGGGGTTTGGGGATTTGGCAGTGGGGGACAGTGGCTGTACTGATTACCACTACTCCCCTGCTGTCAAATTTCCCAACCCCTGGGGAGCCCTCTGGACTGGACGCCATTGCTCCATGGATTGCATTTGCCCCACAGGCCAAGGTTGAGCACCCCTGGTTTAGACCACTGTTTCTTAACCTTGTTTTGCTTTAAAGTAAAATATTTTTGTGATATGCAACACTTACTGTAAAATTAGGGCACTGGAAAATCAGTGACAGCTGGTAAAAGTATAAGCATCCGAGAAGTGCCTTACTGGGTCCATCTAGCTCAGTGACAGTGGCAAGTGGCAGATGCTTTAGAGGGAGAGTATATGAATAGGACACATCTAGAGTGATTCTTCCTTTCTCATACTGCCCCTGGCAAAAACCATAAAACTCACTTGAGTGCATGTTTTGAGTGGTTGACAGGGAATACATTTCTTCCTTTAGATTATTGTATATTTTTAGTGCCTTTTGACCTTCCTTGTCCCCTGATTGCCTTTCATGATTCCATTCAGACAGACACACAAGTTGAGAAAGCATTTTGTTTACTTCATAATACTGTTGTTATATTTAAGCACAGCTTGCTGATCAGAGTGGCCATAAATTAAAGGCAATACCCTTACAATCTTTGCACAGATACCTCATATTTTTTATTTTCTTTACTGCCTTGTTTCCAACATAGTGTGCCAGAATTCTGATTTGAATCATGTACGTCAAGGATGTCAAACTTATCTGGCCTTACAGACTGAACGAGTGGTGTGGTGCTTGTCCATTTACCTCCCTCCCCCACCATGCTGGATCCAGTACATGCAGTGCCTACTCCAGTTGGTCTGTGGTTGTGCTGCACCCAGTACCTATGCAGGCTGGTATGAGATGCACACCTCATGTGGTGCCCACTCAAGCTGGTCCAGGACCTGTGCTGCACATGGTGCCTGCCCTGGACCAGGGTAGGTACTGTGTGTGGCAGAGTCCCAGATCCACTGAAGCAGTTGCCACGTTCAGTTTAGTCCTGGTTGAGCCAGAGAAGGTGCAGCATGGTCCCAGGCCCTGCATACGGGGCTGATCCAGTGCATGCCATGTGCTGCATGCAGCACCAGTGGCTAGATGATACAGCTCTACAGACTGGATTTGGTCTGCAGGCTGTATCTTTGACACCCTTGCTGTAATCATAATTCATGATGACTGGTAAAGATGACTGGATTACTGACCTTCAAACAGACATAAATATGAGGAGAACTAGTAGAGTACATACATTAAGAAATGATATAGAGCACATCAATTGAATCCTCATATTTACATTTCTTGTATTGCAATGATATTTTACACTAGGGAATTTTAAAAGAAATTACATTTTTCCGAAGGCATAACTAGCTTGTAAAACTCTGGAATAATATATCATGGAAGGAAACACAGAGTCTAAAGTGGTTAAGAAGGACTTGTCTGGTCTGGTTATCACATGCTGTATAGCTTGATCATTAGTCAACCCCAAAATATAAATTCACCCTGCATTTTAAGGTTCAAGTTAAGGAAAAATAGATTGGCACATTTTAGCACATGTGCTTTGATTTTCAAATATTTTAAAATTTAACATTGGACATTTTTAGTTTAGGGCTAGAAATTTTTAAGATCATTCATCTTTTCTGGATAATAAATAGAAAGGCACTGTGTTGTGGGGTGGAGGAGAAAGTGTGATATGCCGAATTGTTGGCAGTGGTGCATATGACCCTGTGCACATGCTTAAATCAGTGGAATGTTGACTGGTCCCACATGTAAGTTGATTGTGACTTTTCTTTTTTTTTGAGCAAAAACAGGGCAGACCTAAAATTGGAGAGTCAATAATTGGCTATTTTAGATGTTTTTTTACACATTCTTTAGTAAAGTTTGGCTTTGAGTGCTGTCAGGGACAGGAGACTTGACTGGATGGACCACTGCCTTGATCTGCTCTGGGAATGATGAACTTGTCTACACTACAAACTTGCCATCCCAGATGTTAGTGTCTTCAAACATGCTTCACTGCTCTATTGCTGTTGACAGTGTTCATCACTCCAGCAGCAACACAGTGCAAAACTGAATGCTGCTTTCAATTCAAGAGGTAGCCCCTGCAGATCCTTACAGCAGGTTTGAATGTGCTGCTGTCTCACAATAAGTTTGCACTGTATACGTGTCCGGTGTTTCTGTGCCAAACTGCTAATGTGTGCCCATAATTTACCCATGAATGTGCTTCAGTTCTTTGCATGATACAGTATTTCTAGGAGAAAGAATAATCTGTATAAGGGTTATTGAGTAGTGACTGTTGGTGAACCCAGAAGTGTAACATGCAGACCATGTCCTTGCCTCCTTAACCCTGTTAAACCCTTCTGTAGATCTTGCCATGAAGTGTTCACAGAGAAATACCTGTACAGTTTTCTCAGTGGTCAAAACTGGAGGAGACATCTTGTGTTCTGTGCTTCTGCTTCTGTGTACAGATTTGCTAGAGTACACATCCTGATCACAGACTTTGACTTGATTCCCATATTATACTTAGTGTGAATTGCCAGTTCATAGGGCACAGTCCCATCTTGTTCAAATTGGAATGTACAAATAAAATTAAAATTATTGCCTGAGTTAATGGGTCAGATATTTTAAGAGCCCACTTGTATTTCATTGCCTGAATAAGGGCCAGATTTCCTGAAGGTGCTCAAAACCTAGCAGTTCCCAGTACTCATGGCCATGTTTGGCATAGACTAACATCCTGAGCTCTTTTGAAAATCTGACTACATATTTTGATGCCTAAATGATTCCTGAGCTCATTTGAAAATCTGTCTCCCAAGCATGTATTGAGTACTTGAAAAACTGAGCCAGGTAATATGGGTAGTTTCACAAGATATACATATTATTATTACATGATAAATGTGTTTTATACTCTCCTCAGGAGCCTGACAGCTGGGAAATTATAGAGGGACTGAAGATAGGACAGACTAATGTCCAGAAGCCAGACAGACATGAAGGTTTCATGCTGAAAAAAAGAAAATGGCCTTTAAAAGGTTGGCACAAGGTAAATATCTCATAGAAAACTCAAGGGATTGTAAGTCTGAGCAGTTAAAAAAAGATGTGGAGAAAAACTTAGAGAAAAAATTGTACTCTTGGTGCGTGCATGAGAGCACGCATGCACATGCACACACCCCCCTTATATATCTCCACACCTATATATTTGTGTGTATGCATGTATTATCCCCTTCTGAGGATGTGAAGTGTTGGTTGTATACACAGCCTTACAGCCTCCAGTTTAGATTACTGTAGTGACTTCTACATACATAATGATATACTTCAAGGCCAGTTTAAAGCAATAGATAGAGGAGCAGGTATTTAATTGCTTGGAAGAACTAACTATATAATAACTAACACCTCTTCTTCACATTATTGATTTCTAAATGTTTACCAAGGTGTTTATTTTGACAAAATAAAGCTCTACCAATAAAACTCTCTCATATTGCCTCCACTGCACAATGCTTCATGGAAACAGAAATAAACTAAGGGGATTTTGAAAACTTCATATTTAAATATTTAGGACTGGGCAAGGTGTTCTTAAGGGAGAGCTCTTATTGTGGAATTTGCTTCCCTTTCGCCTGCAAAAGGTATAATGTAAAATGCTCATCTCAGGTGGATCTATAATTGTGTAAGCAATGGTGTGGCATTTTCTTGAGGAGGCAGGCAGTTAATTTTTATTGGTTGTGTGTGTTTTAATTGTTAAATACCTATGTTGCCAAATAATCATGTGTGCTAGGATGGGCGTAAAATATTCTGTCATTCAGCTACTAGTTGCTCAATTGGCTTATATGGCAACCTATTATATAAGAGGTGGCCATAGGAGAAGTAGCCATATGGCTACCTCTTGGCTGAGAAAGTGTTGTTAGAAGAGGAGAGCTGATAAAGAAACAACCTAATGGGATGTGTAAGAAAGTATAGCATTAGGCAAATTCCTTTATCTTGATATATGCCAGGTTAGGCTTCCTTGCACAGATTTGGTTTAAGGAGTTTACTTGATTTGGTTTATACATCACTTCTGAAGGAGTTTGCGAACTGCCTTCCTCACATGGATAAACAATTACTCATGCTGATAGTTGATTGTGAATGCAAGTGTCTTAGAGGCAGGGCATTCATGATCTGGCCGTAGGTCTTTATCTGTTTTACATTTCACATACAAATATGACCTCAATTTGTATTCCAGGATTGTGGATTCTAAACCATTTTAAGGTATAATGTGCAGCCTCTGTAGGAATGCTATAGAGTGCACTTGTATGAAAATTCACAAGGCAGTAAGTGCAATGCATGCTGTATCAGTAGTCCACAAGTGATAGCCTAATAGTTATAGCTTAATTTTCTGCATGTTGCACAGGTGATTCTGAAGGATCTCAAAGTGTTTTGGTAATATAACAGTATTTGGAATATTAAAATTGATGTATTACTTTAGGTAGCTCAGAAATGCAGCAAGCTGAGGAGTGAAATTCTCCAAGTGTTTCTCTGCAAAGTTCAACGTTACACAACTGTTAGAATAGGAAATGAAGGAACAACAGTTTATTCAATCAAAAATTCAGGAGAACTGTAGGAACCCTAAATAAGATGATACTAATATGACTATTCGTACAATGCTAAGGGATCATTAGTGACCATAAGTAGTTAAAGAAAACATGTTTTCATGTCATTCAAGAAATTGTATTTCCAGCAACATGGCATCTTCTCATACCATGTGAGACATTGGTGCCACCTGCTGAGTCATTGAAGCAGCATCAGCAGCTGTTTCCAGAGATCTTTTCTCCAAATACAGACCTTGTCCATGCTGATAAGAGTTAACAATCTTACAACACAAGAAGTATGTCTTTCCTTTCCATATGTGATTCTTCAAAGGGTTTGTCCAAAGCAGGATAAAATGTATTTTTTTAATCTGTTGTTTAAAATGCAGTAATATACAACTTGTCCTTCTTGCACAGGATTTTTAAAATGAGTTGGGGCCTGTCTAGGCTAGTCTGTAAAGAAGTGATGTTAGCATGTGCTAACATGACATGTTTTAAAAACCTACTTCAAGGCTGCATCCAGCCCCTGAGCAGTTAAAACCTTGTTCAGTTCTGTCCCATTGACAGTCTGTGGGTTGCAGCATCACCAGAGCTTGTACTGCCTGTGGTGATGTCAGCAACAGGGGAGGTCTTGTGCTGCCCACATGATGGTGAGGGGGAACAGGGATTGTATGGGCCACGTGGCAAGGGTCCTGGAAGCCCATGTGACATGTGGTTCATTCATTGTGTGGCATGCAGCCCCTGGCCACTCAGAAGTTGGACAGCTCTGACCTACTTAATATTAAGTGTACACAGGTTAAGTTAGCTTAGTTAAGGCCCGGGAATCCTCCAGACTTCATCTTGACCAACTGGGGGATATTAAAGTCCACTCTAGTTTGTCCTTAATACAATTTCAAAATGTGTTAATTAACACATGCCAATAATATATCTTCTGTCCTAGCCCAGACAAATCCTCAGACCTGCTCTCTGCCTATCCCCTGCAGCGGCTGAGGTTATGTCTACCCAGCAAAATCAAGGTGAGGTTGTAGCACAGAGTTATACCTATGATGGAGGTAATTTAGCTAACCCAAGTTACAATTACAATGAAGACATAGGATCACAACAAACAACCTCTGGGCCCCTAGAGAAGTTGTAGTCTAGTGACTTTTTCATCTGAAACCCATACCATCCCATCTTCACTGAATTGTTAAAATGGTATGCCAAAACATCAGCCTTATGAACTGAAAGTAAGAAATTATCCTCAAATACTGATTCTTCCTAAGAAAATTTGTGGGAACAAAGTTTGGAAAAGGAAAGAAACCTGTCTTTGCTTACAAGATGTTTGGTGCCAAAAAGAAATGAATGCAGGTAAAAAGTTAAAAAGCTGTTTGATCACTAAGAAGACACTGTCTCTTTCTTTTCCCACTGCAGCGTTTTTTTGTCCTGGATAATGGCATGTTAAAATATTCAAAGTCACCGATTGATGTAAGTATAACTGAAGTATACCTGGATATTTAATCCATTGTTAAAGTTGGATCAAAAGCTGAGCCTACTGTGTGATTAAGTCTCATTTGTATGCTTTGGGAAGGTAGCACACAGTTGAGTACTGTGGCTGATGGGTTCAGAGTGGAGCACACTGCTTTTGTGGCAGAGTTCCGTGCATGTTCTGCATGCCTTGAGCCCTACAGATGAGAGGTGTAAGGCCAGGGGTAGTTGCTTCCCCTTACAGTGTTCTTCCTAATAATCCTGCATAAACTAGTGTCATTGCAATGCCATCCCACTTTACTCACTTACCTTCCCTACACCTTTGGAGTGTGACTTATGAGGAAACCAGGTTAGTGCACAAGGCATTGTTCAGGCTTTCAGAAATGAATCTAGCCACCTATGAATCCAGTATCACCTGAGTGTCAAAGCTGGAACAGCTCCTGAAGAGGAAGGAATCTCTGCAGGTAGAAATTAAGTTACCAATATTCTTCATGGAAAATAATACATGGGAGGGAAGACTTGGTTTAAAGTTACTCTTTTTTATTCTGAGGTAAGATAGATCTAGGTTCGTTACACCACTAAAGAGCAAATTCTGTTCACCTAAGGTCCCTAATTAAAACAGTCACAGACACAAAAAAAACATATAATTAAAACCTGGTTGGCCAGGGTTTTTAAGGATTATTTTTCTATCTGGTATACAATTAAAGTATGATGGGTGAGAAATTAAGACTAAATCTACGTCCACTGAAACTGCCAGCTTATGCCTGTGGCCTCTTTTTAACCAATTCAGCAAGTTAATTACATAGATAATTGTTCTGAATATTACTCAAATACAGCTTCTACATTTCTTTTCAAATGTGATACATTATGGATGCTCCAGTTTCTTGGAGTTAACCAACATGCATTTTTAGGCCAATTTCTGTCCTTCACTCTGTTTTTAGTAAGAATGTCTTTCTTTGGCTGAGAAATGTGTGTATGAGTAAACTAGAATATCGTAAAGATCTGTTCCAGAGAAGAAATTTCCCTCCACTGACTTGTATGAAAGTGCAGAATGTATGAAATAGTAATTCATTTCAGAAAGTGCCTTGACTGATTAGCTTGACTGATTAGCTCTTTATGATAATTTTTTAACTCTTTGCTTTTGATGTTAATAAAAATCAATAATTCAAAGTAATGGCTTTGTCTCCCTGCAGTCATCTTGTAGAGGTACTAGGGCTAGCTTTAAAACATCTAATTGGGGGACTGACAGCAGTCTAGCTGTGGCAGGACAGAGTTCAGGTTGCACTTATTTACCTTGTTTCCCCATGTACCTTTTAGTTGTACCATTGTATAAGCCAGCAAGGCTGTTTATTGGAATTGACCCTGTAATGAGCTGTCCTTGAAAGAGATTCTCTTTCTGTAAACAAATGAGGAATCCTGCTTGACTATACTGTTTAACATTAAAATCTTCTCTACTGCTACAGCACTAAGCATATATTCAGTTAGAGACAGTAAAGAAGGTTTTGATGTTGCTAATCTCTTCACATGTCTTCTGATTACAGACACAGAAAGGCAAGGTACATGGAAGTATTGATGTTGGTTTATCAGTTATGTCAATTAAAAAGAAAGCTCGTAGAATAGACCTCGATACAGAAGAGCACATATATCACCTGAAGGTGAGCAATAGTGAAACCAATTTTTCTTCTCTTTTCATTAATAAGGCAAACGTTTAAATAATAGGTACAAGGGATGCAGGGAACCATGATATCTTTCTGAATGTCTTGTTGACTCTGACCCTTCTTTTAGGTGAAGTCCCAGGACTCATTTGATGCATGGGTGTCAAAATTGCGCCACCACAGATTGTATCGTCAGAATGAAATTGTAAGATCACCAAGAGATGCTAGCTTCCATATATTCCCTTCAGGCTCTACTACAGAATCTTCACCAGCTGCTAACGTTGCTGTATTAGATGGAAAGGTAGGTAGCATCCCTTCTCTGGAAACTTAACTTAAAATTAATGTAATATTTATAACTGGCAGATTTCCTGATGAGTACTGCTGGTATGTGCTGATGTGGCTTGCCAGAGAAGGATCACCAACATGGGTACCACCACTGCAGCGTTCATTAGTAGGTCTTCTTTACAGATCCCAGTAAAGCACTGAGCTTCCCTTTAAAGGTATGCATACTTTCCTTAGCCAACAGTGATTGATTTGGCTTTTTATTGTTGTATAATGATTGCCTTCATCAAAACTGTTTTTCCTCCCAATGGTCAGCAAGTACTGTTTCTTTATGGTACCTCATGTTTCCTTTGCTGTTGTAAAATGATGCATCTCAAGGGTCAAAAACTGGTTTCTTGTATGCCATTTAAATTCAAGTATACAGTCTGGGATTTCAGAGTAGAAGATGTAGACTGTCAGTCATTGGTATATCCAGTAGTGTAATGAGGGGGCAGGGAAGACTGGGCAGGGGCAGCAGCCCTGGGCATCACCCTTGTGTCAGGGTGGGGCAAGGGGTTGGGGTGGACACAAACATAGCACTGCAGCAGTTGGTGCTGCCCCCGGTGTCACATGGCTGCCTGCGGCATGGAGCTGCCTGGCTTTGCCTCTGTGTATATCAGCACATTTTAAATGATCTTGTTGTTTTAGGTACAACAAAATAGCTTCCCATGGCAATCTCCTATACCATGCAGTAATAGCCTTCCTGCAACATGTACTACTGGTCCAAGCAAAGTAGCAGCTTGGCTACAGGACTCAGAAGAGATGGACAGATGTGCAGAAGGTCAGTCTCACCTGTGCAAGCCCTTCTTTACAAGAGAGATTTCTTGTTCATAAACAATAAAGAACAACTAAGGTGGTTAAAAAA
>NW_017729031.1:60651637-60675193 GCF_001723915.1 Gavialis gangeticus
AAAAAAAAAAAAAAAAAATATATATATATATATATATATATATATATATATATATCCCTTTAAAATGATTATTATCATTGCATGTATCATGTTTGGCTTTTATTTTTTTATTATTTAACAATCTGAAGGAATAAACTAGGTCATGCTCTGCCTTTTCACCCTCAAGTTGATCCTCAACCAGGGTGCCAACGCAGCACCCTGCAGTACCTTAAGATCCTTTCAAGGGCGCCATGCAATATTAGCACTGGGAGGGGTACAAGCATGATTTTCAAGATAGGAATCCATAGTTTTAAAAATATTCTGACCTGTTGTGGTCTTTTTGAGTTCTTTGCAACAGGGTAATTGCTCTATTATTTTTCCATAGTGAAAAAGCAGGTAAAAGCCAAGAGCTGGCATTTTTCTCTGAGGTACTTTGAAGCCTACAAAGGTTGGGAACCACTGATCTAGTAAGATGAAAAGGTGCTCAGCATTTCTGAAAATCAGACTACTTGTTTAGGTGCCAAAGGCAGAATTAAGTACCTAATTCTGAGTACTCTAAATTTAAGATTTAGCCTTGTTGTTCATCTAAAATTTACTGCATCAAAAGCACTAGGCGCAATACTTATGGGTTTTTCATCTTTAAATAATATAAATGGTATAGTTTTACTTTAATTCACTTCAGTCTCCCAAAACATGAAATATAGTAAAAAGCAGAAGGAAAACAGGAAACTCTCACTCTTGATCTATTATTGTTCATGGTTTAGACTTTCTGGCAAATGTTATTCAAATAGCTTCATATGTCTAACAAAGCTTAATGGCTGGCAGAATTAAATATGCAGTGAATGAAATGACTGGTAAATAAAGTAATTTGGAAGAATAACAGGCAATGAGGATCACTTTCTGAAGCAAGTTAATCAGCCATTGTCATCATAAATCTGATACCTGATAAAGATACTTAAATCTGAGTGGTTGGAGTCTTATAAGCAAATATAGGCCAAGTTCCTGCCAGTGCTTATCTGCATGTTAAATGTAATGCACATGCATAAGTGTTGGCAAGATTGGACCGGAGTTGCAGCAGACCCTGCTGACTTATGGGAGCAGAGAAGACCATGGCTCCCTGCAGGAGAAGATGGAGAGCAGCCTTTTTGGTGCTCCTCCTTGTCCCATTATGCAGAAGGATGAAAGTAACAATAGGTTTATAATCCTCATTATGAAAACTAGACAGGATCAAGGAGCTAATGCTAGTCTTTGTTTGTTTTATAGTTTTGTGGTTCCGCTGACATGTGATATCATAGTAAAAAATGTCACTGAGCCAAAGTACCTAACATGTTTTCTTTTCATATATATTAGACCTTGCACACTGCCAGTCAAATCTTGTGGAACTTAGCAAACTTCTTCAAAATCTAGAAATACTACAGAGAACTCAGTCAGCACCAAACTTCACTGACATGCAGGTATGTGTATTTGGAAAACTGGTTCAGTTGCACTCATCATTAGACACCTACAGGTTTGAAGCATTTTTCTTTGTATGTTAGGGGATATGCAGAGATACTTTTAAGTCAGACTAGTTTGTGTTCTGGAGTCAATATCCACACGCTCTTGTACTTTGGACTGTACAAGAGTGTATAAACTGTGAAAAACGTTTCTGATAAAAGATTATTTTATTAATTAGTGGCTGGTTTTGGTTATGTCCTTTGTTTAATCAGAGTCAAAACTTGCTGAGAATAGAAATAAAAATAAAAGTAACATCAAAAGCATGCTCAATTTTGGCAGTTTGCTTTATCAAGTACATTTACATAACAGTAAAGTTTAAACTTTAAAGGGGAGAAGAGACCCAAACCAGCAGGTTGTCAGACCTGCCTTGTGCTTTTCCAGCAAATTGTAAGAGTTGCTCATGCTCAGCATTTGCATTAAGTTGATAATTGGAAAAGGAAGAGGCCAGATGCTGTACCAAACATTTGGTGATTTTTGTCATGGACTTCAGTGACAAATCCATAATTCTGGCTCATTTTTACTTGGTTCTTACTTATGTAAAACACTCTTTGAATGCAATAGGGATGAAGTTATGACCCCACTGAAGTGAAAGAAAGTGTTGCCATTGATTTCAGTGAGGCCTAATTTTCACTCAGTAATAAGAGTAAATGGTGAATAAGGATTTAGGATTTGGCCCTAAATATTATATGCTAACAAAATATACTTAGAATATTGTTATATATAGTCACCTCTATGCAGCCAGTTTTTTCTAATATAAGTGGTTTTACGGTAGTTTATACTTAGACCCTACTGAGCATGAGAGATGTCATTCTTTCCTTACTCTCTTATTTATATATAACACTATGATTCTGTACTAACTTACTGTTGTCTGTGTCAGCTTTGTCAACTTAATAGTGCCTTGTTGCTTTTAACCTATTTGTATAATGTAGGCTAACTGTGTAGATATTTCAAAGAAAGACAAGAGGGGCACAAGACGATGGAGAACAAAAAGTGTCAGCAAAGATGCAAAAATACAGCTTCAGGTACTGAATTCATGATGTTTTCCTTTTCAATCATACTTTAGATTAACTTTTATATATGAACCAAATATATAAGATGAGAGCAGGAAAGCAATTGATTCAATGTCCTGGCTCCTTTATAACCGATTATTTGAATTAATTCACATTTGGTTACTCAAATCTGAGAGAAAACCATAAAAAAATGTATTGTTTTTACTTGCATTGATATGAAAACAGTGTCATCTAGAGAGAGAAGCAGAGACTGAATGCCAGTCATTCAGGATGCAAAGAAGGTTAGTGATGCTCTATTTAATGTGTATCTACTACAGAGAACAGCTGAGTTGGAGGCATAAAAATGAAATAGAAAATTAGAATTAAATATTTCACAAGTCTAGCCCTGCATGAGGGAATTTTACTGGTAAAAATTATTTCCTAAAGTTCTTAAAGGTGGAAAAATCCAGTCTGTGAAGGAATTAATTAAATAACTCATTGTATGCAATTTCCCCTTTGTTATAACAGAAGTATAAGAACATTCTGTGAGAGATTGAGTACTGACTGAATATTTCACACTTATACTGCCATCAGCTTTATTATACCTTATTTTGATTTGTTTAAAGCAATTGTGGCTTCTGGGGCCTGATCCAAAACCTCTCTTGCCTTAGCAATTTTCCAGCAACAGGTATCAAAGGCCCATGGATAGTGTATACCAGTCAAAATGCATTGTTTGTTGCCGAATAGATGCCTCTGTTAGAATAGTAATTCACCCTAACAGCTTTTGCTACAATTAAGTACTTTGAAACTAATGTGAACTTCAAAAATTTTTAATTGTTCCCTTTGAGTCACAATTAAGGAGGTTTTTTTTGCCCATTTAGACTTGCTGGTCAAAGTGATGCAAAAGATAAAATAATGAAATCTAAATGATTGCAGTTGGTAAAATGAACTGTCTCATTTCAGCTGTCAGACCTGGTAAACACAAAATTCCTCCTTAGTAAATATCTGAAAATGGGTTCAGTCATGTATTAATATTTATGAGACTAAGATTTATATTGATTGATGACATTTCTCATTACTTTATCACAGGATCATTGTCATTTGGGGCCTTAGGTTTCCCCTGCTTTTTGACGGCACAATAGGAACAAAAGCTCGGGGGGGGGAAATTAAAAAAGATGCTAAACCTGACTAAAGGGGAAGTGGAGCTAATAGGGCATGCTTGAATAAAGACGCTCATCTTGAATTAAGAAAACCCCTTTACACAAACCGCTTGGGCTCTCTGAGTTCTGGAGTAAGAGATAGAATCATAAAGCAGCAAACACATAAGATGTATTCTCTTACAAATTCGTGCAGTTGCAGCCTTAATTCGCTCTGAATTACTTGCGTCCATTTTTCAAAATGGATAATATGCCATTACCAGCCAGAGAGCCATATGACAGTACATCTTTGAGTGAGTCACAAAGGGATCAGTGCAGATGCATGTCTTTCTGTATGAAAGCCCTGAGACCTACTGGGGTAGCTCTAGACTTAATACAGCATCTGGGAAGGATTCTGTCCGTATCTTGGCACCATACACACCATGTAAAAAGCCTGCAAGAAGCAAGAGGCAGGTTCCCAATGCAGGTGCAGCCTTTGGCCACCATAGAGAATTCTGGGCTGAGGCTCCTGCACAGTCTGGCATAGGAGCATGCTGAAGGTACAGCTAAGCTTAGGAAGAGTCCATTATACACACTGCTTAGACCATTTTGACATGTTCTGAAAGCCATCCTTCCAGAGATGGTGTTGTAACTTGGAGCAGTCTCCCAGGCTGCCCGAGTTATGATGGGAGTGGTCTCAGTCCCAAAATAGTTCAGGAGTGAGAGAAAACTGAAGTGGTGAAAATTTATAATTTAGAGATGCTCCCTAATTTAGAAAAGATGGGAATTGGGAGATGGCTCCTCAGGGAGTAGCAGTTAGTTAGAGACAACAAAGGGTCTGTACAGGTTGCTCCATAATCAAAGTTTCTTGCTTAGGTCTTCTCATTCATGTGTGTGTCTGTTTATTGAATGTAATGATAAGTACAGACACAGACTTGAGACAGTTCAGGATGTGCTTTTTGAGATGCATCTCTGGGAGGGATAGCACAGAATCTGACCTGTTTTGCCTAGGTCACACCCTCTGACTCTACCAAACTCAGCAACCCTTTTGCCCTATAGCACTGGAAACCAGCAGTGCCTATACACATACTCTGAGCATTAAAGCATGTCTGTAATTACAGTGTGTCAGAGCAGACTCAGTTAACAGATGTGCTGGAGTGTGGTAATTCCCAGCCAGCCTCCACGTCTTGTGTATCTGCGTCCCCGCTCCTCACAATGGCAGTGGGGGTACCTTATCTAAAGCACATTCAAAGTGCAGAGATGCTGATGCACAAGATACCCTGGGCACTTATTGTACCTTGCAGTCAGAAGGGGAATAGAAGCTTTGTGCAGTCTGCTAGTTGGACAGTGAGTCTGTCCCCCTGCCCTATAGGGAAAGGTCCAGCCTTACGTGTGTTCATTAACTACATTTCCACAGTCTCCTTTTTCTGCTGGTTCCGTTGTCTTGTAGAACTACCCGGTAAAGGGCTCGTGTTTTCTTAGTTACAAAAATAAAATAAAAGCATTGCTAGGAGCAGTAATTCTTTTCGAAGTGCTAACATATTAAACCTGTAATTTCAAATACCCGTATACCATTGTGTTTTCCTTTATAATAGTTGTTTGAAAACATTTGTGTAGAATATTTGCATTTCAGGCAATGCTGCTTCTCTAAAGGGTCTGCGGCAGAGCTGGGATTAAAATGCAGGAGTTTTGGATTCACTATCCTCTGTCTGCCCTGCATGTGATTGTCTTAGACTTCATGGAGTCCATTACAGACTCTCTCTTTTAGATTTGTGTACTCTGGTCTGTTCCTGTAAATAACATTGCTTTGGTTGTGTTCTTGCTAACATTCATTTCTGGAATGTGAACTCTTTTAAGTCTACATGAGAATAAATGTTTTCCCTGTGAAACAAGTCTTGTTGCTTGCTTTAGTTTCTATAAAGACTTTTATTTTTTATCATTTTAGGTTTGAGTCCTAGAAATACTCTTCCATATGCTTAATTTCGCTCGCACAAATAGTTCAATTAACTACAATGAAAATACTTCTATGAAAAAGTTAAGCATGCATATAAGAGACTTCCTCAGCCTGACAAAGAGTTTTTAAACCTGAAAGCTTGCTAAAAAATTTTTTTCCAAATATTTAAGTTGGTTTAATAAAAGATATGACATTCACCCAAAGAACCTTGTCTGCCTTCTGAATGGAGGGCTTTAGTTTTGAACTGTTCAAATAACAGTATTGTCTTGCAGGGCTTCGCTCTTCTCATGAGCACAGAGCCTATTCAGTGAGCCTGACCCTTTGAGAAAGGACTACTTGCTCTAAGAGAAAATTTTCAGAAACAACAAATTTTCCCAATATTCGTTCAATGAAAAGTATCTGCAAGTGTTGTGGGTTTTTTTAAGGCCAGTTGATGTATTTTTTGACCCTCCTTTTAATGACACTTTTTTTTATGCAGAGAAGCTTGGTCCTGAGAATTCTTTTGTGTTCTGGGTAATTCTGTAATTCTCACAATGGGCTAAACATTTTCCAAAGAAGAAAAGACTGAAGCATTTACCGACCAGACTTCCATTCTTAGTGCTCATAAGTTATTTTCTTAAGCTCAAATTAGCAAAATTGCAGGCTCTTTTTACCCATAATTATTTTAAAGATAGAAAAAAAATTCCTTTATTTTGTAAATGGTATTGTCTGCTAGAAGGTCAGCTTGTTATAGTGAAGCCATCTGGAGCAATGGAACCAAAATGAAACAAACCTTCCAGCCACAAAGACTGTTGTATAACTCCTTCTATACACACTATAATGAGTGTTACAGTTACATATATGCTACTTAGGGTATGATTTCATATACCGATGTTACTTTTTAATGTACTTTTGAGTCCATATGGAGTGTCATTCACATTTTAGTAGTGTCCCTCTGCATCCAAACATTACATGTGTTTCATGTATTGAAAACATTATATTATTAATTAAAAATTATAAAAGAATATTTTGCTGGATGTAGAATAGACTCTATCATATACAGGGTAAGGATGCTGCTGTAGAATACAGAGTTTTGAAGTAACTCATATTACACAGCCTTTGTTATAACCTGTAAAAACTTGATTAATTACAGGAGAATGTATTTAATTCTGGGGTTTTGAAAAAATATGTTTGATACAGTTACTGCTGTGCAGGTATCAGAATTTGATTATAATATGTTTTCCCTCCCCTTTACTTCCTGACTGATAATTGGGATCCTCAGACATTTCTCCTTCTACACTTGACAATACTGCCACTAGTATCAACTAGATTGTTTCAAAAGCAGTTGTCTTTTCATGCACATGACTTGCTTTAACATACCAGTCTAACTTGACTGGTCCAAGGAGTGGGAAACTTGAATTAATTCCTGAACTCGGGCATTCCATAGTGTAAATGCATACAGCATTGTTTACAAACATTGAGCTGAACTATTATTTAGTTTATTTTGAATAAATTAAATTGTGCATAGCTCTGAAACATTATGAAGCCTGAAAGTGGAGGAGTCCTCACACAGTTATTTATTAGCAGTATATACTCCTATATGAAGGAATTCAAGTTTTCTAACCTTATAAAATCCTGCGATTACCTTCAAGTGATGACACTTTGATCAGACTTTAAGGAGAAAGACTTGTGATGGGTATGGAGACTCACCATTGTGTAAGGTTTTCTTGGCTCTGGTGCAGCATTATGACTCTTAAAAAGTAATTTAGAGTCAGTTAAGTTGAGCATCTACATACATCTATGTTATCAGGACTGTCCAATTTCTGAGCAGCCAGGGTTTGCACGCCTTGGTGGCTGCATGCTTCATGGGCTGCAGTGACACAAACTATAGGCCATTTGGACCCCACTCCACGTGGGTGCCGCAGCCTCATACTTGGCTCCCCAGCTGTGGGGGTCCTCCACCATACTGGGCTGTGCAGGAGCCCTAGGCCATGCTGCACCACCCTGCTCCCTGAGGCAGGGGCAGGAAGTGGAAGCCAGAAGAGAGAGGGTAAACCTGAAGACTTTGAAGAGGGATGGTGGGGAGCCACGCCCAGGTGGGATCCCTGGGACTGCAAATTAACCCTTTGCAGGCTGCATGCTATCCCAGGGCCACCACTTTAGAAGATAAAGTGACCCAGCATTTAGTTCTCAGTTTGTTTCCCGCCATCCCATAGCATTCTTTTGTTTTGGTATCTCATAACTGCATTATGACTATGAAAAAAATCTATTGTTCACTTTTAGTAAATACATGGTAGTCTAATTCCTCCAGAGATAATTTCATGAATTAAACAGTTGTTTAAACCCCTGGCATACATGCATGAGAACATATGATAAATTCTCAGAATGTTTATGCCATTAAGCTCTTTACTGTTAAGAAACAGTGAAATTAAAATTCAGTTAAAGACTCTCCCTCTCCCTTCTCTGATCATCTTTTCATCCTCCCACAAACCATCATCCCTTCCCTTCTCTTTTCTATTCCCTTCTCTTCTCACATTCACTGTCAGGAAGGGCCAGCGCCGAAGGGTCAGTTCAGCACAACACGACGCCGGCAGAGACTAGCAGCTGCAGTGGCTACAACAGTGAGTGGATTTAAAATCAAGAGAGAGTTTTAAAGATGGGAAGCTGCATAACTTGAATATGTAACAACAGTACTGAAAAGAGCACTTCCACCTCATAGAGATGTCCTTGTTACTCATGTTCGGCTGGATCATTTGTGAGTGATGAGGGTTGTCCCTGATACATGAAAATAAATTCCAGGGGCTTGGGTCCCATCTCACTTAACAATGGTTATATATCAGTGTTACCCCATTGTATGAGGAAGGAGTAATTTCTTGCAAGGCAATTGTAAGTGATTTAGAAGTAGGTCTTTACCATGTGTATATTTACAGCACATTCTATATATATGCATAGCATAAACAATAGAAAAGCAACCATAAAATTCAAGGCTGTAGTTCCATCAAGGGATTTTGATAACAGCACACCTCAAGACAACAGAACTAAGATGGCTTGTATTATTTGTTGTTGAGTTTAGTAATATAAAATTAGCTTTTTCATCTGAAACACTTTTTGTTTACATTTCATAATCCCAAAAAGTCATATTACTACCACTAGAATGTATAATTGTAGTAGTTGTATGAATGCTTGACATGAAATGTGGGGCTGGGCAATCAAAATGAGAGCTACTAATTGAAAAACAGGTATTATTTAGTAGAGTTAGCATCCTGAGGCCAATTTAGCTTCAATCTCTAAAGTAAAGTATATCCTATTGAAGGGAAGCCTAAGACTAATCCATATGGAAAGTAGTATATGTATTGGTATGTATTTGGAAAAACAAAAACCTGTTGATCCATATATAGTAGGAATATGTAGCTAAATTAAAAAAGAAGGAAGTCGGTTTGCCAAAGGTTCAGACTTAGCTTGGAAAATATACCCTTATCTAGCACATGTATCAAGCTTCCTCCCCTGGCCAAAAAGCAGCCTAACTTCAAAACATACTGCTTCTTCCCTAGATTCTTCTGACATGGGCCTGAAAAATCACAAAAACAGCAGGTAAACCAATGCTTCTCATCTACATATTTAGGTTTACTCTCAAGAGTTTCTGTGCTCCATAAATAAGCATGGAAGCCTGAAGAGCAACAACTGATTCAAATGCAAATTCTCAGAGCCAGTGAGAGTTTCAGAGTTACATATTTATTTAAGTATTAATGCAATTTATACCATGTCCTATCCAAGAGGCTCAGAGCAGCTTACAGTGAACAAACAACCCACGGACAGGATTCCTCAAACAGCACCTCAAAACCTGAGAGCTCCACCTCTCCTCCTCCTTCCCACAGCCCCACACAAGGAAACTCTTCCACCGATCCCGACTGCACCTCCCAACCGACACAAACATCCAGCTACAAGAAACCCTCCCCTGCCTCTTCCTCAGGGGAGATTCCGCTCTACCCCCAATGTCCCCTCCAAACCCACACCCCTTCTCTTACAGAAGAGCTGTGGCTGTCTCTTCTCAATGCCCCCAAAAAAACACACCTAACTCCTCCTCCTTCCCTCCCAAATACAACACGAAATTGCAAAGAACCTTAGCAAAAAAAATAAAAGAAAGACCTTGCATCACTGCTGAAGGGCAGTGTCAAAAGGCACCCTTAAGTGTCACGCATGCAGGGAGGTCTGCCAGTAGGTCCTTCTCCATGCATTTGGGCTGCAAAGATGATGCCTGAGCTGGGCCCCAGATAGGAGGGAAATCAAACTGCTAATAAAAAAGAACATAGCTTGATTTCCTAAGGTAGACAGTAGTTGAAGGACTATTAAACCTCCAATAAAATAGTTTACAAGCTCTTTGTTAAACCAGTTAACAGAGACTCACTTCAAAGTCTCTGACTGGGCTCACTTGTAAACAAACCTGCAATATAAAGTGTCTTTACACATTATTAAGTGGATAAACTGCCACACCTAAGTTTCATTTCACATTGGTACCAGCAGTGCGAGTCCCCACTTAGAAATATAACACATTCTGTAAAGAAGACTGAATACACTTAGAGGCCTCAGCATGTTAGTGGGAGAACCTGCCCGTAAAGACCTCTGGTGAAGACTGCCACTTGTCCTGCACACACTGAAGGGGTTACCAATGCCCTTGACCGCAATGGCTGGTGGCCTTGTCTCCTACCTGTCCTGAGGGAGTAAATGGTCCCCCACTCTTCCTAAGAGCAACTGTTCTCTATTGCAGCGGTGGTGGGAAGGCTCATGCTGTCTCTCTGAGTCTGACAAATACCACATTACATCTATTAAATGCTGGTTAAATGTGGAAATCACCATCTGAGCTAGGAATTTTTATTACTTAAAATGAAAGCTTAGATTTTGCCAAAGCCAATGGTACACACTCAGGAAAGATTCCTGCTCTGTGTATGAATATTCCACTTGCAGATATTTTAAATAAGGGCTAGAAGTGTGAGGAAAACCATAGGGGTCTGAATGGAGAATGAAAATGTATAAATAGTCAAGATGATAAGTTAATCATCAGTCAGAAACAGATAAAGATAAAAAATCCCTGTCACGAGGGGAGAACTTGGTTTCATAACCAGTGTTTCATAATCTTTTGGAAACTTGGGCAAATGAGAGATTCAGTTTAATTTTTTTCAGCTGTTGGGGAAAGCAACTTAGAAACCCTGCTGAAACAGACACATGATTATGTCAGTCAACTGTTTCTTTACTTTTGACTTCTGTGTAGTGTTCTCTAAAGCAGTTGGCAAAAGATTTACTTGTCTCTTTTAGAGTATTTCCTGCAAGGGGCATGGTTGTAAATGTTTGTAAACATGTAAACACTATTTTAGGAGACATTTTAAAATGTCATTTACACACTTGAAATGCATTGTGTGGTAGACAGCGAGCTTTTTTCGATGTAGTTTTTCAACCTGGTCATATAAAAAAACAAGAAATAAATGATTTCCTCCACAGTGTGGGGTCTCAGCTTGGGGGTTGAGAGGTCTAGTGAGATTGTAGCTACTCTGCTACTCTTAACAGTTAGGTGGGCTGGCGATCCAGGGACTTGCTTTGCATGTAACATGAGGTCATGGTGTGGAAATAGTTGAGAACCACTGCTCTGGGGCTCATAACTTTAATCTGCACCAGACTTAGGATTCACCACCGTGTGCTCTTGTCTATTTTTTTTTTTTTAATCACTAAGTGGCAAGCCCTATGGAATTAATTTGGATTTTCTGTGTTATGTGGATGATAATGTCTGGTTGGCTAGAGCAATTCAAGGTTGGCAGAGCTCCAAACTAGGAGAGTCTGGAAAGATGTTCTAGGAGCATACAAATGAAAAGTATGGTAAAAGAAGCTTTACTGCCAGTCTGTTTGTAAAATAAGGTGGTTTTGACTGACCGTTGAGAAGCATGTTATTAACATAGTACAGAGTGGAAGAATGGTGAATATATTGTGGGAATGGTAGTGATGGGAATTGCTGGGGAAAGGAACTTATTTATTCTGTGCCTCCTTGTTAGTAAGGAAATTGTTCATTATGTAAATATGAAAACTCTTCTTTGCATAATTAAAACTTAGAATGTACAAAAGGAACTAAGACGACAAGTAAATTTACAATAAACAACTGCTTTAATGCCATTGTTTTGCACAAAGTATGAAAGGGTAGGGTGCAATGTGTACTGGACATTGGAATGAGATATGATAAAATGAAGATTTTTAAGGGCACCAGGGAGTAAGAAACATAAGAAACATAAAACATATAGTAAATGGACACAGTTCTCCAAATAAATTGAAATAACTGTTCTCTGACCTATTATTAATGTTCATGACAATTTAACTATTCTGTTAAGAAAATCTATAGTAATATGACTTTTTATGTTATCTGCTGCTCTATAGGAGGCCTCAAAAAGCATATAATTTATATTTAGAACCCATTTTTCATTCTTGGGTATACAAATTAGTGTAAATTGTCAACCTCTGAATTTGGATACTTAAACAACTAAAACTGAAATGTAAGTGTTTAAAACCTGAGAATCAAAATGTTGTTCTGAACACCTTAACTTTGACACACAGGTCTGAAAATTGGGCTTTAGGCCTCCTATGTTTATTTGTGTAAATAATATAAAAGTATATTCTGTATGTGTGCATAGTACATATGACAAAAATGGTATATGTGTCTATACATTACCATATAATACACATATATATGTACATTCAATATAAAATATGCATAAATAGATGTTCTGGATATGCAAAAAATATAGAGGAAATATGAAGATTGGAAACATATGAGAAAAATGTACTGCTTTTAATGTATGTTTGATCCAAGCGGTTTAATGCGACTCAGTAAAATTTGAGTACAGTAGATGTACTTGGTAAGTGAAAGTGAGCTTTTTGTCAAAAAGAACATTCAAACACAAGAAGAGTCTATGTGGTTATCCATCTCATGTGATATCCAGATAAATTATACAGTGAATTTCAATAATCTGAATATTAATCACAAAGTTTGGAAAATCTACAGATGGTTTTCATGTGGGAATATTGAGTCTGCTTTTGCCAACTTCATGGAGAAACTAATACACTTGTAATGGTCACAGAATTAATATTTTAACTATACATTATATTATGTGTTTTGATACTCTGTTAAGCAGAGTATCAGATTTCAATTTTCTGGTGTTTTGCCAAATCTTATAAAATACTACATTATTATAAATGCTCTAATGAGAGTTAAAGTGTACCTGTCTCACTTCTTTCTCTCTCTCTTTCTCATTAGCTGTCAGCCCTTTGATAAGCTATCATTTGTGTTTTTATTAAAGTTTTTAAAAGGTGGGATTTTATACCAATGACTAAGACTTGAGACTCCAAAAGATACATTCCCATTACAATTTTAAAAAAATTATCACATGATATGTGATAAACTTACTTTTTTTTCTGTGCAGAAATTTTCTATCTGGTTCCTGTTTTGTGTAGAATGTGAATATTATTATAATAGTATTAATATGAGTGGATATACTGTATTTTATCACATACATAAGCACCTTTTCCCCAAAGTTTGCTGTTGGAAATTGGGATGCACATTATAAGCAAGGAAATATGGTACTAGCAGTTTTTGCCTCTTCCAGGGGAGAGTGAAAGTAACACTGGTGTTGCATGTGAGCTTCCTAGCTCTAGCTGTGGACACTCTCTCTTTCCCCTCATCATGCAGCAGAAGCTGCTACAGTTGCTTACTGCTACTTAGGTAATTAAAAAAAATCTTTTTTTTTTTTTAAATTTAATTCTGCCTTTCAAAACAAGGCACATATCTTATTTGGGGGCATTTTGTATGCAAGAAAATTTGATAGTCCTACACAATAGCTATTTATTTCTTGATTGCTTCTCATTGTAGGTCCCTTTCAGTGCTACAATGTCACCAGTTCGCCTGCATTCGTCCAATCCCAACCTTTGTGCAGACATTGAATTTCAGACCCCCCCAAGCCATGTAGCTGACCCCCTGGAATGTTCCACAGATTACATCAAACTTCAAGAAGAGTTTTGCCTTATGGCACAGAAAGGTAAATAGAAATGTGGGCTCTTTACAAGAATTGGTCTTTGCTACATCCAAGGTGGCCAAACCCAGAGATTTTATTTGGATCAGGCAGATACCTAAGATTCTTTTGTCTGTAGTTGTTTAGGATGAAAATTATACATGTTTAATTTTTTAGATATTTTTATGCAGCTGGTGCATATGTGATATATGAATTCTGTTTGACTGGAAGTTGTGCATATCTTTTGAACCATGTTTGGACTTATAAAATCTATGGTATTTGCAGTAGGGTTGGAGTGTTGTTATAGCCCCTGTGGTCCTGGGAATATCTTTTATTGGACCAGCTGTATAGTGGGAAGAGATGTTAGGCTTTCAGGGATCAAGTGCCCTTCCCTCAGGTCTGGCAAAGAAATATGAACAGCCTGGACTAAACATTGGATTAAAAATAGCTTTTGTTTAAACTCCATGGATATATGAAAAGCCATGTAAAACTGTAAATTGGTATAAAGAGAAGTTATCAGAAATAGCTTCAAACAAGAGAAGTACAGTTAAGTAAGTGACCTCATTATGCAAAAAAAATAAGACTAAAAGGGAAAAGGGCAAGCATTTTTTCCCATGTAATATAAACCACCTATGTTTTTCCTCAAGGATGAGTAAGTCCATGGTCCCAAATGACCTTGTAATAGTTCTGTGTGTCAAGATTAGTGGAGTTTATAAAGGGTCCTACTACATGTGTAATTTTTTAAGATAAGCAATGGACTTCAGAAATTACAGTAGATTGAACCCAGTGAATAATTGGCATTGTAGAATGACAAATCACTGTTTGTTTGTTTTTAAGACACTTTTTAAATCTTGAAATATAAAATGAAGGAGCTAACTTTGAGACTAATAAACCAGACTACAATATGGACAAATTGTTGCATTTCCGTTAAATGCAAATAATTTCCCCTATATTTCCCAGCCCTTATGAGGTATTTGATGATGCTGATGCATGCAATCTTGTGACTATATCACACAAGTGTGGTGGCCATTTTTCTGCTGGTCTTTGATAACAACATATAGTTTACAGTGTTTTTACGATTATATCTGTGTGCTTCTGTTTGCAGTGTTTATAATCAATATTGAATGTTTTACGACTGAACGATAATCCTAGTGCATCGAAGAATAGTTAGCCAGAGACTGAGGCAGGAGTAGATGTCAGCCTGGGGACATTCCAGTTTTGAAGAAAACTGTTTGGAAAAGGAAATGAGATGTTAAGCTTGCTTGAAAACCAGAGCCCAAACATATTCCCATTATATTTCTATCTCTTTCATTAAACAAAAAGCAAAACTGTCTTAAACTACCGTGTTCAAGAAAGTGATTATGTTAAAATGACATAATCTTTCATAGGTGGCTTCTTCAGTGCCTTTGAGCCATATTTAACTATGACAACAAAAATAAGAGTTTGTTACCATCAGCAGCCAGGAGCCATTTACATGCCTGGACAGTTATCTGGATTGCCTTTTGCTTTCTACAATACTGTTTGCTAAGTTCTCCTTCAGGTACATGTATATTGCATTGTGGGTATTTGTACACCTCAAACTCAGGTTTTTTGCCCTAGCAGTACCTGTATAGCACAAACACACCCTGTCTCTTTATGTCTTCCAGCAGTATTACTTTCCTTTCCTTAGTTCCTGTCAGCCAACCTTGTCTGAGAGGGAGTTTCTGATCTAGACTCAGTGCTTGACCAACAGAACTTTAAAAATATGGGTTTTTTTCTTCATCTTCCCTTGTTTCCCTTTGATTTTGCCTCTTTACAGTTTGTGGCTTGCTTTTTTTTCTTGTTTTAGTCTCTGATAGTTTTTCAGCAGCACCTGAGACTCCCTTGGACAGTGCAACATGTTTTTTCAGCTGAGTGAGTCTCCGTTTTTCTCCTCACTCCAGTCACACTTCTCTCTTCAGCACTGGCATGCCTTTTCCCAAGTTATGTCACTCCTGCAGTAGGGAAATGCCTACCATGATTGGCATGCAAAGCGACTTTTTTTCCTCCTCTGAAGGAGTCTCAAATAATTTACTTTGCAGGTCAAGACAGACTATGAGACTAGGCTTCAGACACGCCTCCTGAGTAATGTATGAGGTTTGTCTCAGATGCTAGGGGATAGGATTTGGCTAAGTACAGACCTCTGGGGGCACAAGTCCCTTTCAGGAAGACTATCCTGATCAGTGGGCCAAAAAAGTCCTCCTCTGAGCACATGGAGATCCCCATCCTGGCGTCCTTTAGAGAAAAGCTTATCACTCTTCTTATTCCTTCAGCTCAAAGGCTATATGGGATCTCTGTGTGGATCTCAGTGAAGCTTGGAAGTTTACCAACACTAGTCTTAGCGTCCATCACCCAGTACACTGTCAGCTCCAAGGAGTGTACCTGTTGCGCCTTCACAGTACCTGAGTGGACAGTCTCAGCCAGCACATGTCTCTACACCATGGATTGGAAATCAAGGACTCAGCCTAGGTTCATTTAGGAATTGATTTTTTTTTTGCCCTAGATATCAACAAGTGCTGGCTTTTTTACAGTGTGGAAAGGCTCAAACTTGACTCGCTGTCCAATGCTGCCTTCTTTCTATGGTAAGGGAAACTTTAATATATATTCATCTCTGTGCTACTAATATTTTGAGTGTGAGATAAGGTAAGTTAGGACTCTGCATACCTGTTCTACGGGCCCCAGGCTGACTGAGGCAGTTCTGGTTTCTGGACCTTTTTCTGCATGTCACTGAGGAAACCTTGAACTCCAATGCTGCTCCTGGACCTATTTTCCCAGCAGGAGGGAAGGACCCTCCATCTTACAGCATGGATTCTGGCAGGCTCCGGATGACAGTGTGGACCTGCTCCACTCCTTATCACAGACATTCTCTGGAAAGATTCTGTTAGGTTGGCAGAGCTCAACCTTTTTCTCCAGTGGATCGGCTGGAAGGCTAGATTCTGCTGGTGGTCCCAATCCAGCACTGGGGATGGTGTGGTGGGCACCATCTGGCCCTGCAGAGGGGTGCAGGGGTTAACCCAGGTGCAACCCAACTCCAGATGAAAAGGGGATCTGGCCCTGCAGAGGGGGAAGGGGACCTGGCCCACCCCCCAAATTGTCCCTGTAGGGGATATAGGGGGTGTGGCCTGACCCCAACCTGGTCCTGCCAGGGGGGGAGGCATGGCCTGGCCCCTATCCAAATGCAGGGGAAGGGGTGTGGCACAACTGTGACCAGCAGTGTGGAGCTGGGGATTTGGGGATTTGGTAGGGGGAGGGTGACTGTATAAGTGGTCACCACTCACCCGCTGCCAAATTTCCTGCTTCATGAGGAGTCCCATGGGCCAGATGTGATGGGTCTGCAGGCTGCATTTGACCCATGTGTCAGAAGTTGAGCACACTGTACTAGATGAACTTTTCACACTTGTTTTTAGCTTAGGGTTTCTCCATTTCAGCTATCTTCAGCCATCTCTACAGGGTAAAGTTACTATACCCAGCAGCTGCCCTCTCAAACACATTGCAGTGCTCTGCATAGGCTGCCTCCCTCTAACCATGTCTTTCCAGTGTTGTGTGGGGCTAATTGGGGTCAGTTAGTCCAGCTGTGGCACTACGTGGGTGCAGTTACATTGCTTCTGATTTAGGAGGCAACCTATGCAGAAGAATACAGCATGCTTGAGGAAACCACTGCTGGGCATAGTGAGTTTAGTGTAGGCATGTCCTACTGTCATCTGCCAGAACTGAAGTATAGTTATCTGTCCCTTGGCTCTGTTAAAGTGCACTTGACTGCTGTCTCAGCTCACCATCCATCTAGGGAGGTCAAATGGTTTCCTCCCACCCAGCTGTGCTGAACGTCCTGCCCAATATATTTCTTCTAGTGAGAGGTCTTAGGCTCTTGATGGAACCTAAACATTGTCCTTCCAGCCCTGTGGACCCATCACTCAAGTGTGCTGACTACTGTCCATGAAGACAGTAGGTCTATCCATGAAGACAGCTGTCTTATACTTGCAAGAAGGGTGGATGAGATCCAGATACTCATGGCAGATCATTCCTACCCATGTTTCCTGCAAAGTTGTCTTTCAGACTTACTCTAACTTTCCATTTATGATTTTCATGGAATTTCACTTCCATCCATAGATTCATGTACCAGTTTTCTTCCAAAAGCTCACTCCCTAAGAATGGAGGCATCTGTTCATACTTTGGATGTGGGCATGGATCTGATCTTTTACCTGAACAAAACTAAGCCTTTCCAGAAATCTCACCATAACTGTGAGATGGAAGGACACAGCATTTTCTACCCCAGGGCGATCTTAATGTATCTTGTACTGTTTCAGGGTGTGCTGTGAAATTAACAAGCTGGACCCACAGTTGAGGATGTCTCTCAGATGAGTTCTGTGGTTTCCCTATGGAATGTTTCTATTCCTGACATTTGCAAGGCAACCATCTGGAGCTCCATGCACATGTTAATCAAGTATTATGCCATCCTGGAAACTTCCAGAGTAGGGGTTGCATTTGTCAGAGTCCACCAGTTATTGTTTACAAAACATTCTAAGATCCACTTTACTGGGGACTGAGCATTGCATGTATGGACAAGCACTTGAAGGAGAAAGAGAAGTTACTTACTAGTAACTGGAATTCTTTGAGATGTGTTGTCCATATATACATTCCACATCCTGATTTCCTTCCCCTTTTCCTCAGAGTCCTTGAAAGTCTGGGATTCTGTAGTTGAGAGGAAATTGTGGAGTAGGAAACATGCTCTGTCCTTTGTATGGAGCATGGAATATGAGAAGAGGCAGGATTCATTCATACTATCTGAGTACTGTTTGGGATAGCACATCTCAAAGAACTCCAGTTATTGGTAGTAGGCTTTTTTCCTTATTGTAGAATTGTTATTACTAGTGCTAATCTAAGAGTCATGAAAAATGGTGTAATTTCCAATTGAATTTGCAAGCGAAAATCTTTTTTCATTCACATGTTGGAAAAAAGCAGACCTAGAGGTCACTGGGAAGGAAGGAATACTGAATTGCCTAATATCCTCTTCAGGCAATCACTCTTTAGACTATAAGTGCATTTTGATAATTTTATTTTGAAATGTTCTTTTTCAGTTAATTATTTAAAAACCAAAGATGTTTCTCACAGGAGACATTACTTTGTTATATTGTCTTGTATTACTTCTTAAATTAATTTATTATATTTGTTATATTTTCATTTGGAACTTCCTATCTCTTGTAGTAGTATGTAGTCTATAGCGTATCTTTTAGACTCATCATTTTGACATGCAAACAATGGATTCAGTGGGGAATAAGCTAATAGTCTTTCTTAAACACTTTATGGAATTTATAAAAGTTAAATTTAATCTGTAAAATCATTAAAACTCTCAATTGCTGCCTGTCTCAGCTGGCATTCAAAATCTACTGAAGCAATATTTTCCATTAGTAGGGGCTTAGAGACATTCAGACTCATGCATATATTTACATATGCATGTGTTTACATATGCAACACTGAAGTGCATGTGCATAGTTAGTGTAAGAACTCTAGTCAGTTTAAAGGATCTTCCCAGCTGTCTCAGGACACTAAGGTGTCTGCTCCTATAAGAGCAGAAACTGCCCGGGGAGAGGGTCCTAAGAGCCAGGCAGAAGCCCACAGGTGCAGGTTACTGTGGCAACAGGCTGAGTAAATTGGCCTGCACCTGCACCTTCACCCAAGCAGCTGACCGAGAGAGGCAGGGCCCTGGGCAAATATAAACCCTAGGGCTGGGAGTAGGAGGGGAGTTCTCTGCCAGCAGCCGAGGGGGAAGGAGCTCTCAAAGAAGAAGCTCATGAAAGAGGCTTGGCAGCTCGTTCTACCCTGGGTAGGATTAAGGAGCTCCAGGAGCTCACCTGAGACTCTGGCTTATAAGACACTTAGTGCTGGGAGAAACTTGATGTTTTAACAGGACAGAGCACACCCGGAGCTGCTTTTATTATGTTATAGCCCAGGGCCTCAGAGTTTAGTTGCTGTTTTGACCAGTGGATTGGGCTGAGGCTATTGGTGAAGGAGGAGGCCTACTTGGGGGGCCCATGACAGTGTGGGGACCCCAGAGCCAGAGAAGGGCGCAGAGACAGGGCTGTGGAGAGCCCGACACCAGAGAAGGGCATGGAGACAGGCCAGTGTGGGTGCAGAGACAGGGCTGCTGAGAGCCCACCGAGGACAAGGGGATGAGTTATAGCAAGGCCCAGGAGAGACGACATCAGTACCATCTGCTAGGCTTGGGGCGTGGTAAAGGGGCAGTTTGGAGCCACGCATCTAGCCCATAAGACTGAGGGTGTTCTGTGAATCTTTCGTTTTGAAGCGGGATGTCAAGGGGTCTCTGAACCCACAGGGTTCAGAGGGGTCCAGCAAGACCGTGTCCAGACAATAAGATCAAGGGCAGCCTCTCTATACTAAAAGTACCAGCAAGACATGGCGGGCTTGAAAGAGGGTGCTTGTTGGGCAAGATTGACACAGTCAAGGAGCCCAAGGGGTATCATGGCCATCCCTGGGGACCCCATCCCGTGACACCAGGTTTAGCAGATATTTAAATTTGACTAGCCTATACATGCCTCAAAAGAGAGAGTGCTTCTTCAGTGGGGTTGCACAATTACTGTCTGGTTCAGTGGGTCTCCTCCTTGTTCATGGTTAAACAATCACAAGTGCCACCAGAGGCACTAATGTGGGGGGAGATGATGCTTGTGACAGCCAGGGGCTTAACATGGATGTGTGTTGGTACAGCCCCTAATGTAACTGCTGCTGCTAACCCCTGTCATTAATGCTGCTGATTCCTGTGGCCACTAACAATTGGAAATGGTAAATTCAATGGCAACTGCACTTGGTGCTGTGTCAGCACCTCCTCCCACAGCAGCCTGAGACTGAGGGGGGGATGCAAACCTCACGGGGATGATTCCTGACCCTACTCCACCATTCTGGCTTCAGGAGAAGACAGCAGGCTAGATGACCCACCTGCCTGTGTTTGACCCCCTGCCTTAAAAGGTGTCTCACGCATTGTGAAACCAATATTCTCTGCATTGATATTTTTGATCAGTGCCATAAAGTACTAGCAATAGAAAAGGAACATCTTGGGATCAGCTTATCCCCTTCAAGAATGCATTTCCATGTGTAACTGAGTGCAGGCACCCTAAACAACAACTGGTCAGAACAGGAAATGAAGGAGAATGCTGTGCCTTGTTGAATGGGGCGGGGAGCAGAGGAGGGAAGTTGGGATAGAAAAGGAGAATACATAAGCAAAATTTTATTTCCTAATTACCTGAGTTGCAATTTAGTCAGGGCTGCATGAGTTAACAGCTTGGCTCTTGCCAAAAGTGTCATATCCAGAAATGTGCTGGGTCTTTGATTTATGTCTCTATTAAAAGATGGTACATCTACTAGTGTAACCACAAACCGCACTGAAGCAGTGGTTTAACTCTGAATCACAAGGGGAGAATCAATATAGTCCAATTTGCAGGAAGATTCCAATTTCCAACAGCTCCCTTGAACTGGCTTGATGCTAAAACTCCTAAAGATATTTTCTCAATAGGACACTCTGTAGTAGCCCTTTAAGTGTATTAACTCTCACAGCAGAAATATCATTCTGTAGTTTGTTTGGCTTGTTAAACAATAAAGTCATGCTTTACATTTCCTTCATTTATTTTATCTGGATTTTCAAAAGAGTGGCCCAAGATCAGATATTTTCTGGCTGATGCTGCAGTCCATCAAATATAAAATATCATTTTGAACCCAGAATATATTAATTTTAGGTGATTTTGTTTTGGTATGAAATAACTAAGAGTTGATTTTTATCATTAGATGATTATTGTATTTACCAATCTTGAGTTGAATTTTTTGCTGACACAAGTGAGAACACCAGTATGCATTCAGTGGAGTTTCCCCTGTTTATGGAAGCAGAGTGAATCCTTTTATGTTCAAGACCCACATTTTGGGTCACAGTTGTCATAAAGTTTTGAGACTGACAAAACTAAAGTTCAAAATCAAGAGTCTTGGTATTGGAAAGAGAATCAACATTTAGAAATATATGTAATTAGATGTATGAAGATAGTAATGACTGCACGTGCAAAATTTTTAATAAAGACATATGAAGAAATGCAGATGTTTAATGAAGGAAAACTTTTACAAAAAGGACAAAAGGGAGATTTTTAAGCTCACACGGGAACACAATTAGCATTGTATTTAATGCAGTTTGCATTCAAGGATGTCAGTAGGAAACATGTATGAATGAATTATGACTATTTAGTAACGTTTCAATAGTGACTTTCTAGTTCTTTATTCTGTAGTACAAATCTAGAGACCTGTAAGAAAAAAGAATAAAATATGGGAGAAGAAATTAGAATAGCTGAATGTTAGGTTGAAAAAAACTTCTCTTCTCAATCTCTTTTTTTTTTTTTTCTCAATACTGTATTTTGATTCTAAAAAGGAAGCAGAGCTTATCTGTACAAAGGAATTTACATTAAAGTAAGATGCATCACTGTAAAAGTTTCTGTCTAAGTGTTACAGTGAAAATAGGTCCAAATGAACACCTGACTTCTATTTCACTATGAGTCAGTTTTTCCATCTTGGCAGTGAGGTTGAGTTTCCACATTATGGTCCTTTCTGTTGCTCTTGCATCCCATGTGTTACAGCAGGGGTGTTAAACAGATAGCCCACAGGCCATTCTGTCTGGCCCACTGGGCTACCAGTAGTTGGAGATGGGGCTAGAAGGTGTGGTTTGTCATAGAACTGGTGGGTCATGAACATGGACTTTGGTGGTAGGGGATGAGCAAAGGCTGTGCAGATTGAGCTAGAGTCGGCCTCAGGAAAAGTGGCACCCTGGGAGAGCATATATTTTGGCATCCCCCCACCATCCAAATCAGCTGCCATGCTGCAGGCAGAGGCAGGGTCACAGGGTGTAGTCCAGAGGGGAGGCATAGTGGCATGGTGTACCAGTCAGGCAGGCACTGCTGCTACTGTGTGGGAGCAAGGGGCCAGATTAGAACAGGTACGATATCCCTGCATGTGCCTGGTATGGCTCCTCCTGAGGAGGGTGTGTGTGTGTGTGTGTGTGTGTGTGTGTGTGTGTGGTGCCCCCTGACCATGGTGTCCTAGGCAGTCACTCATGTCATCCACCCCTAAGGCTGATACCACATAGAGCCCTCGCTCAGCGCATGGCTGGTGGATACCTGCTGCCACCCCCATACCTCTGCTGCCACTACTTGCCACCCACGCTGCTACCACTAACCCTGTAAATCTGTCCCCAGGCTTGGGGTGAGTTTGACACCCATGCATTAGAGGATTCTGCATGGTGGGATCTGTACCAGATAGTGGCTGAAATCTCTGTGCTCAGCTTCCCAGGATCAGATTGTAAAATCCTGTGCTTCCTTTCTCATTATCCCTTGATGCATTTCTTTTGGGTAGCTGGCACTATTTTAAACACCCAGAGGGCACAGATAGATGTGCGGCCCCTGCTCTAACTCATAAGCACCATGAGTTAAAGCATTCCAGCCCCCATCCCTACCCAACAGATGTTTGCTGTTGGGTCAAGGGGAGAGGGGATTTGAGCCTGTCTGCAGAGGCCTAGGGATCCTGCCTGCCTACAGCAGAGGAGTCACCCCTCTCCCCCAGCCCTGTTACTGAACATTTTGCCAGCGGTTTTCAAAGCTCCAGCAGTAGTAGTTACAGCTACAGCTTCCCCTTTTTTCCCCTGCATTGGGAACTAGAGAAAATAGGTGAGGATGAGGAAAGTGAGATGCAACTTCAGAAAGTACTTTTCTGCCAGCTTGTGGAAAGTCCACTTTTTTTCCGTTTTTCCATGGGAAACAGAAGTCTCATATCCCTAATGATCACTGGGGCAGCTGCATGATTACAGTGAAGAGAGATCTTTGAGACACCTAAAAGGTAGGTGGTAGAAAGTAAGTGGAAAGCCAGAGGTGGCCAGTATTTGCTTGAATTATACCTGTTCTACCCACATCAGCAAAAACAAAGGGGAG
>NW_017729031.1:60680193-60682944 GCF_001723915.1 Gavialis gangeticus
AAGTGAGATGCAACTTCAGAAAGTACTTTTCTGCCAGCTTGTGGAAAGTCCACTTTTTTTCCGTTTTTCCATGGGAAACAGAAGTCTCATATCCCTAATGATCACTGGGGCAGCTGCATGATTACAGTGAAGAGAGATCTTTGAGACACCTAAAAGGTAGGTGGTAGAAAGTAAGTGGAAAGCCAGAGGTGGCCAGTATTTGCTTGAATTATACCTGTTCTACCCACATCAGCAAAAACAAAGGGGAGTGCTTTGCTGAGAGCTGTAAGGTGAAGGTTCAGATACTTTCCAGACAGTTTGAGCACCCTACAATTCTCCCCTTCCAAGTGACATGGAGCCAAGGGTGTCTTGTATATCTATTTTCAAAAATGGTCCTAAACAATTTCGTATGCTGCTGGTTGGTGTGTAGCTGTGGGATGTTAGTTTTGCATGCCCTGTATGTCTTCATGAGTTAAATATAAAGCATGTCAGTCATCTCTGTTGAGGTATCTGTGTGATGAATTAGTGGGTCTGCTTTGTAGGGTATCATTGTCTATGTGTTTAATGCAATATGAGTATTAAATTGTGCACAATTATCTCTAGGTATATGGTGTATGTGCACACTTGTGCTGACAGACCTATGTGGGCTCACTGTCTATGGGTATGTCCATACCACATCTCCAGTATGTCCTGGTAGAGCCCTTTCTGGGTGCTCACCCATTCTCACTTGCATGTGGAAAAGCCAAAAATGTGATAATGATGTGAGGGTGCCCCCAGCACCCAGTCTCAAGACCTTGGTCTCTGGTATGTTTGAAAGTGGCTGCTGAGGATATCCCCAGAATGGCTTTATTACAATTCAGCCTCCAGTCCATACTACATCACAGGCATAGTATAGACATGCCATATGTGCAGTACTATGTGCTCTACAGAAGACAGTTGCTTCACTAATGAGAGAAAATAAAACTTCCCTTAAAGGTAAATCATTCTTCATGGATAAAAAAATCCAGACTAAAAACATGTTCAGTTGTATAAGCAGAAGTGGTGGGGTTGAGAGAGAAAATTCAAGTCTCATTTAAGAGTTCAGACAGACTCTTAAACACTTTTTTCTTTGTGTATGCTCAAGAGATTTGGAGGCTGAAGTGGTGTAGCATAACCAAATGTGAGGCTTCAAGGGATCAAAGGATCTGGGTTCTCATAGGAAGTTGTTTTTGCTGTCAGACAGAGAAAGTAGCTGTGCCTGAGTGTTGTACTGGCAAACACTTGCTCTTGCACTTGCCTTTTTTCATCGCTGTAGCACCAGGACCATGTGGCTGCTGGGTATGATGGAGAGTGCCAAGAGTAAAGCAGTTGGAAGACAAATAGTAGCTTTGAAACTTGGTCTTCAAGAGGAATGTCTGTTCATCATGTCCCTCAGCTCCTGCTACCACTTCTCAGTGTCAGTTTGCGTGGTCATTTCTGTAACAGCCAGGTTCTGCTTGTTCATTGGGATTCTCATTTCTGCCAGCTCATGGGGACAGATTAAACCCCTTCTGCCAGCTTAGTATGCCCTCAGCATGTTTTCTTGGCTTCTCTGTCCTTCTCTTTTTTGTGCCTCAGGAATGCCCAAATTCCTAAGAAGCTCTTGGTGCTTTGTGGAGGCATTCATAAAGCTCCCCAAATATCTCCTCCTTTTCTTCAGAAACAGAATTTGGCCAGTCCAGCCCCTTGGGGGTCTGGATGTTGTAGGTGCTGACCTTATAAACAGAGAGAGGTAACAAGCAGTTAATGTTCAAAGAGAGGGTTTTGTTTTTGTTTTTTTAATTAAACCTATGGGATAAGGTGCAAATACTGTTTGCTTTTCTGTTACTTTTTTGTTGGAATTCCCAGCTGAATTTTCATTGAGAAGTTTTCTGTGCATTACCATAGTATTTCTAAGTACATGGGCAGGATGACAGTGCATATTGCTTGAGCCCATGGACTGATTACTCCAAGTATTGCAAATACTTCACAAAACAAAAATTTCTTTTTTATTTTAAAGGTTATGGGAAAAACTTAAAGGTTTATGTTTGCAAGAAAACAAATTCATGCTCAAATTATGTATAGGGATGGCCAGGGGTTATTTTCTACAGTGATGAGTTCTACTTGAAGAAAGGCTTGTTTTATATAGTTGGATTGGAAATTATCAAACTGTAACCATTAGGGCTGTGCAAAGCTTCGGGTGGTAATTTGATTTGGAGGAGATTCAGCCCAATTCGGTGTCCAAATCTCCAAATCCAAATCGAATCAGGGGACCAATTTAAATGTCCAAATTGATTCAAAGCTCTCTGAATCTTCAGAAAAGATATCTAGAGCTTTTATTTGGGCAGTCCCCGGTAGCTGCAGCTGACTCCGAGCTGGTAATTACTAGGGGCTGGAGGAAGGGGGAGGGGACCATGGGGGGGACCCCTGCTAGCCTGCCTCCATGATTTATCCTGCATGCCCCAGCTCCCAGTACTTTATTAAAAAAAAAAAGCCCTGGGGCTCACCGGGTGCTGCTGGAGGTTTGGGGGGGGAGAGCAATCCCGGCTGCCCCCACTGCCCCATGCTGTGTTGGGGGCTCTGCACGAGTCCCCCAACCCCCCCTCTGTCCCCCAGCCCCACCATGGATGCCCCACCTGGGCCAGCTCCAGCCTTTTAAGAAAAAAAAACAAACAAATCCCGCACCCAGGTTCACTGTTCCTGCCAGTGGGGGGCGACCCCTGCTGCCCTGCACCATGTGGGGGGCTCTGCACAAGACCCAAGGCCACTGCAGGA
>NW_017729031.1:60687944-60732811 GCF_001723915.1 Gavialis gangeticus
TCTCTGCTCCTGCAGCGGCCTGAGGGTTTCTGGGGCTCTTGCAGAGCCCTCCATGGGGTAGTGGGGGGCAGCAGGGATCGCCCCCCTCCCCCTCCTGCCCTGCTGGCAGGAATGGTGAGTCGGGGGGGGGGGTTTCTTAGGTTTGGTTTTTTTCTTAAAGGACCCTAGCTGACCCAGGCAGGGCACCCGTGGGGGGGCTGAGGGAGCATGGGGGCGGTTGGGGGGCTCATACAGAGCCCCCCATGCAGCGTGGGGCAGTGCAGGGAAGCTAGGATCGCCCCCTACCTGGCAGCACCCACTGATTCGGGGCTTTTTTTTTTTAACGAGCCAGGAGCTGGGGCGGGCGCGGCAGCCATTGCCAGCTGGGAGAGCAGGCCGGGGATGGGCCTGGCCTGGCTATCGGAGATTTGGCAGCAGTCAAATCTCCAAATCAGATTCAGCCAGATTGAATTGGGACAGTGATTCGAATCACCAAATAGAATCACTGTACCCCAAATCGACCGAATCTGAAACGAATACTAGCCGCTTCACACAGGCCTAGTAACCATGCTGCCAGCAGTTTTACACGACTCCAGTTATGTGTGTTCTGTACTGCAGTGTTCTACATTGCATACAAGAGGAGAAACATAGCACCCATGCCCTCCCTTCCAAATGTTAGATCATCAAAGGTTCTATTCAAGATCAAAGTAATCCTTTTTTTAATACAGTATTAAATCATTGTGGTACTGGGATACTTATTGTTTTGTTTCAGTAGGAGAATTAGGAAACAGACTAATTCATTTACAAAGAAAACATTTCCAAAATGTATATTTTTGCACGCAACCAACATGCATACATACTAGCCACAATAGTGTGTTTATGCACATTATATGTATGCCAACCACAACCAGTTTACATTCATTGCGGCAGACTTTTGGAAATTTGGGCCTTAGTTTCTTTTTTATATAATCACGGGATGAAGGTTCTGCTAATTACTTGGGGGGGCGGGTTCTTTTCTCCCAGCTTCTGGGTAAGGTTGACCCCTTTCTCTGCCAGCTCCTTAGTACCGCCTTATAATTTCCATTACTGAAATATTGCATGTAATGTGCAACACTATCTCAGTAATATTTTTTCTTTTCCCCAGTGCATTCTCTTTTGAAGTCTGCCTTTAACAGCATAGCTATAGAGAAGGAGAAGCTTAAACAGATTGTTTCAGAACAGGATGTTACAGGCCACAATGCACAAATAGCACATCTCCGACAGTCACTTTCTCAGGTATGCTCTTGCTTTTATTTCAAATGTATGTTGTTCTAAATGCCTTTTATCTTTGTTAAGGTTTTGCCACTTCCAGAGATGGTAGGGAAAATTCTATATGTTGCAGCCAATTATTTTTTTCATTGTACTTATCCAGTAAAATATAGTGGTGCTAAAGGCTTAACCTGCTTCCCTATTTTGAAACGACTTCTGTTGACAATATATTAGCATGCAGAAATAACCTGAATGTGTGCAAAGAAAAATTTAGATGCAAAAGCTGAAGTTTACTTCCCTTTGTACTGTCATTGTGTTTGTCTATGTAAAGCTAAAATATAAGATTTTATATAAGTACTAGATAAATATTAGAAACAATTAAAGTCATTTTCAGCCTATTCAAAGAGATTTTTCAGTTTTCCTAAATGAATTTAAAACTGATGACAATACCATTAAGTTGTGTTCTGTTACTCATGATTTGAACTGCAAAAATTATCATTGACAACATATTTTAAAATGCAGAGATTAGACTTTCTGCAGTTCAAGCCCTTCTATAAACAAATATTAAAAGGTGTAATTGTTTGAGTATTACCACCCATTGCATGTATAACTTAAAGGTAGTATTTTTGAAAAAAACACTCTATGTTGGCCAACTTCTATTCCTATTAAAGGGAACTTTACATTGGCTTCAGTAGAAGACAACAGTTTGGCCAATACTGATTACAAATCTTACCTTGAATTCTTCTCAGGTTATTAGGCATTTCAC
Organism: Gavialis gangeticus; assembly: GCF_001723915.1. Classification (NCBI taxonomy): domain Eukaryota; kingdom Metazoa; phylum Chordata; order Crocodylia; family Gavialidae; genus Gavialis; species Gavialis gangeticus. The sequence continues at coordinate 60,689,938 of NW_017729031.1, forward strand.
TTGAACAAAAATACCATTCTAAAAGCAGGTTACATTTTGTAATGCAGGGATAGGAAAGCCAGTTCCTTCTGACATAATTTCTCAGGTTGCAAAATAATCCCACACTTTGAATTCGTGGTCAGAGAGCCCTGATAATATTTTGGGTAGTCCTTGAAGGACTTTTCTGGCTGTTACCCTTGGTCTGAAGGGAAATGGACTGTCAGGGAGCATTAGATCTGTTCGGTTTTTGTTTGTTTGTTTTTTAAGAATGTGTAAATTTAAAAGCAAATAATCTACATAAATTTACATGTTATTTCCTAACTATAATAAAGTAATTGTTCTAAATAAAGATAAGAAGACAAGAGAAGGTAGAGAAACTGCTGCTTTTCTTGATCACTGATCTATGTCCAGCTCAAACCAATTGCAACTTTTAAAGGGGTTTTTTTTAATGTGAAATGGATTGATGGCCTGTAATTTTAGTTTAAAGAATATAGACGTCTATCTAAAAGTCATAGTCATAAAGGAGTAAACTTGTGGCTGGTGCTGGTGGAGAGAACATGGAAATGAAATCAGATTCCAATCCCTAGTGGTGATCTCTTACATGTATAGACAGGTCATCTCTTAAGTAACCAGCAATTCATGTTGTGGGAAAAGAGGCAGCAGTACACAAAATGCTGTAACCCTGAATTTAACCCTTTTGTATATATCTCTTTTTATAGAATGTGCAATATGTATATGTATGCACAGATATAAACTAGGTTTGGTTAATTCTTAAAAAATGATAACAAATATTAGGTGTCAATTGAATTCCATTGGCATTAGTGCATTCTTTGAATAAGAGTGAACGCACACTCCAAATATATCAGTTTGGTCTGAATAGGGTATATGGATGCACTTGTTAATTTTAATGCTATTTACTTGGAGATATGCCCCCTTGCATCCTAAGAGTGTGTATATTTGTCTTGTGTTTCCCCTTAGTATAACAGTGTCAGTGATTTTTCTGTTTATAGCTCCATTTCAGGTACTGTTTGTACTTCTATTTTTGTCATGCAGGAGGTCAGGGCAGTTGTTCTCACTATTGATAGAATGAAAGCCCACCATCAGCTTTTCACTATGACCAGAATTCAGAACAAGCCTTGTTCCCCTTCCTTTCTGGCTCTGCTGTCCCCCACTTCCCTGCTCCTTGCTCCAGAAAACCCATACATAAAAAAATACCCACTTAGGTTGAAAAAGTCAAAGTTTTTCTGTCCCCTGAAAAGAAAGAAGAGACTGAGACCCCTTGAAATCCACTAGAGGCTTGTCTATTGGCAATGTAATTAACAGGCAGAGTTCTCTGATACTATCATGGAGGGCAGCAAAACATTTCTAAAACAGACAGACACAGCATGCCCAAAAAGTCTTCATTGCTTTGAAACCTGGACAATGAATATTTTTTTGAAGTGCTGTTATATGCCAAATTACAAGCCACAGGGAATTTATATAGCTTTTTAAAATGATAATTTCCAGATATTCAACAACAATCTCTTCTATAAAAGGATTCCTTCATATTGGATGCATCTACATGTGCATGTTACCTTGAAGCTGACAAATTAGCTCAACGGTAAAGTGTCACTGTTTACACATGTGCCCATATAAGGACACAGTAAATTAATGAACTCTTCTGTAGGATAGTACTGTCTGGGATAAGAACTATCCTATAGCGGAGTAGTTATGAGCCCTGAAATGCACATGTAGAGGAGAACAGGGCTGGCTGGGGCATGAGGGTGCTACAGTGCGGGGGCTGCCTGCTGGCTAGCCCCATACTGTAGCACCCTCTTGCCCCAGCCAGCCCCTCTGCAGCATGTTGAGCCAGGCTGGAGCAGTCCCGGGCTGACAGGCTGACCACTGGGGCCCCCTTCCAGCTGGGGCTGTTCCACCCTGGCTCAAAGTTCTGTGGTCCCAGGGTACATGTATAACCATTGCACCTGGGAGCAATAAACTCCAGCGCTGGAATTTATTGCTACATACTAACCCAGGGGCGGGCAGTTATTTCAGGCAGAGGGCCGCTTACTGAGTTTTGGCAAGCTGTCAAGGGCTGCATTTCCCTCTCTGGTGTTAGGCAGGGGTTTCTGGTTGTGGGGGTGGTGCTGGGCAGGACTTACTGCTGGGTCCTGCCACTGGCTTCCCCTGGGTCCTACTGCCCCTGTCTCCTGTCATCTTTGACAGGCAGCCAGGAGCAAGTCAATACAAATTTTCTAAATTTTTGAGGGGGCCCGCAGGCCGGATAGAATGGCCTGGCGGGCCAGATCTGGTCCCCCGGCTGTATTTTGCCCACCCCTGTACTAACCACTTGTGTAGATACACCCAGTGTCTCCTTCAGGCTTTTATGTCAGGATCAGAAATTTCTTGATTTTACACAGTTTAAGGTTAGAGAGGATCATTGGATCATCTAGGTCCCTTGTATCTCTCAGGGTTTTACATTTTAGCTGTATACCCATGTATTGAGCTTCACAACTTTAAGTAGATTTAGGCATTTAAGTTTTCTGGAGACTAAAATGTTACTTGACACAGGCAAGAGAACAGGAGAGTACTGTATCACCAGTGCCTTTGCAGGGCCCTTGCAGGGAATTGGTGAGGTGAGACATGCCACCTGATCTATTCACCAAGCTGCAGAGAAAGGTGAAAACCTCTTGCCACCCTAACCTGAGGGTTAGTTATTTTGCAAACCCAAATTATCATTAGCAGTAATCAAAATCTTCAGTTAAAACAATAGAAAGTGTCTTAAATATTAACTTCAGTATTAATTCAGAACAGCATCTAACACATCCCTTTTCCTCTCTGTTTTCCAGACAATATCCCTGCATTCTCTAGTGCTGACTTCAAAAGCATTGTTAATGACCATTACTCAAATTTGCACCTGGGCTATTTATCATATTTACAAATTTTCAAATATTACAGTCTGAGGCAGCTTGAATAATACAGTTGAAGCATTAAAGAAAACAGTCTCCTTCTGCGTATCAGGAATTTCATAGATGATTCTAAAAATTGTAAGAAAAAAATACAACTAATTAAAAAATAAGCCTTCATGCTTTAAGTTTCCAGATATTGTGGATGTCTGATATTTTTTTTACCCCTTGAAAACTGCAAATTTCTTGGTAGAAAGCAAGGCTCAAGAGAAAGTAGGGTAGGAAGAAACAGACTGCTTTGAAATTAATGAGAAAAGCATGAAGTTTAAATGCTGACTGTTACGTAAAGTGGGTGTGTGTGTGTATAAACCTGATATTAATACGCAAGTAAATACAGTTTGGTCAAATAACATTCAGAAGCTTCCACTAATACATGAGTACCCTGCATATCCTGTTTAGAATTTGTACACGTTTCTCCCTTTCTTCCCTGTGCATTCATGAGATTACTTTTCAGAGGACAGCTGAAATCTAGTTCTGATGGATCTAGAGATGTGGTCTGTCTGCATGGTGCAAAGAAGGAGTTTAGTATGTGGGTTCTTAGCCTGGGAGTCATAGCAGCTCTGCTCTTATATTGCTAAATAGGAAGGAGGGTTCTGGCTAGATCAGTGAAAAGAAGCCTAGGTACTGGTGGAGGGGAGCTGTCCCATAAGATTTTTAGAATCTGTGGTCTAGTGTGAAAGTAATAACCAAAAGAGTGAGGGTAAAAGGCTAGTGATCAGAGAGATGCATTTTGTTGGAAAGTGGGCATAATTTATCTTATTTGAAAGTCTTGAAGGCTGGCTGGTGATTTTAAAAGAGCTGCAAATTAAGTTAAAATACACTGATTTTTTTTAAATGAGAATTGTACTTAACATTGCTAACTCCAATGCTATTCCTATTGACTTCAGTGCAGAAAGAGATTCTTGTTGTCTGTTGACTGTTAATAAGAAAATAGCAGTCATCATTGAATAGTGTCAGAGACAGACATGGCCACAGTCAAGTTGAAAGTTTATCTTTCTTGTTGGCCACAGTGGTGTTTCAGAAGAATGACTGTAACTTGTTTTGATGCATATCTGAGTAGTCAGTTTTGAGGAGTGGGGGGGGACAAAACTGGAATAAAAAAGTGTAGCCTGCTGGGAAAGAAATCAAGAAGTACAGGTAGTAGAGGAAATATATATATATATATATTTTATCTGATATTTGAAATGAGAAACAGTAATTGAGACAGATACAAACAGACCATGCTGTACTGTAGAAACTGAGATGAAGCCAGTTCTAGATAAGGAAATAGAATGGGAGAGTAGCAATGAGAGAAGTTATTTGAGGAAGGCTGGAATAGGGCTATTTGTAATAAGGTGAGTAGTTTTAAAATAATTATTGAAATAAATGAGGAGCTGGTGGAGATGTCTAGATGTGGGGTTTTGTGGTTGTTTTTTGCTGAATGTGCAATGAGACAGGCACAAATTGAGATCATTTACTAGAGTTTTAGGCGTTAGGGAATTGTCAAGGCCATAAACAAGGGACATTGTAGGAGACAAAAATGTGCAAAGAGATGTAATATTATAGAACAGCTGCTGTTGTACAAAGTCCAGGACAAGGAATATGTTTTGGTAAATCTGCATTCATTGAAAATTGTGAGATAAATGGATCTCCATGTTAAAATATCAAACATTGTTCAGTGCAACACTGTTAAAATTAAAAGCATATATCCCACAGTTCACAAGAGATTTGACACACTAATTATGAGGAGCTAATATGCTTTAGTTAAGAGATCCTGGGAGTTATCATTATAAGGAAAACACATTTGTAGGAACTTGTAGAAAATACAGTCCATCATTCATTTGATCCTTTAAAATATACATATCTGTATTTTCCTTTTGTTTTGTTTAGTTACAGCTTAACAAAAATGTTGGAAATAGAAAACAACAATAGCAACAAATCATATACAACTAGTACTAATGTTGCATGACTTAAATTCCATTGAATCTTTTTTGAAAAAATTGTGCTTACTGAAAAAATTGACCTCCGTTTGGGACACCAGAGAGTAGCTCAGATTCATATACCAGGAACACGTCTATGCAGTTAAATTATTGAATCAGACAGTGCAGTGCTAACACATCTGTACTGTTCTGGACATGTTGTTTCCCAAGCTAAATGTAGTGTAGTCTCATTGATGCTGTGCTCTGCTTGTAGTAATTAGCTCCATCTCTTAGCAGGGATAATTAACTAATTATCTCCCTTCATGTCAGTGTTAGGCTATCTTACTACCAATTCAGGGTTAGTGTGTGCGGAGCGTAACATTTCAGCATTACACCACCTGAGGCAGTAAGTTAATGATTCAGACATATCCCAGATGAGCTGAGATAAAACAAAAGGAATAATAGCACCCCTTTGCCCCACTCATGTTTCACAGCTAAGCTTATCTTTGTTTCCTCCTGCTCTCCCCTCTTCCATAGCCCCTTACTTTGGGAGGATCTTCCTTCACCATATTTGCTGTCCTTTCAATCTGTAAGTTCATCCTTAAAGCACATACTTACTACGAAACTTATTAAACCTAATCCTCATTTAGGAAATGTTAATAAAAGAGATGAGAATGGAAAGGAAACTAAACAAAAAATCATGGAATTACAGTACCAAAATTCATAGTTTCATAGTAGCTAGGGTCAGATGAACAGATCATCTAGCCTGACCCCCTGCAACAGGCAGGAATGAATGCTGGGTTCACAAGACCCCAGACAGGTGATCATCCAACCTCCTCTTGAATTTGCCCCAAGTAGGGGTGAGGACCACTTCCCTGGGAAGTTGGTTCCAGATTTTGGCCACCCTGACTGTAAAATATTGCCAACCTAAACTTATTCTCCATCAGCTTATTACCGTGGTTCCTTGTCACCCCAGGTGGTGCTGGGGAGAAAAGGGCTCTACCTATTTGCTGTTGTTCTCCCCTGATGAGTTGCATGTTTCCTGTTGGATCTCATCCTGCTACTCTTTGCATGTGAACCCAGCTCAGGTTTAGGCAGCTTAGTTTATGCCACCTAAATCTGAGTCAGGATCTCCATGTGTAAGTGTTTGAAGGAAGAGGCACACAGGCAGCTGGAGGCAAGTGGGAGGGAAAGTGCTGGTGGGTTTGGGGAGGGGTACAGTCATATCTGGGCAGGGGTGCCCAATCAGAGGTGAAAATAGTCTGGTCAGGGTCCTTGGGGGAGATGGGGAGTAGTGAAATAAGCATAGCCCCAAGGCTGTGGAGAGTGGCTGGTCTTTCCCAGCCCCTGGGTTTTGCTGGGGATGTGTGCACACATTCATTATGTTAGGTTAACTCACTCTAGCTCAGGGTAACCCACACTGATCCAAAGTTAGCTGTTATCTGACAGGAATCAACTTTAAATACGGCACTTCATTTTTTGGGTGACTTAAGCCTCATGAATGCTTGCATACTGAGGCATTTAGGATCACCCTAAGCTTGGTTAGGGCAATCTAAATGTAATGTTTGTATGTACTCTTTGGGTGCATCCAGACATGCATGGACGCTTAGTTCCCTGGGATCAAGTAGTGGCAGTGCATGTTGTACCACCACTACTTGTCCCTGGGGAGTGCCCGTGCCACGTGCACTTTGGCACATGGCAAGTTACCCCGGGAGCAGTAGGGAAGGCTGGGACCAGCATTGTGCTAGCCCCAGGAGCCTTACCTGGGGTCCTGGGGGCCTCCCGGGGCTGCAGCTGCAGCAGTCCTGCTGGGTGGAGCCTGGCTGGCAGCCACAGTACAGCTCTGGGCAGGTTGGCTCTGCTTTTCATCAGCACATGCTGCGCAAGCATGCGCTGCTCTGGTATTTTTTTCCACAGAAAAAAAAACAGGAGCAGCCTATGCTTAGACAATGCACCCTTGCAGAACACCATACTATGCAGTATGTGGCACTGCAGACATGTTTGTGGTGCCACATACTGCACAACTGCACTCATCTGGACGCACCCTTTGTCTACTTACTAGGCACAGCTATACATGCCTCTGACTGCACATTTGATGCTGCGCAGTCATTTAGTACTTGATTTAGTACCCACTGCACGGTTATAGTCCCAGCAGTGCACGGTTATTTTTAGATGCTGTGTCATGATTTGTGCTCACTGTCACTATGTCACCATAGTAACAGGCTATGTCACCATAGCTCATCACTATGGCTATGTATCATCTCGTGTAGACGCGTTCACTGTCTATTTAGATTGTAATCCCCGTGGAGTGAGAATCTGTCTATACGTATTTCAGTAAAGCACTTTGCTCACCTTGTCTTCTTCTGTGTGTGTTTTGCAACTGTGACTTACTGTGCACAAATTGAAAATGTTATCACAACACAACTTTTCTGTCTTTTTGCTTGAGAGTTTGCTGTTTCCTTTGGCTGACTCTTCAGAGTGGTAGTTCAGTACGTGCCTCAGCTGCAATATAAGCATTACCTGTTTTGGCATTTGGAGATTTCGTTGTAGTAGTGTGATTCAGTTTCATTCTTCCATACTACATTCACTTCCTTTTTCCAAAATGTGCAGTCTACTGACATTTCTATCAAATGCTTTGAACTAGGCAAATGTTAGAAAGGGCACAATATTACTGTTTTTTAATGAAAAAATAATCATGGTTCAAACAAAGAAAGAAAAATAAAGTAAAAAATTGCATACCTGATGGTTTGAATACATCTACAAGTAGATTGTTTTATAAAAATACAGCTAAGGAGATACTGTAATTCATTAGGAAATCTCTGGAAAATATATAGCTCAGACACTTTGTGCTTGCTTTGTTTTATGCTTGCTTTTTAATTTGAAATTAAATGTCCAATTTTTATTTTAAGGCTCTCAACCAGAATGCTGAACTAAGGAGTCGCTTGAACAGAATACATTCAGAGTCTGTTATTTGTGATCAGGTTGTCAGTGTAAATATTATCCCTAGTCCTGATGAGGTAAGATTTTGGCCTTTCATGGATTTAGAGTACAATCAAACCTTGCTAATTCTCACTAGTAACTGAGAGACCCTTTGCAAATTATTAAATCTTGAAAATAGACAAGTAAGTGAAAAGCACATGACTACATGAAAAGTATGGAGTATATATTCTACAGTATCACTCACTAGTGAGGTCAGTGAAGTTTTACCAATGTTAGATCTCACTGGAGAGCTCTGCTCTTGAATCTCTGCAGAGAAACAGGAAAAGACCACAGGTTTTAAATATGAATTATTGGGTGAGTGGATTATTGAAGTGGGAATTAGTGAGGTTCTATTGTATTCGTATATAACCAGACAAGTAGCTGAAAACTACTGTATCTTGGTTTCTTGCAGAAGCAATAGAAACAGTTTAGTGTATGGGGGCTTACAGGGCCTGGTACTTACTACTGAGTGGCCCCATTGAAGTCAGGAGGATCATTTTACGAAGGCTAGGGGCAGACATTACACATAAACTGATTTAAGTAATCGGATACCGGTTTAAACCTGTAACAGAACATAATTTCAGTGCACATAAATTAGTTTCAAAATGGCTGAAACTGGTTTGAGATAAACCTGCTTGAATGTGGTATCAGACTTAACTGATTAAGCTCAAACCGGTTTATGCAGCTTCTGTCCCAGACCCCTTCCTGGTTTAAGTTAAACCAGAGCCCCCAGCATGCTCTCTGGGCTGTGCCCTCTGCTGCAGCGGAACAGGGCTGGTCCCGCCCCTCTGCTCTCCAGTCATAGTGGGGACAGGCAGGGGTGGGGGCCTGGCCAGACTCTGGCCCTTGAAGGGAGCAGGGAAGAGGTTCATTTCCCCCCTCCCTCCCCTGTCCCACCAACACAGACCTGCGTTTCTCCACTGGCTACACCAGCAGTGGGGGTGTGGCCAGCCCTGGCAGTGGTCTGGTATGAACTGGCCAGTGTGGGGGTTTAATTCCCCCATCCCTGTCCCATGGTCTGAAGCTGAGGTCCATCTGGCACTCCCCATTCACTGCTGCAGCCACAGGGCCATGGCCAGACGCCAGCCAGCATGGCCCCCTTGGAGGGCAGGGTAGGGAGGAAGGTTATTCCTCCTTCTGCCCCTGGCAGACCACAATGGGGTCTGTCTGCCCCAACTGCCGCCGCTGCTCGCTCCCTGCATGGGGCAAGAGGTGGGATGAGCCCCTTCCTGCTGCCTCCGCCAGACACTGGAGGGAGAAATAACTCCTCTCCCTCCCCCTCGCCTAAGGGGCTGTGCTGACCAGGTTCTGGTCGCACCCCTGCCCTGCCACTGCAGTGGCGAGGGGGCAGGGCCCTGACAGGAGATCAGCCCCTGCCATGGTGTCCAAGAGAGCATGAGCCTCCTGGTGGGGGGGGGCCACAAGTGGGGGTCTGAGCTGCCACAGACTGTGAGGGGTGAGTGGTGGCACCAGGGCTTGGAGGGGGCCATAGCACCCCAAATTCCCTTAGCGCTGCTGCCCTGCCACTCCCCCAACACAGTCCACAGCAGTTTTCCCCACATCACAGCATGGCCCCCCCACTGGGAAGAGGCTTGCACTCAGGACAACATGACAGGGGCTGCTGCCCCCATCATGGTTGCTCCCCCCTCACTACTGCAATGGCAGGGCAGGGTTGGCATGGCCCCATAGGAGGGAGGAGAGGGCAGGGAGCTGGGTTTTCCTCCCCTCTGCTCCCGGGCAACCACAATGGGGCCTGCCTGCCTTGACTCCTGCTGCTTGCTCCAAGCATCGGGCAAATATCAAGATAAGCCCTCTCTTGCCCCCTCTGCCAGATGCAGGAGGGAACCCCGCTCCCTGCCTGCTCCCCCTGCACCCAAGGGTTTGTGCCTGCCAGGCTCTGGCCCTGCCCCTGCCCTGCCACTGGAGCAGTGACAGGGGGCAGCAGTCCCTGTCATGGAGTCCCGGAGTGCAAGCCTCTTCCCAGCAGGGGGCTGTAACTTCAAGGTGAGGAAAGCTGCTGCAGACTGTGCGGGGGGGGGAGTAGCAGTGCTGGCGGGGTTTGGGGGGCTATGGTCCCCTCCGAGCACAGTCTGCAGCAGCTCTGACCCCCGCTTGTGGGCCCCCCACCGGAAAGAGGCTCGTGCTCCCCAGACACCATGGCAGGGGCCATAGTCACTCCCCACTTGCAGCTCCAGTGCCAGGGCTTGGGCGCGACCAGAGTCCAGCTGGCATGGCCCCTTAGGCAGGGGGGCAGGGAGAGGAGTTATTCCTCCCTCCCTCTGGCATCTGGCGGAGTGGGCAGGAGTGGGCTTATCCTGCCACTTGCCCCATGCAGGGAGTGAGTGGCCATCCGATTGGGCAGAACCCACTGCAGTCCACTGCGGGCAGAGGGAGTGGAGGCAGGAATACCCCTCTCCCTGCCCCCTTTGCCTCAGCATGCCATGCTGGCCAGCATTTGGCTGTGCCCCTGCCACTGCAGCAGTGAGGGTGGAGTGCCTGGTGGACCCTGGCTTGAGTCCATGGGACATGTATTAATTCAACCCCCACCCTGGCCAGTTCACTTCAGGCTACTGCCGGGCCTGACCACGCTCCCCCAGCACAGCTTCCCTGCAGCTGAGGGCTGCTCTAGCACCCCTGGCGCCTGGCCTGAGTGGCTGCAGGCATGTGCCTGTATTTCTTCGGTCCAGAGGGAACATCTCTTTAGTTGCAACCTGGTTCAATCTAGGTGGGTTAGAGTAAACTTCAAAGACTGAATCAATTCAGGCTCTGGCTGCTTGAATGTCAGTTTCTAGCCAAAGTAAGCATCATAGTGGTATTAAGCCTTTGCAAGATTTGATCCTTCCTGCTTCCCTGTCCTCAGTCAACAAAGAGCATTTATATCAATGACAATTCACCTTGGCTTACAAGAAGAGAAGATTTGAATGTAGGTTATAAATTTATGTTATATGTTATAAATTTATGTTGTCACTGTCCATCACTGCTACTAGTGGGTGTATTTCGCCATGTTTTGTATCTGTCATTTCCATTCAGAACTCCTGGGTTTTTTTGTGTGTCAGCTATTTCAATTAACATGCAATTTGCCTCCTAATTTTTTTCCCAAGAATTAAAAAGGGAGGAAATTTGCTTAATTTTTGCTTGTTGTTTTTGGAAAAATAGAATTTTACAGGAGTTCAGCATGGTGGAAATCTGGAGATGCTGTGTGCAGCAGTTTCAAGGCACAATAGTCTGGAGTGAACATTTAACAGAGACTTTTTCTCCTATTATTTTATTTTGTTGGTTATCATTGACATTAGTTATTTCTGCATGCTTTGGTATAAAAGCATTTGATTCTACTGAGTTTGTAAGCTGGGGCCTGCTTACACTGAATTGTAAAGGTTTAAGGCTCTGAATATGAATCCTCCTGATCATGCTATAATATAATCCATACTCTGTGTGCACTTGGTAGTTTCTGCCAAAAAAGCCCCCTAAAACAACAGCCATAACAATATACAGAAATGTTAGTGGCTTTACTTCCAACTATTCAGACTTGTTTCAGCAATTCATTGAGCAGGCAACATTTGTGTCCACAGAAGGTAGGCTACCCATCTGGAAATACACTCTAGAGTATTTTTTAATCAAGTTGACTCAGGAACAGAAATAAATATTTAATGTTTCATTTATTTTGATATTTTAGTGCCTGTCTTAGGCTCTGTTATCTTATACTAATTAGAACCAAAAAATCCTAGCTTATTAAAAACCTTAAAACTTTAATGGCTTGTTCATAAAACAGCACTAAAACTAGCTTCTTCTGTGGTGATAAGCGATCAAATGCTGTAAGCCATGAATTTTAATTTGGAGTCAGCTTGTGGGCCCAAATCTGCAAGCTTTTGTCCTGGACACCATACATGCACTTCTGTAGTTTGTCACATGGGAGAATCTGTCTTTCCAGCCTGGGAAAAGCTCCTTTAAGAGGAAGTTTGATGGCAACTGATTGTAAAGGAAGCCTTGGCAGCATGGCTTCAAAGGACTCCTAGTGCCAGACGACCGGGGAGTAGGGGTTGTGGGGCTTTTCTTCAGAGACTGTGTTGGCCACATGTATCTTAATAGGTCTCCAAAGAGTCTGGGACAGGACTTCTTATTCTTTCCATAGTGAAGCAACACCTTACACTCTCCTTGCCCAGTATGAAGTGATTTAAGGCATACATCTTGAATAGTTTTTACATCTATCATGGGTTTTCTGATGATGGATAATAGTCTGTCCCTTATTATACAGTTGTTTTGATTGAAGTCATAACTAACTCCTTCCCTTTAGCTCTGTTGGCTCCAGTTTTGGCATCAATTATGAATAGATTTGAAGCATACACAGGGAATAAGCACATGGAATAAGAAGCTTCTGTACTCACTCTTCTGATCATAATTGCACATCAAGTGATTATCACTACAGAAATTAGGCCTTGCTTTGAGAATAATAATTAAAAATAACTAGCCAATTTTGTAAGGATTTTTTGTTTTGGTATGTATATCAAAGCTAGTTTCAGTACTGAGAAAAAATTATATATTGTAAAAGATTTCTCCTTCCCAGGAATCTCTTTATCTGGAGTTCATGGTTGAGACTGGTTTGGAACTGCATAACTGAGTTGTACAAAGGTGTCTCTTCAGATGCAGTATCCAGATTCATGAGTATTTACATTGCTGAAGCTTGCATATAACTACTGCTGAATATGGTTCAAATGAAGGAACATATTTTTACAGCTGTGTAATTATTCAGATTGTATTTAATTGTGTAATAGTCCCAGTCTCTTTTGTTAACTGTACTCAAGTATCTAGGGAAATGTTGGCGCAAGTAAAAAGTCTTTCTGGTAATTTTTTCTAAACTTTCTCTTTCTGATTTATAGTTCTGTTCAACTAGAAATAACATCTTATATCCCTGTGTTTATTTTGTTTACAGACCGGTGAACAAATCCATGTCAGTCTCCCATTGAACCAACAAGTTTCCAATGAGAGCAGGCTCTCTATGTCTGAATCTGTCTCTGAATTCTTTGATGCACAGGAAGTACTTATATCAGCAAGCTCTTCAGAAAATGAGGTAGGTCATTGTAGTGGGTCATGTCCTTCTAGTTGGCAATCTTCTGAGACCAAGTAGCAGAAAACAACAACTGCCAAATGACATTTTCAGCCTAATTAGGAAATGTTTCTGTCTGTGGCAGAGAAATTCATGGAGAGCACCATGGAAAGTTTGAATCATTGTGTAGTAAGTAGTACAGTACATTTTGTTGTATGTCCTTATTAGAAAATCACAAGATGAACATGAGCCTGCAATGTGATGCTGCAGCTAGTAAAGCGACCAAAATGCTGGCTTGCATCCATAGATGCTTCTCAAGGAAATTCCGGGACGTCATTCTCCCTTTGTACTCGGCCTTGGTGAGGCCACAGCTGGAGTACTGCGTCCAGTTTTGGGCTCCACAATTCAAAAAGGTTGTGGAGAAGCTTGAGAGAATCCAGAGAAGAGCCCACACGCATGATCAGAGGTCAGGAAAACAGACCTTACAATGACAGGCTGAGAGCCATGGGGCTCTTTAGCCTGGAAAAGTGCAGGCTCAGGGGTGATCTGATGGCCACCTATAAGTTTATCAGGGGTGACCACCAGGATCTGAGGGAACGTCCTATGACCCCAGCTGGATCTGAGGGTCATAGGACCCCACCAGGATCTGAGGGAACATCCTATGACCCCAGCTGACTTCCTGCCCTTTGGGCAGGGGGCTGGACTCGATGATCTTCCAAGGTCCCTTCCAGCCCTAATGTCTATGAAATCTGTGAAACTGAATTTAAAGGAAAAGATCATTGATTTAAGATGATAACTCATTTGAGGGAAAAATCTGACCTGGGCACTCATTTGAGCTCCAAATTTAAGCAGTTAAGTACAGTTAAGAATAATGCTACAATCTCCAACTCCAGTTTTTTCATTTGCTTGAACAGGACTTTGACATTGAATTCTGTGGGTTTGCAATGCAGAATTCACTACCTCTTGTATAAGTGACATGTGGAACTTATTATGTGTGTCTTTTGTTTGTGCTATCCAGTTTTTCTCTAATTTTTCTGCTGTCTTCTTGAACAATCATGTGTTGCTAATTGCACCCTTCTGTAAGTGCCCTTGCAGAACTCGTAATTGAAACACTTAACTTTCTAAATAACATGTTAGTGACCTCCTCAACACTACAGTTTGCATTCACATTGATGAAGAGCATCAATATCCTTTTCTATCAAGTCCTTCTTTCAGGCAAATTCCCTGAGGTGGATGCTTCCATAGCTGCTACCTTGAACCCAAAATTAATAATTTGAATCAATTTAAAACATTACAACACCTTCCTTGCAGTAGCTACAGCTCTTGCTTTTGCAGGTCTTCTTGCAGAGCAGCCCTGTAGAATCGAGTCTTACATATCCTTTTTTTAAAATGTTAACATTCTCCTGTTGTGTTTGCAGTGCAAACTGCACAGTATTGTGCATGTTCATGAGAGTCAGAAAATAAAAGTCACTAGAATAAAATAGGCGAGTTCTGTTCCGGTGTTAAAACAGAAAACATTACATATATATTAATCTAATATCACCTCTTTGCACCTCTTTCCTGCTAAAAGGACTAGTGTTTATCAATTCAGTGAAGATATAAAAGTCATTTCTAATGCACAAGTGTATGCAGGAAGCACAGTAGCCCTGAAACAGCAACTTTGGTGATTTAAAATGAAAGAAAAAATCTTGGATCAAATAATTTATGAATTGGAGTAAAGTGTTGATTTTAAAGTTCCTGTGATCATCCACATGTTGTTAACAATAGGTATTTAAAAAGACAGAAGTAATTCTTTTGTGTTCATTTTTTTCAGTGCACAGAATCTACCAGGGTAAAAAACTCTTAGTAACTGCATGTTACATTGAAAAAAAAACACTTTATTCTAATGTCAAATTAAATGAAAACAAAGCTCCCAAAACACATTTGATTCCATAAGATTGATCATTTCAGGTAAAAAAAAAAAAAAAAAAAAAATGGAGTGAATAAGTTGCTCTTTGCTCTTAAAGTCAACACATTTGGGCTGTGATGGTTTAACAGGGAAAGCAAATTCCAGACCTTGTTGCTGTGTATCAGAAGTTTCAGGGATTCAGATAGGAGTATAAACAGACATGAAAAATAGCACTGATGTAAGCTGTTATGATGTAACTGTTACATCTTCATGATTCTGAGTGCTACAAATGTAACAAAATTGTTACAGCTTTAACTTGGTTTGGTTCAGGTTTAAAGTTACAGTGATTTACCCAGCTTGTATCATGGACCTAAGAGTTTTTTGCATGCTCCTGAGCGGCATCTTTCCATTTTCAGAGTGATTAAAAGGTATGGCTGTCCATACCATAAGAGAAAGTTGTTGTAGAAGTTTGAGAGAGAGGCACATACACAAGTGTAAATGAAGTGTATTGGTGTTTTCTCTCTCTTTGCCTGGTTGGCTTGAACTGAATCCCACTGAAGTTAATGAGCTTTTATTCTCTTATCTTTTATACATTCTTAAATTAGTCATCCCTTCAGCATTTTTTGCTCCTTGTTAGTAATTCATTAAGTAACATGGCTAACATCTGCCATGGATTTCTTCTCTCCATCCTTGCTCTGGGGGAAATTCAATGGGATTTGACTCAGACCAACTGAGGGTAAAGAGGGAATCTAATCTGGAGTATTAGGTAAGATGAGTTTGAATGGTTTTTGTCTATATTATTTGGAATTCAGGAAAATAAAGTGAATATAACACTTCTTTTTATGCTATTAGAGCTTGTTTCTTTATACGTGCAAACTGAAATACAGATGGTAGATCTAGTTTTAAATCTGCCAAGCTGGAGATGCTTTCTTTGAATGTTTGGTTTTCTAATTATATTCTTGCCTAACTTGTGTGTTTACCATACACTAGATATTATTTATTTATTTTCTTCCTTAGGCTTCTGATGATGAATCTTACATCAGTGATGTGAGTGATAACATATCTGAGGACAATACCAGTGTTGCTGACAACATATCCCGACAAAGTAAACACTATATTTTTAAAAGACTAATAATTGATGTTGTTTTATATCATGAACCAAATTTACCCAAGGTGTAAGCAAACGCAGCTCAGCTGATAACAGTGAGATTGCATCTGCTTACATCAGTGGTGACTTTGGTCCCATGAATGAATTTTACTATTTTCAAAAGGCAATTTCAATGCAGTAATATACTTTCCCTCCAGTTCTCAATGGTGAGCTGACAGGAGGCGCCTTCAGGAATGGACGACGGACTTGTCTTCCAGCTCCCAGTCCTGATACCAGTAACATCAATCTGTGGAATATTTTAAGAAATAATATTGGTAAAGATCTCTCCAAAGTGTCCATGCCAGTTGAGCTAAATGAACCTCTCAATACTTTGCAACATCTTTGTGAAGAACTAGAATACAGTGAACTCTTGGACAAGGCTGCTGAAACAGATGATCCCTATGAACGCATGGTAAGGAGTTTAGTACAGCACAACTTCACATATGCGAGGGCTCAGATTTTCACTTATTCTTCCCAGGATTACCATGTGGAATCTCACACAGGACTTTGGTGAGACTGTCTCTCCAAGGATTAGAAAGCCAAGAGACTTCAAATAAATCATCTGGGTACTGATGACATTATGGTTCCCAAAGTCTTGCTCTCTCTCCCCCAACTATACAGTTGGTCCAAATGAAAGATATCACAAAAAACAAAAGAATACATATCCTGGACCATCATGTCTACAGCAACACTCCAACCTGGTTGCACACAAGCAGTATCTGTGCTCTGTGCCTTCCTACTGCAGTCACTACTTCTCAAGAACATACAGAAACTAGGAAGGAGAGAGTAATACTATTGATGTCTTTCTGGCAGACAAGGCTATAGCTGTGAAGTTTTCGATTAACCTGGCATAGGATCTTCTAATGTCCCTGCTTGACAGAGAAGGTCTGCATGCTAAAAAACAATTCTTCATCCAGGCTCGAGCGAGTTCAAAATGGATTTTTGGATAAAGCAGTTGTCATTGTTATACATCTTAAAAAGAAGATAACAGATGCAACTTATTCTGCTGTCTAGTGTGATATCTGTAATTAAATTATCATATTATACAAGCAAAACGTTGCCTTGAATACTTTCAGATGAGTCTTTTTATAGGTGCCGACCAAAAAGTCACAGTACTGGTACAGAAGAGGTCAGCTAACGTAATTTCTGCTATTAAACAAGTGCTAAGGAAAGAAGCCTGATTCTTTTGTATTGTTTTACATTTTGTATGGTGCCCAGAAACCATGAAAATAGAAAGCTGCAGGCTTTTTTTCCCCCTCCATTACTTTTAGGTACATTGACAGCTTTCTATCAATATGTAACTCTTAAAATAGTTTACAAATGAAAGGGAAATTAAGTACTTTTAAATGGAAAAATTATTCACATTGATGCCTAAACAATGTAGGAGAACACCTTAAAGGATCTTCAATTATTTTCTCTTCTTTGTTTTCTTTAACAGGTTCTTATAGCTGCCTTTGCAGCTTCCGGATATGCCTCCACTTACTTCAGAGCAGGAAGCAAGCCATTTAATCCAGTGCTTGGTGAGACATATGAATGTATTAGAGAAGATAAAGGATTTCGATTTTTTTCAGAGCAGGTAATATCTATTTCTAAGTAACTGCTAAAGAAAGTTTAGAAATAGATTTTGATTTCTTTACAAAAGTGACCTAATTTTTTAGTGAAAGTTTGCTACTGTGAAACTTACTGAATGCCAGTACATGTATAAATATGTATGTGTAATACATATACATGTATGTGTATAGCAAAAGGGATTCATATAAACTATCTCCTTTAAAGTGTCAGAATATCATGTTGAGGTTCTTTGTTTAGTTGTTTCTTCTAAAAATATACAATATTGAACAGTTTTTACTAGAAGTGCACTAATGCATTGGTCCAATATTGGATCAGCACCGGTATAAAGAAAATTGTATCTGAAATTGGCCAGTAAATGCCCCGTGCATACGCACAGCTGCAGCCACAGCACATAGGTGTCGAGGAGCACATCCTGGCAGCTTGGAGAGCTGCGTCCAGCTGGTAAATCTGTTGTGGTGGAAGGGGAGGGCGGAGGGAAGTGTACTGGGGGGCAGATTGAGGTCCCTGTGGTGAGGGAGGGATTGGGGCTGGGGCAGGCACTGCCCAGCCGGAGTGGGACAGGATGTGGGATGGAGCCACAGCTTGTCTGGGTGGCATGGGGGGTGGGGTCTGCTCCTGCAGCTGTGCACACACCTGGAGGGTATGGGGAGCATGTGCCCCCAGATCTGCATGGGGCTGGTGTGCGGTGGGCTGCTGCTGTGGGCTGGGGCTGAAGCAGGGTGTGGGCCAGGGTGTGCTCAGGATGAGGTGGGCAGCAGCATTGGGAGAGGAGGTTGGGGAGGCTATGGTGAATTTTGGAGTGGCTGCAGCCCTTCCTGTAGCCCCCCTCTCAGCACTGGCCCAGCCTCCGCTGGGAAAAGCCTTGCACTGCCCAGGCCCCAGCCCACAGCGGTAGCCTGCCCCGCCCTGGCCCCACACAGAACCAGGGGCATACCCCCATACCTTCCCAGGGTGCATGCAGCAGCGGGAGCGGCCCCCCTCTCCCCATACCACCTGGATGAGCCAGCTTTGTCCCATGCCTTGCCTCACCCTGGTTGGGCAGTGTCTGCCCCAGCCCCAGCCCTACTCCCTCCTTCACCACAGGGGACTCAGTCTGCCCCCCTCTTCCCTCCTTTCTCCCTTTCCACCATAACAGACTTACTGCCGCACTGCATGTTGGAAATCGGATCAGTATTGGCTGATAAGCCTCTTTAAAAATCAGCTGTCAGTATCAACCCAAAACATCTCTATCGGTGCACCTCTAGTTTTCACTTTTACATAACTAGTAGTTGTATTGATTCTAAAGCTTTTTTGTATATGTGTTAAACCACTCTTCACCTCCATTTTTTTTTCCAGGTTAGCCACCATCCACCCATTTCTGCCTGTCACTGTGAATCAAAGAATTTTGTGTTTTGGCAAGGTAAATATTGTAATTCAAAGGACAAAGATCCAATTTTATATAAATAAAGATTATCATCTAAAAATGTTAGTGCATTTTCCATCTGGGACTTGAGATGTGGGTTGTTTTTAATGTTAAGTTGGTGCTGACTGTTGTATTGAAGTGTTTCACTTTGTGTTAAAATGAGCTGATGCATTATTATAATTGCCAGTGTTATTTGTGTAAAAACTTTAAGACCTGTGTTAGCTTTTCTGTATTAGCTTCTCTGACTGGTTGGAGAACTGATTTTTATCTGGTATAACCCTTTTCTCCAGATCAGGCCAGTGTTCTGTTCAAAACAGGTCTAGCATAGATGTATGTGGTACACCATAAATCAATGCAAATAAAGGTTGGGTTTTTTTGTAATTTTCTAAAGTTTTCACTCTCATTTAGATATCAGATGGAAAAATAAGTTCTGGGGGAAATCGATGGAAATTCTTCCAGTTGGAGCACTGAATGTGACTCTCCCAAAGTAAGCTACTGTCTCGTTTCCTTTGTTTGTGTACTGTGCTTTCTATTCTTTGACTTCATTTTTAATGTTGGGTTATACTGCTTCCATCTGAATGGTTTGTAATTAAGTGTACAGACCTCAGAAACATAGTAACAGGCAAGATTTTAACTCCCTGCTCAAATCTCCCATGGTATAAGAGTTAAAATCGTGCTGAAGTAGGACTGGAAGGGACCTCTGGAAGCTGTCTAACTTGGGGTGGCATACGAGGAGAATACAGGCCTTAATTTGTGGCACACCTGCCAAAAAGGGTGGCCCTCAGTGATTTGGTCCATCCCTTCTGCTCAAGTCATGATCATCCATGATTAAATCAGTGCAGCCAAGTGTTTGTCTAACCTGATTTTAAAAATTACCAAGGATGGAGATTCTACAACCTCTCTGGGGAGCCAGTTCTAATACTTAACCACCTTCATAGTGGAAAGTTCTTCCTAATATCCACCCTTTTACCACAGTTTAAACCATTGCACCTTGTTCTGTCCCTTGTGGGCAGGGGTGGATCCAGAGGGGGTGCTGTGGCACAGCTGTATCCCCCTTGGATTGCACTACACCATAGGAGCCTCCAGGGACTTTTTAAAGTCCCGAAAGTGGGTAAAAATCCTCTCCCTTCCCCTTCTTGCCCAAAGGCATCCCCTCTCACCAGCCCTCTGCACCCTCCATTTCCTCCCTCCACTGCCTTTTTCTGCTCTCCCGAGGGTGGGGAAGCACTAGAGCTGTTCCTGCCTTCTTTGAGCTGGGGATGGGGACAATAGCAGCAGGGATGGACAGATGGCTAGGGAGGGTGTCAGGAAATACTCTCCCACCACCCTGTTTCTGTTGTCCCCTTCCCAGCTGAGCCAGCCCCTGGCTCAGCCCTACTGTCTCTGGAGCTTCCTCCCCCAAAACAATGGAGAAAACAGCAATGGGAGTCAGGGGAAGTGAGGGAAGAGGAGGGGAGTGTGCCTCTGAGCTGGAAGAAGAAGGGAGGAAGGATTTTCATGTGCTTTAGGGACTTTTAGAAGTCCCCAGAGGCTTCCTCTGAGCAATCTGCTTGCACTTTTGGGAGTGAAGGAAGCTGGGAGCAGGGGATGCAGCCACCCCTGCAATGTGGGTTGCTGCTCCTGCACCCCCTCTAGGAAATCCTGGATCCACCCTTGCCTCTGGACAAACAGAATAATCTATCACCATTATCTTTATAAGTATCACTGGGGTATTTGAAGACTGTTATCAAATCGCCCCTCAGTCTTCTCTTCTCCCAACTAAATAGTCTCAGCCTTTCCTTAAAAACCATGTTTCTCAAACCTCTATTCATGTTTGTTGTTCTTTGTTGGATGTATTCTAATTTGTCCTTCATAAAGTGCAGTGTTCAAACAGGGCAAAGTACTTTAGGTGAGGTGTCTGTCACCAGGGCTAAATAGAGCAGAAGAATTGCGTCTGTTGACTTGCAAGTGGTTCTCCTCTTAATACTGTTGGGAGCAATATGCCACTAATCTATTGTTGTCCACTTTCCTTTTCCATTTCTGATTCATTTTTCTTATTTGCTCCCATTGCATCTGAGAGCAATATATTGTAACTATAGCCCCAATACAGTATAATGTTTTAGTAAATCCTATTGAAGTAATTGATTAGGGACAAAGTGGCCAACATTTTGAGAATTCACACAGTGCAGGGCATTCATGGCTCACTGGACCGCTGCATTGGGGGTGAATGTCACCCATATGAACCGATTCAGGGTTAGCATTAGGAAATAATAGTCATAATTAGAATGGAAGCTGTAATTACAGTGAGCAACTTACTGTTTCAAACATTTTTGAGGGATATTTTTTATATGATGATATGGCTGAATTTCACTTCGTCAATAATGTTGCACTTAATTTTCATTTCCATTTACTTCATAACTTTATCCTTAGGTATGGAGATCACTATGCATGGAACAAAGTCACAACCTGCATACATAACATCCTTAGTGGAAGGAGATGGATAGAACATTATGGAGAAATAACTATCAGAAACACAAAAAGCAGTATTTGTATTTGTAAACTCACATTTGTCAAGGTAACTTTCTGTGATACAACAGTAAAATGTTTGTCTGTCTGTCTTTCCACCCACCTACCTATCCCTCTTTTTTATTTTAAATGTTATGAATGGCCACATTCTGCTTTATTAAATAACATGAATATCAGGAACAACTCTGTGGACTTCATTGTAGTTAATCCAGTGTCAAACTAGTTTAACCAGGATTAGAATTTCTCTGATTATGTTATCTCATAAAACAGTGGTGCTTTCTTTTATTGTATACAAATGTCTTGATGATAGGCATATATGAAATAGAACTCTAGATTGATTTTTTTAAAGCTCAATTGTCTCCTAAAAATAATGGAAATAAAGGATATATTTTCAGTGGTATGAAGACACGCAAGTGCAAAAGGCCCATTTCAAAGTTATCAGTGACTCATTAATGCTTGTTTTGCAAATTGGACAGTTGGCCCAGAAATAAAGGTGTAACGAACAGAAATGTTTGAGAAGAGGATCAAGAAAAGCAAATGCAGGGTATTATGGATGGAACTACTCCACCTTCCATGTGTAGTTTACTGGACTTGGCACAAGAGTTCCTCCATATTATCAACTGGAATTAATCAGAAACTGGGGCATCTAGGAAGAGAAAAAACACTTGAAGCTCATCCTTCAGTTGTCATGGGGTGTTTGGATGCCAAAAAGATGCAGAAAGCCACCTGGCAAAGAGGCTGTCTGGTGCTTATATGTGTAGACAGTTTAATGAGGATAATCAAACCTTTTTACAGCACAGCAGATAACTGTTCTCATGAAAGCCATGTAATAACATACTTCTGCCAAAGTACTCAGTATTCATATGTTAAGTTTTCAACATTTATGAAGATTGACAGTAAACTGAGAAATGACAGATTTGATGCGAAATATGGAATCTCTTCAGTAATAGATAAGAGATATTTGCAATATGTATGCATTTTAATTTTATACGTGCATTTTTTCTGTATAGAAAATAATGTAAATTAAATATTTTTCTTTGTAATCCACCAGCTAAAAAGTTTGAGAGAGCTTTTTGTTTTCCTTAGTTTTAGAAATCAAGCATGTAGAATTGTAGTGTCACAGAAAACCTTTTTCTTTCCTGTGTTCCAGTGCAACTAGGACGTATTTGAATTAAATGTTAATATAAGTGCCAGTAATCATGACTTGTGCTCTACAAGGACCTACCATGCAAAATCCCTGCCCTTCAAATTTATACTTCAAACTTTATAGACCTCTACCAGGTCTCTAGACAATTCTTTTACAAGTTTGTTGATAATTTTGGAAAGAAAAGTTCAAATATGTTGCATCCTCATTCATATTTTGGCTTTGAAGGAAAAAAAAACTTTAATTTTTTGTTTCTCTTGGAGATGTACTCTCTGAATATCCACATACAATAATATTTAGAATAACTGTATTTTAAAATAATGTAATACAATATGATGAGGAAATCAATCAGTAATCCTTTGCTTTGTTACATTTCAGTTAAATTATTGGAATTCAAATGCAAACGAAGTCCAAGGAGTTATCATGGACCAAGAAGGAAAGGTTGTGCATCGCCTCTTTGGAAAGTGGCACGAAGGACTGTATTGTGGAGTTGGACCTTCAGCAAAGTGTATATGGAGGCCAGGTAAGAAGATTCTGATAAACTGCTAACTCAGTTGGGTAGTTTTTGTCATGATTTGTGTTTGCGTACTGTCTATAGAGGTGATTGCATAATAACTCAAAAATAAATTTTTAGTTTTGTATATTGTGTGGTATGTGTATGTGTGTGTGTGGTGGGGTGTATGGTGTTTTGTGTGTGTGTATGGGAGTATGTGGCTCTGTGTGTGTGGTAGAATGTGGGTGTGTGGGGGGGTTGTGTATATGTGGGGGGTTATAGATGTGAGAGGGGGGTGGTGTGGGGATCCCCCACCCCCATGGTGCAGCAGCACACAGGGCACTTGGGGCACAGGCGCTTGGTGGGGCATGGCTCTGGCCAGCGCTGCACATTACAGCAAAGGGTACAGCCTCCCATGGGCCGTCTATTGCTCGTGGTCTCTGCTGGAGACCATTGCCTTCCCTGCTGGGACTGTGCTGCAGGAGGGGAAGCCCCAGCCCTGACAGGGAAGGCACCTGGGTCCAGCACATGTGGCTTCTGTTCCTGTGCCTAGTGAGTGCAGGAGCTGCATGTGAGTGGCAGGGAGCACCGGCAATACAGACAGCTCGGGGAAAGCTGCACCCCTTGCCCCAGTGTGCAGTGCTGGCCGGAGCCATGCTCCACTGGGCAGCTGCACCCTGAGCACCCCACCTACTGCTGCTGCCCCATGGAGGGAGTGTGGGTGGGGTCCCCACACCCCCCACCCTCCCTCACACCCACATGTTGCCCACCCCAGCTCCGTGTTGCTGCTGCCCCCCCAAGCGCGGACTCTGCGCTGCTGCCAGCCCCACACTCCAGGCTCCCTACCGCTACATACCAGGCCCTGCTGCTTCCCTACGTGCTGCCTGGAGCCTGCAGGAGACTGGGGAAGTGGAGCAGGTACCTGGGGGCTGCAGCAGTAGCAGCTCTGCCTAGAAGCTGCATGCTGGCTGGGCAGGGCCCTTCAGCCCACAAGGGTGGGAGCAAGGCAGTAGGGTATGTTTAGGGGATAGGTGTACACATGGGTGGCTCTCTTCCACCCTCGTGGGCAGAAGGGCTGGGTGGGGCACAATTTATGGAGCAAACCTGCAGGCTGAATGAAAGTGCTTGGCAGGTCGGATCCAGCCAGTGAGCCATATTTTGCCTGCCCCTGCTTTAATGTAATCATTCTATAAATGATGCTTTTCTGGAAAGAGGCAAGAGTGCTCATCTTGAATGAAAACATCTCAGAGGTTTCACAAAAGCAAAGGAAGATTTAAAAAGTCTTGGATCTGTCATGTAAATAAAGCTTGTATAATCTTATCAACATTAATATTAAGTAAAATATGTTCCTCATAGGAAATAATATTAGATGCATGTTAATTTTACTTAAAAGTATTAGAATACATAAATATTTTACTGGATTTGTAGCTTTGTAAAATTCATGAGGCCCTGTGTGTATGTTTATAACAATAGTAAAACAAGCATATTTCTTTCTTACATGTATTCATACAGGCTCCATGCCAACGAACTATGAACGTTATTATGGCTTTACAAGGTTTGCTACTGAGCTCAATGAGTTAGATCCTGTATTAAAAGATCTTCTTCCAGCAACAGATGCACGATTTAGGCCAGATCAAAGGCAAGAAAGCTCATTTAAATATTTAGTATATCTGACTACTAAAGGGAAGAGTTTGAAACCAGTATTGAATTTTGTCCAGATCTGCACTATACGGTGTGTTATGTCTCAGAGGTCCCCTCTACGTATTACATTTATGTGGTGATTAATGTGTTAATGTGCTACATGTGCAACAAATATAAAGTGATATACAATGGCAAACTAGCCATAAAAATCTTCTACATTATGTTTTTAGTATAGCACCTTCAATTAAACCCTTGGCAGGGTAGGGGCAGACAATCAGCTGATTGTCCACTCTGGCCATGGGACTACAGCAGGATCTTCACTTGGGATCTCAGTACAGTCTGGGGCTGCCACCTGTTCAGCTGAATGTTGGTCACAGCCACAGACTACCAGGGTCACTTTGAGACTTTGGTGTGGTCTTGTGGTTGGAGCCGAAAAGTAGCTGATTATTTGGCTCCAGGCCTGGATCTGTGGACACTTGGTTTTCAGTTTTCCAGTGCAGGGGGAGCTCAGGATTATAATCCTGAGCTCCTTCTGCATTGGCAACTTGGATATGATCCCTGATCCCAAAATCTCACCTCCTGCTATGCATGTGTGGAATGGCAGAAGGCACGATCGTTGGGACTGGTGATCAGATCTCATGGCACCTTTAAATGAATGTGTGCCAGGAGCCAGATCATTGGTTGATTCTTCTATCAAAGAACATATAATGCTACAGTGGAAATGCTTCCTGAGTTCAGAAAAAAGGGAGAAGACAGATATGCTAGTGTCATAAAAAATGTTTATGGCAGAGGCAGAATTGCTTTGGATGAGCTAAGACACATTGTGGAGTGTCTTTTCCTGCTCCAGTGCAAGGAAACAGTGTCCACCCACAGGTACCTGCTGTTAGACGTGTTTTTTTTTCCTGACTACCAATAAAAAAAACTTTGGAACAGCTTAGGTGCTTACCTCCTGAAGCCAAAATGGAGCTTAGGCACAAGTTAGGTACTGTGGTGAACCTAAGCACTCCACCTGAATCACTTCTGAGAATACTCCTGGTCCAAGGAGGTGTCATGTACTAAGCCAGTGGTGCCCAGGCTTTTCACCCGATGGGCTGGATGAGGGGTGCCAGATTCGGGTGGTAGACTCGATCCAGAACAGTGCTGTGGGGGCCCAATCTGGCCACAGGTGAGGATGCACAGCCCAACCTTGATCTGGCCATCCAGGAGAGTGAGGGATGGCTCAGCCCTAATCTGGATGTGTGGGGAAGGGGCAGTGCAAGATCCAGGCATGAGGAATGGGGGGCAGGGAGCAGCCCAACTCTGATCCTGATGCATGGGGGAGGTGGGAAGGGGCCAGAGTGGCCTCAGTCTGGATAGGTAGGTGGGGAGGGGGAGGAGCAGCCTGGAATCAATCCAGATGTGGGGAAGGGTATGGGAGTAGAGTGGCCCAGCCCTGATCTGGACATATGGGGAGGGGGCAGGGGAAGGGAGCAGCCCAAGTCAATCCAGATGAGCAGGGTGTGGGCCTGGCCCTGATCTTATTGTGCAGCAGTGGCTTGGAAGGGGCTGGATCCATCTCCAAGGAGCTTCCACTGCAATCCTGCTGCCAAATTTCCCAACCCATAGAGATTCCTGCAGACTGGATGGCATGCTTCCACAGCTGGATTTGGATTTGGCCTTAGAAACGGAGGTTGAGCACCCCTGGACTAAGATATTGTGTAGATACGCTGGTAACTTTGCAGTCCAGCATAGAGGCACCAAATGCTTTTTGTGGTGAATAAATAATTCAGTGCCACTTTGAATTGTTCTCTGGAATTCAGACATGTAGACTCTGCCTAAGTTCCATTTAGATGCTTAATGTGGCACTTTGAATTCTGCTCAACGAGACAGCATTTCAGAAAAGTATAAATTAAAAACTTTTATATTTTGGACCAAGGCTTAAACCAGGTGCCTAGAGCTGAAAAAAGGAAATAGATTATAATTGCACCATTCTTTTCAGTTACAATGGGCATTATTTTCTGTGCTTAACCTTATTATGACAATGTTTTTACATAATATACTATTATAGAAGCTAACAACATATAACTGCTAACAAATCTATTATTGTCTGGACAGATTTTTGGAAGAAGGAAATGTAGAAGCAGCATCAGCTGATAAGCAGAGAATAGAGGAACTGCAGAGAAGCAGAAGGCGGTACATGGAAGAAAACAACATTGAATACAAACCAAAATTTTTTAAGTGAGTAAATTCATTTTAGTAATAAGTAATCTTGCTGTAAGTCCATCAACATACGAGAAAAACAAAGAGGACATTTGCATGTTAAGACAGAAGGGCCTAGCATAATACAATGAAGAAGTGAAAATAGGGATGCCGTTTCATATAGAGAAAAATCTTTGGGTATACTTTCCATGTATGATACATTTTAACATATTGTAAAGGAATTTGCCTATTTATCAAATGACTGGCTTGATGAGAGTGACTGGCTTGTCAGTTGAATTCCCCTTAATTGTCCATAAGTCACAAAAGACATGGGCCAGAGCCATACAAGTTTCTATATAGATAATCTTTCTGGTTTGTTTAACTATAAAATGGCAAAAAAATGGCAGCAGAAAAAAGAGATTGTAAAACAGATTGAACAGAAAACGTTTAAGATAGTTTTAAATTGTAATTTTTGTGGGGGTGCGATTTTTAATTTAATTATTTCCCTCAAATCTGGGAAGGCCAAAATTAAGAGCCTTTATGTTAGCTTATGCAAACCCTGTGATGAAACCACCTTGTGCAATTTCATTGTAGAAGAGAAGCAAAATGCAAAAATGAAATAAACAGCATAAATGATGAAAACCTCTGAGCCTGAAGCCAGACCTGGTTGAATGGATCCCCTCCATGCTATCCTGGATCTTGTTTCAGTCAGCAAGGCTTCACATGGGTGCAGGGGTCCACTTGCATGACTCATATGATGGGATTGGACCTTTAGGATGTTTTAACAATCTTTCACTTTTAAGACAGGCAAAAGATTGTTTTTCTTTGTTCTTTTAAAATATGAAGTCATTTTTATTAAGACCTTTTGCATCTTCTTTTATTTTTGTCTGTTTTCTTGTTGTTGTTTTTTTTTACCTTTTGCAGAAAAGTTAACGATGCCAATCAAAGAGAAGCCTGGGTTTCTAATGACACCTATTGGGAACTACGAAAGGATCCTGGCTTTAGTAAAATAGAAACCCCAGTACTCTGGTAAACTGAGAATGTAGATCTGGTAAACATATCACTCTCTGAAGAAAAAAATAACTATGCACAATATGTTTCTTATAGCTAAGTGTGGTTTGTGGGTCTACACAAAACCTACCATTTGCTTTTTATATTCTCCTTTATAAAGGACTTTCAAAAGTGCATTAGATCAGGCCCCTGACCACTTTTGGATCCTTTTAATTTTGCAGCAGCCATTAAAAAAACACACAAAAAAACAAGCAAACAAAAAAAGACAAAAAAAACTTGTAATGTTCATACGCTGAAAATGAAGAACAGAAGAAGCAGATAAATTATCCATAGTCATTCTGAAGTAATAGTACAACACAAAACTGCAACCGGTGCTTTAAAAAGAAGTTAAGAATAATGGGGGATGGGATGGGGCAGTGTGGGGAGGGGGTTGAAAAAGAAAGGAAATAAGGGAAGAAAAAGAAAAAATCCATTTTGTTGTAACTTATTTTGGTAAAATTCTCGAGTCACAACAGTCTCTCATTTCTGACTTCAGGTTAGTCCTTTGATGTGATGTGCTTAGGCAGGCCTTGTAAAAAAGACATAATGCTTTTCTGGAAGCTGTTCCCATTCATATGCCATTGTCCATGCCTTAAAAAAAACATGAAGGTGTACAATAAATCATTTAAATATGTATCGTTAGGCTTGTGTGAAGGGCAGATTTTTAAAGCGTTAGGATTTTATTCATATTATAGCTGTTGGAGAATATGTCTTGTTTTAAAAAACAAACACCTAACTGGAATACAGGGGAAAGTAATCTACTGTACATGCTTTAGCTTTGGGAAACTGGTTGTATAATCAGACTGAAAATAAAAAAAGGAACTAGCTAATTTTGGTAAATTTTGGTAAATGTGTCTGTGTTGCTAGTCCAGAAATTCATATTCTAAATAGCTAATGCTAAAATATATGCATCTTGTGCACCACTGATTTGACATAGGTTTGCTCTTTGTCTCATTTCCCCATAACTATTTATACAATTAGAATTCCCTGAAGCTCTGCAACAGTGTTAAAAGCACAGAGAGGTTCCATAGGAGAGTCTCTGGCTTCGCTCCAGAGACTGAATAGTACTGTAACCTGTCACTCATACTGCCTGTTTTACTGCACTGTTTGCCTGTGCACACTATCCCCCTGCCGCCTTAGTTGAATTTGTTAGTGGGGCCGGGCTGAAGCAACCATATTTGCTGCCCAGTAGCTTGTTCTTAGGTTGTCAAAATAGCTTTTATGCAAGATTATATTTTACAATTTTTCATAAAGTGATTCTATATTTTTGATTAAGGAACAAGTCTCTACAATGTTGCTATGCCACGGTTAATGTGTATGGGAGGAGGATGGGCACTTTCTGTCTGAAAAGACTGAAATTGTAAACTGTAGGGCAAGTCTTACTTAAAAAAAAGGTTTATTAGAGAAAAAAATTGCATTCCATATGGTAGGACCTAGTCTTCAATAGACGCTTGTAACAGGTTAGGATTCTATGCATGCGTATGCATATCTATATATCTCTCTCCCTGAAAACTGTATATATATGTGCAGCATACATAGTAGACCTACTGGATTTAATTTTTAAGAGAAAAATAATATAAAATCCAAATTTGAAGCTTAAAATATAATCCTACTGTTGATCCTACAAAGAGAACTGCTGTAGTGGTTAACATCAGAACTCTGTGTGAGCCCTAGGGCATATATCCATGGTTCTCCTGCATTTCTGCTGGTCAGATTACTGGGATTATTTTATATACCAGGGGTCAGCAGTGTTTTCCAGCAGGGGGCTGGAATGACCCAGCTCTGAGACAGGCATACCCTGGGACCCAGGCACCTCCATCTCTGTGCCACCTGGCTGTGGGGTGGCATGGTGCAGGGAGAGCTCCCCCTCTGCCAAAGCTCCAGGCACATGACTGGCAGAATGCTGGCAAAGTCCCTGCTGTGAAGTGCCATGGAAACCATGGCTCTGCTGGCCATAGCAAAGGTTCTGCAGAGCAGGTCTGGCCCATTATTTTCTGAGAGGAGCAACAGGGCAGCTGTGCACCTGGTGCTGCATGAGTTTTTAAAGTAGTTCTGAAAGATCAAATTATTTTTCTCTCCATGCCACCATGTAACTTCTCTTTAATGTCATTGAGCTAACTTTATCCAATTCACTTTAGTAGCAGTATACTATAAATAAATGAGGTACATAGTGTTCAAAATGGCAATGAACTATTCTTTGTCAGTTTCCCTCTGTAGGGTAATATTCACTTGCCTATTTTGTGCCCCTAATCTCTGTTTGCACCTCCTGATAGTAAGGACTGAGTGTGCATGACTGGTATCTTGATTAACAGAAACACAAGTGGTGAGTTCTTTGTCTCTTTGAAAATTAGATTTTACTTTTATGGCATAACTTCAGGCATCAGCTTTTCATGCATGTCAATTTTTGTGATGTATGGCAAAATGTAATGCTCCCTAAAGATTAGCAGATGACAGATTTGAGAGCTCCAACTGAAACTTTTATTTTTTAAAGGTAATTTTAAATGACACTCTTTTATTAACATACACTTGTAACAAGATTTCTCCCAGCAGTTGTTCCTTAGCGAGAACTTCTCAGTGATTTAATTAAAATTTTGCCTGAAAAAGGGCCACAAGATCACTCCACAAAATAACTGTGCCCCATTATCTAGTCAAGGCGCCAGTTCTTCAAACACAGACAAGTGACTTTACTTGTGGGAGCCATCCTGTTGACTTTAAAGATGATTACTCACTTGAGTATACATATCTATGTGCAAGTCCGTAGTCCTTTAGGGTGAAAAGATGTGGGCAGTGGGGTCCCCCAATGCTTGGTTCTTGGACCTGTGCTATTGAATGTCTTCATCAGCGACTCGGATGAGGGTGTGGAGAACATTCTGTCCAATATCGCGGATGACATGAAATTATGGGGTAAAGTAAACGCACTAGTGGGAAGGGATCAAATCCAGGTGGACCTGGATGGTTGGAAAAATGGGCAGAAAAGAATAGGGTGCAGTTCAACAAAGACAAGTGCAAAGTGCTGCATCTAGGGAGAAGGAATTGCCAA
Source organism: Gavialis gangeticus (assembly GCF_001723915.1). NCBI lineage: Eukaryota > Metazoa > Chordata > Crocodylia > Gavialidae > Gavialis > Gavialis gangeticus. The sequence continues at coordinate 60,720,840 of NW_017729031.1, forward strand.
CACACCTATAGGCTTCCCAGCAGCACCTTCTCACACATATAGACCTTCTCAGCAGCACAGTGGCAGAAAGGGATCTAGGAGTCATAGTTGACTTCAAGATGAGTATGACCCATCAATGTGACAAGTTGATCAGTAAAGCTATCATGCAGAGTGCATCATGAACAGGTCCAGGGAGGTGATACTTCCCCTCTGTGGCATTTGTCAGGCCGCAGTTGGAGTACTGTACCCAGTTCTGGGTTCTTCACTTCAAGAGATGTGGATAACCTTGAGAGGGTGCAGAGGAGGGCCACTCATGGTTAGGGGCCTGCAGGTAAGGGCCTGTGAGGGGAGACTGAGGGACCTGGATCTCTTTAGCCTTTGCAAGAGAAGGCTGAGAGGGGATCTTGTGTCCGTTTACAAATTCATCGGGGGGGGGGCAGCAAGAAATTGGAGATGCTCTGTTTACCAGGGCACCCCTTAGAATAATGAGGAACAATGGCCACAAATTGACAGACAGCAGATTTAAGCTGGACATCAGGAAGAACTTCTTTATGGTAAGGGTTGCCAGAATCTGGAATGGGCTTCCAAGAGAGGTGGTGCTCTCCCCTACCTTGGGGGTCATTAAGAGGAGACTGGACAAGCACCTGACTGGGGTAATATGACCCCAGTGCTCTTTCCTGCCCAGGGCAGGGGGTCAGACTTGATGATCTATTGAGGTCCCTTCCGACCCTAACAACTATGAAACTATGAAAAAAGTCCATAGGGTGAAATTCTGACTCTATGGCAAAATTCTCATCAACTTAACTGGGGCCAGAATTTAATTGTATAGTCTTTATTTTTCCTAAATCTATCTTATTCTAAGATATATGTTAAGTAATTAGTAGAAATAATACAAATTTGTTTACACAACTTGACAGTTGAAGAATAAGCTATACTTACATCTCCCACATTGCTAACAATTAAGGTGCTGCACTGGTGATAGCAAAAGGGGGATGTTTATGAGTAACGGCTTCGTATGGCCTCTGGCCGACATTGCATTTATTGCATGGTAAATTGTAACATGCCACATGTTCAAGCAATTTCTTATGTGATAAAGATGGCAAACCAGCCTCAAAGCTGTTACTCATTTTTGTGGCTCATTTGTATTGCTCTTTAGTTTGAATGTGTGGTATGTTATTTATACAGTGAGAGGGTCATCATCCCAGGGCACACTGAACTGCCCCCTCGCCCTGCACCCCCTGCTAGGTGAACTCGGGCTGTCCTTGTGGCCATGGCTGCCATGCTGGGCTCCTGACAAATTCCAGAGCAGACAGAAAATAAAATTATGCTGACAAACACAGTGCTGACAAACATAGCCTGCAGCCACCTGCAGGGAGATAGGACATGGTTTCTGCCTGCAGGCAAATGGCTGTGCTCACAATGCTGGCTGCCACGTGAAAATCCTGACTGGTTGTCACTGTCACCCCAGTTCTAGGCAAGAAGAATGTCCGCTGCTTCTTGTACAGAACGAGGATGACACAAGGCTATGCAAAGGCTGGGGACATTCCCCCATGGCTGGACCCATCCCAGGTATCTATGGAAGGGGTCAAGCTATGAGGAACGCTCCCTCTTCCTCTTCCTGCCAGGTCCCACTGATCACCCTGGTTCAACAAGGGACAGTGGGGAAAAAGCAGCGAGACTTGAACTGCCCCAGTTATACCTGAGACAGATCAAGCCACGGGGAGATGCCCACCATGTCACACAGCTCTGGGCTATCCTGGTTTCATACAAAGGGTGTAGGGGAGCAGCAGTGGAGTTCACCCATTCAGTTCCAGAGCCACAGTGTAAGCAGGTGAGCTCAAAGACCTCACTACTTATGTGTCCAGTCAAAACTGGGGCCTGTTACGGCACTGTCCTCACTAGCCTTGGATCTATCCTTGACAGCAGTTCTTCACTATCAAGGATAGATCCAAGGTTGATGAGGATGGCCCAAACAAAAAAATATTTTGCAAACCTGAATTAGAAAGCTTAGAAATGTACTGTTCCCAATCAAGCTACACTACCAGTATTTCTGAATGGCCTCATAAGAAAACCAGCTCCATTCATTTATCTCTCTTAATTACTTATCATGCTATTGAACTAGTGCAGAAAAACGTTAAAATATTTCTGGTTCTCTGTTATGAAATTGTAAGTGTCAAGCTGTGTAGTATGTGAAATAATTCCCTTAAACATTTTATAATTAGTGAAAATAATGATCAGGGAAACAGGTGCTGTTAATTACTAAATCTACTCAAAATTGTGAATATTTGTTTAGTATCAAAATAATTTCACTTCCTACTTTGCCAAGCCTACTTACCTTGTTTTTTTCCCTCTCTACTCTGTATCAGACAGGAGATGAAATTCTGTTTCATGGAGGGGATTAGGATATACCCACCATCTGCCATGGGAAATAGAAGACATAGATCTTCTGCTGGTGAGAGCTATGAAGGCTCATCAGTTTTTCATGGCTTGGTACTAACTTCTGTATGTGGGGTGTGTGAGTGAGGAAAGGATGTACAATGGATTTAAATCTTTTTGTCTGGGTGTCTTGCTTCTCTTTTCTCCTGAGCGGGAACTTTGGACCCAGTGACAACCTTCACTTGACCACCATGATGAACGTGAGAGAGATTCATTTTTGTCCCTTGAGCAAGGATGCTTTTTGAGATTGCTTGAAAACAGCCTTGATTTTGATCATTTTTAGGAGCCAGCAACAATGCCAAGTCCTCCAGAATCAGCAGATAAAGCAGAGGAGAGGAAATATTTAAGACAGGAATGTTTATATACCTGAGAATACAGGGCTCTGCAGAAGTTAATTCTGTCTTAAAATGTTCATATTCCAAAAATAATTGTTGTATCTGCGGAAGGGCAGTATTAAACTATATTAATGGCTATGTAGAACAGAAGCAGAGAGAGACCTATAACATCTACTCCACTTCCAATGAGCTCTTTATGGTTTTCCCTCACCATGACTGTGTTTCCATGGCCAGTTTTGCTTCCCCTGGCTGCTTCATTACTTTGTGGCTTGAAAGTCATGAAACTTTTATAATCTTATTCTAGGTGGGCATTTTATCTAAATTATTTAGACCAGTCTAGCTCCTTTTATTAAAAAGAATCTAAATTTTAAGAGTTTTTGTTACTTGGTACATTTAGTGTGAAGATACTCTAAAAAGTTAGAAATTATCTTCATGCTATTTATTATGTTCTGTTGAACTTGTACAATATATTCACGTTAGTGTGGAAAAGGCAATGTGCATAATATTTTAAACTAGATATTCTATTTCATGATTCAAGTTTGACTGAAAAGCAGGTAGGTACAGTATCCTATTAAAGGTTTTAGTAATTTTTGACTAAGATACCTTAACTGGGCCAACCTCAAAATAGGACGTATGCCTCCTTAATGAAAGTTGTACAATTGAATGTTTGATAATTAAAATAAATAGTTCATTCAAATAAATAATCAAGTGAAGGAAGTTTGATTTTGTTTTTGTATAAATATTAGGGAACTACCTGCAAGAATAAATATTTCCCCTACTCTTTAAATCAGAGAATGTAAAGCAATATGTGATGCACATTACCCTCATTTATATTTTCCTTATGCATTTCACTAAGTCCCAGACTGTTTTATACAACCTGTTTAAAAGGGATTCTTTGATATGAAATCTAGTGAGGTTCAAAAAAGAGAGTTAAAGGTAGTGTGTAGGTGATTTGTTTGCCTATTTGTCAGTTTTTGTGGTTTTATAACATCTCTGATTTTTAAAATGTTTGGTCTCCATTTGCAGTCTGTGACAGACCCCTTCAAAAAAAAAGGAGACATTAACAGATTTTTTCATTAATGTTTTGTTACATTAAAAGAGAAATTTATTGCATTTGTGGTTTGACCAATTTCAGCACGTGATTAAGTGAACAGCATTCCTTTATTTTCCTACACAGTTGGAGGAGTAGGAAAAATCTGCCTAGAATTAGTTATGTGGGTATGAGTGGATCTGGCTAAGTACAGACATGTGGGAAGTTGAATTGGGTTCAGAATGGCCACCTGATTTAAACTTACCTCATCCCAGTGCTGATGTGACACCTACAGGCTCAGTCTCATTGGCTGGCAATCAGTCTAAACCTATAACTGAACAGAAGTTCCATGAACACAAACCAGTCTAAAAGTTGCAGAATCTGGTTTAAGATAAATCTGGATCTGGATCTATGTAGCAGCATACAAATTTGATTTAGGTCAAACTAGTGCATGGAACTTCTATCTACTTCCTCTGTGCAGCCTGAGTGCTGGGAAAACCCAGAGACTGGCCCCAGCCCTGGGGCTGCTCTTTTCATTCCCCCTTCCCCCACACTGGTCTAATTTTTGTCCCTCAGCCCCTTGCTTCCCCCCCTCAGCCAGTGCTTTCGACCCCCATCTCACAAGTCGCTCCAGATGCAGCCACTTTTATCAGCGTTTGCCACTGCTGGAGCTGAGCAAGTAAGTCCCAGTGGTGGGGAGAGGGGCAGAAGGGATGGGGGTATAGGTTCATTGGGGTGGGCTACACCTGCCCCCACACCTTTCACAGGTTGTGCGTGCCTGCCCCCCCTACCCTACCCACAGGTCGCACCTGCCCCCCATCCCACCTGTGGGTCAAGCCTGCTCCCCCTACCTCTCATGGGTTGTACCTGCCCCCTACCCTACTCATGGGTCATGCCCATGCCCACCCCCACCCCACCTGTGGGTCATGCTTGCCCCCCCTACCCCACCCATGGGTTGTACCTCCTCCCAGCCCCCGATGGACCCCTGATCCCCTCCAGCCTGCTGGACTTCCAACCCCCCAGCTAGCACCCTCCATCCTGACTTACATGATATCAGGCAGCCATTTAACTTCCCCTTAATGCCTCTGAATTTCTGCACTTAGCCTTTGTCTCTTTTATAACAAAAGTGAAGATAGACAGGATGTGCCAGTTGCATATTTTCCGTGTTGGAAAGGAGTGTTGTTTTTCCTAAATAATGAAACTGGGAAAGTCATAATGTACAACGTGAACTATATGTATTATGCCTTTTCAGGGAATGTATTAGTTTATTGAAAAGTACAGTAAAAGTGCCTATTTATAATTCTGATTTTGCTTCTTCTGAACCTCTTCCCCCCCCCCCCCCCCCCCGCCACTAATAATAAAAAAAAAAAAGGACAGGAATGTTTGGGATATTTCGTAGTTTGGCTGACTCTCTCTCTCAGCAACTTTTGTTAGACTTGATCCTATAAACAGGATATTTTAACAAGGGCATTCCTCCTTGGTTCAGCCACTGAAAGGAAAGTTCAGAGTGTTATTTAGGAAATATATCAGGAAAGAGGAAGCCTGCTATTAAATCCCAACTAGTTTAATACATTAAAGAAAAGCTCTGCTTAAATTAATACACTAATTTACTTATGTTTACTCCTTAATAATTATTTCTAAACTATTTTTTTCTCCACACATGGATTCCTCAGTAAGGACTGCTTACTTGTGAAGGTTGAATTTAAAAAAAACCAATCTTTAGACTCTCAGAACATAATAAATGGACCTATATTTTGCAACTAGTATTTTAATCCTTTCTAATTCTCAGTGCCAATAGTTCAAAACTAGGCACTTTGAATTTTAAGTCACACTTTTCTAAGACTTCACATTTAGGCTGAAACAAAACATCAGTAACCTTTTCTGGATCTGTTATGCTGTTACTTTTTTACATAATTTACAGCTATGTACAGAAGTGGAAAATACAGCTCTTAAATCTAATGTTCCAAATCTTGTCCTTCAGAGTAATGCTTAGTGTTAACTGATCTTGCTGCTCTTTTACTGCCACTGCAACTTTTCAGAGGAAGAAGTCCTTACTTAGCACTTACAAAGCCATGATAAAATTAATTATACTGCTGTAGTGATCTAATTTATTGCTTTGCTAGATCTACATTAGAAATTTGTCCTGGTAGGTATTTTTTGTTTTTCTTGTCATAGTGTGGCAAGAAGTGTGTCTTTTTAGTGTCTGTCTGCTTTTCTTTGTATAAAATATTTATTTGCAGTAACATATATTATTCATATATGTTGGCAGTAGTGAATTCTGTATTCTCCCACTTGTCACTAGGTCACTAAGAATAAGGAACAACTTCACACTGCTTTTCTGTGATACAACATCACGCGCCAAGACTTGTATGAAAAATGTATTCAGCCCCAGCATACTGAATATATGTACTTTGCTCAATCTTTTGGGCATGCAATTATAAACCAGATTATATAATATTCTTAATTAGGGTGTATATTGTAGCTCCTCAATCTGCTTTGCATTTAGTCAGATTGATAATCAGTCTGCATTGCCTCACTGGACTATTATGTTTGCTAACACCTTACAGAGTTGCAAAGAAAAATAATTCCATATAAAATCTTCAGCAGATTAGGAAGTGAAAGTGTAAATAAAAGGAAGACTGCTTATTGCTCTTGTCACTGTGCTCATTGTCTGACCAAAAATCTCACAAATATTTGTTTCTTTGTAGATCGAGATGTAAACTCACTGCTGCATGTAAATTTTGTATTGCTTTTTCTCATCAATTTCTTTGTAATGAAAGAATCCTTCCACTGTGATTATACTGTTGTCCCACTTAGAAACTTAAAGTTAAAATACGTTCATAACTTTTTTCTTTAAATATCAAAAATTAAAAACAGATAATATAGTTGCTCCCTAGGAACCTTACATATAGGAGGTTAGTGTTGCTTTTTTCATAGCATGCATATAATTAGTGTTCTAGCTAGAAATCAAAAACTGTAGTTACAAAGTGTCTGTGCCTTTGCACACTAGACAGCAACTATGCTGTTGACATGAAAGCAATAGAGAAACTGCTACCTGAGGGTGGGGAGGTAAGCAAGGAGCATTTTTATGTACCGTTGCCTAGCTTCCTGGTGTTGCAGATGGAAAATACTCAGAGCACCGTAATGTTGAAACACCTACACATTGCGCTTCCTTTTATGTTTAGGAGTTGTTATGGGCTTCCATAAGGAGCAAGAGAAGAAATGAGTGAGAGGGGAACTACTAAGAATGTAAATGAACAGTGCTGTATCAGTATTGCATATTCCAAACATTTCAGTAGAAAATGCATTTTAGTTGCAAATCTTAGCTTTTGTTTCAAAATCTACAAAACTATACAAACTAGTGCAGTGTTTATCTTTGTAATCCTGATTCTGGCTGCAGTTCTGTGAGTACTCATTGATTTGTTTAAGTATTTGTAGGTTTGGGGCCTTCTGAGATAAATATTTACTCTTAATTAATGTGTTCCCTGGTTCTTTACATTTCCTTTCTCTTCAAATACTGAGCATAATTATGTGCATAAATATATTCCAGTCACTATAAAAAGTTGTGGAATAATATAAGTAGTCTTAGAAAAATGGCATTTCTTTTTTAAAAGTTCAGGAGTTAATAGTCAATATCTATTTATAAAGGTGTGGGTTCCTTGTCCCCCCCCATTTTATCTACTTTGGCTTGATCCTGCAGATGTATGCTTGCTTAATTTATACGTTATAAATAGCCCCATTGAAGTCAAGTAGAAAAATGCAAATGTTAATTACTGTTCCAAAGGTAAAGACTCAACAATGACATTCATAACAAGCCAACATAATGTACTCGATAACTATCAGGCTGTGTTTTTAAAGCTTCATGAACTAAAATGCTTTGGAACACCTGCATGTGTTTTCATGAGTCTCCTGATGTAGTTTATACTTCAAACATGCATCACATTTGGGGCCTGAAGTGCTCATTCAGGACTAATTATGCAAATATAACACACATGCTATTTAAGTCAAAGGGACTACTCACAGGTGTGAAGTTAGTAGGTTTTACTGTTTGCAGGTCAGTCCTGTATACCACCTCCTGTTGCTCCTTGACCATGTTGCATTTCAAAATATAATTCTAGGCTCTGTGGTATGTTGGGAAATAGCTTCCCTGCCAGTAAATTTCAGCTACAAATGAATTTGGGAGAGTGGTTGAAGGTGAAATGTCTAGTTGGATCTATCAATTCAGATGGCATTCTTGCAAACCTGACCATAAAACATCCACAGTCTCTATCTGCTCTCTGTAACTTTTCCCCAGGGCAGCTCCACCCTGGAGTAGTTTAACATATGAAGGCAAAATTAGGAGATTCTATTTAGCATTGTTAACCTGAGGCAGCTTATTCCAAGGCCCATTGAGAGGCATACTCCTGCCCTCAGCCAGGAGGGTCATATAAATGAAAGAAAGTGCCTCCCCTCTCTCCTCTTAGGCTCAAGTACATATAGAATTGCTTTTGCTGTACATAAAGCTCTCTGGCTAACTTTTTAGATGGGACCTGTTTGTCAGCCAGGGACAAGCTGTAAAGGACTTGTGTGAGTGCCCCATGTTACACTACATTTACTCTAAGGCTTGTACTAGTGCAGTTAGTTCTCTCTGACTACACTGGAGTAGTTATCCTGAATCCAGAAAAGCACTTAGGATCTCCACATCTAGTGCATTAAATAACAGAAGTAGTGGCGGTTCAATATATTATCTGGACTGGGAATGGAAACTTCTGCTGTTGGCTGGAGGAGGGAGGGAATACTTTAAGCAAGGGAAATTTAATTTAAAGTGTAGGTTTTATATCACTAAGGTATTTAATGTACACAATACCCTTATCATCATCCCAAGTGAAGGGGAAAGTCTTACAACTTTTGTTAGGAAATTAAAGTGAATATGGTTATTCTGTAGTTTACATCATGTGCTAAAATGTAACAAAAGGTCCATCAATTTTCTTCAGGCTGAGCCTGATTGAACTGCATATTATGTTAGAAATCACAATGTAAGTAAGTTCTAATTTTTTGAGGAAACATGATGCTCTTTTACCTGTTGCAATGTAATTGGATAATGCATGTACAAATGATGTGTTTAGCCTGCCAATGAATGTTGCTAATGCCTTACCAAAAAAAAGCATATTTTTTGTATTTTTTTTCCCTCAGAGGCAAGTTGAAACAATGCTAGATTTGGGGAACTGTTTACTGAAAAGCATTTTCTAATAGATCTCTGAAGAAGTGCAATTGTATAATTCTTATTGTTCAGTGCATACAGTACATTGTCTCCATCACTCTGTACACTGCTGCTATTAGTGCTTGTTCTAATAAATCTCAATGTACACTGTTTAAACTACTGTAACTTCTGTGGTTTGATTTATTTGTAGAAGAACCATTTCAGAATATGATTCATAAAGCAACTATGTGTACATGCTTGCTGGAATTTATTGATGAACTCTGTCCTGCATCTCAAAGCATGCGCCGTACAGATTCTTACCTGCCAAATTAAAAAAATTAAAGTGATTTAGAGAATAGCGTGGTTCTGGCAGTCATAACGCTAAAGCAGCCTTTTTCCACAAGCACCCTCCTTAACCTCCTGCACCCAACTAACATTTTCCACTGCAGGATTCCCTTTATAAAGGAGCGTTCCCCTGGCATGCCACTCTAGTGCTGCTCCTTTAAAGCTGACCTAGCAACTTGGGGTTTTTCAATTGGCACGTCCTGGCTATATCTTTTTGTTACATCTGATACAGATCTGTTTGTCATAGTTTTGTATTCCATATGGTTAGGGGGGGATCTCATGGTTTGTTTTTCAAATTTCTAAACGTGTCTAAATTTTTATGGGAAAGTATAGGTATATGGCAGTTTAAGGTGTTCTCTGTGATAACTAAAGATAGTTTAATGAAAACACATTCATGATCACTTGGCATATTTTTGTAGAAGGAGCAAGATGAACAGCATGAAGTAACTCCATTACATTTGGCTTTGGAATTTTTCAGGCTCTAAAATGTTCTGTTTGCAGAAAACAGGAAGAATTAGTTCCAGAGGATGTAAGGCATTTGGTTGTTTCTTGGCCTTATAAAAAGTAAAATGTTAAAACAGGCTGGAGTACTGCCTGGTTGGAAACACCAGAGAATGAGGACAAATTCCTTTTTCTCTATGCCTTTCAATACTACTTTTATGCTGCAGAGTACACATCTATACTCATCTTAGGTGCCTTAGGCTTAGTTTTGTGCTTAGAGCATGCTCTCAGTTAAGTCCGTTATTTCAGTGGAGCGTCTCAGTGTTCATTATAGCTTAGTTGAGATCTCAGAATCTGGCCCAAAATGTCTTTCAACAACATTTTTCTCTATTTGGTGATTGTAACTCAGCAAAAATGCTGGGCACAAGCTAAGTGTAAAAAGTCACCTGTCATGTTGACTTGATTGACTGAAAAAATAACCTTTGGGCTTAATGTGATACAGGATCATTAAACTTCCTTGCTATGCTCTTGTAGAATTACCTGACTCAACTTCAGGACTGTTACTTAATCATGAAAGTTATTTTATTTTTAATGTGTAATCTGTCCAAGAGATGGATGGAACCTCCTTTAAGCCGCAAACATATATGCCCTCTGGTGCAATGAAGTGAGACAGTTTGGGAAGAGACAAGATGTCATTCCAACTCAGCTAATGTAGCTGCCCACAGAAAAGCTGTTAGGATTGTAGGTACAAAATCAGAAGTATGCTATAGTGTGCAAGGAATTTTTGGCTGCCTATAGGTCACCTAACACATCTAGACAAGGATTTACCCTTTGAATCTCTATTAGCTTATTTGAGGCTTAATTTTAATTTTCTGAACTTTAAAAGCAGCCATAACTGCCTGAGATCAGTTCCTGGTCTCTTATTATTTATCAACAATTTTAGCAGTCTGTCTGGTTATAAAATGCGTTGGACTAAATCTGAGTTACTTGTAATACACTATTATACCACAAAGGATGTGTTTAGCAAATGACAATTTCAATGGTAATCAGAAATTATTTGGGCTTTAAAATATCTAAGAATGTTAATACTATTGTTTGCCAAAACTTTCAGAATACTCAGTGTTACATTATGGGATGTGAACAAGTGAAACAGTCTGGTACTATCTTTGGGGGCTGTGTTAATATATCTTTTAATTAATGTATTACCTCACCTAATTTATTATGTAACCAACCTGTTGTAATTCCTCAATCCTATTTTGATAAAATCAACTCATTGATAGAAACCTGCTAAACAGTTGATATTTATCAGGAAAGGATACAAGGGCTCAATTTTCATTAACAAAGATGCAACTGTCAATTGAAAAGGGTGGTTTTCGTCTTCCTAATTTTGGACAATATCACAATGCTGCCTAATTAAGGCAGGTTATCTACTGGATGATTAATATTACTGGTAACTCCCCTGTATAGGTAGAAGGTGAACAGACACTCATGTTTCTCCTTCCTTGAACAAGTATTTTAGGCACAGTGCAATGTCGTGGTTCAGTGGTAGAGTCCATGCCTGTCACTTGGGAGACTAGGGTTTGATTCCCAGACATGCATATAACTGCAGCCATTGGGGCACCAAATGTCCAGGCTCCATTTGGCCTTTGGATACTGTCTCAATGGTAAAAAGTGGGGATAGAAGGTCTGGACAGCCTCCACTCCTCCATATTTCTTCCTAGGCATATGTGTTGAAGGCCCTGGTAACCTCTCATGCATACTTCCATGTCAACAATTGCCTAATGCTGTCTCTCTAATCTCTACAAGTTTTGCAGCCCAATGAGCTCAGAAAAAGTTGGCAAGCATATTGTAGTTTCATTCTTCATTACATTGAAAGGCATTCTTTATGTAGAAGGAAAAAGTAGTATGCATGTAGAATAGCTCCTACTGGGAAGTTGTATTAAATATTTATCTGAGACCTAATGAATTTGACCTTCTGAAGACAGTTGAATGGCAACGTATGTAGTTTTGTATCAAGTTTTAGAAAATCAGTTTGAACTTAAGGCTTTAGGTGTAGCAAATGCTCCTGATATAATAACTGTTGCTATGAAATAATAACATACATATAAATAATAAACTCTGGTTTCAGGCTCCGCATAATGCTGCCATGTGCACTGCCCCGCTTTTTTCCACTGCAGGTTTTTTGACACTGGGATTTCCCAGTGTCAACGCCCCCCCCCCCCCCCTC
>NW_017729031.1:60733031-60766139 GCF_001723915.1 Gavialis gangeticus
CCCCCCCCCCCCCCCCACTACAAATTAGCAGTGCAGGGAATGCCTGCACGTGCGGCATTGCAGATGGGTTTGCAGCCACACATACTGCACTTGCTTGCTTGTTTGGACGCACCCAAGGAGTTCAAATTGAAACCTTCATAAATTGCACTCTTGTAGTAGGCCTAACTAGTGACATGCAGGATTATATTGTTCTATTTTTTCAATGCAGTATCTCCAAAGGTCAACACTTGGTATTGTGAGATGGCACAGCTGGCGTCTATGAAGAGTCATGTTTTTGCATGCATAACTGCTTGAACAGGTGTATAATTTGGAAAGATTTCTTAGAATACTTTGGTAACTAAATTGTCACCCCTTATACACTTGTTTTCCTGTTTCATCCATCTCTTCCGTTCTTCCTTCCCTTTTTCTCTCACTCTTTCCCCTTGTGTTTTGACAGACATAGTAGTTCTGGTTGATATGTGTAGGTGACATATATGTATTTCTGTCTTGTGTTTTGCATTTAAAAATCATAATCTTAAAAAAAAAAAAAAAATCAGCCATAACTGACCTAGTATTGTACTCTATGCTTATGCTGAAGCACTTGCTTCTTTTTCCTTTATCTGAACATACAGTATTTATTTTTCATCTTTTGTTAGCTAATCATTAATTGCTTAACTTGCTAAAAACTTTTGCCATATCACTGCTATATTATGCTGTCACCTGTTCTTCAGGGACATTTAACTACAGTAACTGTAGTTACGCAATTGGTAAAAGGGCATCCTAGTAACTGGAATCAAGCTCTTACCTTGGCCTTTAAGATTATTTTCATGTAAGAGTGTAGTATTGCAGTTTGAATCATGTAGCTGGCAGCAGCTTTGCTTCTGTTGCTGTCAGAGTGCATCTTGAATTCCGAGTATTTTGCTTACCACAGGGTGCCAGCTTCTGTATGTCTGGTTTAAATGAAATAGTATCCAACTATAACACTTACAAAGACATTATACACAGCATCAAGAATTGCTTTTGGGGTTACTGACATGCCAGTTGCCTGAGGTTAGTATGAAGTCTACCTGAATATACTTGAATTCTTATTTGAAATTTACTGTGGTAACATACAAAATTTAAGTGGTTTCTTCTCAATATCTTGCTTGATCTTAGTCACTGAATAATAGGCAGGGTTTGTAACAAGTATCACTTTGCCTTATTCCTGTACTAGAAGGGAATAAGTTTCTGAATTAATATGGAAGTGAAACATTTAACTGTCTATTCAAATCATAAATATTTCAGCTGGGACACGGAGGTAAAACTGAAGACTGTAAAAATAACAGAAATTGAGCAAAAAATATTACCTGTAAGTTTTATGTTTGAAAGATTAAAGTCTAGAAAGAGAAGGTATCACATGGCTTATTTTGAACCAAATGGGCAGTCTGCCTTCAAGGGTAATTAAAGGGCTGTCAAGTTTTGACCTCCTGAAAAACCTTAAATTTACACTGTGCTTTTTATCTTTGAATACTTCAAATTGTTGATTTATAGGCTATTTATAAAGTGTACAAAATGTGTAGTATGCAAGTATCACTCAAAAGTTTTGCTCCCTGGGCCAGATGAGGGGAGCAGAGCCAGTCTGTGGGCTGTATCTGACCATGTACACCAGGATTGTGCTCCACAGGCTCTGTACTGCCTTTGGTCCAGTCCCTCATGCACTCTGGGATCAGGGTGCCTCCTCTGAATGCCTAATCTAGCACACAGGGTCATGGCCTGCAGAGCTCCCCACAGACCTATACCATGAATTTAAAGTAGGCCAAATGTAACAGTCTGCAACCTGATCAAAACTAACATACTGTATTTATTCTTTAAAAAAATTGTCAATAATTTTCAGTGGCCACTATTTGACAGGACCTCTGGCTTACATCTCCTCCAAAAATCAACCCTTTTAATATCCATGTATACTGGGCACATCTACACATGCACTTTAATGTGCATTAAATCATCACAGAAAAAGTACTCTTTAGCTAATGCACATTAAAATAAGCTAATGCACCTTTTACTAGTACCTCACAATGGAGGTACGAGGTTTAATGCATATTACCTAAAGCATATTAATGAATGTGTAGACACACCCACAGTGTAATTTCAGTGTTTTTCACAGGAAATAATTTCATAGTTTGTAGGGTCGGAAGGGACCTGAGCAGATCATCAAGTCCGACCCCCTGCCATAGCAGGAAAGAGTATTGGGGTCAAACGACCCCAACAAGGTGTTCATCCAGCCTCCTCTTAAAGACCCCCAGAGTAGGAGCCAGCACCGCTTCTCTTGGAAGTTGGTTCCAGATCGTAGGTGCCCTGACCATGAAGTAGCGCCTCCTGTTATGTAGCTTAAATCTACCCTTTGCCAGCTTGTGACCATTATTTCTTGTCACTCCTGGTAGTGCTTGGGGGAACAGGGACTCCCCCAATGCCTGCTGGTCCCCTCTGACTAGTTTGTAAACGGCCACTAGATCCCCACTTAGCCTTCTCTTGTGGAGGCTGAACAGGTTCAGGTCCTTAATAATAATATTATTACTGCTATAGTACCCAAGCTTTCTCATTGGGATTTATTATCCAGTTGAGACCAGGTCAAACCTTATTTGTTATGGAAATCTGAAGGCCTTGCTGTCCAAGTTTTGTAAACAACAATAACATCTTTTCTGAATCTTCAGATGGAATGCTACGTAGCTGATGTTTCCTAAGTCAATGACTATGTCACAGATTTCCATCAACTCCACTAAATAGTGGCCTTTATTTGCCTTTCTGATACATTAATAACGATCACAGAGATGACCATACAAATGAAACTTCATTCACAAGATAAAAAAAATATAAAGAGATTTCTTATGTTTTCAAACAGAAGCCACACCCCTCAGAGACAAATCCCATGAACTCTCTCTACCTTGAGGAGTCCGATGCTAGCATCTCTTGCTTCAAATATAGAGGCCTTTCCTAAAAAGAGTAGCAAACTACACCCACACTTTTTAGGGTATTCCGTTGCTTTCCCCTTTTACCTTGGGTGGGTTTTAACAAAGCAGCAGAGGGTAGAAAAAAAACCATATTTAAATAATTCAAAAATTGTAAAAGCAGAACACTGGCAGGGGGACTTAAATGCCTAAAAATATATATATTTTAAATTATAGTGTTTTAGGTTAGTGGGGATCCCACTACATCTTTCTTATGTATACTAGTTGGGGATTGGAACTGCAATCAAATTCAAAGGACAAAAGAAGCAGAGGAGTTATAGGACATGGGTACATTCCACTCTGACATTTAATTGAAAGCAGTTCTTGAAACATGCTGCAGAGTACATACCATTGTATCATCCAGAAAATTTCTATTTTTAGTATTAAAGGGTAGCCTTTATCATCTTGCTGATAAACTTACAGGGTCATATTCTGTGCTAAGAAAGACCTTCAGTGCCTCTTTAATTTTACCTACATGTATGTGGAAGAAATGAAGAAAATATCCAGTAAGATGATTTTTGGAGCCTGTCCCGCCATGGGGTCAGGGCGCGGTCACACTGATATTGGGGTGGATAACTCACGCCCCATTTGTTCTTTTTGATCTAGCTTTAAGGGAGGAGGAAGGCTTGTAATGTGTGATGGGTAAATACAAGCGGTTTATTTACTTACGCCCCTTTTTGTTACAGTCACGGTGCAGGATTCGCAAGTCGTTACAAAATGTTCGTCAGCAAAATGCATGGGAGCTCAATAGCGGGGTTGAAAGTTACGCCTGGGGAGCAGTGGTGGGAGACGACGGGTGATCAGCCTGGATAGCTGTGAGGCCTGCTCGCAGTTATAAGTGAACTTGATCCTGGTCACGCTTGGGTGGTGTCTTCCAGGACGGTCTCCTCAAGCGGCAGGCGGGTGCGGGTTTTAAACCCTGCCATTTGGTTTCGGTTTGAGTCAGCCAATCAGAACCGAGAATGGTTTTTGCTTCCTAATATGGGAACGCTGCCGTGCCAGCGTGGAATTTTCCATTCATGCTTGTTTTTGCAAGCCCGGGCTTGATCGCTTATGGGAGGGTGCATGCGGCACAATTGCCATTTTGTGCTTTACATGCCCACTTGCCGCATGCGCACTTACAATTCATTTTCATCGTCATCCTCACTATTAAACGGGGTTACTGGCAAGCGGGTATATACAAAAGCAGATAAATGCATTAGTCTAGTTTTCATCCAAGGTAACAAACAACAAATACATCCTATAATAAGGCTGACACTACCTAGAAATACAATTCCCATTACAACAAACCTCTGCAACCAGGCCGGACCAAGCCAATTCAGCCAACTGAAATCCCACTCGAGCCAGCCATCGCTGGCGAGTTTCGAGTGATCAATGAGGGTTTTAGCATCTTGAATTCCTTTAATGACATTGGAGAGGTTAAATGAGGTCAAATTAAACTTGAGACAACAATGGGTATCATTCGCGAAGAGGGAACAGAGTCCTCCTTCAGTAGCTAAAACATAGTCTAGGCCTAAGCGATTGTAATATACAGCTGCTTGGGTTTTTTGCATTGTTTTTTCAACTCATTCAAAGCCTAACTGGGTGGCATTTGTGAGAGCTTCAACAGCTTCAGTTAATAATACTATGCGGCTCATGACATGGGATGACCCGACATGTGGAAAATACACAGCCCACTTGTCCCAATAGGTCATTAGTTTCCAAGCGCGGTCTACGTCGGGGTCATCTCGCAGGTTGCGTTTGGCGCATGGGAGAGTAATACTGCTCGCATGAGATTGATTAAAAATTAAGACATCAGGGCTACTTAAATGTGGAATAACTAGAACAAAAGAAATGTTAGATAGAGGTGAACGAGATACTTTAGAGGTATTAAGATTAAGCCACAACCAACCGGGCGGTAGCATCAAGGTAACTGTTAAAGGAGTAAAACAATTCCTAAGTGGAATATATGGTAGGGTAAAAAATCCACTACCGTGACTTATGTCGGATATGTTGAGGTCGAGGGGTATGGGGAGCGACTTGGTACTAAGACCAACAAGTATTTCGCCGGTTTCATCGCCAGTGTGGGTTGAGGAGGCTGGACAAATGCTTCACATTCCCCACAACAAAGACAGGACTGCTCGGACCCCGTACGGATACAAGTGATGGAAAAATGAGGCATTTTTGGGCTGAGTGGTGAGCAGATGGACGCCAGCGGCTAGGGTGTCCGCAAGGGTGGAGCCGTTGATGACAGTGATATTAAGGTTAAAAGTGGTTAGGAGTGAGCTGAGATTAGATGCACACGACACGTGATTTGGTGGTGCATCCTTGGATTCTCCTGTCCAGACGTAGGGCCAGGTTGTTGTAGCGTTTTTGGCGGTAATATCTGACCACACTGTGGCACTTTCCAGGTTTCCAGGGCGGGCCACGGGACAGGAGGTCTTGTTAAAAAGGCTAATACAGTTAAATAGGCTACAATTGGGATAAGATATGGTTAAAAAGAAAGAAAGACAGTTAACGCTGTTTAAGCGTGGAAAGCACAGCTTGTAATCAGTTCAGTTGACGATAGCTTCATCTCCCTCCTGAAAACATTCTGCAGCCAAAAGAGAGACGGTGTCGAGGAAGGTGTTGCTGTTCTTGTGGAATGACAACACTAGAGCACCAGCTGTCAGCAGGGTTAAAACAGTGAGGGAGGAGTTCATGGTAGTAACTCTTAGGTTACCTGTAATAAGACAACAACACAAAGTAACTGGGGCTAAGATAATAACATAACTATAACTGCTCAGAGCGCCTAGAAAGCCAATTATGATGTACTAAATGGGATTTAAACTGTTCTTTCAGTTCGCAAATGTAAGTGTTGGGATAAGTGCTGGGCTTGATAATGTGTCCTCGTATGGGGGTCGGACGGGAGTCGTTGTGGGTAGGGATTGTCACCCATATGGGCGTGGCGGGCTCATAGACAGGTTTCCAGGGTGGCGGTCTGACTGGATTGTGGGGTTCCCACAACGCTTTGTCAAAATTCAGTGAACTCAGCACTTGCGGTAAGTGCGTGTCCCTTCCTTTATAACTTCCATTTCCACAAAGGCGTAGTTTCTCTTTCAACAATCCAATGAAGCGTTCTACGACGACGCTGCTCTGTGGGTGGTATAGTAAGTGAAGATGCCAGCCAGTGTTGTTTTCCGCTGCAAATTCAGCGAGCTGGCGGCTGTTAAATGGCGGTCCGCCGTCGGACTGTATTTGTCTCGGGTACTTCCACCACTCTCCTACTTGACAGAGTGCATGGACGACGTCTTGGGCGCGGGACTTTGAGAGTGGTATCACTGCTAGTTGGCATGTTCCCAAGTCGACTACGACAAGGCTTGGGTTTTCGGTGAGCTTCGGGGAGCGGTCCAAGGAGGTCGATTTGCCAAGCTTGACCGGGCGCAAAGTGCGATGCATCGTAGGCATACTTTTCATATTTGACACCGTGCTGGGGCTTATTGTGTCTACAAGCGAGGCAGCGACGTGCTGCTTCATCCCAGGCCTTGGGTCAAACTTCTTTGCTCTGTCCCCCTGCTTGTTGCCAGCGAGCACGTGCCTTACGCTTTCCTGGGTGGTTCCAGAACTCCTGAAGCCATTGGACTAGGTGATCATTGTTGGGCATCACTAAGGCCTCGGCTGTCATGCATCGAGGCTCTTGTAATGGATTCTGCACGTAGTCATCGATGCGGGAGTGGACAGGGTCGGTATTGGGCTGATGTGAATGGATATGTTTAATTAGCGGGAGCTGGCTGAACTCTTTTTAGTTGCGAGAAGATCACTTCCCACACGTCTGTGTTCTCTGTGGGGTTGGCTGTGCCCATCGCGACCTTATATGTGTACTGGCTATCTACCACCAGCACTGGAACGGGTCGAACATCGTCGTGATACGCGTAACAGTGCTCTACCATGCCTTGGAATCCAAGAAGCTCTAGACACTAGATCCTGTCCAGGCTTTTGCACGCACTATTGCTCATAGATCCTGTCCAGGCTTTTGTGCACGCACATGGTTGGCAATGATACCTGTAGCAGTGGTCGACTTTGGTGGACCCATCAGAAGCCATCCATCCGTCTTCGGTCATGCCATACAAGAAGGGTCGTCTTCCCGCGGTGGAGTTTCGGGGACTGGTATCATGGTGATCCCAGTTGTACCAGTCATAATGGTGCTGGAGGACCAAGCATGTCCAAGTCTTGCTGTCACCTTGAAAGGTGGGCTCTGGACGTTTGGGATCTAATAGAGGCAACAATGAGGCCGCAGGGAAGCAGACTTTTCCTGCCCCCTTGGAATATGCCGAGGCAAGTTGAAGGGCTAACAAAAGTTTGCCATTCATTCCATACCGATGTTGGGTTGCATGTAGAGTTTTGTGTGCACAATGAATGAGCTGACTTTGCT
The DNA here is from genome assembly GCF_001723915.1 of Gavialis gangeticus. Taxonomy (NCBI): domain Eukaryota; kingdom Metazoa; phylum Chordata; order Crocodylia; family Gavialidae; genus Gavialis; species Gavialis gangeticus. The sequence goes on from NW_017729031.1 coordinate 60,740,385, forward strand.
CATTACGGACAGATACAAAGATGTGCATGTCCGTAAAACCAGCGTGAACTTCGAGCCGAGACGACGGGTTCCACGCCACTAGGGATGTGGTCGCTAGACTGGTCGAGAGGCGTTGTAGCTCTCGCGCATCTTTTGGTGTCCATGGAGATACTTTGTGCGCATTGCAGCGAATCTGAGACTGGATGCGTGCTAGAACGGGCAGATGTTCGGGGTCAACGAAATGGCGTTGCTAACCGAGTTCTCTGAGTAGCTGTTGGAAGTCTTGCTTACTTTTTGGTGGGTTTCTCAACCAGTGCGCGAGTGGTGGACCATCACTGGACAGCATGCGGAATTGGTTTTCATTGAGCTCGAATCCCAGGAAGACTAGCTGAGTCTGTGGCGTGAGCTGAGATTTCTTATCATTCACTGTCCACCCGTGATTGGTGAGGTGATGTACGAGCTCTCGAACCGTGGTAGTGACCTGCTGTTCTTCGGAGCCCATGATCGCTAGGTCGTCAATGTAGCTCCAGACTCTGACATCGGGATGGGGGTTTCGAAAGTTCGCGAGGGTGTCGGCGATGGCACTACATGCAAGAGCGGGTGCGTTACAGTAGCCTTGTGGGCAGACGTTCCATTTGAACATCTGCCCGTTAACAGCCATGTTGAGGGTGCTGAGGCGATCGTCGATGCTGATCGAATAAAACATGTCCGTTAAGTCGATGGTGGCACCCACCATTTTATGGCTTCATGTTGTCATATTTGGGACAGTGTGTCGGGGAGAGACAAGGCATATGGTGTGGCAAGTGGAGAGCAGCGCTTGTTGGCTTCATGATAGTCGATGACCAGGCGTACAGCTCCTGGTTGGTGAGCTTTAGCGAGACCCCAGCCGGTTGACAGGAAAGTCGAGGCGGTGACAGGAGTGATTTTTCTCTCATCTTGTAAGCGCTGGAGCAAGGTCTTCAGGGGATCATGGAGCAGTTCCTTCATTGGAATGGGGCGGTACCTCCAGGGCCTTGTAGAGTATAGCGACAGGACAGGCAATGGACTCGCTGTGGTGACAGGCAGTATGGCGGCGACTTGGTGCTTGAGCCACAGTTGACATAAGCTGGGTATGCCCAGGAGGTTTACATCCCCCAAAACGGCTGTAAGGGGTTTTTCCTCTCCTTTTACCCAAAAATGCACAACTTGGGTTTGCTTCATTTCATTCAGGCCTCGAACGAACGTGGTAGCCTTAGCGGGTACATGCGGGACGTCAGGGCAGATGACATTGACTTGAGCTCCAATATCCAGGAGAAAACGCACATTGCGAGGGTGTTGCAAGCGCGGGGGGTGATAGACGGTAATGCGGCTATAGGGTCGGGAGTCGGTCACCGCGGAGCCGACGGCTACGCTCAGTTTTTTTGAAAGTCACCCTCTTGCCAGTTAAAACTGAGGCGGTCAGTGAGATGTTGTTGGCTTTCTTCCATGAGCTTGCAAATGTCAGCTTTGGAGAGTCCGGAGCGATTTAGTAAAAAGCCAAACATAGCTCACTCACGGGGCAAACGTTCGGGTCAACTGGTGCATCGATCTGGGATAGGTCGGCGACTGGGCAGGCGAGCTTTGTCCTGTCGTTCTTCTAGGGTGGCGGCGTGTACTTCGGCGGAATGTGTGGAGCTCTCGAGCTCTCTCAGGGTGGCTTGTAGCTGACGGTGGCAGCCACAGCGTCACCCGCTAGACCGGCAAGCAGGAGGTCGATGGTGATCTTATGGGGCCCCCCTGTGACATTCCACGGCGGCTCGGATTGCCTCTGGACGTACCGGAACTGTGGCCAGATCTGCTAGAAAGCGGTGGGGCCACGGGCCATTGATATGAGCGGCGGTAAGGCCTAACGGGGCACACCGCGGGTCCCACAAGGCTTAGGAGATGCCAAAAACCGTGTGCACTAGGGCCGTTGGATCAAACCTGGGTGGGCCACCATCTTGCCAGTGGTATGCATGGCCTGGAGCATGTCTAGTGAGTAGGGCCGGCAGTAGGATTGGCCAGTTGGTGTTGTTCAGATGTGGGGCCATGTCAGTTAATATGCCCCCACTCCATCCCGTATTACGGACTAAAGTGGTTGTCTCCTCCACATCGAGGGTTTCATGACCGGCTTCCATGACAAGGCGGCCTAGCCATGCCATGAAAGTCTCCATTTGACCCTTGCGAGTGGCAGCTACTAGCTCAGTCAGTTCCGCCCAGGAGCGGGTATGAAGGATCTGGGTGGTTTGCTGGCCCGCTGCTGTTATTCTGGTCTTGGTAACTGTGACAGGGAGTGCTTCTTCTGGTGGGGTGGTTGGGGGTAGAGGTGGGCACAACTTTGGTTCCTCCTTGCTCAGGGGAGGTACGTAGGGAGAGGGTGCTGACAGAGGTGGTTGACCGCCCGTGGGAGGGGCCAGCATCTTAACCCCTGAGCCTCCCGGGTCGTCCCTCTCCTCCCCCCCCTTCCCTTGGGTGGTGGCTGCTTGGCCATGTCTAGGTGTTGGCGCGCCGATGTTTCTAGCTGGGTCTCTAAGTCGGCAGCCTTGCATAGGAGAATAGAGACTGTGCGGAACAGGACATTTAGCATTTTTCCTTTGTCCCACTTCGGGCCACCCCACTTAGTGGCAGTGCGTCCATCGGATTCAAGGGATTCACGACACTGTGTTAGCAGTTCGTGCCTGCGCGATCCCTCCTTTAGGGCGGGGCAGTTAAACTTATCTGGAGGGGTAGTCTCTCCTCCCTCCTTGAGGTGGCGTATACACCGGGCAAACTCTTGTGCCGGGGTCGGATTAGCTGCGCCCACTGGCTTAACTCTGGCAAGATTTAGCGCTCCGCACACCTCGCGGGCCCGAAACATAACCGTCGGGTGGCTCATGATGCAGCCGAATGCTGCGGGGCTCAAACTCATATTCCATTCCTTTCCCCCGGTTGTTAATGAGAGGTAGCCCATGATCTCATCGCAGGCCGAGGGACCGGCGGCCTGGTGGTACGTTATATGGGCCCAAAGGTCATCAGGATTCAAGAGTGGCTGTGCCCCTCTCGTCCACGGGCAGCAGCAGAGTAATTTGTGCTGCTTCATTCCTCCATCCCCACCAGATCCTGTTTATGACACCATGTCCTGCCGTGGGGTCAGGGCACAGTCACACTGCTATTGGGGTGGATAACTCACGCCCCGTTTGTTCTTTTCGATCTGGCTTTAAGGGAGGAGGAAGGCTAACCTTTTTTCTGAGAAGAAAGCAGCAAGTAAATCTGTGAGTCTGTGTGCTGTGAACCAGCTACAATAAGGAACAAGATAAGATACAGGGGCCCAAAAAAAGGTGGAAGATGGTACAACCTGAAACAGAAAAATAGACTGGAATGTGGAAAACAACACGTAATTGGTAATAGAATCCAAGATGAACATATGCAAAAAGGTGAATGGTAATTGATGAAGAAGCCTCCAGAAGCTTCCAGGTTTTAGTCATAGAATCAATGAGTCTGAAGGGAGCTAGACAGATCATCTAGTCTGACCCCCTGCCATGGGCAGGAAGGAGCACTGAGGGCGGTCAAAGTCTGCCCATTGACCAAAGAGCAGGAGTCAAGGTCTTAGACGTGCTCATAGCAAAAAGACGTGTAAATGCATGAAATGCATAGGCAATTCTGTGCTAATGAAGCAAACAGTAAACAGAGGCAGAGTTTAAGATGACAGGAAAAATGGGTGGAACAGAAGGCAGTGCGAGGGTAGAGTAAATGTTAATGAGTATAAACCAAAGTGTATAAATATGTGAAAAAATTATTGTTCATTGTGGCTCCCCATATTCTATTGGTGTGGGAGCCAGTCCAAAGCTGTCTCCATTCTGACTAAAGCTGCTGCAAGCAATGTGTGCTGGTGTTTAGTCCCTGCTCTGCTCTGGCTAATGAATAACAGGATCCACAGGTAATTGGACCATCTTCTCCCAGTTGTTGGGTGCTGCATAGTCAGGGTCTAACACTTAACATATCACATTGGCCATTCAAAACACTGCAATAAAGCGTAAAAATATGGCAAGTATTGAGATTTAAAGCATAGGCAATAAGTTAAAAGACTTATTGTTGAAACAGTAAGTAGTTTTTGTATTTCTGTGGTCAATAAAAGCAGATGCCAATCTCCATGCTTCTAGTTTCTTCTGTTCTTTTTGCACGCTAATAATATGGCTGGGCTGGAGAGCACTGAAGGCAAGCTAACTGGTCACCAACTTTTCCCTCATCACCAAATATATAGACCAAACACTGTTCCATTTTACTTGTGGGTGGTGGCTAAATTTAACTAGATTATCAACACCCAAAAACCAGAGAGAAAAGCAGGTAACTGGTGGGTGGGTGGGTGCATGCACAGAGTAAAGTTACAGATTAATATCCAAATGACTAAACAGCTGTATTATAATAGAGGACTTTACCAAACCTACCCACTTATTTGTAAATGAAATTGCATCATATATACTGCATATTCACATTCATTATAATCCATTCTGAGACTCAAGCAATATGCAACCACAAAGATGGAAGGAAAATTCCAACTGAATCTCTTTTCTCTTTTAAAGAGAATTATACTGTATCAGCAATTTTCTACTTGAGGCATCTGAAATAGTAATGCTGTTTTTCAAATAGTATCTGTTACAGATTACCAACTCGTCTGTGCAGATGAAAGTTAAATGTTCACATTCAGTTAATTCATAAGCAAAATACTTGCTTTTTTGTCAAGTATATTTTCTTTCTCAATCAAACAGAATGCAAATACCAACTACCTCCAATGAGAGAGAATAAAGTTTCTCTTACATTTTGGATGTTGGTTTGACTTAATTAGCAGAAATATTCAAAGCGGCTAACAATGAAAATAATTTATTAAACAACTGATAATGACATATTGTAGATAGCTTAATGAAAATGTAATGTTTCTGTAACAGAATTATTTTTAAAGAAATAAATTAAGATCAGGGGTTTGAAGGCCACTGTTCAAACAATGAAGTAATAGCACAAGTCACCATGTTCATTTTTTAAAGTTTCACATCAAAAACACTTTTTACTGGATGATAAAAAGCAATAGAATATACTCTCAAGGGCCTGACCCAATGAAAGGTAGAGCATGCCTGAAATATAGGATATTTGGTGGCACTTAATACACCATAAGTTACCATCTTATGACTATCATCTTTGATGTGTTTGGGTTCCTTAACTTTGGTATAAAATACCTATATTTATCATGCTGCCTAGAGAGATTTCCATAAGTAGCAGTTAAGCTTCAGTATGTATACAAGCAGTAAATGAATTTTCTCACTGCTTTACAACACAGAGCTTATTACAGTAAACCAACCCACAATGAAAGCCTTACAATGTACCACATAATTAAAATGGTGCTTGTGCTGTGACTTAAAAGTACCCCAAATTAATTTGAACTATATAAGGGAAACATTTCAACTTGTAGTTCTCTCTCCTTAGGTCAGATCTTCATCAAAAGGTTTTGTTTAAATATCTATTTTAAGTTTATTTTCTTCCAGCCATAATCTTTAAATACTATAGTACATTATGAGCAGCATCATTGTTTGCATTACCCCAAGAGATCCCAGTATTATGGCAAACTGGAACTGGATTGCTTGAAAGTTCAGCAAGACACTGGTACTGTCCACTAACACTCGGCTCTTCTGAAATTACACAAGCAAAAAAACCCCCAACCCAATCAACTCAGCATTATTTTTGCATTTGACAGTTATTGTACAATTTTAGTTTTCAAGTTTTGCATACTGGAATCAAGTATAGCTACCAAACTGAACTACTTCACAAAACATATGGTTTAAAATTAATTCAGAATAAGAATGGGCTGTTCACTAAAGTCCTAAGTGACCAAATCACATTTTTCTGTTGTTATGATGCAATATTTTTAGTAAGTTTTACAGTAAATTTGGAAAGAGTAATTGGAATATATTTGTCAACTAAGTATCGATTGGTTTATAAAAAGTCTCTTATTTTAATAAAAGCTGTTAAGTTAACTACCTGTAAAGAAACCACATAGTTACCAAAACTGAGGTAAGACTTCATTCTTACCATATCCTGTCAAAGGATTTTTTTATATCAGCATATAACTTCCTATTATTTGGAAAATCTTTATTTTGAGTGTGTATGTCAGTAATGCTAACTGCATGTATTTAGTCTCATTTTATACTAATGCAATAGAAAACCTAAGAATTGGCATTCCAGCCTTGTAAAGCAGCAAGGTGTCCTTTCCACCGGTGTCAGAGCAGCCTTCAGAGTTGTTTATAGCAGGGGAAGGCAAAATATGTCCCATGGGCTGCAGAGGGGCATTGTCCAGCCTCCAACATGTCTCCCACGTCCCCCCTGGCTGAAGTGCCACTTGGCCATGGCATATCCTGCCTCCCCCTGGACACACAGTGGGGCTGGGGTGGCTCTACAGTGGGATAGCCTTTCTAGGCAGCTCTGGCAGTGGCAGCTCCTTCAGGCTGCCACTGGCCCCAGCCCCGCAGTTACTGACAGGGTCCAGCACACGCAACCCCAACCCCATGCTGGTTCCGGGCTTGCCCATCTGGGCTGAGCAGCAGCAGTGCAGGAGAAACTGCTGTTCAACGTGGAGAAAAGTGGCTCTTCCCCCTCCCCCTTGCCAGTGTTTCCTGGTACAGCTGCTCAGAGCCCGTGCAGAGCTGCCCCATGTCTATGCTGCATCACCCTTAAATCTGGGCTGCTCTGTGGGGCAGCAGTGGCAGCACAGAGCAGATGCAGGACAGCCCCACATGGGCTCCAGGCAGCTGCACCAGGAAGCACCAATGAGGGGAAGGGGAGAGGCAGCTTCTGCCCTACAATAAGCATCAGTTTCTCCCCCCTTGCCACTGATCCTGGGCCCCAACGTGGCTCCAAGCTCACCAGTCCAGGCTGAGAAGCAGCAGCAGTGGTGGTGATACTAGACAGAAGCTTGCTTGGCACAGGGGGGAAAGCAGCCCCTCCTGTTCACCACCACCAGGCAATTTTTGGTGTGGCTCCATCACCATAGCCTCTGGGCTGCCCTGTGACTGCTCTGGACTGTTACAGTTGCTGCGCAGGGCAACTCACAGGCAGCAATGATGGAGCTGCACCAAAAACTTCCTAGCTAGGGAGAGGGGCAGCTTTATCCTCCACACCAAGCAACTTTTTGCCTGGTGCTGCTGCTGCCACTGCTCAGCCTAGACAGGTGAATCTGGAGCCAGTGCAGGGCTGGGGCCAGCAGCAGCAGGAAGGAGCCACCCCATCCCACTGCATGCCTAGGGATGGCAGGATGTCCCAGCATGCCTGGCTGTGACTCTGCGTGCTGTTGGCAGGGGTGGGGAGGTGCCACAGGGTGCATGGACTCCAGGCTGTTGTAGGGCAGGGACAGGTGCTGACTAGCTCAGGGGAGCACCAGTGCACATGCCACATACCCTCAACCTCTCACTTGCAAACCCCACAACCACACAAATATCATATCCATACATACACCCACACACCTCTGGGGGGAGCCCCACTCACTGATACATGCACACACCCCACCACATATGCACCCATACACATACCCCTGGCCCCCTTCCCCCTCCACAAACCGCATACCTACCCACTACTCGGACATGATAAAGAATATCTTGGACTCTAAAACTTGTGTAACTCTATACAAACTATGCAGTTAGTCCAATAAAAAATACCACCCCAAAAATCCTTGCTTCTCTGCGTCTACAGTGATTTAGGCTCCACTCTTGCAATCAGACTTCTAATTCCAAGGGGATAAGTAACAGTTTACTGTCCAGTTATATAGATGATGGGCTGAGTTTGGGGATAATGTTTCTCTTCTCCCACTTAAGAAGTCTCAGTATTCTGCATATGAAAATCAGAACACAGAGAAAAACTGCAGCATGGGTCACTGTAACAGGTTGCTTTCTCCAGCACCATCTGTTGCGTTATCTGCACCGTATGCGAGGTGCCTTTGGAGTCCCCTTTAATGTTTCTCATGTCCTGCTCTCTACTCTCCTGCCACGTCTTGATGGAAATATTATAAGCAGGAGACTGCCTATTGTTTTTGTATATTGGGGTCCTCTGCCACCACTGGCCTTGTCCCAGTCTCTCTAGCTAGGCCTCCCCATCTAAACTCACCAGATAAGGTTAGACTCTGAGGCTCTAGCTCCGTGGTCTTGGGGCTCCTGGTCCTCCTTTCTGTCCCAATCTGGAGCCCAGCCTCCCCGGCCCAGAGGCCTGTCCACCAGGGCCAGCTGCAAGTTCAAAACCAGGCAGCGGCCTCAAACCTCCGCTGTCCCAATCTAAGATACCAGGTCACCTTGGCCTTTTATGACTACGCCCTCTGGCACCAGGGCTTATGCACCCCAAATACTGTACCCTCTCTGGCACCTGGGTACCCACACTGAAGTGGACCCCAAAATGAGGCCTCCTCCTTCCCCAAATAGCCTCTCTCAAACGACCAGTAGTTAATCAATCAAAACTTGTACTTAAAGAAGGCAGCATGCCAGCTTACAGTTTCTCAGGCGTTCATGCTTCCACTCCCCACCATAGGCTACAGTGCTTCTTCTGGGGTTGCTGCCACTTCTCTGGGAGTCCTCCATAGATCCCCTCCTGCAGCCACTGGACCACTCTCTATAGAGGTCTGTAACACACTCCTTCCCCCTTTGGCTACTGGCCCCTATTGCTGCCCAGCCCAGGATTTTTATAGTCCTGGCCTGCCCCCTTCTGGTCACCTGACTAGCTGGCCAGGCTCAGCTTTTAACCCCCACCTTACCAGAATGCTGTGCCCAGAAAGTTCTGGTCTTAAAGGGGCTGACCTGTCTTCTGGTAACAGGGTTAGGGTTCCCTGTTACAGTCACCAAGCAGGAATATATCCTACATGTACTATAATAACTTATTAACGTACCTGTGCTTAAATATTTTATAACAAAATTATGATCATCTGCAAGTTCTCTAAGAAATTGGTTGTAGCCTACATTAGGAATATTGAGTCAATTCCTTTTCAGCATTATCTTATCTGTTGATGAATTCCTTAAGGCAACCCAAGTGTATCCTAAAATATTTCCCAGCCCATTTTCCTGAAAAAAAATTGGAAGAGTTTTTAGATTTTCATATATTTGAAATATCTGTTTCTATATTAGAACATCTATATGTCATGAAAAATACTTTTCAACAACAAAATAATTCAATCTTCTCTAACTTGTGCAAAAGCAACATATTCAGACTCCCATGGAATACCTTCAGACTGTGAGTTGTTTCCAACTTCCTTGCTGGACTGTGTCCCCATGATGGAGTAGTGACTGATTACCTATTTCTCTCTATCTCTATATGCCATGCACTGCCTCAGTTACTAAAGTCTCACTTTTTTCCTGTCCCTAGTCTCCCTCTTTCTCTTATTCTTTGTGAATTTTTAACTTCCCCACTGCTTCAGCTTATTTGCTCTTCTTCAAAGCATCTCTGGTGTCCTTTCAGCCAAGTCCAACTTGCTGCTCCTTTTTATAGTAACTCTTGGGTATTTTTTTACCTCACCCAATATTTCTCCTTCCACGCTGTTACACAGAAAACAGACAGTACTGCATGGTGGTATAATGTTGCATGGTGGAGCTTCACTAATTGCATAGTGGAGCTAATTAGGCAGTTCCACAGTAAATGTCTCATGTAGACGTGCCCATTGAGTGCCAGTGGTTCACAGTCCTGAGGTTTTTTAATATAAAAAGATGGCATATGGCTACATTTCCATGTAGCCTTGGTCAAGGCAGATAGCTTAAACTAGGGAAAAAATCAAAAGATTGAAAACAGTGAATGTCAATTTATTTAAATATGATGGTACCAGTAATGTGTATAGTTGCAGTGTAATAGTAGGAAAAAAACCACCCATGCAGTCATATTTATGTTAGCATTTTTTTGTGTCTGTAACTGTATTATAAAATATACTGTCAGGTCAAAATGAGATGTTGTCTGATTATAGTTTCCTTATGATAGCTCTTGAGCAGACTGGTATGTAAATTGAATATAAAGAACTTGAAAAAGATAAAGTACATTCTTTTCTGGTAATATATAACTATGATCAGTTCCATTCCAGAATTTAAAAGCAAATGTCAGGGAATGTGGTTTTAAGATTTTTTTCATGTGCATGTTTTAAGCTAAACTTTTTGAATCCAGAATCTCAACAATATCTGTAGAAAACAAATATCAGATTATCAGAAAACAAATATCCGACAAGACCCAAAATCTTTAACATCCAATAGGCAATTTTCAGTTTTTTATTTTTATTTATAGTTACAGGAAATGATTTGTGTATTGTGCATTTCCTCAGAATCATGTAACTCAGCGCATTTACAGATGTGCTCTGGGAAGTGGGGAGGGCTTAATTAGAGCGACTCTGAGAGATGCTCTAATTAAAGCACCTGAAGCATCACATGTATCAACATCCCCACACTGAAAAATGGTGGGGGGAGCACTTTACTAGCTTTACTTCAAGCACCCCCATTGCCATTTTTCAGCATGAGAATGCTGATACACATGACGCTAGAGTCTGCTGGAGCATGGTAATTATTATGCTCCAGCAGACTCGACTAATCGAGCCTGCTCCAACATGTTGTGCAATGCATCAGAGCAGCCTCTCTGCACGTGTATAGGTGCCCTCAGGTTCCAAGACTGCGTTTAAACATATACTTACATTTTAAGCGCATGAGAAGTCCTGAAGTCTGGCACTCTCTCAAGATGTGAGAGGTGTGTGTTAAAGTTGGCACTGAATCACACTTCCTGGTGGCTATGCTATTCCACTGAGCAGTGATGTATCAAACTCATCTGCCTCTTGTGGGCCAGATCCAACCTGTGAGGCTCCTTTAGGACTGGATCCAGATCCACCCCTGGTGACAGAGTTGTACAAGCAGTAGCAGGATGTACAAGCGTCACTGTATCAGCTCAGAGAATCTGGGTGATTAATGACAGCTATCACTTGCCCCAGTACTACTAAAACGAGTCTCTAGGGGGCTGGACAAGTCAAGAATTCAGAGGTGGGATCTGCACCTGCTTGCTCTGCCTCTGAATTCTAGGCCCCTCCAGGAGCCCCACAGACTGGATCTTTGACACACATGCCCTAGACTATTGCATGATTAAGTAGGAACCATGATCATCACCTTGAGTTTTAAAGCAGTGTGACCATTTTTTAGGGATCCTTATCCTGTCTGTGCATGGTAGACATGCTCTGATGATGCCTGCTGAATCAAAGCCCTGAAGGGATTTAGGCAGAACATCTAGTTCTAGTTTTCAAATGAGCTTAGGCCCAAACTCACAGGCACAAGTGCCCTCAGCTGCTCAAGAGTGGGTCAATTCTAGGCATTCACACAGCAACTCTTGGCACCTAGAGAACTTTAATAAGAAAAAAATAAGGTTCCTATGAAGTTTAGGTGCCAGATGGGTGGAGGTTAAGCATCTACATGTTTTTAACTTTTTTTTTATTTAGGCAACTATAAAAACAAAACTCCAATGCAAGTGGAATACACAGGAATCACATTTTCCACGGAATGCCTAAGTCTACTGAGGGGTGCCTCAAGTCTAGAAAGCTTGACTGGAGTTCTTGAATGCTGCAGTAGACAACCCAGTGCAGCCCAAGGGATATGACCACTTATGCAATAGTTAATTATTCTGGACACTTCCCCCAAGAATATATTTGGACATCTAGGTACAACCACCACATATAGAAAAAGGAGGGTCTTTCCAGCATGTAGGAATCTAAAGTCTACATGCTGCTTTAGTCACCTAGGTCCCAGATTCACAAGGTATTTAGACACTTAAGTCAGTGGAAGTTAGACACCTACATGCCTTTCTGAATACACTTAAATCAGTGCAAGTTAGGCTCCTAAATGACTTCATGAATCTGAGAGAAATGTAAAACTCTAAAGCTCTTGGTTTAGAGGTGGTATCTTTTTTTAGATCAACTAAAATAGGAAAAAAATTATCTTTTTTGTAAGCTTTTGGGCACATGTGCCCTTCTTCAGGCTGAGGGGAAATCAAAGATTGTAAAAGTCCCCTTAGGTAGAAAAGAAACTTCATTCTGCATAGAGGAAGCTGAAGGGTGGATGTATATTCCTCTGGGTTCATGAGAGGCACATTGTGTGAGTTACTCCTTGATGTGCAGATAAGACTGTTTCTCTTCTTTGGTGGTGTCAGATATCAGAAAGGCAGGGAGGTATAGAAATCTTTCTTGTTCAGTAACGAAGCTTATAATTCCAAAAATGGCTATATGGTATCTTCCATGTTTCAGGGATATGTTTTGTAGCCATGTTGGTCTGAGACAAAGAGAAATACAAATTGTTTTTTGCTATTTTTTAGTTGGTCTAATAAAAGGTATCACCTCTGAACCAAGAGTTTTAGAGTTTTTTGTTTCTCTGTCTCATGCCAACATGGCTACAAAACATTTGCCTGAAACAAGAAGAAGGACACATGTGCCTGAAAGCTTGCAAAGAAAGATAAGCTTTATCAATCTGAGCCTTTATTAGAATTGGCCCTTAATGCAATGGATAGATATTAGAGGTGGCTGTTTTGCAGGTATATATTTTATTGGTAAGAAATGGGTAAAAAAAAAAATATCAGAGGGTAACTTTGATACCAGGCATCAAGGCTACCAGCCTGGGCCCTTCAGTTAAATGGACATGCAGATTTATCATGTCTACAAGGCATAACAGAGCTTTAAAGAACTCATGGGCAGAATCTACTGATGTATTTACTAGGACACTTCTGTAATCATCCCCTGTCACGGGAATGGGGACCTCAAGCAAGGACTGCTCACACATGCACATGCGCAGGCCTAGAAACATTGTGTTCATCTTGTTTGGGAAGTGAACTACATCTCCCCTGCCCCTGTCCCCCTCTTCCCTTTCCTAACTGGCCAGCAGCACTGTTGAAACCTAGGTGGGGTCCCCAGCACTTCTGGGGGTAAGAACAGGTACCTGTGAGCCAAGAACGACTGGTGCCTCCCAAGACTGGGGGAGAGCACAATCTGTGGGCTGCACCGGTGGTGGAGGGATGGTGATTGGCGACCGCCTGCAGAAGCTGTGGGTGGGGAGGGGGTGGCAAGTAGTAGAAGCCAGTGGCAGCAGTGGCAAGTGGCGACCACCCATAGAAGCCAACGCTGGCGTCAGCCAATCTCGTGGCGGGGGGCACATGCTGCCCCCCCGCCAGTATTCCCTGTATGAGTTACCTATACTGTGAGCAGCTGGGCTCTGAGCTCCTGCCCCTTGTGCCACCCCTCCCCCCACAAAGGCTGCATCAGCTGCCTGAGGTAAAGCATCACATAGGGGACCCTTCCCCCCACCCTGTCATGTAGGGGAGAGTGCACAGGATCCCCCTGGAACCTCCCTTAGGGGAGAGAGTGAGGTGCAGCACCTCCTCCACCAGGGCATAGGTGCTTTCACTCATGAAAAGACTAATACACACCACAGGCACCCATATAGGATGGTCCCCACAGAGAGGGGTGTGGCAATAGGTCCCACTTGCACAGGTAGAAGAGCCCACCCTGGGGAGAGGGTTCCTCAAGGTGATCCACATACCAACATGTTCCCCTCCTTGGGGAAGGCACCGTAAGGGAGGGGGTCTGGCCTGTGGGGTGGATCCAGCCCACCTAGTCTAGTAGGCTACCAGCAGTGAGGGATTGCAGGGTATGACCTGCTGCAGAATTCAGGGCTCCCAAGCAGGAAGGGGTGAGCAAGGGCTGCCAGACCTACACCTCCTATCCCAGATCCACCTCAGCTGCTACTGGCCCAACAGATCTAGCCTGCACTGAGGGCCCACAGTCTGATCCTGACCTGCAGCCTGGTGTGAGCTTGCTATCCCTGTTGTGTGGCAGTTGCATGCACACAGGACTCCCTTTGGGAGAGAGTAAGGTACAGCAATTTTATTCTTACATACCACACATGCAGACACACACAGAACTACCTCTTGTGGGTAGAGCCATGTACAGTATCTTCCTTTGCACACAAATGCCCCTCCCCCTGCCCCACCTTGGGAGAAAAGTGTTGTACGATAAAGATAATGCCCCAGACAGACAATAAAATGTTATGTCCCACTCTGCAGAAACACTGAGCTACTAGCAAATCCTCCCTTCCCTCCACACACATTTCTAGGAAAATGTGTCAACACAAGGCAAAATACCCAGAAATACCAAAATGCTTCAAACACATGCAATAAAACACATACACTAAGGCAGAGATAAAATACTTTGCAATATCCTTTCCCTTTAAGAACAGAAAATAATATACATACTGGACCTCCCCATCCAAATGCACACGCCTAGCAAGAAAGGCTTCAAATTCCAGTGAAGTATCCCTGGCAAAACCATTATATACAAAACAAAATCTCTCTTCCTCACCCCAAGGAAGAACTCACACACAGTAAAAGCCCCACAGCTGTAGGTAAAGTCTTGTCTATACTTCAGCAAAGGAAGGTTTGAAGGACCAAGAGAACATTTTATTCTGTCTGGGCTGAGTTCTGTACCCATCTATTATGCAACTACTACTGAAAGGAAATACTACCTTAGATAACAGCCTTCATGGCTCTGTAACTCAGGAGGCCTGCTAAGATGAATTTAGATTGCATAGCCCATTTTTGGTAAGCACTTCAGACTCGCACTGCATGGCAGGCACAGTCAATATGTCATTATCATTGCAAACCCAAGAAAAAGAATTTAGAAGCGTCTTTTTATTCGAAAGTTATCATGATTTTCAAGCAATAGTTGTCAGCTACTAAAGAAAAGGCAATCATTTCCCTATCAGTTTACACAGTTAATATATTATTCAGTATACTGGATTAGATGACATAACTGAAGGAAGTTGGGAGAGTTCTTGAACAATACACTGGAAGCTGGCTTGTTAAGCCATTATTGATTCTCTTCTCCAAGTAAAACATACCTAGCTTTACAACAAAGTTTAACATTAGGTTTAGCCTCAGGCTAATTAATTTACAATATCATTACAAAAGGTTTTAACATGGGTATGAGATCTGGAAATTGCAGGTGATACAGCGCTTTTTTATTACTACTACCATAATATGTTTGCTGCTGCTACCAAAAATTTTGTTAAGCAGGTTGATGATGGAGGGAGATTAATTCCTGTTCCTAGTCTCAGTGAAGCTGACAAATACCAGCCTCTGAGCCTTGTTATTAAGAAGAGAACGTGTTTTCTTTCAAAAAAATCTAAATTTGCTTCAACGCCTTTCACCTTAAAAGACATTCTTCAGGGAGAGAAAGAAATTTCTTCAGGTACGTTTTCTGTCCTTCTTTAAATCCTATAAAATAATATTTTGCAGTAAATGTAGAACTATAGTAATATGTGGAAATCATAAATAACATGAAGCGGTATTAGTATACTTTTCAGACAATTACCTTAATGAGTTATGTAATACACTCATGGAATAGAGGAGTAAATTATAAACATTGTTGGACTTTAATAAAAAGTTAAAGCTGCACTTCTATGATTACTAGGTGTCTAAAGGAAGGCACCACAGTCAGCTCAATGAAATGGACTAAATATCTGAAGTTTCCAAAAACAAGTTTAAAAATCCACTTAATGTATTAATAAAGTGTAATTCAACCTTATGTTTGTTTACAAAGTATGACTACAGAAGAGTCCTCATAAATACAGTAATATATCTTGCCTATGACTTACTTAAAGTTCCATTATTTCTTATAGACATTATAAATACACATATTCAGTAGTATTTACTAGGGACAAAAAATACTAGCCTCAATCCTATAGTTGGTTTATACGAATGAACGCTTGTATTGCCTCAGTTAACAGAGCTCAGCATGGGGCCAAGAACTTACCAATACTGATCTGATTAAATACTTTTTATATAAGATATTATAAAATTATAATTTCTTTTTATTCATTTTCCTGTTTCATTAATTTTACACAGACATTTAAGAAGTGTAATTGCTTCTAGATATAAAGTTTAATAAGTCTTAAGGAGACACTGTCATAGCACGTATACATTTCGACTATAGTGCCTATATTTTCCCTCATAGAGCCACATAACTAACAGCTATCTATAGTGTTGCTTTATATTCTAAAATAAAAAAGTGAAATCAATTTTAGAAACTTAGCATTAATAAACAACCTAGTAAGACAAACCAATGAAGTCACATGCAGGAGGGAACATCTATAGGAAAAAAATATATTTCAGGATTACAAGGAAACTTGACAGAAAAAATAAGTGTTAAATCCTTATACTGATGAGTAATATATTCATCAGTACACTGATAAATCCTTATACCAATGAGAAAGTCAGTTGGATTATTTGAGTTAAAGTTGCAAAAGACTTGTAAACCTTTGAAAAAATTGAGAATACTTGGATACTCTTTAAAGTAAGGGTGAGGTGTCATGAAGAGAATTTATTTTGATTTATATTAAGAATTTTAAAATTTGTTTTCTAATTTTGTGTGACAAAGATGTATTTTTGATGACAGATATATGTACTGATGACCGATAAGTATAGGTACAATCCATTTAGCCTTATGAGAACATGTATAAAACATTTTATTGAAAATTTAACTGGAAGATTTGATCTCAATAACCTTAAAATGTCACTCTATCCAGTAGACTACAAGGTTTTAATTAACAGATATATAGATTTAACCCAAGACCCTCAAAGGCTTTTAGATGCCTCACTCATATCTCTCATTTCAGATTCTGGGTCTTAGGCATAATATTTTGATCTTTAGTAGGTTCTTGTTTTTCCAGTCAGTCTAACAGAAAAAATACCTTATATATAACTAGGAAAATATTACTTAAAATATTATTGGGGATAGAAAATAAAGGAAATTCCCTACTTTATTGCAAGATCCATGTTTATGCAAAATTTCAAGAAAGTTAGATTTGGTTTGCCTTATGGTTTGCTACTTTTTCAAAAATGGATCAAGTGGATTCTAACTTCTATCAAGTGATAAGGGCCAGGAAGCACATATGGTATGTTACCATCAGTTCTTTGTATTACAAATTCACCTCTATTGCTGCTACTGAAAAATTCAGAACTTATTAAAATAAATTTTACTTTGGATAGTATTACATGGGACTTCACAGCAACTAAGATAGTTTTTTCTCATTGTAATTTTTGCACTATCATGAGCCTCCATGAAAAACACTATGAGGAGGGCAACAAGTTCTGTAGATATGGCACTAGGTTAAGTGTCTAGAGACTAGGTTTTGTTTTTTGGGTTAGACATTGACATATCATATGAATTTGAACAAGTCACTTCCTTTGTGCTTAAGGTTCTCCCTTTACAAATGCAGATAAGACATTATCCTCAATTTATAAAGTGCTCTTATATTTATGGATGAAAAATAGATGATAATATAATCATGGGCAACTGGTGCCTCCTGAGTCAGGAGGGCACTTGTCCACACAGAAGCCAGTAAGTGACAGGGAGGGGATCCCCGTGTGGCCGATTGTGCTGACCGGGGGAAGGTGTCCCCGCAGCCAATTATGCTGACCTGGAAGTGCCAGGGGCATGCCCAGAAATGCCAGGGGCACTTCTCCTGGCACCCCCACTCCCTGGCTGGCACTCTTGGGGTGTGGGGCAGCACTCCCACCTGCCCCCACACCCGTCACCTAAGCGGAAAATGCTCACTTTCAGGGGGTGCACCAGTGGTCTCAGGGGGTACATGTGCACCACCTACATGTCGCCACTGAATATAATCATTATGATTAGCTTCCTCTATTTGTTTGTATTTCATTACAAAGGAATGAATGCCAGTACTTGGTATTGTGAGAGTGATGCAACCTGTTCTTTCATTTAATATTTTTTGGTAAAACTAATGACAATTATGTCAAACTCCCTTATATTACTGACATAATTATCAGCCATTTGATGGCTGAATATTTGGATATTATTGTGTTTATAACCTGGGGATTTCTACTTTATCATATTGTACCTGAACATGAGAGTGTTTTCCAAAACAGAAAATATCCTCTTTTCCTCAGGTGTTTCATCCTATCAGTTGTTAAACTATGAGGACAAATCAGATCTTTCTCTGAATGGTAAACGAGGAAATCAGATAATGAATGATGTCGGGGTCAATATTGATGGATCAGATTCTGTTGCAGTTAAAGCTTCATTTGGCATAGTGACCAAACATGAGGTTGAAGTACCAACATTGCTTAAAGAACTTACTACTAGGTTAGTACTACATTTTTATATACTTAGCCTATCTGACTCTATAATTAGATTATAGGAAATTTCATTGCAGTCTTGTTTCATATTCCATTAATATAATATTGTGCTTTTTATTGAATAAGTCAAAGAATAAAATTCACTATCAAATCCTTAATAAATGCTTGGATTATAAGGTCAGAAGGGACCACTATGATCAGCAGTTCTAACCATCTACATAGCACAAATGGTGGGACTTTCCTGAATTGATCCCTGTTTGAATTAATATATATCTTTAAGCAAATATCCAATATTGATTTTAAAATGTCCAGTGATCAAGAATCCAGCACAAACACTGGTAATTTAATCCATTTAGTATCACTGTTAAACATTAGCACTTTATTTTGAACAGACTTGTACAGCTTCTGATTCTAGTCAGAAGCTATACAAGTTTCTGGGTCTTGTTATATTTCTATTTGTTAGATCAGCCATATGCTACCAAAGATCATTTCTCTATGTAGATATTTATGGAATGTAATCAAATCTCTCCCTTAACCTTCACTTTGATAAGCTAAATACATTAACTCCTTCAGCATTTTTCTATAAAGAATGTTTCTAATCATTCTTAAGGTTCTTCTCTGAATCCCCTCCAATTTTTCATCGTCCTTAGTTGTGGATGCTGGAACTGACTGCACTGTTCATAAAACTGGGGCACAAGTGCCAAACACAGTAGTAATATAACCTCTCTGCTCTCAGTTTATATTCCTCTGTTTATACAGCCAAGGCTTGAATTAACTCTTTTGGCCATAGCTTCCCACTGGAAGCTCATGGTCAACTGATTATCCACCTTGAAAGTTGTCTTTCTAGAATTACTGCTTTCCAGGATGGAGTCCTTGCATCCTGTAAGTATGGCTTGCATTCTTGTTCCTAGAGATGTGACTTGACCATGTGGCCATAGTAAAATGGAAATGGTTTGCATGACCTACTTTCCCAAGCAATTTAGATCCCTCAGTATCAGTGGTTTGTCCTCCTCAGTATTTACTGCTCCTTGAATTTATGAACATTTAATCAATAATTATTTTTTCCAGTTTTGTAATACAAGTTTAAAAACCTTTGGGCTAATAACCAAATCTTGCAAGACTCTCTAGAAACATATGTATTTGAGAATCATTTCTTGTTTATACTTCTGTTTTGAGATCTATCTGTTAGGCAGTTTTTACTAATTTAATATGTACCATATTTATTTTGCATAATTTTAGTTTCATAATAAAAATGCTGTGTGGTATCAGATCAAATACCTTTCAGAAGCCTTAGTATACTGTATTAATAATATTTTCATTACCAATCAAGCATGTAATCTGGTCAAAACAGTTATCATATTAGATCTGTTTTTCATAAACTCATGTTGATTGATATTAATTACAATACTCTTCAATTCTTTATTAAGAATCCTATATCAGGAGTTTCATTATTTTGCCCATGGTTAAGGTCAAAGTAACAGGTGTACAACTCCTTGAGTTATTTGTTTTAGCCATTTTTTTTAGTATTGACATACTTGCTATCTTTCTTCCATCTCAATTGAAAATTCCTAGTCTTCCAAGACTTACTGAAAATCAACACTCATATTCCAGAGACCTCCTCACTTAGCATTTTTCAACTGTACAGTGCAAGTTATCCAGATCTGCTGGTTTATAATGTCTGATTTTATTAGATGTTGTTTAATTTGCTAATTATGTATGGATTCTTTCTGTTTATTTTAGAAAAATTAACTTTGATCATTGCCTCGTCCGTCAGGCAAGACAAAGTAGGAAGGAAGTTCTGTGTGTGGTAATGGAAAGTATTAGAACAACACGGCAATGCTCATTATCTGTCCATGCTGGAATGCGTGGGGAAACAATGAGGGTAAATATGTTTGACAGATGTCTCTCACTAAAGAGAAAATAGTAGAATTCTTTTTGTAGTTGTTTGTTGCCAGATTTTTACTGAGTTTACATTGGTGTAAACCCAGAGCAATTTTAATAGAAGTCATTGGAGTTGCATTGACGTAAATGATATGGTCCTCTGTTTCTTCTGGGTTGTTTGGTTTTTTTTGTGTGGAGTGTAGAGTAATTACTACAACACTTTTAGGATCTTTGAGTGTCATCCTGACCTTAGGAAGAGCAAAACTCCCATTAACTTTAATGCTGTCAGGATTTTAGCTCTGTTCATTTAGTATTGGCTTTGTACCACAATTATATCATCTGTATAAAAATATGAATGCAAAATCTTCAATTAGAAAACATGCTTTCAAGTCAGATTCTGTATGAGAGAAGAGGACAGATCACTAAAAATGAAAGGAAGGGAGCAGACATGATGGTGGTGGTGGTGCTGGCAAGGGCCATGGTGATCTGTTCTGAGTTGTTGGAACTATTTGCTCCCAACCCATCTACACTGCTAATAGTTCATTTCTGATGCACCTGAGTGTGAGTGAGTGGGTAGGGCTTATTTTGTCAGTATTGGACTCAGGATATGGAAGGAAGCCATACAGACATAGCCTCAGTTAAGTCTAATGAAATCTGATATTTGTCCCAGAAATATTCCTTAGAAATTACTGGTAGCCATTCATAATGAACACAGTAAGTCACCTTTACTTGCGTAGTCCCCATTGCTGGTTAATTAGGCCTGAATATAAATGTAAATACAATTTCTCATTAAAAGGGAGCCTACTATAATGCTATAGATCAGCAAATACAGTCTGTAACACTATAATCAACAAAAAGCAAAGCAAATTCACTAAGAAAGATGGCATATTTGGGCTCAAGATCAGCACAGCTGAGTTTGAGAGTTTGGGGAGTAGGAACCACAGTGCTGGGGTCCTATTAAGGGATAAAAATTAGAGTTGGAGAAGAGGTGGAGTTGCAAGAATGGGGATTTAGAAGTAGGTGGTGTATTACTGTCTTTCTGGAGAAAGGAGGTGGGAAATACCACAGCTTTGCATTTGAAAAAACAGGTTATCAGAAGCCAGCCCTGGGATCATTTTTAAATGGTAGGTTGTTTCCACACATCTCTATGCTCTTGTAAATGTTAAACCTCTTCTGAAAACTTAAAAAAGCTATTTTTGAATGCCAAAGGAAGGTGAAAGTACCCCCATTGTGTCTGTATGCTGGGAGCAGAGCTGAGCTGATACAGCCCAGCCCTTCTCCTAGCACTATTTTCAGAAAGGGAGGGGGTGAAGGAAGTAGGGGGAGCTAATTTTGAGGGCTGCCCAGCTGGTGTTGGAGGATGGGACGGGTGGATTGGAGCCCCCTTGAGTTGGGGAGCTCCAATCCACTTATCTAGCACAGGTTGAGGAAACTCTAGAAGGGACCTCCCTCCTTTCCTTCTTCCCCTCCCTCCCTCCCTAAAAAGCACCAAAGTTTGGGGGGTGGCAGCGGGGAGCTAGAGGAAGATGCTTTAGAGACGTAGTCTCTCTCCTTGGATCAGCTCCAAATTGGAGCACAATCCCTCACCCTCCTGACCTAACAGCTAATGTCTGTGGGGTCAGGAGGATCTGTCTAACTCATGGCAGTTTACAGAAAGTGCCTGTAAACTGCCATGAATTAGACTGAGGAGTTGAATATTTTGGATTGCTCATCCCAATCAAAATGAACCAATAATCCTGCAAGATTTGATCATCACTAATGTTTATGGATCAGGCACAAAACCTATGTTTCTATGCCCAGATTGGAAATTAGCTTGTTTTCTCTTCATCAGACAGTAGTGAAGTGTAGAACAGAAAGGATTCCATTAGTATGCTGATCAGCATTGATAAAATTTCTTTAGAGACTGAACTTGATTTTGTTTCAAAAAAGTTTCTACTGCTGAATTTTTTTAATATAGTTGTAATGTAATCTCAGTTTAAAATATATTTATTTTAATATATTTCTTTTTTTAATCACAGTTTCACATTATCGAAGACAATTATAAAGTACGGGACAAAGCTATTGTTTTTCCAGCACACACAACCATTGCATTTAGTGTATTTGAACTTTATATTCACTTGGATGGTAATTTTGGTAAGTGGCCTGTCTTTTAATTATTACTATTAGCTATAGATGTTAGACTTTCAAACAGTTCTTGCTCTGAGAGTTGGCATACCCAACCCTCAATCTCACAGATGTTTATGCACATGGTGATTGACTTCATAAGGCCTAGCTCTAATAATTTTTTTTTCTAAAATACGTGCAAAAAGTATTGGAGTTTGATTTATTTTGTAAAGGATGTCACAAAATTAACTAAGATGTGCATTTTATACATAAGCTTAAAAATATTAAAACAATATTTTAATGGTTACATACAGAAGATACTTCTGTATGTCAACATATAATTTTTCAGGTTTGTCTAGGTATCTCAGGGTCATCTGACCCACTTCTTTATAAAAGAACATGGTGCCCGCCCCCCCCAAAACAAAACAAAACAAAACAAAACAAAACAAAACAAAACAAAACAAAACTTCTGAACAAACAACAGTTTTCCAGCCTGGGACTTTCATTTTAATTAGCACCAAAACAATTAAAAATAGTCTCATGAATCACGGTTATGTATAAGACAGGATAGGTTGGGGCAACAATTGTTGTTTGAGGCAGATGATTCAAAATTGTAACAAAATAAACAAAACAATTACTCAAACAAATAAAGAAAATTAATGCACATATCTACAACTTTCCATCTATAGAAAAGTTAAAATGTGTGTTTCCTTTATTTTCCAGTGCTCCATACCTCAGCCTAGGACTATAGTTAGGTGGGAACTTTTCTGTCAATCAAGATACTTTGAAAACAACCCCCAATTCAGTTTAAGGGCTTGTTCCTGTGCCTAGTAAAGTCAGTTGCAAAACTTCAGTTCATTTCATATTTTCAGGCATAGGTTTTTAAGGCCAGATCCACAAAGGTATTTTTAAACTTAACTCCTAATGATTTGGATTTCTAAATACCTTTTTAAATCAGAGCATTAGCGAGCACATTTTGTTTAGACTGTCTTTAAAACATGAAATAAAAGAGAAGAGAAACTCACTGAGGTAATGTTTATTTCTGTACGTTTATGTACTACTATTCACTTGTTACAGAAGTTCTTTGCAGTACCTTAGATATAAATTCTGTAAACAGAAGCCCTCTAAATTTTGAAGTTCATTGATTCAGATTTATGCGGCATGTTTGTATTTCTGTCACAACTTTAAGTACATTCAAAACTAGGTATAATTATTGAATTAAAATTTAAAAGAAGTAATGCAACCAGTACAGTACTATTGGATATTCATTTTGGTATCATGTACAATGTAAATCTCAGTTTTGGAATGCCTATCAACTTGATTTGTAACTGTACATAAATGTACTAGCACTGATTATTTTTTTTGCTAAAATGATCACCAGTCAACAATGTTGATTTATAATATATATAATATATATATATATATATAATATATGTTATATAATATATGTATAATATACATTATATATATTTATATATTTAATCTTAAGAATCTTGTTAGCTTTATAATACCTGTTGTAAAGTAAAAAAGATTTTGTACTGTGTTTTGAAATAGAATAATTTTGAATTTCATCTTTCCAAAAAGTCTTTTTTTTTATATACAGAATTTTGTGTCACTCCAGTTTCCAAAGGAGGATTTGAAAAAGAGCAGTCTGGATCATTTTCAATGAGCAAATTAAGGAGTAATCTGTTCCGTCGAAGTATGATGTTTTTGTTCAAGTTCACTAATTAATATATTAAGTGCATGTTTTTGGGTTTGGGTTGGGGGGGTTGGCTTAGTGTGCGAGTTCAAGAACTCAAAATATCTAAGCAAAAAATAATTTAAACTTAAAATATGCACTGAGATAAAAGTCTATTAAAATAATTGCAAAAATCTTAAGATATAAATTGAAACAATTTGGTTTAAAATAATTATACCTTTAAGAAACATTAGTAATATTATCATGAAAACCTTCATTAAGTATTTATATATATATCTGTCTCTCTCTCTCTCTCTCTCTCTATATATATATATATAAAAACATAAATATTATACAATGACAACATTTTAGTTTGTTAACCTATTTATATTTTTACAACTTACAGACAGTATTGTTATCAAATCTCCAAGGATGATATGTAAAATGAGCTTGTAAATATAAACTATTTATCAATTAAATATATTAAAACATGTTTTGGAAGAAGCAATCCTGAATTGATAAGGAAATGTCGTATCCATGGTTGTAGATTTTCTCTCTCCAACTATATGAAACCAAAATTTTAGCAAACAGTACAGTTGATACAGTTAAAGACTTCACATTCTCCATCCTAAGTAGTTAGATTTACTTCAGTACTATCCAGTCCAGGCAGTCCTCAACTTATGGCGTTTCGACTTATGGCGATTCCTACTTGCAGCGCTCCACCATTTACACTCATATTATTAGTTTGGGCGCTGCATCTTCCCACTTACGACTCTACAGGGATATTTACAATGAGAAAAAGAGGGCAGCAAAACAAACAACCCTGGATCAGTTTCTCAAAGTGGCCCCAAGTCTCCCTATAAATCTTCCCCAAAGAAGCCCTTCTGAATTCCGTGACCCTGATGAAGGTGTTCCTTCACCTTCTGGTTAAATAAAATTCTGTGTGATTAGTTACTGTATTGTCCTGTTTAATCAATTTATATACAGTACACTTTAGAAAGCTTTGTACTACATAGTGTATATCATTTACAGTTGATTATATAGTTGATTTAAATATGGTGTTTATGGTCATTTCTATAAAAAGTTGGGCATCAGACCCTTGGTCAGGAACATAACCCCCTGTTAGAACATTGTTTCTATGGGAAAATCAGATTCGACTTGCATTGTTTCAACTTCCAGCACCTTTTCCCAGGAACGTAACCTGCTGTAAGTGCGAGGACTGCCTGTAAGTATAAATGAGGTCACTTGGAATGCTGCCATTTGCTGAAGTGACTAGAGGACCAGGCCACATTTTTCCAATTCTAAGTATGGGGGAACCCACAAATGCAAGGGTAAATGTAAATATGGTGGTGCAGTAAATAACTGTTTCTAATGGTGGCCTTTGCAGAGGTGGCTTTATTGTCTCCTCTTTGATCACAGGGGTTTCTTGGGGGCAAACTAAATGTAGTGCAAATTAAAAAGGCCTCAGTGCTGCTCTGATCAGCTGTGGGAAATAGCAGCCTCTAAGGTGTAGTGATCACCGGGTTCATTAAATACAGGCATACATGAATGAGAACAAAAAAATAAGTTTTCTTTGTGGAGCAGTAGAGAAGGCTCTCTAGTCTTTTAGTCTAACTAGTTTAACTGAAGGACCATCTCCCAATTCCCAACCTCTGTAATCTAAGTAAGGGAGTGTATCTCCCAAACTTTTGTAAGAAATTATACTTTGCAAGAGTGTGATTTCAACAGTAATAAAATTAGCCTCCTGCAGGTCATACCTCAGGAATTTCTGATAGGAAAAGTAACTGATGACAAAAGAGATGCATAGGAATGTCAAATGTGAGCTGATAATGGAAAGCCATTTACTTTGTTGACAATGGTTTCTCAAATGTGGTTTCATAGTCCAGTTATTTCATGGTGTGGCATAGACAGTTCGTAACATGCAGACAAGTCATTGGTATTTTTGTGTGCATTCTTTTTCAGAT